>NC_082730.1:39143632-39773164 GCF_030144855.1 Hypanus sabinus | reverse complement strand
AGGAAGCCTTTACACAGTGCCTAGTTACGCATTTGAGAGCTGGCTGCCACAGCACTAGGATTTAAGTACTGGAAAATGGGATTAGGTTATAGGTTTTATGCTAATTGCTGAAGTGTCTCATTCTGTGTTGAAAATATTCAATATCTTGAAACTTCTTAATTGTAAGGGACAATAAAGAACCATTGGCCGCATCAGCTGTAAGATCACAGGGTTCGATTCCTGCCGCTGAAATAAGGAGCTGTCCCCGTGATCACAGGGGTTCCCTCTGAGTGCTACTGTTTGCCCCCAGGTATGTGTGGTTAGGGGTTAACAAGCTGCCAGCATGCTATGTTGGTGCTGGAAGCATGGTGACATTGGTGGACTGCTCAGCACAATCCATGCTGATTTGATTTGACACAACGCATTTCACGGTGGGCTTCCACGTACATGTGATAAACAAAGCCCATCTTATTAGGAATCTGTTGTGTTGCTGGGCCGGGTGTCACACACTGGTCAGACCTGATAAAGGCAGGAGATTTACTTCCCCCATGTGTTACTTGAAATCTTTCAAGGTTATTACCATATTTTGAAATCCATAATTGATTTCAATTTAAGAATTTATATAACTTATGAACTGAATTTAGACTCCCAAGCAAACATGGTGGGGTTTAAACACTAGCCTCTTGATCAGGAGATCAAGCAAATTCCAATTTGAATGACTACAGTGAATATTGTGCTTGAATTGCATTATGATAAGTTACGTTTTCAATTTACATTTCTAGTTCACTTGATAACCTAGGAGATCATAAACTACATGAATTCAACCATTCTGGACCTGCTACAGAGTTTCCCATGACATTCTGACATCCTGTTCCATTTAATTAACTTACATTCCTTCCTGTAGTTAAACAAATCACCAAAGTAAAACCCAATAGATTACTTAAAAAGAAACACATGTTTTTACAGCAGATATGCCTGGCAGTTAAAGGGATGAAATATTGCTGGGAATATAGGGAGACATCTCCCTGTTTAACTCTTGGTTTTACAAAGAGAAAAGATTGTTATTTTGTTTGTTATATATCACTCAGAAAGTATAAAAGAGGAAAGTCCAAATAATCTCAGATGAAGGAGCAACCTTTTAAAGGATTTGTTGAAGAGAATATATCAGCAGCATTGATATAAGATTAGAAAATATGTAAAGTCTCTGCCTCGA
The DNA here is from genome assembly GCF_030144855.1 of Hypanus sabinus. Taxonomy (NCBI): domain Eukaryota; kingdom Metazoa; phylum Chordata; class Chondrichthyes; order Myliobatiformes; family Dasyatidae; genus Hypanus; species Hypanus sabinus. Next base: position 39,771,972 of record NC_082730.1, on the reverse strand, counting down.
AAGTGGATTTCATGGCTTTGAAACAATCTATCACTGGAGTAAATTGCATCAGTAAGCATTTTTGGCTGAAGTCATGGGTCACATCACGTATTTTATTTTATTTAGAGAGACAGCACGGTAACAGGCTCTTCTGGACCAATGACCCCACACAGTCCAATTACAGCCAAATGACCAATTAACTACTAATCTAAAAGTCTTGGGAGAGGGGGAGGAAAGCCATGGGGTCATGGGGAGAATGCACCTTATGAGAATTGAACCCTGTTTGCTGGTGCTTTGATAATGTTATGCTAACCGCAATATTACCACGCCACCCTATTCACAAGGATTTTGTCCATCAACTTACCAACCACTGAGGTAAGACTCACTGGTCTATAATTTTCTGGGTTATCTCTCCTCCATTTCTTGAACAAGCGAACAACATTTGCAACCCTCCAATCCCTGTCCCTATTGCTGATGTAATGATCTTTGCCAGAGGCTCAGCAATCTCCTCCCTCACTTTCCACATTAACCCAGGATATATCTTGTCTGAACCTGGTGACTTATCTAGCTTAATGTTTTTCAAAAGCTCCAGCACATCCTCTTTCTTAATGACTATACACTCAAGCATTTCAGTCCACTGTAACTCACCTCCACAATTGCCAAGGTACTTTTCACTGGTGAATACTGAAGCAAAGTATTCATTAAGTACCTCTGCTACCTGTTTACTCTATGTAAACATTTCCACCGATGCACCTGATTGGTCCTATTTTCTCACGTCTTATCCTCTTTGCTCTTCATATACTTGGAATTCCTTGGAGTTGTCCTTAATCCTGCTCACCAAGGACTTATTATAGCCCCCTTGATCTCTCCTAATTTCATTCTTAAGCTTCTTCCTGGCAGCCTCTTAATTTTCAAGAGCTCTGTTTCTTGAAGCTTTCATAAGCTTTTCTCTTCTCCTTAACTAGATTTTCTCCATCCTTTGTACACCATTGTTCTTTTAACCTACCATCTTTTCCCTGCCTCAATGGTACATGCCTATACAAAATGCCAAGCAAATGTTCCCTGAACATTTGCTACATTCCTGCCATGCATTTCCCTGAGACATCTGCTCCCAATTTATGCTCCCAAGTTTCTGCCTAACAGCATCATATTTCCCCCTACCCCAAGTAAATATTTTCCCAAATTGGCTGCTCCTATACCTCTCCAGCTCTGTGGTGAAGGAGGTAAGAGTTGTGATCACTATCTCCAAAATACTCTCCCACTGAGAGATCTGACACCTGACCAGGTTAACTTCCCAATACCAGATCAAGTACAGCCTCTTCTCTAGTTGGTTTATTTACATTTTGTGTCAGGAAACCTTCCTGAACACACCTAACAAACTCCACCTCATCCAAACCCATTGCTCTAAGGAGATGCCAGTTAATATTAGGAAAGTTAAAATCATCCATCATAACAACCCTGTTATTATTGCATTGTTCCAGAATATTCCTCCCTCGTTGCTCTTCGATGTCTCTGTTACTATTGGGGGGGGGGGGCTTTAAAAAACACCCAGTAGTGTTAATGCCCCTTCCTGTTTTTGACCGCCACCCACACAGTCTCAGTAGACTTTCTCCTTTTCGGCAGCCGTGATACTATCCCTGATTAGCAATACCAAACCCCCTTCCTCTTTTGCCTCCCTTGCTGTCCTTTTTGACATTTCTAAAGCCTGGCACATTCAGCAGCTATTCCTGCCCCTGAGACATCCAAGTCCCTGTAATGGCCACAACACCATAGTTCCACATATTGATCCACACTCTAAGTTCATCTGCCTTGTTTATGATACTCATTGCATTAAAATAGACACATATCAAACCATCTGTCTGAGTGCAGTTTTGTTTTATCATCTGCCTATCCTTCCTCACAAACTCCCTACAAGCTGTCTCTACTTGTGTGCCAACCACCCCATCCTCTGCATCTTCACTTTGGTTCCCACCCCCCTGCAAAAACCTAGTTTAAACCCTCCCCAGCATCATTAGCAAACCTCCCTCCCAGTATATTGCTTCCCCTCCAGTTCAGGTGCAACCTGTCCCACTTGAACAGATCATCTCTTCCCTAGAAATGTTCCAATGATCCAAGAATGTGATACCCTGCTCCCTGCAGCATCTCCTCAGCCACTCATTCATCTGTGGTATCTTCCTGTTCTGACCTTCGCTAGCTCGCGGCACCGAGAGTAATCTGGAGATTACCATCTTGGAGGCCCTGCTCTTCAGTCTCCTTCCTAATTCCTTAAACTTACTGTGCAGGACCTCTATGCCTCTCCTGCCTATGTCATTGGTACCACTATGTATCATGACCTCTGGCTGCTCTCCCTCGCCTTCAAGAATACTCTGCAACACTCAGAGACATCCTGGACCCTAAAACCCAGGAGGCAACACAGTATTGTGGTGCCTCTTTTGATGCTGCAAAATCTCCTATCTGTCCCCCTAAATATTGAGTCCCCTCTGACTATTGCTCCACCTGACTTCACACTACCCATCTGAGGCTCAGAGTCAACCACAGTGCCATTGGTCTGGCTGCTGCTGCTTTGCCCAGATAGGTCATCTCCTCAGCAGTATCCAAAGGAGTATATCTGTAGCTGAGGGGAATGGCCACAGGGGTACCCTGCACAGATTTCGTTCTTCCTTTACCTCTCTTGCTGTTCACCCATCTACTCCCTGAATTCTGCATTCTGGGTGTAACCACCTGCTCAAAGGTCTTATCTATCAATTGCTCTGCTTCCTGGGTGATCCTTAATTCATCCAAATCCAGCTCCAGCTCCTTAATGCGGTCTTTCATGAGCTGGAGTTGGCTACACTTCCCACAAGCGTAGTCGTCAGAAAGACCATCACGCTCCATGAATTCTCACATCCTACAGGAGGAGCATTCCGCTGCCTTGTCTGCTATCCTGTCTGCACTGTACAATGCGCAACCAAAACCAAATCGGCAATATCGAGGGGAAAAAACCTACCCTTCTTACCTGCTTCTTTGACCGCGCCCTCTTCTCATCAAAGCCTCTGAGTTCCCATTCCGACTCTAGCCCCCACTCCGATGATGGCTGCTCCGCTAGCCTCTATCAGTCTGTTATAGTTTCGAAAATAAGAAAAATCCCCACGCAAGGAGAAAGAACTCTCCCTGTTTGGTGGTGCTCTGCCTGTCTTCCGCTGCTGCCAATGTTTGTCAAACAGAACAAACAGTATATAATAGACAGAATTCCACATTCCCTCTAATAACGGATCAGAGGAAAACTCTGTAATCCTGCCATATCTAGTCATGGATAACAATAGGTAATGCAACAACTAAGGAAAGGCCAAGAACCACAAACTCCTCCCCCAACCTCAGTGATGGAGAACTCAACATGTGTGTGTCAATAGTAAGGCTGAACTGCTTGCATTCACATTCAGAGAGAACTGCTGAGTAGACGGCCCATCACAGCTACCACCTGGAATCTGCACCATCACAGTGTTCAGTCATCTTCATTTACACCGTATGATATCAAAAATTGATACAGCAATAGACCAGGCAACTTTCCAGCTATAGCACTGAAGACTTGTCCTCCACGCCTTGGCCCATCTTCCAACAAATTGTTCCAGTATATTTACAAAACTGGTATTTATCTGGAAATGTGGAAAAGTGCCCAGGTGAATCCTATTCATGAAAAACAGTTACTTCACAAAATACACACATTCAGTTAATGGTTCACTACGGTTGCATTTACAGTGAAAAGCTTTTGACTGCATGTTATTCAGACAGAACAAACCACACAGAAGGCACCAAGGTAGTACAAAAAAATAAACATCACAGAATGCAGAACGTGGTGTTGCTTTTTCCAGGGAAGTGCAGAACAGGGAAACAAATAAGGTGCTTGGGCATGACAAAAGCCTTATAACAGCAGGATGAAAGCTGTCCTTGGTGGTAGGAGTTCCAGATGTATTGTGTCTTCTACCATAGGCGAGGGGGGAGAAGAGGGAATGACCAGTTTGCAAAGGATCCTTAATTATGTTGCCTACTTTCCTGAGGCAACGGGTATGTAGACAGAGTCAATAGAAGCGAGACTGGTTTCTGTGTTCACATCTCTGCAATTTCTTGTGGTTTTCGGCAGAGCATTTGCAATACCAAACTGCCCGGCATCCAGCTATGGTGCGTCTGTAAAAGCTGGTGAGATTCAGCAAGGACATGCTGAATTTCTGCAGCCATCCGAGGGAGTAGAGGCGTTTGTGTGTTTTCTTGGCCATAGCATCCATGTGGAAATTTTCAGTGATATTCACACCTAAGAACTTTCACAACATGTATGGTAAGACCATAAAATATAGGAGCAGAATTAGGCTATTGAGTCAGCTCCACCATTCATTGCTCCATTGCCCTCTCCTGCCTTCTCCTCATATCCCTTCATGCCCTGACTATCAAGTATCTATCAACCTCTGACTTAAATATATCCAATGAGTTAGGCTTAGAGCCACCTGTAGTAACAAATTCCATAGGTTCATCACTCTCTGGCTAAGGAAATTCCTCCCACATCTCTGCTCTAAACGGACATCCGTCTACTCTGAGGTTGTGTCCTCTGGTTTTAGACTCCCTCAACATAGGAAACATCCTCTCCACATCAACTCTACTGGGGCTATTCAACATTCAATAAGGTTCATTAGATTCTCTTTCATTCTTCTGAATTCCTGTGGGTACAGGCCCACAGCCACCAAACACTTCTTATTTGATGTGCCTTTCAATTCTGGAATCATTTTCATGAACAACCTTTGAACCTCTCCAATGCTATCACATCCTTTCTTAGAAAAGGGACCCAAAGCTACTCATAATATTCCAAATGAGACCTCAGCAGTGTCTTCTACAGTCTCAAAATTACATCCTTGCTTTAAAATCTAGTCCTCTCAAAATGAAAGCTAATATTGCTTTAGCCTTCCTCATCATGGACTCAACCTTTAGGGAATCCTCAATGAGGTCTTCCAAGACCCTGTATGCCTCATATCTTTTGAAATTTCTCCCCATTTAGAAATATTTTTTCTACCAAAGTGCATGACCAAACACTTCCCATCACTGTATTCCATCTGCTATTTCTTTGCCCATTCTCCTAATCTGTCAAAATCCTTCTGTAGCCTCACTGCTTCCTCAAAACTACCTGCCCCTCCACCTATCTTTGTATCATCCGAAAACTTGGCCACAAAACCATCAATTCCATCATCCAAATCATTGATATTCAATGCAAAACAAAGTAGTCCCAACACAGATCCCTGTGGAACACCACTAGTCACTAGCAGGCAACCAGAAAAGGTTTCCTTTATTCCAACTCTTTGCCTCCTGCCAATTAACCAATGCTTTATCTATGCTAGTATCTTTTCTATAGTACCATAGGCTCTTAACTTGTTAAGCAGCCTCATGTGTGGCACCTTGTCAAAGGCCTTCTGAAAATCTAACTTCACAATATCACTGATTCACCTTTGTCTATCTTGCTTGTTATTTCTTCAAAGAATTCCAACAGATTTGTCTGGCAAGATTTTCCCTTAGGGAAACCATGATGACTTCAGCCTATTTTATCATGTGCCTCCAAGTATCCCGAAACCACATCCTTAACAATCGATTCCAACATCTTAGCAACCACTGGGATCAGATTAACTGGCCTATAATTTCCTTCCTTCTCCTTCTCTCAATTCTTGAAGAGTGGCATGACACTTGCATTTTCCCAATCCTCCTGAACCATTCCAGAATCAATTGATTCTTGAAAGATCATTATTAATTCCTGCACAATCTCCTCAGCCACCTCTTTCAGAACCCTGAGGTGAAGATCAGATGACTTATCTACCTTCAGCTCTTTCAGTTTCCTAAGAACTTCTGCCCCCGACACTCCCTATCTTCCAGCATACTGCTTGTGTCTTCCACAGTGGACTGATGCTAAATATTTATTTAGTCCATCTGCCATTTCCTTGTCTTTCATTATTATTTCTCCAGCATCATTTTCCATCTACTCTCACTTTTCTTGTACTCTTTTTGTATCTGACGTTGTGACCATCTCTGAATCATGGCTGAAAGAAGATCCTTTAACAGTGCTACAAGTTCATCTATCTTATTCAGTATATTGTGTGCATTCAAGTATAACACCATCAGTCCTGTACTTATTACTCTTTTTGACTTTGTCTCCCTTTTACATTGCAACTCATTCCATTGACTACAATTTTGCCCTATCATCAACGTCTCCTTTCTAGCAGTCTCACGATCCACTGCCTCTGTAAACCAACAACCTCATCCTCAGTCCTATGACTCCAGTTCCCATTCCCCTGCTAAATTAATTTACACCCTCTCGAGTAGCACTAGCAAACCTGCCGCAAAGATACTGCTTCCTGTTAGGTTCGGGTATAACCTTTTGTACAGCTCATACTTTCCCCAGAGGAGATTCCATTGATCCAGAAAACTGACATATCTGACAGTGACATATGTCAGTGAAAGTAATTCCAAGTTCAATGATCAAAGTAAATTTATTGTCCAAGGACATTTTCTGGTGGGCATTCACAACAGATACAGAGAAATGCAATAATCAATGAAAGACTATACACAAAGAAAGATAGGCAGACAACTAATGTGCAAAAGAAGATAAATAATAATTAACTAAATAAATACATACATAATGATGATGATGGGATCCGTTAGTCTCGCAAGACCATGGATCTGCGCCTGGAGTATCTTCTCCACGGCGCAGGCCTGGGCAAGTTTGTATGGAAAACCAGCAGATGACCATGCAGCAAGTCTCACCTCTCCATGTTACTGATGTTGTCCAAAGTAAGGGCAAGGACCGATACAACTTGGCACCAGTAACATCGCAGGAGTCGCCAGAGCGAGATTGAAGGCAACATTGGACCGCCTTCGGGACTCCAGCTCTGGATTTGTCCTCAGGGTTTACTCCCGAAGCCTTTCCCATGAGCAGGTAAGGCCGCAAGGCAGCGAAGGTTTGAAATCAGAGTTTTCCCTCTCTTAGATGGATTGAATTCCCAGGCTGACAAGGGCCATCTACCCAGAACATACATAATGAATTAATAGTAAAACATGAGTTGTAGAGTCCTTGAAAGTGAAACCATAGGTTTGGAATAATTCCAGTGTTGAGATGAGTTTGGTTAGGGAACCTGCTGGTTGAAGAGTATCTGCTGTTACTCAACCTGATAGCATGTGACTTAAGTTCCAGTATCCTCTTCCAGATGGTAGCAGTGAGAAGAGAGCATGGCCTGGATGGTGGGGGTCCTTAATGATGGATTCTACTTTCTTGTGGTAGCGCTCCTTGTGGATGTTCTCAATAGTGGGGAGGGCTTTTTCTATGATGGACTGGACCATATCCACTACTTTTTGTAGCCCTTTCCAGTTATGGGCACGAGCGTTTCCATACCGGTCAGTAAACTCTCCACTGTGCATCTGTAGAAGGTCGTCAGAGTTTTTGATGACATGTTGAGTCTACGCAAACTTCCAAGAAAGTGGAGGCATTGTTGTGCCTTCTTCGTGCTGATCCCAGGACAGATTCTCTGAAATGCTAATGCCAAGGAATTTTAAGTTACTGCCCCTCTCCATCTCCAATCCACTGATGAGTGCTGGCTCAAGAACCTCTGATTTCCTTCTGCAGTAGTCAATAATCAGCGCTTTGGGTTTGCTGACGTTCAGTGAGATGTTGTTCTTGTGGTCTGGTAATAGCTTTGATTCTAGAGTCTATGCTAGCTACAGTCAATGCTTTAAATAAGGAAAAGAGACAAGTATGAGCCACGTCACTAATCCACCATACTCTATTCAAAGATTTAACCCAACTGGAAGACATGAGCTATTTCTGGCCATTACAGAGACTTGGATGGCTCAGGGGCAGGAATAGTTACTTCGAGTACAGGCTTTATATGTTTCAGAAAGGACAGGGAGGGAGGCAAAAGAGGTGGGGGCATGGCACTGTTGATCAGAGATAGTGTCATGGCTGCAGAAAACGAGGAAGACATGGAGGGATTGTCTACAGAGTCTCTGTGAGTGAAAGTTAGAAACAGGAAGGGGTCAACAACTGTACTGGGTGTTTTTTATAGACCACCCAATAGTAACAGGGATATCAAGGACAGATAGGGAGGCAGATTCTGGAAAGGTGTATTAATAACAGGGTTGTCATGGTGGGAGATTTTAATTGTCGATTGGATCTCCCTAGAGCAAGGGGTTTAGATGGGGTAGAGTTTGTTAGGTGCATTCAAGAAGGTTTCTTGATAGAATATGTAGATAAGCCTATAAAAGAAGAGGCTGTACTTGATCTGGTATTGGGAAATGAACCTGGTCAGATGTCAGACCTCCCAGGGGGAGAGCATTTTGGAGATAGTGATCACAATTTAGGTAAGAGTTTAATTGGAGTAAGGGGAATTATGAGGCTATCAGGCAGGAAATTGGAAGCTTAAATTGGAAACAGATGTTCTCAGGGAAAAGTATGGATGAAATGATGCAAATATTCAGGGAATTTTTGTGTAGAGTTCTGTATAGGTACTTTCCAATATTACAGGGAAGTTATGGAAGGGTACAGGAATCATTGTGTACAAAGGGTGTAATAAATCTAGTCAAGAAAAAAAGAAAATCTTACAAAAGGTTCAGAGAGCTAGGTAATGTTAGAAATCACGAGGATTATAAGGCAAGCAGGAAGGAGCTTAAGAAAGAAATTCAGAGAGCCAAAAGGGGCCATGAGAAAGCCTTGGCGGACAGGATTAAGGAGAACCACAAGACATTCTACAAGTATTTGGAGAGCAAAAGGATAAGACATGAAAGAATAGGAGCAATCTAGTGTGCAGTAGAAATGTGTATGGAACCGGAGGAGGTAGCAGAGGTACTTAATGGGTACTTTACTTTAGTATTCACTATGGAAAAGGATCTTGGCAATTGTAGGGATGAAAAGCTTGAGCATGTAGATATTAAGGAAGAGGATGTGTTGGAGTTTTTAGAAAGCATTAAGTTGGATAAGTAACCAGGACAGGAGGAGATATACCCCAGGCCATTGTGGGAAGTGAGGGAGGAGATTGCTGTGCCTCTGGCAATGATCTTTGCTTCATCAATGAGGATGGGAGAGGTTCCAGAGGATTGAAGGGCTGCGGATGTTGTTCCCTTATTCAAGAAAGGGAGATAGCCCAGGAAATTATAGACCAGTGAGTCTTACTTCAGTGGTTGGTAAGTTGATGGAGAAGATCCTAAGAGGCAGGATTTATGAACATTTGGAGAGGCATAATATGATTAGGAATAGTCAGCATGGCTTTGTTAAAGGCAGGTTGTAACTTAGGAGCCTGATTGAATATTTTGAAGATGTGACTACCCACTGATGAGCCGTAGATGTAGTGTGCATGGATTTCAGCAAGGCATTTGACAAGGCACCCCATGTAGGCTTATTGAGAAAGTAAGGAGGCATGGGATCCAAGGGAACATTGGTTTGTGGATCCAGAACTGGCTTGCTCACTGAAGGCAAAGAGTGGCTATAGACGGGTCATAGTCTGCATGAAGGTCGGTGACCAGTGGTGTTCCTCGGGGATCTGTTCTGGGACCTCTACTCTTTGTGAGTTTTATAAATGACCTGGATGAAGAAGTGGAGGGATGGTTTAGTAAATTTGCTGATGACACAAAGATTGGTGGTGTTATGGATGGTGTGGAGGGCTGTCAGATCTTACAATGGGATATTGATAGGATGCAAAACTGGGCTGAGAAGTGGCAGATGGATTTCAACCCAGATAAGTGTGAGGTGATTCGTTTTTGTAGGTCAAATATGATGACAGAATACTGTATTAATGGTAAGACTCTTGGCGTGGAGGATCAGAGGGATCTTGGGATCTGAGTTCATTGAACACTCAAAGCTGCTGTGCAGGTTGACTCTGTGGTTAAGAAGACATACAGTGCATTGACCTTCATCAATCGTGGGATTGAGTTTAAGAGCCAATAGGTAATGTTGTAGCTATATAGGACCCTGGTCAGACCCCACTTGGAGTACTGTGCTCATTTCTGGTCATCTCACTACAGGAAGGATGTGGGAACTACAGAAAGGGTGCAGAGGAGATTTACAATGATGTTGCCTGGATTGGGGAGCATGCCTTATGAGAATAGGTTTAGTGAACTCAGCCTTTTTTCCTTGGTGCAGTGGAGGATGAGAGGTGTCCTGATAGAGATGTATAAGATGATGAGAGGCATTGATCATGAGAATAGTCAGAGGCTTTTTCCCTGGGCTGAAATGGCTAACATGAGAGGGCACAGTATTGGGGTGCTTGGAAGTAGGTACAGAGGAGACGTCAGGGGTAAGTTTTTTATGCAGAGTAGTGAGTGTGTGGAACGGGCTGCCGGCAAAGGTGGTGGAGGTGTATACGATAGGACTCCTGGACAGGTATATGGAGCTCAGAAAAACCCTAGGTAATTTCTCAGGTAAGGACATGTTCAGCACAGCTTTGTGGGCCAAAAAGCTGTATTGTGCTGTAGGTTTTCTATGTTTCTCTGTTTCTATGAAAGTTTTTGAGCACCTCTTATACCATTCTATTCCATTAGCAACTATTTATCGATAAAAGGGAAAGCTGGGCCATTTTAACATCTGAAACACTATGAGGAAGCCAACAGGAAATAACAAATATCAGACCAAATGCTTTTCAAAAATATTTGTTATTCATTGGAAAGCATGTTTAACAAATCCACCTACACAAGAATGTTACATCAACCCAATATTGCCCAAGGGATTTCAAAAGGCTCTGCTCTGAAATTACTGGCATTGCATGTCATACCATGATTTTACAAAAGTAAGCACTTTTGGTGGTCCTTAGAAATGTTTGGAACTTTTAACCTCTGGAAGCCACATTCGGCCCGTCCCAGAGCTGAGCTATATTTACATGATGAGTTTTGTAGAAATGCTAAGTTTAAACTGTAAATTCCAAGTCCAGATCCAAATTGATCTCACGATAGAAGTCAGGATCTGAACATCACAATACCCCATCCCTTTGGTAGTAAGCAGCAATTACAACCTATCACTGCAGTGTCAGCTCCATCTTGCAAATGCTTAAAGGGACTGAACATCAATAAACACAATGTAACACCAATAGTTGTGTAGGTTGCCTCTTTGCCTGAAATTTGTTGATTCACTCTCCACTCCCAAATCTTGAACAAAACATACATGCTGAGAATCCAACTCGTTTTTTGTAATCTGGAGCAGCCATCTTTTGAATGAATTTCTAAATGAGCCCTTATATCCCATTACATAAAGGATTTCATGGTGCTAATTCAAAGAAGACCACTGGAGATATCACTGGTGCCCTGGCATATTTCTTAATGGGTAGTACTAAAATTAAAGTGACCTTTGTGGTTTCAGAGCCCATGTTGTGTATAGATTGGTTGCTACAGCAAATAAAATACTGCCATAAATTACAAAACACTTTCAGACTTCCAAAGACGTGAAAATCTTGAAAAAATGTGCATTTTTTCTTTCTCAATACTTTTTCAAGAAAGCATTTCTTCTATTACCTCTCTACTTTCAAAATATCTTAGCAATGTTTCTGATTAATGAGATGCCCAAAAAATCATTAACAACTCTTTTAAAGTTTAGTTACTTCTGTAACATAGGAAACATAACAGCCAATTAACATGTAATGCCCTGATTAAGGACATGTTTTACTGAATTTCTACTGCTATGCTGTTGGTTATTTTATTTAAGCAGTTTTTTGTAAAAGCATTGTGGTCTGTTAGTTAAGCATCATTGACTAGCACTTTGGCTTTGCTTGAGATAAGGAGCCATTTGCTCAACTTAGGACCTCACTTTCCACAAAACACTAGTTCCTGTCACCATTACCCATGCGGGGCTGAGTTGTGTGGCTGTTAGCCAGAGTTGGCTAATGAACCAAGTTTGATACAAGCCATGGCGAGATAGTTACATTTTTGAGGGCTTCATCTGGCGATCGAATGCTGTATGAATGCTGTATAAGGATTAATTAAGCAGTTTATTTGTGTGTTTAAATCAGCATTTAAACAAGTGTTTTATGGAAAGAGAGGTGTGTTATAATTAAGATACTTTATTATGGATGCCGTGGACTTTAAGGTCGGATGCGATATGACTACCAATGACGTGATTGAAGTCCCACTGCTCAATATGATAAGGGTACCTGGAGAGGTGGGGCCAAAGCCAGTCCATATCAGTCGAGATGGAGCAGAATGTAGCTGAGGGTAAAGATTTTAAAGACAAGTTGTTCTCATTTCTGCGAAGTGAGGGAAAGGTCCAATGTTCCTTTAGTGGTTGATTTAAGTCCTGAGCTGGCTTTGGCTATTACATCGCTGGTTGATAAGTGCCAAAGTGTTCCTGTGGAGAGCCAAAGTTATCGCAGGCTGAGAATTTTCTCTGGAGTTAAGCCTGCACCCAATAGGGAAGAAGAATATGAGGCCTGAGTGGAGCAGACATCTCAGTTACTGGTTAAATGGCAGTGCTCAGATAATATGAAAGAAATAGAGTGTTTAAATTAGTACAGAGTTTAAAGCTGATGGAGTGGGCTGGCTATGGTGCAGTAGCATCAGCACTGGACCTCAAGTCAGATGGTCCTGAGTTTAAAACCCAGCCAGGTCCCAACCTGGGCAGCAGCAGTATCTGCGCAAAAGAAAGGCCTGGCAATCTACTTCTGTATCTTGCCATGAAAACCCTATGAACCTGATGGCCTATAAGGTCATGAAGAGTCGGACTCGACTTAACGACTGAACAACAACAAAGGCTGATGTCGTGAGGTTCTGTCAGGTAAAAAATTCTTTAGCCACATCAGCTAACTATATGCAAGCTCTGTAAGATGCTTTTGGTACCACTGAAAGTTCAGCCGATCTTATGATGAAGTTTAGGCACACAATCCAGGAGGAAGGAAAGAAGCTTTCTGCCTACCTTTTCAGGTTGGAGTCATTCAACTGTCTGAGAGAAATTGCATGAGGATGGTGCAAGTTATGAAAGGTGCGCTGTCACATGACATATTGCTCTACGCATTCGAACGACTTACAAGATGCGTCCTCCTGCATCTTTTACTGAGTTACTCAGAGAAGTTAGAGAGGAGGAAAATATGATTGAGGAGTGGAATGTTTCCAAAAGCTGAGAGATGTCTTCACTGGTATCCTCTGTTGCTAAATTGACTCCTGATGCCACCTTTGAACTGAGCTGTCTTGGTGGACATCTGCAATTGTTTCAGCTAAATGTGACACATTCATTAGGAAACCCAACCCACCTGTAGGACTTAATAAGCTGACGAATGCTGCTGAAGTGGGTCTTTTGACTAGAAAGAAGACTGGCATTTTCTGTTACAACTGTGGAGAGGATAGACATTTCAAGAAAAAAATCTTCACAAAGTAAGTCAGTGGTTAATCAAACAGAGAAAAGAAGGAGCAAAAAGAGACCAAGTGAAGGAACGGGCTGGTATCTTGGAGAGAGTGCATGCCAATCAGCATTACCCTACAGATCTTTTTACAACCAGTATTTAAAGCATTACCATTGATGCCATTCAATGCCCTTGATGTCTGGGGGCTTACTGCTGATGATTACCCGTATGATGATTATTTGTTGCTGAAACTGGAGATTTTGGAACCAGATGTTGGAGTAGCTGAGATTATTTTTACAACAGTGTTGGTCTGCCTGGATCCGATTGAAAATGGTGAAGTTTCCATTCTTGTGGAAACAAATACTCCCATTGTGAGAAGGCTCGTGAGAGCAAGCAACGAGAGAAATGGAGAGAAATTTTTGAAAACCTTGTCCATTCACTGGTTTTCAGAGCTGCTTCTGGGAAGGTGCAAGATCCTCCTAAGCAGGATGAGGAGCATAAATGAGGGATTATGTAGTGCACCTGGTGTAAACCTGCCACGTTACATCCTGGAGGAGTAGCTAGAGTGACCTATCTGAGAGAGGTCACGCTGGTTAGCATCAGCGAAGGTTGAAGCAGAACCTTCTTAGACTGAGTTCAGTCAGGTTGCAGGAGGGACTGAGTCACCAGAAGGTGTGAGTGTTAGACATGGGGAGGCATTCCCAAGTAAACAGGGACAGTTACAAGGAGTGGCTGAGGCTGAAGAAGCTGAAGATGAGATAAGGAGTTCTCAGTCAGGAAACTTCCAGATAGCTGGCATATGATGCACCTGGAAAACAGTGTGTTGTGTCAGTCACGATATTGAGATATGTTACCTCCATTGACAAATGGATTGGGGATCCTGAACTCTCAAAATTCACTTGAGTACCGTGTTATTAATAATGGTTTGATCAGCTCTGGAGACTTACAAAGACATGAGGACATGACTATTGTTGGTGGGGAGAGAATGTAATACACTGGTTAAGGATATGATCTATTGAATTTCTACTGCTATGCTGTTAGCTATTTTATTTTAGCAGTTTTCTGCAAATGCGGTGTGTTCTACAAACTCGTCTATGGCTTCCATCTGGGTGCACACCAATTTCGGGTACCCAGCACCTCTCCTTGGGTCCAAATCCTTCCCAGTCCATGGAGTATTGATCGAATAGTACGTGAGTCCAAATGTCTTCTCACTGTGATGATCTGTTCCCCCTCGATAAGCCTGGGGGCAGCGGGGCTGATGGTGGTGGGGCTAAGGGGCTGATGCAGTCAGGATTTAATTTAGAGATGTGGAAGGTGGGATTGATCTTTAGGATCTTGGGAAGCTGCAAGGTGTAAGCCACTGAGTTTACTTTCCTCAGGATTTTGAAGAGTCCAATAAACTTGGGCGGCAACTTTCTAGATTCCACTTGGAGAAACAAATCATGAGTGGGCAGCCAGACCTGTTGCCCAGGCTGTAAAGCAGGCCCTTGACTTTTCTTTTAGTTTGCCTTGGTCTCTGGTTTCCGGGTAGAGTCCAGCAAAATCTCTCTTGCCCTAATCTATTTTTTTTTTTGTTTGCAGCATTGGATGAGATCTTCAGCTTCAGGGACCCCAAACTCAGCCTCCTGTTCTGGAAAGAGACACGGGGGATAGATAACCAAACCAGCGCTGGAACGGTGACAAACGCTGTAAGGTGTTGTGGGTGACCTCTACCACATCAAATGGTCACACTACTCATCAGCTCTTTCTGAGGCCAAGCATCTTAGGGTATGTTCTAAATCTTGGTTGGTCTGCTCCATATGGCCTTCAGACCAGAGAAAAGGCTTGCTGTTGTCCCTGTCTGTTTACAGGAAACCCTCCAGACATGTGATGTGAATTGTGGACTCTGATCTGAGACAATGTCCACTTGTCCACTGGAAATCCATGGATCTTGCAAACCTGGACCAGGACAATTTTGGCCATCTCTGCTGCAGACAGTGGCTTCTCCAATGCTTGCAGGCTTTCAAAAATCTATTGATAACTACCATGATATCTGACTTCCCCTTGAATGGTGCGAGATCTGTGACAAAGTCATTGGAAATGTGTGCCCAGGATGCGCATTACAGTCTGGTATGGAAGGGCTACTGCACAGGACCGAAAAAAGCTGCAGAAGGTTTTACATCTAGTCAGCTCCATCTTGGGTACTTGCCTACAAAGTACCCGGGACACCTTTAGAGAGCAGTGTCTCAGAAATGCAGCGTCCATTATTAAGGACCTCCAACACCCAGGGTAGGAGGTACAGAAGCCTGAAGGCACACACTCAGTGATTCAGGAACAGCTTCTTCCCCTCTGCCACCCGATTCCTAAATGGACATTGAATCTTTGGACACTAACTCACTTTTTTTTAAATATACAGTATTTATGGTTTTGCATGTTTTTTTTAAATCTATTCAATATACAGTATGTAATTGATTTGTTTATTGACTGGGATTATTATTTTAATTTTATTTTTTTTTCCTCTCTGTGAGATTATGTATTGAACTGCTGCTGCTAAGTTAACACATTTCAAGTCACATGCCAGTGATAATAAACCTGATGCTGATTTCCAGAGCAGGTAGTGGGGGAGGAGTCCTTGACGTTGTGTACTGGGCTCCTTGTTCCGGGCACACGCCTTGCTTGCCTGCATGTACTGCTGAGCCTTTTTCATCAGTCCGGGCCAACAATTTCTCCTCTTGATAAACTCAAGGGTCCTGGTAATCCCTAGGTATTCGGTCATTCTCGATGCACATCCCCAATGGAGTACTTGGGACCGGATAGAATTTGTGACAAATAGCCAGCTCGGAGGACCATTTCTAGGAATCTCCCCTCATGCTTTGGTCATGTGAACAAGAGTGTTGATTCCCCAGTGAACTGGCCTGGGGCAAGATAGTGGTACACTGCTCCTTTCGTTCCAGTTCGTAAAACTGACAGGACAGGGCATCTGGCTTCTGGTTCTTCGACCCCCAGACAATAGGTCAGGATGAATTCAAAGTGGTTAAAGAGCAAAGCCCACCTTGCCTGTCTGAAATTCAGCCTCTTGGCTTCCTGAATATGTCAGTTTCTTGCGGTCGATCAAAATGATAAAAGGGTTCTTGGGCTCCTCTGGCCAGTGGTGCCATTCCTCCAAGGCTAACTTAACCACAAGAAGCTTCCGACTCCCGATGTCATAGCTCCTTTTTGCCGGGGACAGCCACCTGCAGAAGAATGCACATGCTTGCAGTTTACTATCTGAAGATGATTGTTGAGATAAGACAGCAGCCCCTCCAATGTCGGAGACATCCACTTTCATGATGAACAGAAGGTCCAGGTTTTGAGTAACCAAGATGGAAGCTGATGTGAGCTGCTGCTTAAGTTCTGCAAAAACAGCTTCCACTTCAATTGTCCAGACAAAAGGGATCGCGGATTTCTTGATATCGTCAGTGAAGCTGAGATTGCCATTGGAGATAATGAAACTCAAATATGATACAGTCGTCACCTGAAACTCTGACTTCTCCAACTTGACATGAAGTCCATGGTCTAGAAGCCTCTTTAAAATGTCACTGATGTGAGCGACCTGCTTCTCCATGGGCTTTGAGAAGATTAGAGTATCATCCAAGTAGACAAAGGCATACTTATGGAGGGTATCCAGGAGTACATCTTGGAAAATGGCAGGTGCATTCACAAGGTCGAAGGGCATAACCAGGTACTCATAGTTTGCTGTCGGTGTATCGAACAGTCTTCCACTCATTGCCTTCGCTAATATGGACCAAATTGTCTGCACACCGTAGGTCTAGTTTTGTGAATAATCTGGCCCCCTTGGGGCATCTCAAAAGCTGTGTCCATGAGTGGAAAGGGGTAGCAATTCTTGGCTCTTATGCAGTTTAATCCCCATAAACAATGCTCAGCCACAGACTCCCATCTTTCTTTCATACAAGGAAGAAGCCTGCACCAGCAGGTGAGGTGGAGGGCCGAAAGAAGCCCTGGGAAGAGCTTCCTTTATAAACTCTTCCATTGTGCTTCTCTCTGGGCCTGAGGGCACATACAATCAACCCCGCGGGGACATGTACCAGGCAGCAGGTTTGTAGCACAGTCGTGGGCTTGGTGAGGTGGAAGAGTCGAAGACTCTTGCTGAAGACCTCCTCCAAGTCCTTGTAGATGGAAGGGATTTCAACTGGCTTGGATGTTGCTATCTCCTCTGGATCTTCCTTCAAGGATGACTCCTGATTCTTCTTAGGTGATAAAGGGGATTTGACAAATCTGTGAGTCCTCTCCCTAGTCTCACAAAGTTCCTTGGTAAACAGCTTTTGAGATGCTCCAAGAGGCAAGATTATTCACAGAACGAGACATACAGAGTGCAGACAACCTGGAATTAGGGAAGGCGATGACTAGAAGACTGCTTTCAATACACTGACAGTTGTTTGTTATGTCCCCCCGTTCTCTGCGGAAAAAACAGAGACACCTCCTTCTCCCTTATTAGGGAGAGAGAGAGCCTGTGGTCTGTTGAGCTGGGTGAAACGCGAAGTCTGTGACTTTGCTGTTGCTTTGCTCACGCTTGAGTGCTCGGTGGTGGGTGCTGATGCTTCCTTTTGCTAGTGGGGGGAGGGGGATCGTTGCTTGTTGCTGCAGAAGGGGGGAAGCTTTAGGGTTCTTATGTTTAACTGTCGTTCATTGTTTGGGGCACTTCTCTGTTTCCGTGTATGTTTGTGAAGGAAAAGCATTACAGGATGTATATTACATACATTTCTCTGACATTAAATTGGACCTTTGAACCTTTGGAACAGCGTCCAAATCAGAGTCTAAATCCAAGCCTGTAGACAATAGACAATGGGTGCAGGAATAGACCATTTGGCCCTTTGACCCAGCACCACTATTCAATGTGATCATGGCTGATCATCCACAATCAGTACCCCGTTCCTGCCTTCTCTCCATACCCCTTGATTCCGCTATCTTTAAGAGCTCTATCTAATTCTTTCTTGAAAGCATCCAGAGACTTGGCCTCCAATGCCTTCTGAAGCAGAGCATTCCATTGATCCACAACTCCCTGGGTGAAAAAGGTTTTCCTCAACTCTGTTCTAAATGGCCTACCCCGTACTCTTAAACTGTGGTCTCTGGATCTGGACTCCCCCAACATCCGGAACATTTTTCCTGCCTCTAGCATGTCCAATCCCTTAATAATCTTATATGTTTCAATCAGATCCCCTCTCATCCTTCTAAATTCCAGTGTATACAAGCCCAGTCACTCCAATCTTTCAACATGTGACAGTCAATCTTTCAACATATGACCTGTATCCTCAGGTGACAGCAGCGAGGCATTACAGGTGGTCCTTGCCTCCCCACCTCCTGGGATAGGCTTCAGGGGTCAGCGTAAAGAAGTCTTTCCCTTCCTTGGACCTAAGCTTAGCAGCAAGTTTCCCTGACTGCTCAGGCATCTCCTTGGACCTCTCCTGAACTGTAAATACCTTTTCTCTAGTTCCTGTGGGATCCTGACGACACTGTGTCAGAACTCACACAGTCCCATGGGTCAGAATTGAGGACTGTACTAGGTCTCCAGAAGGTCCCAGGTTCCCTCGCGCTGAAGGCTGTTCCCCTGTTGGGCACTGGTCATGAGAGAGTTCTGTGTGTCGGAACACCATGCCACAAACAAACCCTCTTACAATGACTGTAGCAAGCAATGATTCTCCCCTTCCTCCAATCCATGGATGGGTTGTGCTGGTACAACCAGGAGTACCCAAGAATCAGGGGCATGAGCGGAGGGTCAATAATGTAGAAACTAATGTCTTCCACATGATCCCCTACCCTCATCTGCAGCACCACAGTCTGTTGCTGGATCTGCCTGGACCCAGGAGGGCAGGTGGCCAAGACAGCTGCAGGCATGGGCTGACTCAACCCTCACTGCGTCAGCCGTCCATACACCGGGGTGTTAAAGCATCTAAATCCCAGAAGCTGGTGCAGTTGGGAGCATCTCAGAACAACAGCCTTAGAGTTAACTCCTACAACTACCCTGGAGGAGGCACAGAGCCTGAGATTGTGTCACAACCACAAGCCCCACTCGCCAAGTGGAGTGATTCTCCTTGGAAAGACATCATCCTGCAAGAGTAAGAGAGCCTCCACAGTGATTAAATCTTTACGTCTAAATGGGACAATGTTAAACTTACCAAGCGGGATGTCTGTATAGTAGTTGTAAGATATATTATATTGTATATATAGTTGAGATAAACTCTACATTGAGTTGGAGTTTACAGCTAAGCAGGAAAATGTGTGATGTTTTTAATATTTCAATAATATTTGTAGAAGATGGTGCCAGTGAACAAAGCAAGCAAAGATGACCTCCTTCAGAAAATTCACAAAATTACTTATTTAGCTATCTTCACATCTTTTTTAAAATATGATTCAGCTCCTATTGGAGCCTGTGACCTACAGTTTGATGGTGTGTTTTCAGGCTGATTGAGCAATCTGATGCTGTCTCCGAGAGAGTTCAGTGAGGTTTTGAGCCAAGTGGAGGCCAAGAAACCTGAAGACAGGGTACAAGCCCATGATCAACTCTATTTCTTGTCGATCTCACCAATTAAAGTGTCGTGGAAGATTGAAATCAATGAGGATGAGAGTGAAGGACCGGCGGGTGTTCAGCTCCATCTGCCTGCGAATGACCAGTCTCTCCCTCTGTCCTGCTCCTGCTCCTGCTCCTGGACAAAGATGCATGCATTTGATAGTTCTCTCTCTCTCTCTCTCTTGCTTGTTGCTGCAGGAAGATGTTGCTGGAGTCTAGGGCAAGGTTTAGTTGTTGTAGTTTGTGGACTGGACTCTCTAGTTCATGATATGATGTTTTTTCCTGCTTGTTCCTTTTTTTGTTGCTATTTTGTGTGATTTTAATCAGGGCAGACTGTCTCTGCAACCTGAAGTCAACCAACAACACAGTACTAGATTGAACTGAACTGAGCTAAAATTGAAAATTCTTGGACTGTTCCATTGACTTTGTGGGTCGATGTTTTACACTGCGTTTTTTGCTTTTTTTTGCCACTTACACAATTAGTTCTTTTTTTTTTGGGCATTTGATGATTTTCTTTGAATGGGTTCCGTGGTTTTCTTTGCTTCATGGCTTACTGTGGGACAATAAATCTGAAAGTTGTATACTGCATGCATACTTTGATAATAAATGTATTTTGCATTTGAGTACTATTATAAATATATTGTTTGACTAAGCATTCTTTGTTGTTTGCATAATGCAATGATAGTTTTATGTAGAAGTACGTAAACGGCATATGTATTCACACCACTATGTGACATGATTGCACCTCACTTAACATAAAAAAGAACTAAGGCTCGCATCTCTTGGACTCCCTTTTTCTTGCAATTAGGTTAATCTTTTGGTGTTAGAAAACATAGCAAGAAAGGCCACTGCTGTGCCACAGAGAACAAGCGGGAGGTGTGAAAGGAGGGACTGAACAATCAAGGGTGCCAACCATTAGTCACCACGTACTCAGCCTATGCTGCATCAAAATGTGTTTGTCCTTGATTGGCCTCTACATCCACCATTAGACAACCCCTTCGGAGACCACCATACTCGTCTCAAGTGATCACACTACTATATAAGTAACATAGAGCTTTGACACGGGGCAAATTCCATAAGTAAAACTTTAAAGGAGCAGTTATATGTTGTTGACTGACAGATAAATACTGGACAGAGGGGAGACCTTTTCCTCAAAGGTGCAATTGTCTTTTGTTAAATTCACTGGAAATGGATAACTTTGTTGTTCATTTAGCAGTGGATGGATGACAAGTAGATGTGTTTAAGAAGTGTGTGTGTGTGCCTTTAACTCCTGGTGGAGTCGTCGGGGCGCCATCATGACGAGCTTTTTGCATAGTTCTTTTTGGTGATTGCTCATCGTCTTGGGCATCTGAAACCTGGCAGGACCAATCGCCCTCCAGGGTTTTTTTGTGAGGTGTTGCTAGCTTGACACTCAACCCAGGCACAGATGGAGAGAGTGCAAGGGAGCTGGCTGGATTTGAACTCAGGACCTCTCACCCCAAAGTCCAGCGCTGATGCCACTACACCACCAGCCGGTTAAGAAGAGTATAGATAATCACAAAGGGCAGGATTATTCTGATGGAACTACATGGGGACGAACAGAATGACTTCAGTGGAGCATAAATGACTTCATAAACTGATGAGGCTGAATGGTTGGCTTTAACACTTCAATGCTGGAAGTAATTTAAAGGGATTGTATGTAATTAAGAAAGTAAAGGAAATGTATCCTTGAATCCATTTGTAAGGGGCAAGAATGAAGGGAATTATTTCTATATACAGTTAGGAGGAATGAGCTTACAATATACCTATCCAGGGAGAAATTCTTCCTTACAGTTTTTCTGCTGTATTACCTGGAAATCCTGGAATGTGCTGGCAAATTCTGCCTCAGAGCCAGATGTTTCCTATATGAGCATATGTTGTGAATAAACATAATTGTGTTGTGATGTAAACAAAGGCATCAGCCTGTCCTGCATATCACTGACAACTGTTAATAGATGGCTTACTCAGCAAGGAGCTGATAGGAGAAATTATTTTGCTAAAGGATGTTGTGAGTATTGTGGAGACTTGGCAGCTGCTAGGGCAGGTTTGACTGCTGTTCTGGGTTTATATGTTTCAAAAACGACAGGGAGGGAAGTCAAAGAGGGGGAGGGGAAGGAGAATGTGGTGTTAATAATCAGGGATAGTATCACAGCTGCAGAAAGGGAGAATGTCGTGGAGGGATAATCTATTGAGTCAGTGTGGGTAGAAGTTAGAAACAGGAAGGGAGCAGTCACTCTCTCGGGAATATTCTATATAGCAACAGGGGCACTGAAGGGCAGATCAAGAGGTGCAAAAATAACAGGCCCGTTGCCATAAGTGACTCATATTGTTTTACATCACCTTAGTGCTAAAGGTTTAGATGGGGCGGAATTCGTCAGGAAGGACTCCTGACACATTCTGTGAGCAAGTCAACGAGAGGAGAGGCCATATTGCATCTTGAACTAGGCAATCAACTTGGTCAGGTGACAAATATCTCAGTGTGCAAGCATCTTGGAGATTGTGACCGCTATGCTCTGACCTTCAGAGTATCATGGACAAGGGATATATATGAGGAGCATAAATTTAAGATAATTGGAGGAAGGTATGGGGGATGTTAGAGGTAAGTTCTTTTACGTGGAATGGTGGATGCATAGAACATGGTGGTGATAGAGGCAGATACATTAGGGAGTTTTAAGAAACTCTTAGCTGGGCACATGGATGATAGAAAAATGCAGGAGTATATAAGTGTATACCTCAGATAAATACTTGGTGGAGATTTGTGATATATATGATTATATGATATATACGTACAATGTCTGAAATACATCTTATGGAAATGTTTGATGATGAACTTCAATAAAAAAACAATTTACAAAAAAAAGAAACCTCAGAAAGTTGTAAAATTAATCAGCTCCATTTTGGGTACTGGCCTCTGTAGAATCCAAGACATCTTCAAGGAACGGTGCCTCAGAAAGGACTCCTATCACCCAGGCCATGCCCTCTCCTCATGGTTACCATCAGGAATGAGGTACAGAAGCCTGAAGGCACACACTCAGCAATTCAGGAACAGCTTCTTCCCCTCTGCCACCTGACTCCTAAGTGGACATTGACCCATGAACACTACCTCACTTATTGATAAATATATGTATCATTTCCATTTTTGCACTAATTTTAATCTCTGTATATATTCTTACTGTAATTGATTTACTTATTTATTTTTTTCTTTCTATATTATCAATTATTGCATTAAACTGCTGTTAAGTTAACAAATTTCACAAGTCACGCTGGTGATAATAAACCTGACTCTGATTCTGAAATACTTCCTTGAGCTGGTAGAAGTAGGGGAGGTGTTTAATGAATACATTGCTCTTCTGTGTTCAACAGTGGGAGGGACCTTGACAAAAGTGAGGTCAGCACAGAACAGGTTAATATGCTGGAGAATGCTGAGATGAAGGAAGAGGCATTTTGGAGTTCTTGATAGCCAGAGCTGGACGGTATATACCCTAGTTTAGTAGGGGAAGTGAGGGAAGAAATTGATGATTATCTTTGTGATCTTTGTGTCCTCAGTGGCAACAGAAGTAGTCCCAGAGAACTAGATGATGACCAATGTTCCTTTATTCAGAAAAAGTAACAGGGATAATTCTGGGAGTTAGAAACCAGTGTTAGGGGTGGAAAGGGAACTTAGGTAAGGATTTATGAGCATTTGAAGAAGCATAATGTTATTACCGATGTCAGCATGACTTTGTGAGGAGCAGGTTTTGCCTCACAAGCCTGATCAGATTTTTAAGGAAGTCACGAAACAAACTGATGATGGTAGAAACGGTGAATCAAAGTTCAAAGTAAATATATTATGAAAGTATCTATCTATTAACGCTTACTACCCTGAGACTTATTTTCTTGCAGGCATTTCCAGGAAAAAGAGATACAATAGAATTTATGAAAAGCCATACTTAAAGAATGACAAACAAACAATATGCAAAAAACAATAAACTATTCAAATAAAAAATAATTCTGAGACCATGAGTTGTAAAGTGTCATTGAAGGTGACTCTGTAGGTCATAGAATCAGTTCAGAGTAGTGGTTACTGCTACTAGTATGTCGACTCAGGCTAGGGGGCTGGCGTTGGGCAAAAGTCATTGGACAAAAGAGGTTGAAGTTACCCATGCCGGTACAGGAGCCTGATGGATGTAACGTAATAACTGTGTCTGAACCTGGTGTAGTGGGACCTGAGGCTTCTGTACTTCCCATCCAATGGCTGTAGCAAGAAGAGGCCATTATCTGGAAGGTGGGGGCCTTTGATGAATGATACTGCTTTCTCGTGTCAGCACTCCGTGTAATTGTGCTCAATAGTGGGGAGGGCTTTGCCTATGATGAACTGAGCTGCATCCATCGCTTTCTGCAGTCTTCTCTGTTCCTGGACATTGAGGCTTTCATAACAGCCCATGATACAATCAGATAGGATACTTTCCACTGAGCATTGATAAAAGTTAGTCAAAGCTTTCAATGACACGCTGATTCTTCTAATGTGGTGCCATGCCTTCTTTATGATGACACTTAGGTGCTGGTACCCGGACGGATCCTCTGATATGTTAATAGCAAGAAATTTAATTCTACCAAATCTCTTCACTTCTATTCCCCCAATGAGGACTGGCTCATCGATCTCTGTCTTCTTCCTGCAATCAATAGTCAGCTCTTTGGCTTTGCCGATGTTGAGTGAGAGGTTGTTGTTATGGCACCAGTCAACCGGATTTTCAATCTTCATCGTATTTGCTGATTCATCACTACCTTTGACTCAGCTGATATGATTGGT
Organism: Hypanus sabinus; assembly: GCF_030144855.1. Classification (NCBI taxonomy): domain Eukaryota; kingdom Metazoa; phylum Chordata; class Chondrichthyes; order Myliobatiformes; family Dasyatidae; genus Hypanus; species Hypanus sabinus. Next base: position 39,747,329 of record NC_082730.1, on the reverse strand, counting down.
GTCATCAGCAAACTGTGCTTGGAGCAGTACTTAGCCACACTATCATAAATATGAAGTGAATGTTATAATGTGGATTTTGGCAAGGCATTTGACAATGGAAGTCTCATCCGGAAAGTCATGAGGAATGCAATCTATGAAAACTTGGCAGCATGGTTAAGAATTAACTTGCCCACACAATGCAGAGCATGGTAGTAGATGGAGCATATTCCACCTGGAGGTTAGTGACTGGTGGTGTTCTGCAGGGATCGGTTCTGCTCTTGGTGATTTCAATGATTTGGATAAGGAAATGAAAGGGCGATTAACTAAGTTTGCAGTTGACACATAATTTGATGGTGTTGTAGATAACATAGAATGTTATTGCACACTACAATGGGACATGGACAGAATGCAGAGCTGGAAGGAGAAGTGGCAGATGGTGTTCAATACAGGAAAATGTGAAATGACACACTTTGGTAGGTCAAATCTGAAGACAGAGTATAGGACTAATGGCAATGGTGGAGGAACAGAAGGATCCTTGGGTCCAAGTCCATAGATTAATTCAAAGTTGCTTGGCAAGATGAAAGGTAGTTAAAAAGGCTTATGGTGTGTTAACCTTCTTCAGAAAGGGGACTAAGTTCAAGAGCTGTGAATTAATGTTGCAGCTCTATAAAACTTTGGTTAGAGCACACTTGGAGTATTGTGTCAGATCTGGTTGCCTCATTATAGGAGGGTATGTGGAAGCTTTAGAACAGGTGTAAAGGAGATTTACCAGGATGTTACCTTTATTAAGGAATATGTGTTATGATGATAGGTCGAGTGAGCTATGGCTTTTCTCTTTGGATTGAAGAAGGATGAGCGCTGACTTGATGGCAGTATAGAAGCTTATAAGAGACATTAGTAGAATGGACTGCCAGTGCCCTTTTCCCTGGGCAAGAGGGGGTAATGGCAGAGATATCCTTTTAATGCGCGTGGATGGAAGTTTGGGGGAGTTGTCAGAGGTAACTAGAGTGAAAATGTCTGGAATGCACTACTGGAGGTGGTGGTGGAGGCTGATACATTAGGAACATTTAAGAGTTTCTTATATAGGCACATAGATGAAAGAAAAATGGAAGATTATGAGTTACGTAGAAAGGAAGGGCTAGGCTGATCATGGATTGACTTCATGGATCAAAGGGCCTGTACTGTTCTGTGTTGAATGTTCTAAAGTTAGAGTGATCAAGCACATACAGTACAGATACAGGACCTTCAGCCCAATGTATCCATGACAACAATGGTGCCTATTCATGTCTGCACTGATGTCATATCCCTCTAAGCCCCACCCCTCCATGTACCTATCTAAGTGCTTCTTATATGATACTATTGTACCTACCACAACCACCTCCTCTGGCAGTTCATTCCATCTGCTCACCAATCTCTGCATAAAATAGTTGCTACTCTGATCCATCTTTAAATCTCCTCCCTCCCCCCATTTCCCTGAATCTATATCCATAGTTTTAGATTCCCTACCTTGGGGAAAAGACTGTTTCCATCCAATTTCTCTACCCCTCTCAAAATTTTAAATATTTCTGTCAGCCCTCATTGTCCTGCAACCCAAGGAATAAAGACTTAGCCTGCCCAACTTCTCCCTACGACTCAGGCCTTTTAGTCCTAACAACATCCTAATAAATCTTAATAACAACATCCTAATAAATAAAGACTTAGCCTGTCTAACATCTCCCTATGACTCAGGCCTTCTAGTCCTAACAACATCCTAATAAACAACAAACACAAACATAATCCTTTCCCTTCTCCAACTCTGTATCTCTTTCGCCAATCGCGTTTCCAGCTCTTAACTTCATCCCACCCGCTCTGGTCTTCTCCTATCATTTCGCATTTCCCCCTCGCCCCACTACTTTCAAATCTCTTACTATCTTTCCTTTCAGTTAGTCCTGACAAAGGGTCTCGGCCTGAAACATCGACAGACAGCGCTTCTCCCTATAGATGCTGCCTAGCCTGCTGTGTTCCACCAGTATTTTGCGTGTGTTGGTGTTTGAACATCCTAATAAATCTTTTTTGCACTCTTTCCATTTTACCACATCTTTCCTATAGCAGAGTGACTAAAATTGTACACTGTACTTCAAGTGAAACCTCACCAATTGTTTATACACTACTCCATAATGTCCTAGCTCATATACTCAATGTTCTGACTAATGATGGCCAGCTTGCTACATACCTCTGTTCTCGTACAATCTCCAGTACCCTTCCATTAGTAGTATAGTCCTTCACTGGTTTGACTTTCCAACGTGCATCAGCTCATACTTAAGCTGTGTTGAAATCCATTTGCCATTCCTTGGCCCACTTCCCCAGCTGATCAAAATCCCCTTGTTATCTATGATAATCTTCTTTATTATCACCATCTCCTAATTTTGTGTCACCTGCAAATGTACTGATCAAGCCTTATGTACTCATGACCAAACCATTAATATAAATAACAAGGGTCCCAACATTAAACTTCGCAGCACAGTGCTAGTCACTGGTTTCCATTCTGTGAAACACCTTCCTTCTCTGGTACATTAAAAATGCTGTATTCAGAATGCTTGATAGTTGTAGAATCACAAATTGTAGCATGCTTATACAATAGAATTTATTCTGAAGATCAATCAGATAAAAATGATTGATCACATGTTAAAGAGCAATAAGGTTTTCTTTATTTTCAAGCTTCATGACTAATTTGATTTAAGCAAGCACACTGTGCAAAAATATCTTTGATTATAAAGTGTCACTGGATCTATGTAAAACAAGTAGAAACTCCAATGACAATCCATATTAGAATTAAGCTTGTGTGATGAATGCATTCAGCAAGAAATATAATTGGTAGTGTTAAAAAAAGATATTTGCAGAAAATCTCATGCAAGTAATGCTTTTAGACTTCAGTTCTACTGTGATAACTTAGAAAAAGATTGGGATTTGTTCAATGATTTCAATTTATGGCAGTAATATTCCCATTGCAATTTTGCTTGGATTTGGTAGAGAGTGCATTAGTTGCACACGGCTACAGCTATATAATATAGGTCACATTCTGTTGCCTTTGTGCACAGTCTAGTCAAACATTTCCTGTTACTGGAATAAATTATCCTTTTGTGCAGACCATGTAAACATTTATTTATAGAGGCTCTCTGATAAAGGCAGGAAACACAGCATAATAGGAAACAGTGTTAGTTACTCTTTCACTAAGTTCTTCTGTAGAAGAGAACTCTGGACTTTGAAAGGCTTAGTGGAAGTGGAACATTAGTTCTCCTCGTGGAACAATTGATAGTTGGTAACATAGGAGAGCCAATTCAGCAGTGGTGATGCATTCATCCTTGCAGACATGGGCTAGCAAACACACATTGTTGAGGCATCAGGTTGGTAAAATGCACAGCCATCTTAAAGTTTCACAATGTTGTAATTGTTGTGTTGAGATGATTCCCCCATGTTGAACACTGCTTATATCTTCCTGGCAGAATTATTAGCAGTAATTAGACATCTTATTATGAACTCTGCAACTCCTCAGTTCATTTCATGCTATTGGCCTTAGCATGGTAAATGCCTTTCACTGTAGCATCTTTGCTAACTCCTTTCTTTATCTCAGCAATCAGTGAAGCATTTGGAGGAAGAGAGAATGCATTCAGAGGGGAGAAAAATGGGTGTGATTGCACCCCATACACCGAGTGTATAGGAGTCAGTCTTCTTTCAAGAGCTACACTTTCAGATTTAGTTGATGTGCATGGGGTTGTTTTACTATGTAAGCTTCTTCTAAATTTCCTCTTGCATCAAGTGTTTAACTTGCTTTGTAAAAAAAATACAATGATCTCTTTCATACAATGTTCTACATTCAAACCTAATCTAAGGTCTCTTCTCATTCCTAATAGCAACCACCTTGTCATATCCCTTGCCAATTTACCGACTTCAATCTCATTAGATAACAGGGATCAGGTTTCTCATGCACAAATCTAAAATGCTTGTGTATACAAAGAACAAAATTGGATGTGACCCCAAAATCACCAGTCTGAGCACCACTTATTTAACCCTTCATTTCCTGACCATCAATTGTCTATCCATACTATTATAACTTCTCGTGTATCATGCCCTTAGATTTTTTTCATGCATTTCAGACTTTATTGTGCACTTTTTCAATGCTGATTACATAAACAGCCTTTCCCAATTCAATTTAAGGTCAAATGTGTTGAAACATTGCAATATGTGCTCTCCATATTTTATTTGAAATAAATAAAACACTTGTTCACTTCTAAATACTCACCAATTGATAATTCTAAGTTTGCACAACTGGATTTAATCTTCCGTCATTCTTGATAATGAGTATTAAATCAGCTGCTTACTGGAGTCAGGCCATAATTTGTGTACCTAAAGAGGATTAACTCTCTGGTTTCTCTCAGAAAAGTTAATATTAATATAAAAGGGGCATTCTGTGGACTTTCCATCCTGAGTTCTCACAACATTTTCAGAATGAATTATTGTATTATTTATGGGATTGGGGGGAAGCTAGCATTTATTGCAGTCCTTGAACCACTTTGGGTCCAAGTTCTATAATTTAAACCCAATGACACCGAAGAAATGCAAATGTATTCCAAGGTATTGGTGAGATTTGTGTGATTTAGGAATGTCACTCATTCAGGTTAATCGCAGGTATTTCAGTGACTTTTGATATCCCTTGCAAATGGTGGAGAGGCTTTGGAGATCTACAAGGTGAGTCACCCATCATGGAATATCCAATCACTGCTCTTGCGGTTGCATCATTTATGTGGCTGGTAAATGTCTGATCAATTATGACTTACATTATCTCACCAACATCCAGGACAAAGTCATACTCTTGACTGGCATTTAATCTACAGCCCAGAACTTCCCCTGCCTCTGCTTAGTATACAATCTGTAAAATGTACTGCAATTAAACTATTTCAATATAACTTCTTAAGCTCTTAGCCACCACCATGAAGAGGAACAAGAGCAACATTAGTGCCTGCAAGACCCTCTCCAGCTCATACACTACCCTGAGGTGGAAATGTATTGAAATTCATTATCAATGAGTCTAAATTATGAAACTTAGACACAGCAAGACTGTGCAAGTACTTTCAGTAGGAGTACTAGTTCAAGAAGGACAGTTGGGATGAGCAATTAATTCTGGCCTTGCAAGCAATTCCTCAATTCCAAAATTCAATGCAATGGTAAAAGCATTGAGCATTATGGATAGATGGCTGGACTCTCATGTGGAAGATGGTCATTGCGTGTCACTTGCATTGATAAAATGTTAGTTGATTTGCTATGAACTTATTGACATGAGCTCTTCTATGATATTATATGAAGCCCTGATGTTTGTACTCTCAGCTATTTTTAAAAAAATGGATAACATGTATCCAGTACTGGACTTCCTATTTAGCAGATTTGTAGAAATAACTCTGCCACAAGCCACAAGCATTGTAATAATTCAAAAAGAATGCCTACCACTACCTACTATAGGGAAAAAGGAATGAAAAATCTACTGAAATAGAGTTGTCTTCCGCTAATAGAATTCATTCTTCATTTTGAGCTGGCACCATCCTTGCCATTCTGTTAGTTATATGCTGAGATAAACCCTTTGTATCTTAATTTATGTCATTGACTTTTGGTCATTCTGTCCCTCACTATATTCCTTGAAGACAGAATTTTCTTTTGATTTTATTAGTTTAGACTTTTTGTACAAGTTTTTCTTACAGTAGATTGCAATGCTTAGATTCGATATTTTTCCAGGAAAAAGTTATTCTCTGCTTTATGCATCCATAATTGCGTTTGCTCACATTTTTGATCTCGATGCTAACATTTTTATCGAGTCATTATCTTAAATGTATCTATTTTAATGCTAGGAGCATTGTAAGAAAGGTGGATGAGCTTAAAGCGTGGATTGATACCTGGAATTATGATGTTGTAGCTATTAGTGAAACATGGTTGCAGGAAGGGTGTGTTTGGCAACTAAATATTCCTGGATTTAGTTGCTTCAGGTGTGATAGAGTAGGAGGGGCCAGAGGAGTTGGTGTTGCATTGCTTGTCCGAGAAAATCTTATGGCGGTGCTTTGGAAGGATAGATTAGAGAGCTCCTATAGGGAGGCTATTTGGGTGGAATTGAAGAATGGGAAAGGTGCAGTAACACTGATAGGAGTGTATTATAGGGAACCTAATGGGACGCGTGAGTTGGAAGAGCAAATGTGTAAGGAGATAGCAGATATTTGTAATAAACACAAGGTGGTGATTGTGGGAGATTTTAATTTTCCACACGTAGACTGGGAAGCTCATTCTGTAAAAGGGCTGGATGGTTTAGAGTTTGTGAAATGTGTGCAGGATAGTTTTTTGCAACAATACATAGAAGTACCGACTAGAGATGGGGCAGTGTTGGATCTCCTGTTAGGGAATGCGATAGGTCAGCTGACAGATGTATGTGTTGGGGAGCACTACGGGTCCAGTGATCACAATAGCATTAGCTTCAATATAATTATGGAGAAGGACAGGACTGGACCTAGAGTTGAGATTTTTGATTGGAGAAAGGCTAACTTTGAGGGGATGCAAAGGGATTTAGAGAGAGTGGATTGGGTCAAGTTGTTTTATGGAAAGGATGTAATAGAGAAATGGAGGTCATTTAAGGGTGAAATTATGAGGGTATAGAATCTTTATGTTCCTGTTAGGGTGAAAGGAAAGGTTAAAGGTTTGAGAGCACCATGGTTTTCAAGGGATATTAGAAATTTGGTTCAGAAAAAAAGGGATGTCTACAATAGATATAGGCAGCATGGAGTAAAGGAATTGCTTGAGGAATATAAAGAATGTAAAAGGAATCTTAAGAAAGAGATTAGAAAAGCTAAAAGAAGATACGAGGTTGGTTTGGCAAATAAGGTGAAAGTAAATCCGAAAGGTTTCTACAGTTATATTAAAAGCAAGAGGATAGTGAGGGATAAAATTGGCCCCTTAGAGAATCAGAGTGGTCAGCTATGTGTGGAACCGAAGGAGATGGGAGAGATTTTGAATGATTTCTTCTCTTCGGTATACACTAAGGAGAAGGATATTGAATTGTCTAAGCTGTGGGAAACAAGTAAGGAAGTTATGGAACCTATGACAATTAAAGAGGTGGAGGTACTGGCGCTTTTAAGAAATTTAAAAGTGGATAAATCTCCGGATCCTGACAGGATATTCCCCAGGACCTTGAGGGAAGTTTGTGTAGAAATAGCAGGAGCTCTGACGGAGATCTTTAATATGTCATTAGAAACGGGGATTGTGCTGGAGGATTGGCGTATTGCTCATGTGGTTCCATTGTTTAAAAAGGGTTCTAGAAGGAAGCTTAGCAATTATAGACCTGTCAGTTTGACATCAGTGGTGGGTAAATTAATGGAAAGTATTCTTAGAGATAGTATTTATAATTATCTGGATAGACGGGATCTGATTAGAAGTAGCCAGCATGGATTTGTGCGTGGAAGGTCATGTTTGACAGGCTTTATTGAATTTTTTGAAGAAGTTATGAGGAATGTTGACGAGGGTAAGGCAGTGGATGTAGTCTATATGGACTTCAGCAAAGCCTTTGACAAAGTTCCACATGGAAGGTTGATTAAGAAGGTTCAGTCGTTAGGTATTAATGCTGGAGTAATAAAATGGATTCAACAGTGGCTAGATGGGAGATGCCAGAGAGTAGTGGTGGATAATTGTTTATCGGGATGGAGGCCGGTGACTAGCGGGGTGCCTCAGGGATCTGTTTTGGGCCCAATGTTGTTTGTAATATACATAAATGATCTGGATGATGGGGTGGTAAATTGGATTAGTAAGTATGCCGATGATACTAAGGTAGGAGGTGTTGTGGATAATGAGGTGGATTTTCAAAGCTTGCAGGGAGATTTATGCCGGTTAGAAGAATGGGCTGAATGTTGGCAGATGGAGTTTAATGCTGAGAAGTGTGAGGTTCTACATTTTGGCAGGAATAATCCAAATAGAACATACAGAGTAAATGGTAGGGCATTGAGGAATGCAGAGGAACAGAGAGATCTAGGAATAACTGTGCATAGTTCCCTGAAAGTGGAGTCTCATGTAGATAGGGTGGTGAAGAGGGCTTTTGGAACGCTGGCCTTTATAAATCAAAGCATTGAGTACAGAAGTTGGGATGTAATGCTAAAGTTGTACAAGGCATTGGTAAGGCCAAATTTGGAATATTGTGTGCAGTTCTGGTCACCGAATTATAGGAAAGATATCAATAAATTAGAGAGAGTGCAGAGACGATTTACTAGGATGTTACCTGGGTTTCAGCAATTAAGTTACAGAGAAAGGTTGAACAAGTTAAGTCTCTATTCATTGGAGCGTAGAAGGTTGAGGGGGGATTTGATCGAGGTATTTAAAATTTTGAGAGGGATAGATAGAGTTGACGTGAACAGGCTGTTTCCATTGAGAGTAGGGGAGATTCAAACTAGAGGACATGATTTGAGAGTTAGGGGGCAGAAGTTTAAGGGAAACACGAGGGGGTATTTCTTTACTCAAAGAGTGATAGCTGTGTGGAATGAGCTTCCTGTAGAAGTAGTAGAGGCCAGTTCAGTTGTGTCATTTAAGGTGAAATTGGATAGGTATATGGACAGGAAAGGAGTGGAGGGTTATGGGCTGAGTGCGGGTAGGTGGGACTAGGTGAGATTAAGGGTTCGGCACAGACTAGGAGGGCCAAGATGGCCTGTTTCCGTGCTGTGATTGCTATATGGTTATATATGGTTATATATTTCAGATCATATTCTCACACAACTTTGTCCAGAGCTGTTTGCAAAGTGTTGCAATCTCTGGCGCTATCTTGTCTTTTTCCTGCTTTGACTGATTTCCATTGGCAGGATTAAAACAATCAGCTCACAATGCCAGGGACTATTGGTGTGAATCTGTATCCCATTACCATGTAGAAAAGTTTATTCATTTAAAGGAAACATTTTCAGGATAGAGACATTAATAACAGTGTTGGTATTTACTGGTTTGAAGGGCTGGAATGCCTGCTCCCGTTCCTACTTTCATTAGATATGTTTGAGTAAATAATGATTTGCGATCCTCTGCATGAAGGACATCTTCTCATAAAGGGAATTCTGACCCAAAATATTTGAGGACATATTATGTCTCTTAAGTCAAGTAGAAAAGGACAATGCACTGCGATAGGCTGGTGGAGAGAGTGTCTTGGTATCGGCCAACAGGTGGCACACTTGTGCAGGTCAGGGCAGGAGGGAATGTGTTAGACTTTCTATCACAAACAAGCACTGTTCCCTTTAATGGTCTGCTGGAAGTGAGAGATGCTCATTCACTGTAGGGAATTGAGCTTTCATAAGTTTGAAATTTGATCTGACAGACCTTCAAATGAGAACTTAGTTCTCAGAATTACTTTTTCAGGAAGCCATGTCGCAATGCTATTATTTAAGAAAGGATAACATGGGAGTATCCTTTGCAAACTACAGGATCGCCATCTTCTGGTAATCAAATAAAATTCAACAAAAAATTCTTTATGTTGGTCAAAGTTCAAACTTCAAAGTAAACTTATTATCAAAGTACATATATGTCACCACATACAACCTTGAGAATTATTTCTTTTGCAGCATACTTAATAAATCCAATAGCCATTATAGAATCAATGACAGACTGCATCAACTGGGTGTACAACCACTGTGCAAAAGACAATAAACTGTACAAATACAGAAAAACAGAAATAAGAATAATATTATTAATATGAAAAGTCACAATACTAAGCACTATTAGAATAGTCTGAAAGTTCCTAGCAATTGAGAAATGAGTAGACTTGGCTATACCCACACCTCAGGTTTTACCAGCTTGAGCTGAGAAAAAATTAAAAAAAAACAATAATAGTAATAATCATAACAAATAAATAATAAATATCGAGAACATGAGATGAAGAGTTTTTGAAAGTAAGTTCATAGGTTGTCGGAACATTTCAGTAAAGGGGCAAGTGAAGTTCAGTAAAATTAACACCACTGACTCAAGAGCCTGATGGTTAAGGAGTAATAACTGTTGCTGAACCAGGTAGTGTGTGTCTTGAAGTTCCTGTACCTTCTTCTTGATGGCAGCAGTGTGAAGAGAGTATGGCCTAAGTGGTGGGTTCCCTAATGCTGCATGTTGCTTTCCTGCAACAGCATTTTGTGTAGTTTTACCTGTAATATAGTGGGCCGATGCCATTACCTTTTTGTCCGATTTTCTGCTCAAAGGCATTGATGCTTCCATACCAGGCTGTGATGCAGCCAGTCAATATACTCTCCAATGACATGCCAAATGCAGAAGGAACCAAGCAGAGAAAATGCAATTTGTTAAAGTTAGCAATAGATTAAAAGAAAAAGATTTATAATGTAGCTACTCGAAGAATAAAGGAAAGGAAAAGTAATTATACAAGAGCAATTTAGTATGAATCATAGAAAGATTATAAGTTAGGTATAAAGGAAAAGTTTAACAAAATTTAATGTGATTAACATAGATTGAGACTAGAGAAAATATAATGGGAAATAATGAATTGGCATAGAAAATTAATGAACATTTTGTTTCTGCCTTCATGGAAGATGACAAAAAATCTTTCAGAAATAATAAAAAATAACACACGGAGTGAAGGAAGAGCTGAAAGCAATTCATAAAAAACCTGGAGTAATTAATAGGACCATAAGTTCATAAATCCCGTGGACCTGACCATCTACACTGAGTGGTTAAGGATGCACTTGTCTTCTTCAAAATTCCATGGATTCTACAACAGTTCACACAAATTAGAAGGGACTGAATGTAATCTACTTATTCAAAAAAGGTTTGGGAGAGTAAACAGAATTACAGACTAGTTTACTAAACATTAGTACTGGAAAAATTCTGGAACCAATGATTAATGAAGTAGGATGAGGTCACTTAGAAAATAATAATTAGTCTGGACAAAGACAACATGGAGTTGTGGAAGGCAAATCATTTGACTAAATCTGTTATAGCTTTTTCTGGTGTGACTATAACTAGGTGAGTAGTTAAGGTGGTGAGGGAGATAGTGAATGTCATATACTTGAACACTTAAAGGGTTCCTTAAAGGAACACTTAAAGGAAATGGCAGACGAGTTGAACAGGTACTTTGGATCTGTCTTCACTAGGGAAGACACAAACAATCTCCCAGATGTAATAGTGACCAAAGGAACTAGGGTAAAGGATGCACTGAAGGAAATTTATATTAGGCAAGAAACGGTGTTGGATAGACTGTTGAGACGGAAGGCTGATAATTCCAGGACCTGATGGTTTGCATCCCAGGGTACTTAAAGAGGTGGCTCTAGAAATCGTGGATGCATTGGTAATCATTTTCCAATGTTCTATAGATTCAGGAACAGTTCCTGCTGATTGGAGGGTGGCTAATGTTGTCCCACTTTTCAAGAAAGGAGAGAGAGAGAAAACAGGGAATTATAGACCGGTTAGCCTGAGGTTAGTGGTGGGAAGGAAGCTGGAGTCAATTATAAAAGAGGAAATTACGACACATTTGGATAGCAGTAGAAGGATCAGTCTGAGTCAGCATGGATTTATGAAGGGAAAATCATGCTTGACTAATCTTCTGGAGTTTTTTGAAGATATAACTATGAAAATGGACAAGGGAGAGCCAGTGGATGTAGTGTACCTGGACTTCTAGAAAGCTTTTGATAAAGTCCCACATAGGAGATTAGTGGGCAAAATTAGGGCACATGGTATTGGGGGCAGAGTACTGACATGGTATTGAAAACTGGCTGGCTGACAGGAAACAAATAGTAGTGATTAATGGGTCCCTTTCGGAATGGCAGGCTGTGACAAGTGGGGTACCACAAGGTTCGGTGCTGGGACTGCAGCTGTTTCCAATATACATTAATGATTTAGATGAAGGGATTAAAAGTAACATTAGCAAATTTGCCAATGACACAAAGCTGGGTGGCAGTGTGAAATGTCAGGAGGATGTTATGAGAATGCAGGGTGACATGGATAGGTTGGGTGAGTGGGCAAATGTATGGCAGATGCAGTTTAATGTGGATAAATGTGAGGTTATCCACTTTGGTGGCAAGAACAGGAAGGCAGATTACTATCTAAATGGAGTCAAGTTAGGAAAAGGGGAAGTACAATGAGATCTAGGTATTCTTGTACGTTAGTCAATGAAAGCAAGCATGCAGGTACATCAGGCAGTGAAGAAAGCTAATGGCATGCTGGCCTTTATAACAAGAGGAATCGAGTATAGGAGTAAAGAGGTCCTTCTGCAGCTGTACAGGGCCCTGGTGAGACCCCACCTGGAGTATTGTGTGCAGTTTTGGTCTCCAAGTTTGAGGAAGGACATTCTTGCTATTGAGGGAGTGCAGCATAGGTCCACAAGGTTAATTCCCGGAATGGCGGGACTGTCATATGTTGAAAGATTGGAGCGACTGGGCTTGTATACACTGGAATTTAGAAGGATGAGAGGGGATCTGATTGATACATATAAGATTATTAAGGGATTGGACACACTGGAGGCAGGAAGCATGCTCCCGCTGATGGGTGAATCCAGAACTAGAGGCCACAGTTTAAGAATAAGGGGTAGGCCATTTAGAACAGAGATGCGGAAAAACTTTTTCACCCAGAGGGTGGTGGATATGTGGAATGCTCGGCCCCAGAAGGCAGTGGAGGCCAAGTCTCTGGATGCATTCAGGAGAGAGTTAGATAGAGCTCTTATAGATAGTGGGGTCAAGGGATATGGGGAGAGGGCAGGAACGGGGTACTGATTGTGTATGATCAGCCATGATCACAGTGAATGACGGTGCTGGCTAGAAGGGCCGAATGGCCTACTCCTGCACCTACTGTCTATTGTCTATTGTCTATTGTCCATTGTCCTATGAGATTACATATAAGAATGTATTTTTAAATTTTACTTAGTACTGTCACTTGGACCAACATTTATTGCCCGTTCTAACTTGCTCCTGGAAAGATGCTGATGAGCTTTTTCCTTGACCTGTTTTCTTGTGAAAGTGCTCACAGAGTGTTGCAGGATTTAGACCTAGTGTCAATGAAGAATTGACAAAATATTTCCAAGTCATGATGATGTATGGCTTGAGCAGTAACCTACAAGTGAAGATTTCCCTCTGTGCCAAAATGCTAAAACAGCATAGACCATTGCAGCACAGTACAGGCCCTTCAGCCCACAATTTTGTGCTGGCTTTTTAACCTAATCTAAGATCACCCTAACCCTTCCCTCCTATGTAGCCCTTCATTTTTCTATCTTCTGTTGCCTATCTAAGATTTTCTCAGATGCATCTACCTCTATAAACATCTCCGGCACCCACTATTCTTTGTGTAAAAACCATACATCTGACATCCCCTCTAAACGTTCCGCTGATCAGCTTAAAATTTTGCCTCCTTGTGTTAGCCATTTCCAGCTGGGAGAAAAAGTCTCTGGCTATCCACTCAATTCATGCCCCTTATCATCTCATATACCTGGTACACCTCTATCATGAACCTTTGTGGTCTTATATAGAGGGATCAAGAGTTTAGAAAGATACGAGGTGATTTAATTGAAGTATGCAAAATTCTTACATACCCTGACACCATCAGTGCAGGGATGATGACTCTCTCATCTGCTGTTATGTTTAGAACAAAGGCCATGGTCTTAAAATGAAGGGTATTCCATTCAGCATTGAGATGAAAGGAGGCATCTCCACTCTAAGATAGTTAGTGTTTCAAAGTTCAAAGTAAATATATTATCAAAGTATGTGCATGTTACCAAACACTACTTTGTGATTCATTTTCATGCAGGAAAGTGTGGACTGGAAAATCAGTTGAGGATTTTGTTCAAGACAGACAGTCACCCCTATCATTGCAAAGTGCTTTGAGAGACTGGTTCTGTCACATCTGAAATCCTGTCTGCCCCTTACCCTGGACCCCCATCAATTTGCGTATCGCGCCAACAGGTTAACAGAGGACGCCATCTCCACGGCTCTTCATTCTGCCCTGACCCACCTGGACAGCCCCAACTCTTACGTCAGAATGCTGTTCATTGAGTTTAGTTCGGCATTCAATACTGTGATCACCTCCAAGCTGATTGCCAAACTTTGCCAGCTTGGTATCAGCTCATCCCTCTGCAATTGGACCTTGGACTTTCTGACTAACATACCACAATCTGTTAAATTAGGCAACCTCTCCTTCCCCACTCTCACCCTGAACACCGGCGGCCTCAAGGCTGTGTGTTGAGCCTTCTTCTGTACTCCCTTTTCACCTATGACTGCATTTCTGTACGTGGTTCTAACTCCATAATCAAGTTCGCAGATGACACCACGGCGGTTGGCATGATCAGAGGGGATGACGAGACGGCCTACAGGGATGAGGTCCAGCACCTGGTTGCGAGGAGTGCTGACAACAACCTGGCCCTTAACACCCAGAAGACCAAGGAGATCATTGTGGACTTCAGGTGTACTAGGAGTCACATTCACATCCCCATCTACATCAATGGAGCTGTAGTGGAGCGTGTATTAAGCTTCAAATTCCTTGATGTCCACATTTCCGAGGATCTCCCTGGTTCCTGAACTCCTCCATCCTGATCAAAAAGGTACAACAGCACCTTTATTTCCTGCAGAGCATCAAGAAAGCTCACTTCTGTCCCAGGATACTGACGGACTTTTACCACTGTACCATTGAGAGCATATTCACCAACTGCATCTCAGTGTGGGATGGCAATTGTCCTGTATCGGACCGCAAAGCTCTCCAGTGGGTGGTGAATACTGCCCAGCCGATTATCGGCACCCAATTGCCCACCATTGAGAACACCTACCATAAACGCTGCCTGGGCAGGGCAAACAGCATTATCAAAGATGCATCTCACCCTAACCATGGACTTCTTACTCTCCTCCCATCCAGTAGGTTCTACAGGAGCCTCCACTCCCACACCAACAGACACAGGAAGAGCTTCTTCCCTGAGGCTGTGACCCTGCTGACCCTCACATTACAGCGCTAAGCAGTATTGCATCCATATTGTACTGTCTCAGTACTTTTATATTTGTGTAGCTGTAGCACTTACTTTTTATTCACTGTTATTTTGTAAGTAACACTACTCTTTGCATTTCTGGTTAGATGCATTTCATTGACTTTGTATCTGTACTCGGCGCAATGTCAATAAAGTTGAATCTAATCCAATTTAAAGAGATTTTTGGATCTGAAGAGTAATCAAGCACTATAGGGTTATTGCAGGAAAATTGATCTTCCAGGGTATCAAAATTTAAATTTCAAAGTAATTGATTAAAATTGATCAAAGTACATATATGTCACCATACACTACCCTGAGATTCATTCTCTTGTGGCCATTCACAGTAAACTATACACAAAGACAGACAACCAATGTGCAAAAGTAGGCAATCTATGCAAGTACAAAAAATACTAATAAATAACTAAATCTTGAGAACATGAGTTGAATAGTCCTTGATAGTAAGTCCATAGGTTGTGGAATTAGTTCAGTGTTGAGGTGAGTGAAGATACCCACACTGGTTCTGGTGGTGTGGCAGCTAAGGTTCCTGTGCCTCCTTCCTGATGACAGCAGTGAGAAGAGACTGGATGGTGGGTGTCCTGCTTTCCTGTGACAGGGCTCCTTGTAGATGTACTCAGTGGTGGGGAGAACATTATCTGTGATGGAATGGGATGTATCCAGTATTTTTTGCAGGCTTTTCTGTTCAGGGGTATTGGTGCTTCCATACCAGGCTGTGATGCAACCAGCCAGTATTCTCTCCACCGTGCACATATAGAAGTTTGTCAGTTATAGATGGCGTGCCAAATCTTCGCAAACATCTTGGAAAGTACATCTGCTGTCATCTCTTGTCTGGAATAGCACTTACGTGCTGGACGCTGACAGATCCTCTGAAATGATATCACTGAGGAATTCAAAGTTGTTGACCTCCTTCACCTTTGAACCTGGGATGACGACTGGATCACGGACATCCAGTTTTCTTCTCCTGTAGTCAATAAACAGCTCTTTGGTTTTGCTGATGTTGAGTGAGAGGTGGTTGTTGTGGCACCATTCACAGATTTTCAATCTCTCTCCTATATTCGGCAATATGGCATTTGATACCTTTGATTTGGGTACAGTTATTGAACTAGTAATCTAGAAGCAGGGAGTTTAAAACTTACATGTAAACGGTGGAATTTAAGTTCAAAATGATGTGGTCTCGAGATATACCTCAGACTAACCAGTTAAAGAGAGCAGACTTCCTCCCCTGAAGAACATTAGTGAAACCAGAGGGTGTTTTTTTTTACAAAAAAACAGCAACACGTAAACTATTGTGATTAATATCAGCAAGGATGAAGCTCACATCATTCTGAAACCACAGTCAGAAGATAGGGGTGAATCAGAGACCTCACAGCATAGATTGCACAAGGCCATAATGAAGGAGGGTGTCCCATACTGGAGGAGCAGGCATGGTCTCAGAAAGCCTATGAAAGTGGCTTGACAAAGTCAGAGATGGAGAATATTAAAGATCCCACAGAGGATACTGCAGAGTAAGAAAACTGCAGTTCAGTAACAGGTCTTGGGCAAATGGAGCCAATTAGATCAGATATGGAGTGGCAGTTTGTTGAGTGGGAACCTTGCACTTAAGTAAAACGCACTTAGAGAAAGGTGGTTACGATGCTCAAATCTGAAACACAAAATAGTCTCTAGAGAAACTCAGTAGATCAGGCAACATGGCCATGGACAGAGAGCTGGTCAGTGTTTATGTTTGAGACGCTGCATGAGTTCTTGACCTGAAAGATTAGTTATTGTTATAGAGTAATACAGCACAGAAACAGGTCCACCTGATCAATGCTGACCACCAACACTCTTCCCTGCTAGTTCCAGTTGCCACGTTCGGCCAATAACCCTGTCCTCCCATCTAAATGCCTCTTAAATGTTCCAAATGTACCTACCTCAACCACTAGCTTCTAGTTCCAGAAACTCACTACCCTCCTTGTAAAAAAAGTCCTCTTTTAAATCTCACTCAAATTACTTCGGAGAGAATTTGTTTCCCTCTTCCTTGATGATGAAGGTAATGATTAACATGTTTAATTGCTGGAATCTATTATCACGGATGTTGTTGTGCCACCTTTATAGTGACACATATGCTCATTCTAGGAAAGAAATAGTGATATGATGACATCTAGAAATTTGGGGTACTGACCCTCTGCAACACCCCGACATCCCCAGATGAAAACTGTCTTGTGGACCTGCAGTTCTTCCACCTGTAGTCAATATTCAGCTCTTTGAGCTGGGATTGAGTAAGAGATTGTTCCTGTGATACTACTCAAGCAGATTTTCAACCTCCCTCCTATATGCCGATTCATCACTATCTTCGATTCAGCCTACAACAGTGGTGTCATCAGCAAATTTAAATGTGGCATTCGAGCTGTACTTAGCCGCACAGTCATAGGTATAAAATGAGTGTTAAACACACTGTCTTGCGATGCACCCGCGCTGATGGTGATTGTGGTGTGGATTTTTTTTGCCAATCTGTCTGCAAGTGAGGAAACTGAGAATCCTGTTGCATAGGGGAGTATCGAGGCCTAGGTCCTAGAGTCTAGTGTGGAATCTTTCTTCAGTTACTAACTCAATGTGCTGAGTTCCTCCAGCAGGGTGTTTTTAGCATGTATGAATTTTTATGGCTCTGGAGCGAAAGTAATTGTAACAAAATTCTGCTTTGAACCATTTAGAACAGATTATAAAGTCGATTTATTTGTCAGTTTAAATTACTGACTATTGCCATGCTGCTTCGAGAATGGATCGGAGGGGCTAATAGGTTATTACATGAGTGTACTACTGTCCTTGTTTACTCTAATTTAAACCCACTAAATCCTGTAGCACTGAAGACTCGAGTGGAGGCTGTAATCCTGTTGCTCATTATGTAGTGACCTCCAGTCACATCTTTTTGTGTTCCCAGTTGACCTCTTCACATCAATGGGAAATTGTTACATCTCGGGCAGAAATTGCTTGATTCTTTTTTGCCCATTTTATGACTCCTTTGTATCATGAACTCAACTCCAGGATCTGTCAAATGCCATGCTTTTGATATCCCTTTGAACTGTGGGTTGAAATTGTGTTAAGAACACTGTTGTAGATCATGGACTTTGACAGAACCCCAGCCAGCTTGAAAAGGGAAAATTCAGATTCAGATTCAGATTCAGTTTATTGTCATTTAGAAACCACAAATGCAATGCAGTTAAAAAATGAGACAACGTTCCTCCAGAATGATATCACAAAAGCATATGACAAAGCAGACTACACCAGAAAATCCACGTAATGTTTGGCAATCCCCAATCCAGAGTCCGGAGAGGCTGCTGCATATTAATATTGTGCTACCATCTTAGCGCGTTCCCCGGAAAGGAGATCCAAATCCACCAGACAAAACAAGACCAAAAACTAAAGCTACAAGACCTGCACAAAAACCACATAGTTACAACATATAGTTACAAGAGTGCAAACAATAGCATAATTGATAAAAAACAGACCATGGGCACAGTAAAAATAGTCCAAAGATGTTAAAGGACTATAAGTACAAAAGAAATCACCACACAGTTTCCACAAGTCCCCAGGGTCCCAACAGACTCGCCATCCCACGCCAGCAGCAGAAGGGAATACCCCCGCAATGGACTTCCACAGCGCTTCCCGACTCAGCCTTGCAGACGCAGCACACAATGAAAGCTCAGTCGAACCCAGCCTCGCAGACGCAGCACACACCGACAGCAACCTGACTGCAGCAGACTCCGAGTCCGTCGAACCTCCGAGCCAACGACCATCCCCTCCGGCACAGCTTCTCCGAGCACCATCCTCTGCCGAGCGTATTAAGACGGCCCCACCAATGGCCATCGGCAACACAACCCCGAGGACTGGGGGCCTCTTCTTCCCAGCAGTCCTGGACCTCACAGCAGCAGCAGCAACAAAGAAGGTCTTTCTGGAGATTTCCCGATGTTCCTCCGTGCTCCCACATCCGTTTTCAATTGATTATGATTGCACACGGCACCCCACTTCACAAATAACAGATAATCAGCTCCGGAGTGGCCGCTGCAAGCTGCGTCGCGCCGCCATCTTGAATCTAGAAAATGAGACATTAGAGAGAGCAACTTAAGCTGTTTCTGTGGATGAGCCTAAAGAAGCAGCCATTTGGTGCCATCTTAACTCTACCCACTTTCAGGTTAACAATAGTTTTTGCTGATGCAGATCATGGTCTCTCTTTAGGGGCTTTGCTGTTACTTGCTGGGTGGAGGGTGCTGATGCTTTCTGCTGAAGTAGGTGGGATGGAGGGAAGAGGTTGATGCTTTGCTTGGCTGCTTGTGTGTGGGGGGAGAAAGGGCTTAGGGGTTCTAATGTTTTACTGTTAATCATCTTTTGGGGTTCTCTTCTGTTTGTGGATATCTGTGAAGAGTAAGAATTCCAGGTTGTATTCTGTATACATTCCCTGATATTAAAATGGAAAGATTTGAAGTATGATGACATGTTACCTCTTAGCCTGGCAGCCAGTCAAACGTCAGTGGGCAAATGTGCTGCAGAGAATGTTGAGTCTGTTGCTTGTTAATGATAGCTCTATGACACCTGCATTCTCCACTGTTACCACTGCCAGCACATTAAAGCTCAGCTCTTGGGTGCAGTACTACATAATAATATCTGAATAAGTATCAGTAAAAAAGTTGTGTAAAGAAAGGAGTTAAAAAAGAAACGCCAATACATCTAAAAATGGCAGTTGTAGTTCTCTATATACAGCTCCCAGCGTAACTTCTTATGGATCGATTACTATCATAATATGCTGTTGTGATCTACAATTACCAGAGTGGCCTCACAAGCAGACAGAACAATGCAAGGGATTATGGTAAAGCTACTTTCCATTGCAGCTGTCTGTGTGTGTCCGTTTATTTTACTGTCTGTGGTGACACTTGGGCCCTGTTTCAGCACTACATCACCAGGGATACGTCCCTTCATTTGAAAAGTGAAGTCCAAGATGCACCTAATGCTGGACTCAAACCTCCCTTCTTCACTCCTCCAAGCTCATAATTACATAACAATATGAAAAATAAGAGTAGGAGAAGGAAATACGTATGTCCTCTAAAGCTTGCTTAGCCATTAAACAAGAGTGTGACTGATCTGACAATTAACTTCAACTCTAATTGCCTGTCTGCCTGATCCCCACATACTTAAATTCTCCTATAATCTAACCATCTGTCCATCTCTGCCTTGAATATACTCAGTGAGTCTGGAATTGAGAATAATAAAGATTCAAATCACTCATGGAAGAGGAAGTTTTTCTTATCTAAGTGTTAAATAGGTGACACACTAAGCCAAGATTATTTTCTTCATATCCCCATCCTCTAAGCATCTACCAGCATCTAAGCTCTTTCAGATTTTTTTTGGTAAGATCTTATTTCTTTCTTCTATATGACAATCTGCATTTAATTAATTTTGCATCACAAGAGAATGTCCTTATCCAGCACATTAACTGAGTGCTAAATTCAAATATATCTATCTCACAACATTATCATTTTATTGGCTCATGCCAATGACATGTGTTTCAGGTTATGCTGATCCTGCCATTAGCTCTCAGACAGAAGTTAAACCATTTGCGTTTAACTACAATGCTGACTCTGCACGCCATTTTTCTCTTATTAATATCATCACACCATCATCCCCTCAGAACGAACCAATAAGCTCCAAGACCTTGGTATCAGCACCTCCTTGTGCAATTGCATCCTGGATTTCCTCTCTTGCAGAGCCCAGAAAGTTCAGATTCTTAACTTCATCTCTTCCACATTCTCCATCAGCACAGCTCTACTACAAAGCTGTGTGCTTAGCCCCTGCTCTACTCGCTTTACGCTTATGGTTGCAAGGCTAAGCACAGCTCTAGTGCCACACTCAAGTCTAGTGCCACACTCAAGATGGCACCACTGTCATAGGCCGAATCAAAGGTGGCGATGAGTCAGCTTATAGAAGGGAAATTGAAAATCTGGCTGAGTGGTGCCACAGCAACAACCTCTTTCTCAGTGTCAGCAAGAGCTGATTATTCACCACAGGAGGAGGAAACTGGAGATCCATAAACCAGTCTCATCGAAGGATCAGAGGTGGAGAGGGTCAGCAACTTTAAATTCCTAGGAGTTATTGTTTCAGAGAACCTCTCCTAGGCCCAGTATGTAATTGCAAATATGAAGAAAGCATAGCAGCACCTCTACATCCTTTAGATTTTGCGGAAATTTGGCATGACATCTAAAACTTTGACAAACTTCTATAGATGTTTAGTGGGGAGTATACTGATTGGCTACACCAGTGCTCTTGGATGGAAAATCCTACAAAAGGTAATGGATTTGGCCCAGTCCATCACAGGTAAAGCCCACCTAGCCTTTGAGCACATCTACATGAAATGCTGTCGCAGGAAAGCAACATCCATCATCAGCGACCCCCGGTACCCAGAACATGCTCTCTTCTCATTGCTGCCATCAGGAAGAAGGTATAAGAGCCTCAGGACTCACACCATCAGGTTCAGGAAGAGTTATTACCCTTCATCCATCAGGCTTTTGAACCAAAAGGCATAACTTCACTCAACTTCACTTGCCCCATCATTGAAATGTTCCTACAATCTATGAACTCACTTTTAAGGACTCTTCATCTTATGTTCTTAATATTTATTTCTCATTAACATTATTATTATTATTTCTATCTTTATGCATTTGCATAGTTTGCTGTCTTCTACACTTTGGTTAAACACTCAAGTTGGGCAGTCTTTCATTGATCCTCTTTAAATTTTTATTATCCTATAGATTTATTGAGTATACTCACAAGAAAATGAATCTCAGGGTTGTATACGGTGACATACATGTACCTTGGTAATAAATTTACTTTGAACTTTGAACAGAAGTCACTGAGCAATCACTGAGTAATTGAACTTTTAGGCTTTTAATCATACATTATTCTTTCTCTGTCTCACCAAGAGTTAGTAGCTTTAGTAATGACTATTGATTTTGAAGTTAAGTTAAAGTTAAACAGTTACGCTGTTTGACAAACACATGGACAATCCCACGTTCTCATAATACTGACCATAACATCTCAGATGCTGAAAATAAACCATCACTATGCGTCAGCCAGAAAAGATGTAATAAGCCTCCCACAAAGCTGGTGATGATTTAGTGAAAGACTATCTGCCATATGATGATTTGACCTTAAGTCTGCCTGCACAATGAATCTTAAAGTATCATCTGTCATACATTGAAGCCAACTTTCACTGAAATAGGATTTCATTTCTTAGATGTTAAAATAATAGCAGAGCGTTTTGCTGCTAATTTCTTTTTTTATTTAAACATATCACTTGCAAGGCCACATTTAATATCCATTTCCCATTGTCCTTGAGAAGGGGAATGATGAAGGGGATGCCTCAGTATTGAGGGCCAGCAAGTTCCATGATTTAGACCAGAGGCGATGAAGGAACAATAAAAGCTGTCAAGATGGCTCATGACTTTGAGGTGATCTTGAAAATTCGGGTGGGTTGGGTGCTCATGTCTTGCAATGTGGTAGTGGCTGAGGGTTTGTTTGGCATTGTTGATGAAACTGATAAATGGATACTGATGATACTATGATATTCTGGTATGAAAAGAATGCAGATTAAAATTGGAGGATAAGATAGCAGTCAGGTGGGCTCTTTCGTTCTGGATGCTGTGGAGCTTCCTGGATGTTCCTGGGAATGCACTCCTCCAGGCAAGTGGAAACATTCCAGAATATTGCTTTGGAGAGACCAGGAGATAAATCATTTGTAACAGGACATCCAAATTCTGTGGCCACTGATTGTCAGTGTCATGAACAGAGATATCTATGATGGGCATATTGCGGGTAATAAAATAGGTTTTAAAGTGCTGTCACTTCTCTCAGCACCTGATACAGACCTGCCTGTAAACTGTGTCCCTCAGTGGTTCAATTCTTGGTGATAGATGCTGAAGTTACCTAGCTGAAGTCATGTTTTTTTTCTTGCTACCCCACCTGTACTTCTCTGCCCCTGGTTAACCCTTCCTGTTCATACTATGCTATTCCTTTAACTCTTTCTCTAACTCCCAGTAATTTCTCCCTCTCCCCCTTCTTTCTTTTTCCATTCCCCATTCTGGCCTCTCTCTCACTTCTTCTCTCCTCCTCACCTTCCTCTGGTGCCCTTCTTCCTTCCCTTTCTCTCACGTCCACCCTCCTCTCCTGTCAGATTCCTTCTGCTTCAGCACTTCCTCTTTTCCGCCTATCACCTGCCAGCTTCCTTATTTCCCCACCCCACCCACCTACCTTCTCCCTCACTTGCCTTTTCAAATCAACTTCCAGTTGTACACCATCCCACCCCCCAACACTCATCCTAATCGGGCTTCTTCCTCCTTCCTCCCCAGTCCCACTGAAGGATTTCCACCCAAAACACTGGCTCTTTATTCATTTCCATAGGTAATGCTCTGTAAAGTTTCACCACTAATGCAACGTCCTCTCTGTAGCAGCAGTGTTTGGGTTATGATGAGAGATAACAGGGGCTTTGTGTGCCATCCAATGAGAGGCGTGTTTTTCTCTCTTGTGTGCCCGAGAGAAGGTTTTGCGGGCTTTTGTTCAGCAGAAGATGAAGAAAGAGGATGCCAGAACGGAGAAATTATAGTCTGCAGGACAGAGTGGACTTAGATTGGGGTCGTTTGTCGATGGTGCTGGGTGAATCGATGGAGAACGAACTGATGGGAAAACATTGAGATCTACATTGCACTTAAGACTATTTCATGAGAATGGGCCCTTTTTCTTTTTTGTTTCTTTACTAAACCTATAGTCAAATTAAGGATTCTACAGCTCAATTGTTTAATTGCATATTCTGTACTGTTTGTTATTTCATGATACTGATTTGTAACAGGGGAACACATCACGCAGCATCCACCTAAACAAGATTTCTCAAGTTTGGCCAGGCCGGAGGCTGTCTCCCCCTAGATTAAGCTGCTAGCTGAACCTGAGAGTTACAATTCTGGGGGTATCATTTGGAATTGATTTTGTTGGATGCTGTGTGATTGCCCCGAGCATTGCACCAGTGGGGTAGATATTCGTACTCCTGATGAATTGTTAATTTGCCTGTTAAGTACTCTTAAAGCTGCGATTGTGGGGCGGAGGTTTGATATAATAGTGTGTGCAGCTCTCGTTTTAATGCAGACTAGCACTGACATAACAGCAGCGGGGCAGGCTGAATCTAGTCGAGTTTCCTGTAACTGGGGATGGAGATTTCAAAAACAGGGTTCTATCATTTCTGAGGAATGAGGGGAATGAGTGTTTGGATTTAAAATGCCCAATTAGTCTTCCTTAGTCCCCGCCCTCCAGGGAAGACTGAGAATTCTGAGGTAGTATCTGCCCTTACCTCTGGCGAATAAATGGAAAAATGCCCAGGTCCGAAGTCGTAGCTATGGTAGGCTCTGCCTATTCTCTGGAATAATGCCCACCAGTAAAGGGGAGGAGGAGTATGGCATTTGGGAGGAGGAGCCTTCTCAGTTGTTAGATGAGTGATGGTGGTCTGATGATGTAAAACAACAGAGATTGGCTGAGGGTTTGAATGGGCGGGCGCTGACGTGAGAGCCAACAGGTTGTGGTATCCCATAGCTAAAGCCGTCAATTACAAATGCTCGTACATGAAAGCACTGGAAGATGTCTTTGGCACGACAGGAAGCCCAATGGAGCTGATGGCAGAGATTCAGAACATGCGTCAGGAGAAGGGGGAGAAGCTTTCTGTCTACATCTTTCGGCTGGAGACACAGCTAAATTGCTTGTGGCACAGAGGGGCCATTCGGGTGGCTGAGGTGGATCAGATAAGAATGGACCAGACGGCAAAGGGTGCCCAGTCCCAGGACCTGATCGCTTGGGGTCTCCGACAGTCTCGCAGACCATCCCCCTCCCTCATTTGTTGAACTGATCAGAGAAGTACAAGAGGAGGAGAATGTGTCGGAGGCGCGGGAGTCCTCAGTCAGCAGGGTACGGTCCTCGGTAGTGGTCCCCTGTGGTGAAGTGACCACAGCTAGCCTGCCCCAGGGAGCGGTAGAGGAGACTGTGGCAGAGTTGAGAACTGAGATGTCTCAGCATGTGCGAACCCCCCATATGATGGAGCTGATGGGGATTGAGGATCCCCTGAGGGAACAAACAATGTGGAGGGCTGCTAGCAGTCGATATCATGCAAGAAGGCGAGTGAGCCTCCAGGTACCTGAGCAGAGGGAGTCGTTGGGAAAACTTAGAGGAGACACAGTGAGGGAACGGCCTGGTGTCTCTGGCGGAACACGTTCCCAGCAAAGTACCAAGGAAACCCCGAAAGTGAAAAACCCATTTCCAGAAGGCTTAGTGGGGCCATGCTCCAATGTATTATTACGGATAGAAGGTATTTATGCTAAAGCCATACTTGACACTAGGTCACAGATCATGTTGCTGTACTGTTCGTTTTACAACCGGTATCTACCATTTACCATTGGTATTTACCATTGACACCATTCAGGGTGGTGGAGATCTGGGGAGTCAGTGCCAGTGATTATCCCTACGAAATGGTTATTTGTCAGTGAAGCTGGAGTTTTCGGAGGCCAATGTGGGAGTGTCTGAGGTCCTTGATACATTGGTGCTGGTCTGGCTGGACCCTGCTGAGACGGGCGATGTTTCAATACTGGTGGGGACCAACACTCCTCTGGTGAGGCAGCTCATGGAGGCCTGCAAGGAAAGGGCTGGGGAAAGCTTTCTGGGAACGTTGTCCGTGCACCCGGTATTTTGAGCTGTTTTTGAGGAAGTGCATGGCTGCATTGGTCTGGATACCAAATTTAGACGAGGGACTGTGTGGTTCACCCACTCAAAGCCAATAGTGTTACGGCCTGGGGAAATAGCAAGGGTGATGGGGACCCCCAAATTTCCCAGATGTCTGAGGGCGAGGCTCTCTTAGTGGACGCTACAGAAGACCATGAGGAGGAGTCAGGATTTCCTGATGGGGTACTGGTGAGGCCCGAACTGCAGAAGCCCTTGGTATTACAGGCGAGCAGGGTGGCAGTGATTATCAGGAACACCACAAAGAGGGAGATCACCTTCAAGCAGGAGATACCCCTGGTGCATCTGTTCCCAGGGACCGTAATGTCTAGTGTCCCTGTGAGACAAGCTGGGGAGAAACTATTGGAAAAGGGGGGAAAGTCGATCACGGAGTCATTCAACTTCAGGAACTCCCCGGTTCCTACGGGTTGATAGAGAAGATGTTGAAGTTGGAAGGTGTCTTTTCCACTGACGAGTTTGATGTGGGTTGTTCCAAGAGCACATGTCACACTATCCAGATGTCCAAGGACACCCCACTCAGAGAAGGGTCGCGGTGACTGGCCCCTGCATTTGTGTAAGTTGAAGGAGTCTTACATCATCACCAAGCCCCAAAGCCCCTATGTGCCCCCAGTAGCATTGGCCTAAAAGAAGAATGGGAAGGTACGCATGTGTGCAGACTATAGGATTTTGAACAGGCGCACTGTTCCTGTCCAGTATTTAGTTCCAAGGATCGAAGACACGCTGGCCTGTCTGAGTGGTGCATGGTGGTTCAGTGTGCTGGACTTGAGGAGTGGATATTACCATGAGTGAGGCCGATAAAGAGAAGACAGCATTTATATGTCCCCTGGGATTCTTCCAGCATCCACTGTGGCCAAAGTGTTATGGGAGAAATATTTTATTTATAATGGCCTTGTCAGGCAGATACATAGTGATCAGGGTCCAGATTTCAAGAGCAGGCTCATCCACGAGTTACTGAGCATGCTTGGAGTCGAGAAGTCGAGGACCACACCCTATCATCCCCAGCCCGAGAGGTTTAATTGGACCTTGTTAGACATGCTTGGGACCCTGGAGCTCAGCAGGAAGAGCAGGGTGGAGTCAACATATTGTACATCTGGTCCTTAGTTACAACCGTACCCGAAATGAAGCTACTGGGTACTCGCCACACAACCCAATGTTCAGGCCAGGCGAGCTTGCCCAGTGACCTTTGTTTTGGGACTGATGACGGTGACTTACCCCCGAAGACTTATCTGAAGCATGTGTCTGATATGAGAAGAGAGCTGAAAAGGGCTTATGAATTAGCTGGGGTTGCGGCTGCCAAGCAGAATAAAGGGAGTAAGAGGAGGTATGATCAAAAGGTGCGGTTCTCCCAACTCCTGTCAGGAGACCGAGTCCTCATAAAGAATTTGGGGCTACCTAAGAAGCTGGGCAGCCACACCCTACGTAGTGGAGAGTCAGATGCCAAACCTACCGGTTTTCTAGGTGAAACCAGAGGAGGGAAATGGGCCTGTCAAGATTCTTCATTGGAACCACCTGCTGACCCTGGGACAAGAGGTGCAGGTAGACCCAGAGTCTGACTTGGAGCCTACACCTAGTAAGAGGACTCTAAGGAAACGTGGGGCAACTGCAGGGCCCACAGCAGGCGAGATTAGGCCGGCCCATACCCCTGACAGGGATACTCACTGGAGGGTGAGGACCTGGATGCTGCCTTTTGCTAACTCCCCATCGACTGAGGGAGACTCCCGGCCCTTCTCCCACTGAGTCAGGTGAAGCTGGGGGCCTATCTGCAGAGAGCCTGGATGGCAGCCGGATGCTGCAAGGGATGAAGCGGGGCTTGGCCTCGGGACAGAGGGGTCCAAATTGCAGGTGATAGGCCAGGAGGGGCCTTCCCGGTAGACCAGAATTATCCCTAGTAGTGTCTGAACCTGAAGAGTTAGGTGAGGGGGGTGCAGAGGTCTCAGAAAATTAAGAAACCACGGAGAGCCTGGCAGATGTAGCACTGATCGAACAGAGTGTGACCCCCATTACTTTGTGGGGCTATGTCACTTGTACACCTGGGTTGGACTTTGTGCTTTGCAGGAGGAGTTGGTGAATTATCTCAACATCGTGAGGACATGACTAAAGGGAGAGGGTAATGCTCTGTAAGGTTTCACTGCTAACGTAGTGGTTGCTCTGTAGCAGCAAGATTTGGGTTGTGACTAGAGATAACGGGGGGCTTTGGAATGTGCACCATCCAATAAGAGGCGTGTTCTTCTTTCTTGTGTGCCCGAGAGAAGGTTTTGCAGGCTTTTGTTCGGCGGAAGATGGAGAGAGAAGATGCCAGAACGGGGAAACCGTAGTCTGCAGGACGGAGTGGGCTTGGATTGGGGTTGGGAGTCGATGGCGCTGGGTGAATCGATGGAGAATGAACCGATGGGAAAACCGTGAGCTTCAACGTTGCGCATTAGACTGTTTCATGAGAACGGGGCTTTTTCTTTTTTTTGTTTTCTTTACTAACCCTACAGTCAAATTAAGAACTATACAGTTCAATCGTTTAATCGCATAGTGTGTACTGTTTGTTATTTCGTGGTACTGATTTGTAACGGGGGACACATCACGCAGCATCCACCCAAACGAGATTTCTCAAGTTTGTCCGGGCCAGGGGTTATCACCCCCAAGATTAAGCCGCTAGCCAACCTGAGCGTTACACATAGACGCTGTCTAGTCTGCTGAGTTCCTCCAGCATTTTCTGTGTGTTGATCTGCAGAAGCTCTTGTGTTTATGCGTTTCATGCCATTATGTCCGGGTCTGATAGAGTGTATTCAGTGATAAAGGATTCTGTGATTTGGCCAAATGGTATGATTCTGTAGCATGGAGCTTTTTTAAGGCTGAACTACTTTTCCTCTCTTATACAGCCTCAAGTCTTTGTGAAGAGGGCCTTTGCTATATTGAGCAGACTCTGCTTTAACTTCTGTCAAATCCAGTGTCTGATCAGACTATGGGTAACCCATTTGTACTTTTCTTCTTACACTTCATTGTATGAGTTCAGTATAATTGCTTCTTTTGTTAACCCACTTCAGAAGTCAGTTAAAAACCAGCAGCATCATTCTGGGTATGGAATCCCTCCTGGTAAGGAGGGCCATTTTCAACCTTTGCAGACACAAACAGAACAGGTGAGGTTTTACAGCAATTATTGGCTTCCTAAGTACCATTACTGAAACCAACATTTAATCAGAATTATTACATTAACTTCATTTAAATTCCCTGATGCAATGGTGAAATCTCAATTCCAACACTGCACACTAATAATTCAGTAACATGTCCAGTTAAAGATTTGAAAACCTTCTTTCTTGCTGATGTTTCATAGAAACATAGGAACATAGAAAACCTACAGCACAATACAGGCCCTTCGGCCCACAATGCTGTACTGAACATGTACTTCACAAATTACCTAGGGTTACCCATAGCCCTCTATTTTACTAAGCTTCATGTACCTATCCATGAGTCTCTTGAAAGACCCTATCGTATCTGCAGTCAATATAATCTCCATCACAGATAGCAAGGAAAAACAACCCTGATCCTTGGCCTTTTATGACTCTTATGTGTAGTGAATGAGATGGCTGGAGGAGCTTAGGAGAATCAATGGCACCTAACGGCAACTCCTTTGCTTGCATCTTCAGAAACAGCTCCATTTCCATCTTTAATATCTCTATTCTTCCCTTTCAGGGTTCTTTTGAAGACCCTAACCTGGAGTTACACACTGACTATGGCTCTTTGTGAGAATGCGACCCATTCTTGGGTTTCACGCCTGACAATTTTTTGGCACGCCAAGGGCATGGCCTAACAGCTCAGTTCACCTTTGGAGGGCCGAGAACTTGTGGCTCTGGAGACAGGCCGATCGAAAGATGGTGTCGGGTCAGGAGATCAGCGTGTTGTGGGAGATGGAAGATCTAAGGCTGTGCACCCAGAGACCCGAGATCTTTCGACACAGAGCTCAGAAAAAGCAATGCAACAGACTTTTAACATTGTAAATCAACAAGTTGTTTGTTATGTCTCCCCTCTCACTGTGAAACGGAGACATCTCCTTCTCCCTTATTAGGGAGAGAGAGAGCCTGTGGTATGTCGAATACCGGGTGAAATGCAAAGTCTTTGGGGTAACTGCAAGACTGTGTCTTTGCTGTTGCTTTGCTCATGCTTGAGTGCTCAGTGGTCCGTGTTTTGCCATTGGAGAGAGGGGGGATTGTTGCTTGCTGCTGCTTAATATGTGGGAGGGAGAGGAGCTGGGGGTCTTTGGGGTTCCAAACATTTAACTGTCATTCATTCGTTGGGGGCACTTTTCTGTTTTTCATGGATGGTTGTGAAGAAAAAGCATTTCAGGATGTATATTATATACACTTCTCTGGCATTATATCTACCTTAGAAGCCTTTGAAACCTTTGAATAGCATCTTTTAGGGAACTGGACAACCTGTGCTCATTAAAACAGCAGGGGCAACTTTGACAGGTAGCTTAATCCATGAGTCCTTGCCTAACTGGCTGCCAGAGGTATTAAGATATTTTGTTTTGAATATATAAAATGGTTACATCATTTAAAAAAGATTAAAACAAACACATACAAATAAAAATACTCTGTTTCATTCCATGCAATTGTTTTCCTTCATTGAATATCAATGGATGGGATTTTTCTGCCCCAAATCTAACCTAGCACAATCATTTTGTGCACATTCCCTAGTCCCATGCTGGGAATATGAGGAGTCCACAATCAAAGTAAGAGTACCTTTATTCTCAGAGTGCACACATGTAACCATATACTTCCCTGAGATTCATTTTCTTGCAGCCATTTCCAGGAAATAAAGAAATAATATAGAATTCTACAAAAAACCTATACATAGACAAAGATTGACAAAAGCATACCAATGTGCAAAGGAAGACAAAATGTGAAAATACAAATAATACTGAGAACATGAGTTGTAGTGAGTCCTTGGAAATGGGTCTATAGATCATGGAATCAGTTTAGAGTAGTGATCAATGAAGTTATCCATGCCACTTCAGGATCCTGATGGTTGTAGAGTAATAATTGCTCCTGAACCTGGGTGGTATGGGACCTAAAGTGTTGTACCTTCTTCCAGGTGAAAGTAGCAAGAAGAGGGCATGGCCTGGATAGTGGGGTTTGTCCAGGTTGGATGTTACATTTTTGTGGCAGCAGTCCATGGAAATGTAGGTGGGAAGAGTTTTATCTGTGATGGATTGGGTTATATCCACCAATTTTGAAGTCTTTTCTGTTACCGAATATAGTGTTTCCATTCCTGGCTGTGATTAAGCCAGTTAGGATATTGTCTGTGGAAGTATATCAATAGAAGTTTGTCAAAGTTTATTTTGAGATGCCAAATCTATGTAAACTTTTAAGAAGTTTATACCTTCATACCTTCTTTGTATGACACTTATGTGCTGGTATTAGAACAGATCCTCTGTCCTGTTGATACCAAAGAATTTAAATCTACTGACTCATCTCTCATTTCATTTCTCATGAGAAGAATGTTGAATAAAATACCAGCTTAATACTTCTGTAACCAAGTTTAATAGTTCTGTGTTTGTGCACACATGAAATACTAAGTCTGAAAACATATTTAGGAAAACGTTAGCAGTTAAGGACGGAGCTCTGCAAACACTTCTCTATAAAATTCAAGAAACTTCAGCTCATGGCATTACATCACATCCCCGACTCCCCTGCCAAACAATTTTTGCAGGAGCACCATTAAGAGTGTTCCAGCCAGATACGTTAGCAACTCACACGGTCATTACAAAGCATTTGAACACAAGACCCAGCAAGGGATTGTGAGAATTGCTGAGAGGTTTATCAGGGTCTCTAGTCCACCCATCTGTACTAGGAGTGTTGAATACACAGAGCCCTTAGCATTGTCAATGATGCCTCCCATCCATCCAACAATCTCTCTGAATCCTTATCATCAGGCAGGAGGTAAAGTAGCAGTAGTATATGAACTGATAGGATGGGAAGCAACTCCTTCCCTCAAACCATGAGATTACAGAACTCCCTGCCACCATCCAGATCTCATAACTCATCAAGTGTCAGTGCCGTCCTGTTTACCTTTTAATTTGTGTCGTAAATGCATCTTATGCTAAATATCAATCTTTTGGAATACATTCTATTCTTTAATAATTTACAAATGTTACTTGACATTACTTTATGTGTTGTATGTGAGTTATATGAACGACGTTATGGACCTTGGTCTGGAGAAACATTGTATTGTTTGGTGGTATACATGCATATGGTTGAATAGCAATAAACTTGAACTTGAAATCCAGCGCATTAACTGTTACCATTATGCTAATTTATAACGGTGAGATAACCTCAGGAGCTGACATATCAGCTCTGATGCTCAAGCAGTTGATCCAGATTATTTCTAAACTTTGTGTCCTATTTGATCTGAAGATGAGCTTCCAGCCACCTGACTGTCCCACTCTCCATGTTTCAGAATCCTCTGATGAAGTCGCCACACCATTGTTATAACCTCCAGGTCTGACTACACAACACCATGCCAACACTCAGTTCAACAGACTTACAGAGATCGGTTGGTCTTCATTTCACTGCTGTCTTTGGGAAATAAACAGCAGATAATACTAGAAACAGTCAGCAGGTCAGGCAGCATCTGTTGATAGAGAACAGAAGTAATGTCAGTGAGCCTGCCTTAGTATTGGGAACCATTAATATATATATAGTTACATATGTGCATAGCAAGAACAACACCAGAGTAGCAATCAATCTAATATGATACGTACTGTATATGTTAAAGCTACAGAGGTGAAGGGCGAAAGACAAGTGTAATGTATGGATCTATTTCTTTTAGAGCAATGACCTCCCCCCACCCAGCACTACGCACTGATCTGTTGTCTGCACATGCACTATTGTCTATGCATGCACATTGTTCTCTCTCTCTCTCTCTGCATGTGAATACACCAGTTAAAGCCATCTCCTGTGTGCGTGTTTTTACTTAATATACATGTGGTTGTGCACAGACACAACAAATTGGCGATGAGAATGTTATCGTTGACAAGACACTTGCCAAAACTGATGCCACTGCACAGGCCCAGGGGCATGATGAGAATGTTGCCATTGACATGACACCTGCCAAACCTGATGCCACTCTACAGGTCCAGAGGTGCTATCCTGAAAGAAACAGAGCGCCATCCAAAAGACTGAATCTGTAGAACTGTGAAGCCAGTTATGGACTGTTATTGTGAAAGCATGTTTATTTGGAATATGGGTTTATGAAAGGGAACTTGAATGTTTTGTACATATATGTTGTATTCATTTATAGGGGAGGAAATGTAACGTATGGATCTATTTCTTTTAGAGCAAAGCCCTCCCCCCTTAGCACTACATATTGATCTGTTGTCTGGACATGCGCTGTTGTCTATGCATGAGCATTGTTCTCTCTCACTGTAAGGTGAATACACTAGTAAAAGCTATCTTGCATCTGTGACCTTTTATTTAATATATATGTAGTTGTGCACAGACACAACAAACGTATTCAAAATTCAGTGATGATTTGGAAGGAAAGGTTAAATGATAAAAGGAATAATAATGCCATTTTTGAATTTCCAGTGCTTTTGAAAGGTCTGCATTAGATGCAACTTTTTCATTCAGACTCGATAGTAGACCCTGGATTATGATTTACAGCAGCTAGAATAGCAAAGGTTGTTGGTGATTGACATTAGTCACAAATAAGGCAACAACAGCTGTGTTTTTGAAGCAAATGCTTCCCCCATAATGTAAGTGATGAGCGTAGAATAGGGCTAATGGACTGATTTCGTTTGTGCCAATTCAAATACCAATTGCAGCTGGTTTAGCTTTCCAGATTTGTTACGTGCATGCTTGTGAATGAGGTCATTACTGAGTGAGCCAATTCTGAATGCAGCCAGACTCAAACCTCATACTTCAGGGCACAAAACGGGAAATGCTTTCATACCAATCAATGCAACAAGTAACATAAACATCAGAATAAATCAAAATAGTTTTTCTGAGCATTTCTTTGATCTTTAAGTGTTTGAAATGATTTATCTTGGACATTGGCTGCACAGACCATGGTTGGGCATGGCTAGAATTAACTCCTGCCTTCAATTTACCTACTGCCACAGCAGCTCCACAGTAGATATATTCTCAGTGTCTCTCAATTTGGCTTTGGAGCACATGGACATCAGTAATGCCTGTGCCAGGCTGCTGTTTATTGATTACTTAGAAACATAGAAAAACTACAGCTCAATACAGGCCCTTTGGCCCACAAAGCTGTGCCGAACACGTCCTTACCTGAGAACTACCTAGGCTTACCCAGAGCCCGTGTAAGCTCCGTGTATCCATCCAGGAGTCTCTTAGAAGAAGCTTCTGCCTCCACTACCACAGCTGGCAGCCAATTCCACGCACTCACCACTCTCCGGGTAAAAAACTTACCCCTGACATCTCCTCTGTACTTACTTCCAAGCACCTTAAAACCATTTCAACCCTGGGAAAATGCCTCTTTATATCCACATGATCAATGCCTCTCATTATTTTACACACCTCTATCAGGTCACCTCTCATCCTCTGTTGCTCCAAGGAGAAAAGGCCGAATTCACTCAACCTATTCTCTTAAGGCATGCTCCCCAATCCAGGCAACATCCTTTCCATGTCCTTCCTGTAGTGAGGTGACCAGAACTGAGCACAGTACAACAAGTGGGGTCTGACCAGGGTCCTATATAGCTGCAACATTACCTCTCGGCTCTTAAACTTAATCCCACGGTTGATGAAGGCCAATGCACCACATGTCTTCTTAACCACAGAGTCAACCTGCGCAGCAGCTTTGAGTGTCCTCTGGACTCGGACCTCAAGATCCCTCTGATCCTCCACATTGCCAAGAGTCTTACCATTAATGCTATATTCTACCATCATATTTGATCTACCAAGATGAACCACCTCACAATTATTTGGGTGGAACTCCATCTGCCACTTCTCAGCCCAGTTTTGCATCCTATCAATGTCCTGCTATAAAATCTGACAGCCCTCCACACTATCCACAACACTCCCAACTTTTGTGTCATCAGCAAATTTACTAACCCATCCCTTCACTTCCTCATCCAGGTCATTTATAAAAATCATGAAGAGTAGGGGTCCCAGACCAGATCCCAGAGGTACACCACTGGTCACCAGCCTCCATGCAGAATATGACCCTTCTACAACCAATTACAGTTCAGCATTCAACACCATCATACTCCCAGTACTAATCAACAACCTGGGCCTCTATCTCCCTCTGTACGTTTAACTTCCTCAGCAGGAGACCACTGTCAGTGCAGATTGGTATTAACACATCCTCCTTGCTGGCAATCACCTTAAGACTGCAAACTTAGTCCATTGCTCTATTGTCTGTATATTCATGACTGTTTGAGTGGACACAGCACAAACACCATCTATAAATTGGCCTATAACACGTTTTTGGTTGGTAGAATCTCAGATGGCAATGATGAGGCACGCAGAAGTGAGATATACCTGCTGCTTGAGTGGTGTTGCAACAACAATGTTGTGTTGCATAAATCATCAGCAAGACCACAAACTGATTGTGAACATCAGGAAGGGGAAGTCAAGAAAACACAAAGTGAGGGAATAGCGGTAGAAAGTGTAAAGGCAGCTTCAAGTTCCTGGGTGTTAACATCTCAGGGGGTTTATCCAAAGCCCAACACATTGTTGCAAACAGCAAGAATGCACACCGGTAGCTCTTCCTCATTAGGAGTTTGAGGGGATTTGGTGTATCACCAGGATAGGGATGGCAACATTCTGGTGTAATGTCTATTGTCTATTTGTAGTGCAGTAATTGTGTTTGCCACTGTTTTGTATATATTGTATAGCACCGAAATTTGTAATAAAGGATTTTGTAATAAAAAAAAGACTCTAGCACGTTTGTATAAGTGTAAGGTGGAGAGCAATCTGACTGTTTGCATTACCGCCTGGCATGGAGGTTCCAATGTACAGGACTGCAAGAGACTGCAGATGTTGTCGACTCAGCAGTTCCATCAACTTCCCCACCAGTGTGGACATCTTCAAAAAACAGTGCCACAAGAAGGTCACATCCATCATTGAGGACCTTCACCTGTCCTGGACATGCCCTCTTCTCATTGCTGCTATCGGGGATGAGGTAGGTGAGTCCAAAGACCCCAACTCAATGTTTTAGCAAAGGCTTCTTTCCCTTCACCAGTAGATTTCTGAAAAGTCCATGAAAACTACTTCACTATTTCTCTTTCACACTGATCATTTATTGTAACTTAGTACTTTCTCTGCCTTGCACTCTACTGCTGACATAAAACAACAGATTTCAAACATACGCCAGTGATAATAGACCTGATTCTGAATCTCCTTAGCCCAAATTGAGTAAGTTTTTGAATGGAAGATTTTACGAGGTTGGAATTAAACTGGTATTCAACCCAACATCCTGAGCTGAGTGTGATTATTATAATTAGATTCCTTGGATCTTAATGTTGTTCACCCACTCATTATAAACCAAGGATTGGACACAGGTAAATTCAGTTCTGGAGGTTTATACCATAATCACGAAATTGCTTATTGAGTTGTGGATGCAGCTTTGATCGTATAAAGTCCTGAAACCTTAGGGGAACAGAAATACAAGGCAGAAGAAAGAAAATTAATTTTGTAACAGGGCAACATTAGAGAAATTTTAAAAATGAGTTGAGACCAGATTGAGATACAAAAAACTTAATGTTTCTGTATCAAAACTTGCTTCCCCCAACTCTCCCACCTTCTAATCAATCCTAGTGTATGTCTTAGGTGGAAGACAACATTGATACAATACTTAAACTCATTATAATAGCAACTTTCTGTAGCATCATTATCTAAAACGTCAATCCCTCTGTTCTACATTTACAAAATTAGATTAATGATGATTCATCTGGGAACAATTAATCACATATTTCACTTTTCCTTGAAGACAGGTTAAAATTTAATGGAACAATGCAAAATCAAGACACTACTATTGGTTTATTTGACTGTATTAAAAAATTGAATTATTTCTATTGGAAATTAAGTACTTCACACATTGAATAGATTCTGTATGTAGTGCTTTGGCAGGTTCATACAAGTTTTTGTGTACTAAGGACCCTGAATGCCTTTGTTATTGTCTTTTGTTGCACTTGCTGCTCATATACTATCCACTCTAGTCATTATTAAGGGACTTGTCCAGGCTGAAATATCCAGGTGAGCTAAGTATATCAGTTGCCGGCCGGTGGTATAGTGGTGTCCACACCGGACTTTGAGGCAACTGGTCCCTGGTTTGAATCTGGCCCTCTGCTTGCATGCTTTCCATCTGTGCTAGGTTAAGTCTTGAGCTAGCAACTCAGCCTAGTAAAAAAACAGACAAATGTGCTTCCCATCCCCATACAAGCAATTTTGGCTGATAACAACCTGCAAAGGTACATACATACTATTGATAACCCATGGGTGAAATTGACTCTTAAAATATGGAAAACTACTATAAAAGAATATAATCTAGAGGGAGATATTGCAATTCTTAAATGGTGTGCATATAACTCGAATTTTACACCAAATAAATTGGATGCTAGATTTAAGGACTGGACAGCTAAAGGAATAACAGTTCTTTGCAACATAATGAAAGAAGGAACACTGTTCAGTTTTGAAATGTTTAAAGAGAAACATTTATTAGAAAAACAAGATTTTTATTGGTATTTACAGATATGACAATATGTTAATAAGATGCTTAAAATGTAACTAAGGCAAATACATACTTGATAGAGCTCTTTAGAAAAGCATATAATTCAGATAATGGTAGTAGAATCATTTCAAGCATGTATAATGGGCTGTCAAATCTTAAAACACATTTGACTTCATACATTAAAACAAAATGGGAGAAGGAAGGAGGGATAATTATATCTGAGGAAGAATGGACAACAATATGGAGATATCAATGGAAGTGTACCAATTCACAGAAATGGAGGGAGTTTGGATGGAAAAACTTGACAAGATATTTTATTACATCCTCTTAGAAATCCCATTATGATAGTAACCTCTCTGTTTACTGGAGAAATTGTGGAAATCAATATGCAAATCCTTATCATATTTTTTGGGACTGCCCTGATATCAAAATCTATTGGAGGGGGATACACAATGCCCTAGAAGACATCTTTAAATGTGAAATTGTCAGGGTCCGGTCCGGTCCGGAATCCATGTTCCGGGTCTCGATCCGGTCCGAGGACTCCAGACTCTGGGTCCTGCAGTTGCCCCTCCCGTCACCTGTGATCTAGTTAGGACCCTCCTGGCTCAAGGAGACACACCTGTAACTCATTGAGCTGCAGGTGTTTATAAGGGACCAGGGGGTGGTCGTTTTGTTCTGTTTCACCACCAGCTCTGAACTCTTCTCTGCATTCTGTTATCCTGCCCGGTTTCAGATCTACTGCTCATCATGCTTCTCTGCCCCGTACCAGTAATGCCAAGTTGGTCCTCTCCCCCACCTTTCTTCCCATGTGCTGGTCCCGCTTCTCCACTCGTTAGTTTTGTTCGTGCGGTCGCGCTGTCTGCCAGCCTTTCCCGATTTTCCTGCTATCATGACTGTTGTGTTGGTCACCCTAGACCTATGCCTGTTCCTACCCCTTGCCTCCGTTGGGCAGGGCCGGCCGGTTTGCCGCTGCCCGGTGGTGTTTCTGCCCGTTCCTATCCCTTGCCTCCGTTGGGTAGGCCCGGCCGGTCTGCTGCTGCCTGGATGCCTGCCCCATCCTCCTCTTCTGCCTGAACCCTGGGATCGTGCCCTGCACCCGCCTAGGGGTCCGCATCGTGCCCAAGCCTCCGGTGGTTCCGCCTGGGAGACGGCCCTACCCAGGATATATGCGGCCCATCCAGGGAGGGCTCTCCGCCAGCTTATCTAGCCACATAGACCGGTCTGCCTGCCTGCCTGAACCCCGGGGTCCTGTCTGCCTGCCTGTCTGAACTCCGGGAGCCCGCTCCACTCTGCCTGCCTGACACTCTATCTACCTGAACCCCAGCTCTACCCTTAAATGCCATGGCATCCCCATCCTGTCTTCCCCCTAGTACTTCCGTGTCTGCGTCCTGCGTTTGGGTCCATCTGGCCCCGTTCCTGACAGTAATACCCTTGGAGAATAAGACCATATATTTTGGATATATACCTCAAGAATGGTTGAAAAGAGATAA
Organism: Hypanus sabinus; assembly: GCF_030144855.1. Classification (NCBI taxonomy): domain Eukaryota; kingdom Metazoa; phylum Chordata; class Chondrichthyes; order Myliobatiformes; family Dasyatidae; genus Hypanus; species Hypanus sabinus. The sequence goes on along the minus strand of NC_082730.1, from coordinate 39,708,395 downwards.
ATATGTAATGAATATCCTGTTGGTGGCTGGTAAAAAGACTCTTACTAGGAAATGGTTATCACAGGAGATCCCAACTTTAAATGCATGGATGGAAATTACAATGGACATTTACAAAATAGAGAAGATAACAGTATCTGTTAATCATAAGCTGGAACAATTTGATTCATACTGGGAAAAATGTTTTAACTACATAATGCCTCATAGGCCTGATTTTATTCTCACAAATCAATGATTCTGTTGTAAAAAAAAGATCACTCCCTACTTGTACATAGTTCTTTCCTTTTGCTTGTTTTTTCTTTCCACTCTTTTCTATAAGTGTATACCCCAGATAAATACTTCGTGGAGATTTGTGATATGTATGATTATATGATATATATGTACAATGTCTGAAATACATCTTATGGAAATGTCTGTTTGATGAACTTCAAAAAAAAATCACAAATGTGCTAAACAAATGGCAAGGTTGCCTCCTGACGCACCACAAAGCATGGAGAGGACCAACAACAAAGTATATTCACAGAGTTCATGAGTAGTGTCAGTGCTTGTAGCAATTCTTGCTAGAAGTTCCAGTTTGAGAACTGATAACTCATGAAATGTTTAGATACAGCATCAGCAATGATATTCTGTTTTTTACAAATTACATTAAATCTTATTATCATTCTATGAAAGCAAAACTGCCTACCTGTGTATCATGACGTTACCAATGTTGGAACTGATGCCTTAGGATGCAGGAATGTGAATATGTTCTGCGATAAGTGTGAATGTTTAGCGTGTACTGATGAAATATCTTGCTTTCAGAAATAATTGGCAGTATTTCCTTCTCGATTTTCATGCAGTTGCCTCGACATTTATTATGAATGCTATGCATGAAGCAAATACTTTTGCACATAAAATGACAACTAAACTACCTACACCAACTAGGAAAGTAGCATGCTATATTTGGAATTGTTATCATGTCATATTTAACCAGTCAGGATTTATCACACACTGTATGTTTACATTATCAAATGTTCAGTTCCATTTCTCATTCGTCTAAGTGGTGTAATTATGTCAGCATTGTTTTTATACCAAGTAAGAACAGTATTGAATCTTTCTGAGAGATCAGACCACTGTAACATTCTCAGAATGGCATGTTTTCAGAAAGTTATCAGCATTGTCTGTAACAAATTTTATTTCTTTTTCATCCGCCTTCAGATAGAGAAAGCTGGCTGTTGGTGCAGTGGCATCACCATCGGTCGTCGAGGCGATTGGACCCGAGTTCGCATCTGGCCGGCTCCTTGCACACTTTCCATCCCGGCTGGTGTGAGTGTCGAGCTAGCAACTCAGCTTTGTAAAATAAACAGTCAAATGCTACAGAAACAGCAAAAATGCCCCCCTCCCACCCAGATGTGCAACAAGGAGCAAAAAGGAACAACATTAGATTGAGATACGTCAGCTCTGCCCCTACAAATTTCTACCATTCTTTGAGCGGGTTCCATAGTTTTCTGTTTTGTGGCTGTCTGTGGGGAAGACGAATTGCATACTGCTTAAGTCACCCTTTGCATCAGCTCCAGCAATAACCATATAACAATTACAGCACAGAAACAGGCCATCTCGGCCCTTCTAGTCCATGCCGAACACTTATTCTCACCTAGTCCCACCGACCTGCACTCAGACCATAACCCTCCATTCCTTTCCTGTCCATATACCTATCCAATTTTACTTTAAGTGACAATATCGAACCTAAATAGAACCAATAAGATCATTTTGATTGCAGTGTTAATTGTCAATGCCTTGTATCATTTTGTCCATAGAGGGCTGGATGGTACTTGGTGAAGATTTGATTCCATGTGTTGTTTGTTGTTGATTACAAAGTAGTTAATAATGGCTCACACTTAGCAACTTGGAACCCACCAAATATCCATATTGTCTGAGGAATTTGGGAAGCCTCAAATATCTGATTTAAAGTTTTGTTTAATTTTATGAAATAAACCTTATACTGTGGCTGTGGCCAGCTATTAATGGAGGTGTCTAAGAAATCTACCAAATACCTTATTAATAACATTAATAACTGATTGTAGTCTTCAGGAGAGGGAAACCAGAGGTCTAAGAGCCGGTACTCATCAGAGGATCAGAGGTGGAGAGGGTTTGTCACTATCTTAGAAAACTTGTCCTGAACCTATCATGTCAGGACTTATTTAAGGACTCTGTTATATTGTTATTTCATGCTCATTATTTATTGGTTTTTATTAATATCTGCATTTGCATACTTTGCTTACAGTTTATAGTTACGGTTCTATAGATTTGCTAAGGATGCCCGCAGAAGAAGAATCTCAGGGTTGTATGTGGTGACATGTACGTACTCTGATAATGAACTTTACATTGAACTTTGAACTTTTGAGCTTTGAATTGGAGAGGTCAGGAGTTGGCTGAATTGTGGCAGCAGGGTTCAGGCCCCACAGCAGTCCAAGAGCGAGGAATGACCCAATACTTGGAAAATTTAAGCATCAGGCCTGATTGAAAAGGTCAAGGTGTCGGACGGGAGGCGAGGCAAAATCCGGTTCTGCCCAGTTCGGGTCGGTTCTGCTCACTGCTGCGGCTGCAGTGATGCCTGACTTCATATCTGCAGACTTGCAATGTTTGCTTGCCTTTGCAATGAACTAAGTTTGTAGCCTGCTCCAGGTGCAGTAATTCCTGCCTTCATGTCTTTTGTAAAACTACAGTTCAGAAGCTGTTTGCTTACTTGTATTATTTGCACGATTTGATGTTTTTTCTCTTTCTACGCATTGGGTGTTTACGTTTTTTTTAGTGGGTTCTTTTGAGGTTTCTTCATTTTGTGGCTGCAAGTAAGGAGACAAATCTCAAGGCTGTATGCATACTTCAATAATAAATGTACTTTGATCTTTGAACTTTGGAACTTAATAGTTTACTCTGACTTCGAGCAAAACTACAGTTGTTTATAATTTATCAAGTTTCTTCTAGTTCTATCTTCAAGAAAAGGAAATGGCCTGTGTTTGCAACTGAATGGTTTAACAACACATTTGTTCTGGGTTGAATCCACGTAGGAGTCTTCTGAAATATCTCCTGTGTAGAGATGTTTAAAGATGTCATTAACAGTGTCTGAAGGACACTTATCGGTTACATTTTTGCAAGCCAGTCCTTGTCTGGTACAGTTGGATATTCAATACATCCAGCAGAATTATTGTTAACTGAGAGTTCATTACAGCGTATAATGCATTTCATTCAGACAAACCTCTCCTGAATTTCCCTGAAATAAGTATTAAGTTGACTGTGCTTCCTCCTAAGGGTAGCTGATTGAATTGTCTGACATATGTATCATTCCTCAACACAGATACGTCACTAATGTCATTAACTCGGAATGTGACCTGTACATCCTGTGTGGTTGTTTCCAGCAGTTACGCTGCACCGATTAAAATATTTGTGACTATTAAGTTGTGTAGGTTCCTCCTTTGTGCCTTCCTATGAGGACACAACTGTCTCGACTGGTGTACTACATTTCAAAAAGTATTCTCGCCTGTTGCCTTTTGTTCTGACTTTTGATTTGTAGCAATATGTCAATTTTTCTTCTGATATCAGTAAGACGTGAACACTGACTGTTGCATTTTTTGGATGAAAACTATAGGAGCTGACCTTTGAAGGAAGGCAATAACTACATCTGTGCCTGATGCAGGATGGAATTCCCTGGTAGTATTTGGTTGCCATCTCAGTTTTTATTGGCCTTTATAATGCTGTTTTATTTCATTAACAGTGGGTTTACCTGTGGCTGCACCGTTGTTGCTTCTAGTTTTGTGGTAGTGCAAAGCAATTGTATTGACAAAAGATTTGTTTACGGGAATTTTTATGTTATGCAGAGAGTGGCTAGAATGTGAAAATTCCTACCAGGTTGAGGTAAGATTTGGTGTTAACTTTCCCCACGAGCTCCATTTTCTTTGTCAATGAAGGAAATGTGCCATGTGATGTATGACATCATCAGTGTGCAACTAACAGAAGGCACGAAAGGGAAGTTGTGCACAGAAGTGCTTGGCCTATTTTCCTACTCGGTCATTAATCAATATGCTCACATGAACTGCACATCAGATTTACGCATTCTTTCTAAATTTCTGAGCAAAATTGCTTACTCAGTTCATTTTTGATAAATGACTTTACAATGATCTTTTTCAAGGACAGCTTCAATAATATTTAATAAACTTACTCATAAGTTTGTGTTTTTTTTTGTTCATTTTGTTAATTACTGCGGACTTCCAGTCAGTGGATATCGTAGGTATAAGGTAGGCTTCAGGCTAGAGCAAAAACCTGAATTCGAAACAAAGAAAAAACAGAAAATGCCAGAAATGTTCAGCATGTCAGATAGCATAGATGGAGAAAACAATAAAAAATGTCAATGTTGCATGACGGATGAAGGCTTAATGACTTGGAATGTTGACTCTCTTTCTCTCTGCATCTTTATCTACTGAATGCTTCTGGCATTTTCTGTCAGGCCCCAGGCTGATCTCTTTTCTCTGGTGAAGAGGCGTATCTGAATGTGTAATGAGGTACAAACATTTTGTTGTATTGTGAAAGACTAAATTAAACCGGGATTCCTGCTCTTAGTTGCTACATAACCATTTCTGCTGAAAAATGCACCATTGCCAAAACCATTTTGGATGCAGTGGATTTTCCTTATTCAATTACTCTGCTGACTTTCATGACCTACCTTCAGCCTCCAAATATTCGCTTCAGTGAGATACTTCAGAATAGTTGGTTACCACAGGAGTGTACCTTGGTATAAATCACAAGACACAGGAGAGATTGGTTAAGGCTGGGAAAACATGACAAGAATTGAAGTTTGAGAAGTATGTAGACGTTAGACCATTTATTATCAAGGTTATGTGTGCCATATAGAACTCTGAGATCCATCTTCTGGTAGACAAACAGAAAACAAAGAAACTCAATAGAATTAACAAAAAAACACATATGGCCTCATATCCAATTTTCAAAAGAGGACAAATCACGCAAAGAGTAAAACAAAAGTAAGCAAATAGAACATGGACCATGAACTGCAGAGACCACAATGCAGATCCAGTTCTGAGCTGAGGTGAGTGAAGCAGGTCCAGGAGCCCGATGGCTACGGGGCGGCCACTGCTCCCACGGGGCTCAAGATTCTTGTACCTGCAGCCTGAAGCTAGTAGCAAGAAGAGAGAGAGAGACTAGTTAAATGCAGGCAGCTGGCACAGAACTTCTGACCATTTTCCACTCTCAGCCTTGACGCTTATAATTTTACTCCACCCTTTACTTGGCATGGAGTATTGTAACTGAGCATGACAGTGAGTCTTTCACTGTCAGGCCTCAGCACAGCACCCACCCCGGCAATGGCCGCCCCAGCTGTACCTGCACTATCAAGAATTTAGTTCGCTAAATCTCTCAGGAGATTGTAACAGTACCAGTTCATTCAGTCAGTTCAGAATTGCACCTATTAAAGGGGAATTAGACTTTGGATCACAGAAACTGCAGTTCAAAAGAAGCTTATCTACTACAGTATCTAGTAGGTTGCGAGCTGCCAGCAAAACTTTGCTGTTGGTTGCCAGCGCCATCTTGCCAGTGCCATTCTGCTTCCCTCCCTGTGACCTTTGACATCCTTACCTATCAAACTCCACTTTAAATATACCCAATGTCTTGGCCTCCACAGCCATCTGTGGCAGCGAATTCCACAGATTTAACCACAAAACATCTAAAGAAATTCCTCCTCATCTCCATTCTAAAGGGATGTCCTTCTATTCTGAGGCTATACCCTCTGGTCCAAGACTCCTCCACATCCACTCTGTCTAGGGCATTCAATATTCGATAGGGTTCAATGAGATCCCTCCTGTAATTCTTCTAAACTTCAGAGAGTACAGGCTACTATTATCAGAAACAGTTGCATTATGGGCATCACACCAACTTGCTGTGCAGAGGGGAAAGTTATATGAGAATTGAGCTAACAAAGCATCTAGAGTTCTTATTTTCACCACCTGCTGTGATGCATGTTTGATGGTTGAAGGTTAATTGCAGTTTCATTGACTCATATTTCAAATTTCTTGACTTCCTACCAGGTTCTACTCTATCAATCAGCATGCCCATCTTAGCATGCTAATGCAAGAGTTCTGTCTTCCCCCATTAATGTGCTTCTTTTTTTCATTTCATTCTTTATTCTGACCTAATCTCAGCAAAGCAAAGCACTTAAAATCCACAGTGTATTTTCTTTCTTATTCTTTCTGATTTCAAAGTGTCCTGTTGGCCTGTCCCTAACTAACCTATGCTAGGCAATTCGCTACATAACACTTAATGAAGGCAAATCTTGCACTTTATTTTCTTTATACAAATTGTGAATGTAACTATGTTGACCACAGGCCAACAATTTAAGTCATGAATTCTATTGTTCCCTTTGTACCAGTACTAACTCAGACCACCCCTCCTATTTATAACTCTGAAATAGTGTATCTCCCATTGGCCAAGCATCTTGATCACATTGGCACCATCCTATCTGACAAAATGTGTCAGCTATCCATTGGCTCTGGTCCAAGGCAGCAAATTTTGTTTCCCTTCATGTAAATAACGACCTGTAATTATTATCTCTTTCACTGTTCACTGAACCGGTTTTCCATGTTCACAAATCCTACATTTCCAAGTCCCATGATTCACTATGCCAATCCCATTTAATTGGGGGAAAAGTCTCCCAAGATGAGTGATCGTCAACCAATAACAGAAGGCCTGGAAAAGTCTAGGAGATGGATTAATTGAAACTTCTCAGGCATTTAGTGACTTTTGCACAATAGATTTAAAATCATGATGGCCAGATCTTTAAAGTTATTCAGAGAAATGAAAAGGAGGCTTGCAGTGGCCTTACCACCATCCCAAGCCCACTTGCAATTATGACCATGAGAAACCCAATAAGTTAGGCCTTAAAATGTTCATTGTCTCTGCTGAGGACCAAGTGCATTCCTGTAAGATGATCCCTGCCACCGGCATTCTGTTGACCTGAGACCTTGGACCCCAGACCATCTACTTATCAATGAAGCTATGCTTATCTGTACATATCGTGCTGGGTCCATGGCAACAGCTTCCTGTCATGTGAGGTCAACAGCTAGGCAGCCAGCCTCTGGCAGAAAATGAGCAAAAATACCTGGCCATTAAAATCAATCCGACCTGTATGCTGTTGTTTGAGGAAGATCACATTGTTCTGCAGCCAATCAAACTAAATCTTTCAATTTGCTGAAATATTTTGCTGAGGAACATCCATGGACCATACCATAAACTGGAGAGCTCCTGATAAAGGAAGAGATTACATAGGCTGGATTTCGGACCTGGAACAAACGAGGCTGAGAAGTGACAATGATGGATGAAAGTCATGGATATAGTCAGAGTTAGAGTCTGTTTCTGTGGTAGGGGAGGGAGTGGAGGTTTCTAAAGGGTGATCTGACGGATTAATATATCACACAAAGGGAAGTTGGTATCTGCAACAAATTGGCTGAGGAATTTGTGGAAGCGAGAACAGTAACTTTAAGAAGCACCTGGACAGATACTTGAATGTACAAGGCATTGAGAGATATGGAATCAATGCAGGCAAGTGGGATTAATAGAGATGGTTGACATGGAACTGATGGGCTGAAGAACCTGCTTCTATACAGATTAATTAACTCTCTGAGCAGTTTCAATTTATTCATCTCCTAGACTTTTCCAGGCCTTTTGTTATCGGTAGACACTCCCTCATCTTCAGAAGCTTTCCCCCAGTTAAATGGGATCAGCATGGTCCAACTGGTGTTGGCATGGTGAATCATGGAACTTGGAAGGGTAGGGTTTATAAATGTATAAAACTGGATGAAGGTTTCGATCCAGAATGTTGTCAGTTCCTTTCCTCCCAAAAAAAGTTGCTTTATCCATTGAGTTCTTCCAGCACATTGTTTGTGGCTTCAGATTCCAATATCTGAAATGCCTTTTGTTCACCAAACTTTTCAAACTCTTTTGGAACCACCAATTAAAATCTCCCTCTGTACACAACAAACTGGATTGCTGTGGGTACAAAGCTCCTCTTGACTGATGGATGCAAGAGGCAATGTTACAGAAAGTCCAAGAATACATCTGATGAGATTGTTAATCCATCACAAACCAGAAAAACAGAGCATAGAGCTTTGACTTTGATTAAAATCATTAGCATTATTCTTAGCAAAGTCATTTGATCATTATCTCCACAATCAATTACACTATCCACTCGGCTGTCCTTTCAATACAATAAGAATTAAACATTATTAAATTATTATCAGTGCAACATGCACTGTTATAAAGAGAAACCTAGTCTTATCAGGTTAACGAAGAATTAACAGATGGAACAAATGCACAGTACATGGCCCAAAATAACTGTTAACTGGAGGTTTCTCATATCAGACTCTGAAGTGGTATTAATGTAATGACATTAATAGAAGCAGAAGTTCAGCTGTCATTTTCCCATAAGTGCCATTGACATGCATTTTCTCTTTTGAAGTGGAATAATCGCTATACTTACTCAATCCCTTCCAGGTGCACCTCCAGTAAAAAGAATTTTCTGCTTCCATTTCTAAGCAATGTTTTTGACCAACGATTTCCTGTTTGTTTATCAGCAGTTACTTATCCACTGTGCAGTCTGAACCACTTGGTAAATGGCCAATTAAGCAAATAGTTCAGAATACACGGTGATATTTTATAATATTTTATAAATCGGGATTGCTGAGATTTCCTCCTCAAGATTGGCAATGCCGGGTCCAAGGAACTGCTCCTGTAGCTGTATCTACAAGGAGAGTACTGTTGACTTCACCAGAGGCTGGGCAATGGTACCATAAAGGCAGCTTGCTGATCCACTATCCAGAAAATAGTCAAAACTTTATACCAAGAATTATATGAAAGAATCAGGGGTGATACAAACTATGGGAATAAAAGAGAGCAGGTGTGTATTTGCTTAGGTTACCATTGCTTGACTCCTCTGACCCTCAATTTTATTAGACTAACCATAAAAATAATGAAATTCACAAAGCAATAACAACAAAGGCTGGAGAAACACAAAAAAATGCCGGAGGAACTCAGCAAGTCAAGCAGCATCTAATGAGGGCAATAATCAGTTAACGTTCTGACTGTTTGCCAATGGGTTGATGCTGAGTCAACACTGAAGTTTATTTGTCACATGTACAATGAAACGTACAGTGAAGTGTGACATTTCTGTTAATAACCAACACACCCGAGGGTGTGCTGCGGGCAGCCTGCAAATCCTGTTATTTGTAGCATGCCCACAATGCTCGGCAGAACAACACAGAACACAAGTAACAAACAAACCCCGTACCTCCTTTCCACCCATTCACAAACACAGTCCTTTAAACCCCAGACAGGCTTCCAACTCCCCATTGCAATAGCCCCTGTTCACACTCCTTTCAGATTCACAACCACCATTCTTACTACTCCCATATGTCACATCCTTTGGCTGGCAACATGTATGAGATCAAAATTATACTTTACACAAGTTGTATAGGATTCTGCTGGCAATCCCTAACTACTCATCCTGTCTTTTGAAATCACTGAGGTGGATCAGCCCTGACAAGTGAGATATTGGTGACCTGCTTTATGCAAACTGCAGAATGCAGAGTCTGCGACCAAGTGGAAGGAGCTGATAGAGAAAGAAGCTCAGGACTCTGGTGAAGTTGGCCACTACTGTGGTCCTTGGTCCAACAGATAGCAGGTCACATTTCAAATGCTGCAAACGTTTGCGATAGCTTGTGTCTAAAACTGCAACCTTTGTTGCAGTCTTCCTCAGGTAGATCAAAAGAAACTGATTCAGGTGTCAATATATCTTTTGAAATTGCTAAGATTTTCCATTGGCAATAATACCCTGTCTCAAGTCACATACCCTTACTCTGGAAACCTTGAGATGCTGGCTTCTAATAGGTTCATTTGAGGTTTGTACTGTTTGATGCTGCAGCTTTTCCTTCTGTTCTTAATCCATGCGACAGGCAATAATCACATCTATGATAATCAGGCAAGAGTTACTGAGGTTATGTGGGACAAAATAAGTATCACTAAAGCATGAAGTGGACTCTGGATGTTCTTCAGATTGTGATCATATCGCCAATGAGTTACACTTAAGATCTCACCCTCGAGGCTCCAAAAGCAGTAATTCCTTTTGGAATTGGGTGATTTTGGTGCAGGGTGATGTTGAGAAATAGGAATCAGCTGGTTTCAGAATCCTAAGTGCATTTTTCACTCTTGACTGTGAAGTCTTCTTTTATCTCTGTCAAACACCTGTGTTTCTACATGATACGTGATAGTGATGGTAAGAATTGGAGAAGATGGCAGTTGAATGCATGGTTGAGGAGTTGGTGCAGAGGGCGGGGTTTTAGATTTTTGGATCATTGGGGATCTCTTCTGGGGAAGGTGGGTCCTATACAGATTGGATGGGTTGCACCTGAACTCGAGGGGGAGCAATATCCATGCAGGTAGGTTTGCGAGCATGGTTTGGGAGGGTTTAAACTAATTTGCAAGGAGGATTGGACCCGGAGCGATAGAGCAGTGAAAGAAGTGCATGGAGTAAAGCTAGATCTAACATATAGAGAGGCTTTGAGGAAAGAGAAGCAGAATAAAGGGTGTAAAGGTAGTAAGGAAGAAAGGCTAAATTGTGTGTACTTCAATGCAAGAAGCATCAGGAACAAAGGTGATGAACTGAGAGCTTGGATAAATACATGGAATTATGATGTAGTGGCCATTATGGAGACTTGGCTGGCACCAGGGCAGGAATGGATTCTCAATATTCCTGGATTTCAGTGCTTTAAAAGGGATATAGAGGGGGGAAAAAGCGGAGGAGGGGTGGCATTACTGGTCAGGGATACCATTACATCTACAGAAAGGGTGGGTAATGTAGCAGGATCCTCTTTTGAGTCAGTATGGGTGGAAGTCAGGAACAGGAAGGGAGCAGTTACTCTACTGGGGGTATTCTATAGGCCCCCTGGTAGCAGCTGAGATACCAAGGAGTAGATTGGGAGGCAGATTTTGGAAAGGTGCAAAAATAACAGGGTTGTTACCATGGGTGACTTTAACTTCCTTAATATCGATTGGCACCTGATTAGTTCCAAGGGTTTAGATGGGGTAGAGTTTGTTAAGTGTGTCCAGGACGGATTCCTCTCACAGTATGTTGACAGGCCGACTAGGGGGCATGCCATACTAGATCTAGTATTAGGTAGTGAACCGGGTCAGGTCACAGATCTGTCAGTGGGTGAGCATCTGGGGGACAGTGACCACTGCTCCCTGGTCTTTAGTATTATCATGGAAAAGGATAGAATCAGAGAGGACAGGAAAATGTTTAATTGGGGAAGGGCAAATTATGAGGCTATAAGGCTAGAACTTGTGGGTGTGAATTGGGATGATGCTTTTGCAGGGAAATGTACTATGGACATGTGGTCAATGTTTAGGGATCTCTTGCAGAATGTTAGGGATAAATTTGTCCCGCTGAGGAAGATAAAGAATGGTAGGGTGAAGGAACCATGGGTGACAAGTGAGGTGGAAAATCTAGTCAGGTGGAAGAAGGCAGCATACATGAGGTTTAGGAAGCAAGGATCAGATGGGTCTATTGAGGAATATAGGGTAGCAAGAAAGGAGCTTAAGAAGGGGCTGAGAAGAGCAAGAAGGGGGCATGAGAAGGCCTTGGTGAGTAGGGTAAAGGAAAACCCCAAGGCATTCTTCAGTTATGTGAAGAACAAAAGGATGACAGGAGTGAAGGTAGGACTGATTAGAGATAAAAGTGGGAAGATGTGCCTGGAGGCTGTGGAAGTGAGCGAGGTCCTCAATGAATACTTCTCTTTGGTATTCACCAATGAGAGGGAACTTGATGATGGTGAGGACAATATGAGTGAGGTTGATGTTCTGGAGCATGTTGATATTAAGGGAGAGGAGGTGTTGGAGTTGTTAAAATACATTAGGACGGATAAGTCTCCGGGGCCTGACAGAATATTCCCCAGGCTGCTCCACGAGGCCAGGGAAGAGATTGCTGAGCCTCTGGCTAGGATCTTTATGTGTTCGTTGTCCACGGGAATGGTACCGGAGGATTGGAGGGAGGCGAATATTGTCCCCTTGTTCACAAAAGGTAGTAGGGCTAGTCCAGGTAATTATAGACCAGTGAGCCTTACATCTGTGGTGGGAAAGCTGTTGGAAAAGATTCTTAGAGAGAGAATCTATGGGCATTTAGCAAATTATGGTCTGATCAGGGACAGTCAGCATGGCTTTGTGAAGGGCAGATCACATCTAACAAGCCTGATAGAGTTCTTTGAGGAGCTGACCAGGCATATAGATGAGGGTAGTGTAGTGGATGTGATCTACATGGATTTTAATAAGGCATTTAACAAGGTACCACACAGTAGGCTTATTCAGAAAGTCAGAAGGCGTGGGATCCAGGGAAGTTTGGCCAGGTGGATTCTGAATTGGCTTGCCTCCCTCATGGTGGAGTGAGTACATTCAGACTGGAGGGTTGTGACTAGTGGTGTCCCACAAGGATCTGTTCTGGGACCGCTACTTTTCGTGATTTTTATTAACAACCTGGATGTAAGGGTAAAAGGGTGGGTTGGCAAGTTTACAGACGACACAAAGGTTGGTGGTGTTGTAGATAGTGTAGAGGATTGCCGAAGATTGCAGAGAGACATTGATAGGATGCAGAAGTGGGCTGAGAAGTGGCAGATAGAGTTCAACCTGGAGAAGTATGAGGTGGTACACTTTGGAAGGACAAACTCCAAGGCAGAGTACAAAGTAAATGGCAGGATAATTGGTAGTGTGGAGGAGCAGAGGGATCTGGGGGTAAATGTCCACGGATCCCTGAAAGTTTCCTCACAGCTAGATAGGGTAGTTAAGAAACCTTATGGGCTGTTAGCTTTCATAAGTCGAGGGATAGAGTTTAAGAGTCACGGGGTAATGATGCAGCTTTCTAAAACTCTGGTTAGGCCACACTTAGAGTACTGTGTCCAGTTCTGGTCGCGTCAGTATAGGAAGGATGTGGAAGAATTGGAAAGGGTACAGAGGAGATTTACCAGGATGCTGCCTGGTTTAGAGAGTATGAATTATGATCAGAGATCAGAGCTAGGGCTTTACTCTCTGGAGAGAAGGAGGATGAGAGGAGACATGATAGAGGTGTACAAGATATTAAGAGGAATAGACAGAGTGGACAGCCAGCACCTCTTCCCCAGGGCACCACTGCTCAGTACAAGAGGACATGGCTTTAAGTTAAGGGAAGGGAAGTTCAAGGGGGATATTAGAGGAAGGTTTTTCACTCAGAGAGTGGTTGGTACGTGGAATGCACTGCCTGAGTCAGTGGCGGAGGCAGATACACTAGAGAATTTTAAGAGACGACTAGACAGGTATATCGAGGAATTTAAGGTGGAGGGTTATATGGGAGGCAGGGTTTGAGGGTTGGCACAACATTGTGTGCCAAAGGGACTGTAATGTGCTGTACTGTTCTATCTTCTATGTTGATTTCAAAAACATCACTTTTAGAAGGGCATTTGGTGAGGATTTGGTAACAATGGAACAGTAAAAAATCTATGTATCTTTTATACTGCTCTTTTCTTTGGGAAGGAAATGTAAAATTTGCTTTCAGATGTTTCTGAGTAGGTGTCTCTGTGATTGCGAATGATGGCTGCTCCATTGGGTACTACGGCCTGAGCTAGGGAATAAGATGTGCCTCTCCCTCCTGATCACAAGGCACCTATCCCATGCCGTGAATTGCACTCTCACTAGCATTTGAAATGACAAACAATCTGCTGAGGGAACTTAGCAGATCGAGCAGCATCTGTGGAGGGAAGGAATTCACCTTATACAGAGTTTTGACCTGAAACGCTGAAAATTCCCGTCCCCCTTTAGATGCTGCTCTATCTGCTGAATTTTTCCAGCAGATTATGTATTTCTCCAGATTCCAGCATGTACAGTCTCTTGTGCTTCTGAAACGAAACTCAGTCCGCCTGGAAGTAAAGTCATCAACTCTGTCTTCAGATGTGTCTTTCCCAATATGTTCTTTTATTTTCTTAAGCAAATGCAAATTGCTCATCTTACAGTTCATAAGCACAACCACAATAATCAAATTTAAATATGTGTCAGCATTCTAATTTATCATTGACACTCTACCTTTCCAGATGGTAATATAGATGAATTTGTTTGGTATTTATTAAGTGCTAGTTGACATATCTCATCAAGTTTGATTTTCAGACACAGTGGCTTACTGAATCCATTCCATTGAACTGGATTATTAACTTTGAAATTATTTACATTTCATCCCATGTTTAAAAAAAAATTAACATTATTTTATATATCCCAAAATGCATGTAGTTCTCAAATTAATAAAATCTCTTTCAGGTATGAACTTAATTGCACTTTGTCAAGTGTTTTGCAACAAGTTGACAAAAATGTTTTATCAAATGTTTTGTCAAATTTTTAGAGATGTGCACTTGATTTTATTATTCTACATTCAGAAGACATGATTTACAGAAATAGTTTTTCTAGGTTAATGCTTTTTAACAGCTTGCAATCCTTTATTGCAGGATTACAAATATACATTTCTGGAGAACTACTATGTACTTTTAATAAATGATGATATATATCCTCAAGTAAGTGTGATTATCTATTTGTGGAGTGGAGTACGTAACTGAAATATCTACTTATCAGCAAGGCAGGATCATTAGTTATTGTCACAGCATGTGAAAGTTTAAAAACATAAAGGTTTTACTTTAGTGCTCTGGTACCTTATCTAATTAATTTGCTTTTGTGGGCAACCCTAATCACAAAGCTGAACAGAATCACAGCTGAATCAACCTAACTCAGTGATCACACCATTGTACTTTACATGAAGGGTCATTGGATTCAGATTTGTAAAGGCAGCCGGCTGTTTTCTCTCTTTAAAGCTCAAGGTCAGCACCACCCATGCCTTCATCCTTTCTGAAGTCATCACTACGATTAGCTTAGGTGGTTGAATCTCACTTTACTTGTGTCTACACTCACATAGTAAAATACGTTGAATTTCAGGTTATTGTGGAATGTGCCACACTGAAAATCAATGATAGACTTCAGGGAAAATAAATTGCTTGGAACAAACCCTGGAGACTTTTGAAAATTGATGTTTATTACATACCATTCTGGAGCAACTCTTCGACAAATCAGATGACAATCCCTTTTGTGAGGCACTCTGCTCATCGTTTTATTTCAGAATGGACTTAACACTTTTGCTTTACTTTGTTGTTAAGCAAATTGTGAAGATTAAAGTAAGAAACCAAAGTAAAATTTGCAAAGTTGGTAATTGTTTTTCCAGAGAAGTGGAATTAAAAATCAAACTCATGATGTTTATTTTGAGGCTAGTTTTAAGGATTTTGTTCAAATTAAATAATTGCTCATAATTAAAGTTGGTCATCTGAAGTGCCGTATGGATAGCACTATTTCAAAATTCTCTAAGTACACAGTATCTTGAGGGAAAATTATCAATACACTTTTAAGTAGAAAAAAAAGTGAAAGTTGTGGTGATATTTTATTCCTAGGTTTCTGCAATGTCAGTAATATTAGAATTTCTTGATCGAAATTTATAATTTGAGTGTGTTCATATTTAATCACATAACTAGGACTGTGGATAGTGCTTTAAATAGAATAGTAGCATTTGGATGAAGATGAATATAGTAAAAGTGAAGGAGAGTACTGAAGCAGTTATGAAAATATGAATAAAGAATAAACTCATTTTTCAGAGTAGGCGGATGGGGTGTTGTAACATCTGGTCGGTGGTTTGGGCTGCGAAGTTTGAATCGGCCCATTGAGCTGAGGATGTCGAATTGGCCTGTCAGGTCATGATGTCAAAATGGGCCTCCGGGCTGGGGATGTTAAATTGGGCTGCCAGGCTGGCGATGTCAAGATGGGCTGTTGGGCCTGGGGATTTGAGCTGGACCGTTGGACTGGGGGATTTGAGTTAGACCATTGGACTGGGGGATTTGAGCTGGACCGTTGGACTGGGGGATTTGAGTTAGACCATTGGACTGGGGGATTTGAGCTGGACCGTTGGACTGGGGGATTTGAGCTGGACCATTGGACTGGGGGATTTGAGCTGGACAATTGGACTGGGGGATTTGAGCTGGACCGTTGGACTGGGGGATTTGAGCTGGACCATTGGACTGGGGGATTTGAGCTGGACCATTGGACTGGGGGATTTGAGCTGGACCATTGGACTACAGGAGAAGCTGCCTAAGAGAGCTGACCTGGGTGGAGATCGTGCTGCTTCACCAGAGTTGGTGCCTTTGTGTTGGCATGAAGGTGGCATGTAGTGAAACCATGAGTGACTGTCTTGGATGCTTCTTTTACGATCGCAAGACCCTGTTGGACATTGATTGCTGCAGGCCTGCTTCCCTTGTTTGGTAATGAGACAGTATTGGCGAGGCGGCAGTATTGCCTCGGTTGTAACTAGGACTAGGCCTCAGTCCTTGGGTTCATGTTGTAGCTTGGCATCGAGGCTCGGTTGGGGGTGGCCTGACTGCCAGGAAACATCGATTTGTGGGATGGCACTCAGGAACCTGGCCTAAAAATTTGTTTTCTTACGTGGCTATGTTCTTTTTTTCCCTTTCTCATTATTCTGAATGCACGTATATGTTTTTGCGCCTTGGCCCCAGAAGAACGGTGTCACATTCAGCTGTATCCATGTATGGTTTGAATGATAATTAAACGTAATTTGATTTGATTTGATAAGACAAATGGATTAGAAAGGGATAAGAATTTAACTTTAGGTAACATGGAGAGAGGTGAAGGTAGGAATGAAGGTGCCATATCTGAATACACACATTATACGTAATAAGGTAGATAAGCTTATAGTGGAGATAGAAATTGG
This sequence comes from Hypanus sabinus, assembly GCF_030144855.1. Taxonomy (NCBI): domain Eukaryota; kingdom Metazoa; phylum Chordata; class Chondrichthyes; order Myliobatiformes; family Dasyatidae; genus Hypanus; species Hypanus sabinus. Next base: position 39,691,534 of record NC_082730.1, on the reverse strand, counting down.
CAAGTATGGCATTGTGGTCATTGGAGAGTCATGGATGGAAGAAAATCACAGCTAGAAGCTTAGCATCCATGGACAGGCAGGTTAGCAGAGGGGGTAGGGGTGGCATTATTGGTTAAAAAATGAAATCTAATCTGAAGGAATGGTCATAGGAACAGAAGTTGTAGAATACTGTAGGTAGAGTTGAGAAAGTAGAGGGGTAAAAAGAAACTAATGGGAGTTACTGTATGTGCAGGCCTCTAAACCACTAGCCAGGATGTGGGGTATAAATTACATTGGGATAGAAAAGGCATGTAAGGAGGGCAATCACGAGGAAATCTGCAGATGCTGGAAATTCAAGCAACAACACGCACAAAATGCTGGTGGAACACAGCAGGCTAGGCAGCATCTATAGGGAGAAGCACTGTCAACATTTCGTGCCGAGACCCTTCATCAGGACTAACTGAAAGAAAAGATAGTAAGAGATTTGAAAATAGGAGGGGGAGTGGAAAATGCGAAATGATAGGAGAAGACCGGAGGGGGTGGGGTGAAGCTGAGAGCCGGAAAGGTGATTGGCAAAAGGGATACAGAGCTGGAGAAGGGAAAGGATCATTGGATGGGAGGCTTTGGGATAAAGAAAGGGGGAGGGGAGCACCAGAGGGAGATGGAGAACAGGCAAAAAGTGATGGGCAGAGAGAAAAAAAAGGAGAGGGAAAAATAAAACCAAATATATCACGGATGGGGTAAGAAGAGGAGGAGGGGCATTAACAGAAGTTAATGTTCATTCCATCAGGTTGGAGGCTACCCAGCCAGTATATAAGGTGAAAGTCCTCCAACCTGAGTGTAGCTTCATCTTGACAGTAGAGGAGGCCATGGAGAGACATATCAGAATGGGAACGAGACATGGAATTAAAATGTGTGGCCACTGGGAGATCCTGCTTTCTCTGGCAGACAGAGTGTAGGTGTTCACCGAAACGGTCTCCCAGTCTGTGTCGGGTCTCTGCAATATATAAAAGGGCACACCAGGAGCACCGGACACAGTATACCACACCAGCCGACTCACAGGTGAAGTGTTGCCTCACCTGGAAGGACTGTCTGGGGTCCTGAATGGTGGTGAGGGAGGAAGTGTAAGGGCAGGTGTAGCACTTGTTCCGCTTACAAGGATGAGTACCAGGAGGGAGATCGGTGGGAAGGGATGGGGGGGGGGGGAATGAATGGACAAGTGAGTCGCATAGGGAGTGATCCCTGTGGAAAGCAGAAAGGGGGGGAGGGCAATGTCATGATAGACATGGGAAGTTTCAATATGCAGGTAGATTGGGAAAATGAGGTTGGTTCTGGATCCCAAAAGAAGGAATTTGTAGAATGCCTACAACATGGCCTTTAGCACAGCTTAAAGTTGAGCCCACTAGGGAAAAGGCAATGCTGGATTGGGTGTGGTACTATCAGCCAGATTTAATTAGGGACATTGAGGTAAAGGAACCCATAAGAGACAGTGATCATAATATGATAGAATTCACTCTGCAGTTTGTGAGGGAGAAGCTGAAATTGGATGTATCAGTATTACAGTGGAGTAAGGAGAATAACATAGACCTGAGGGAGGAGCTGGGCAAAATTGATTGTAAAGGGACTAGTAGCTGATCACAGTAGAGTGGAAATGGCTGGAATTTCCGGCAACAATTCAAAAGATATGTGATAGATATATTCCAAAGATAAAGAAATATTCTGAAGGGAAGATCAGGCAACTGTGGCTGACAAAGCAGTCAAAGACAGCACAAAAGCCAAAGAGAGGGCATGCAATGTGGCAAAAATAAGTGGGAAGTGAGGGGATTGGGAAATTTCAAAAACCAACAGAAGGCAACTAAAAAAGCAATAAGAAATGAAAAGGAGAAACGCAAGATAAGTTAAAAGGAAGTCAAGGCTGCTGGAAAATGTGCTGGATAAGTAGTAATAGGGGACAAAGAAATTACAAGTATTTTGTATCAGTCTTCACTGTTGAAGTCAACAGCAGATGCCAGAAATTCAAGTTTCAGGGGGCAGAAGATAGTGTAGTCATTATTACCATGGAGAAGAAGTTTGGGCTGTTGAAAGGTCTAAGCTTAGATAAGTCATCTGGACTAGAAGGACTACACCCCAGGGTTCTGACAGAGGTAGCTGAAGAGATTGTGGAGGTATCTGCAATGATCCTTCAAGAATCACTAGATACTGGAAAGGCTCCAGAGGATTGGAGAATTGCAAATGTCATTTCACTCCTTAAGAAGAAAGTGAGGTAAAAACAACATATTGGAAAGATCTTAGAGGACAACATTAATGATGAGGTCTCATGGTACTTGGAAGACACAAACGTTGAAGTTGGCATGGTAAACCTATTGGAGTTCTGTGAAGATATATCAGGCAGGATAGACAAAGGAGAGTCAGCGAATGTGTTAACTAAAATTTCAGAAGGCTTTTGACAAGGTACCTCATATGAGGTTGCTTAACAAGATAAGAGCACTCGGATAGAAATAGCATGGACAGAAGAATGGCAGGCTGGCAAAGAGTGGGAATAAAGGGAGCCTTGTCTGTCTGGCTATTGGAGCCTAGTGTTGTTCTGCAGGGGTCAGTATTGGGTCCACTACTTTTCATGTTATTTCCTAATGATATGGATGACAGATTTGATGGCTTTGTAGCTAAGTTTGTGGACAATACGAGACAGATGGAGAGGTACTATAGTTAGTGTTGAGGAAGTAAGGAGCCTTCAGAAAACTTTGGACTGATTAGAAGAATGGGCAAAAAAGTGGTGTAGTCTATTTTCCTTAATATGGACTGAATTCAGAAATTAGAGGTGCAAAGGGACTTGTAATTCCCATTGCATGGTTCCCTAATGGATAACTTGCAGGATGAGTTGCTTGTAAAGAAGAGAGATGCAATGTTAGTTTTTGCCACATACAAGCCCAAAGTGGATTGTTGATTGATGTTTTTTACTGTTACGAATGTCATTCCACAGGAGTTACCTTCTCTACAGTATAAGTTCTTAGTTGGGTATTTGCAGACTTCAGTTTATTTTCTTTGAAATTATGTTCACACTCACTTTCTGGAATGACTGAAACAGCTGAGCCAGTGTCCAATTCTATTTTAATTAATTTGCTGTTCACATCTGGTGTAAGCCATATTGCTTGTCTATCGTTAGTTTTCACATTTTAAATCTCAAGGCTACACAGTCTGCTGTCACTCTCATCATTATCAGATTTTTCATCATTGCAGATCAGTGCTCTTTTTGAAACTGCAATTTGACTCTTTAGCTTTTTCTCTTCCCTGTGCAGTCCAGTAATTTTAGTCTGCCCGACATACTCTTTGTTCCTGTCCTACATTATTTTTTATTTTCTGCAAGATTCACCTTTAAACCTGCATTGGTGTGATGTATATGAGCCTCTACCAGAACGGTAAGCTATTTGTTCAACCAGGGAGGCCTCTGTCAATTGTTGCAATTTTGTTCATGCTCATTTTCATTCCTGACTACAACTCAATTGCATTTCTAGCTGCGATTTCTATTGAAACAGCAATTGCAACTGTTATTTTAACTGTAAGTTGTGCTTCAGTTAGGAGCATTTTTGAATTCTTTCTTGTAAGATTCCACAAACTAAACAATCTCTCAGTGCGTCATTAAGACCATTACCAAATAGACAATTCTCAGACAACTTCTTCAATTTAGCCACCTACACTGAAATTGACATTCCTTTGGATTCTGCATATGAAACCTAAAGTGCTTTGCAATCAACAATGGTTTCAATTCCAAATGTTCCTGCATTATTTTCACAAGATCAGCAAAGCTAATTTCTGCTACTTTGGTTGGAGTAGTGAAATTTCTAAGCAAACTGTATGCTTATCCACCCAATACAGTCAGCAAAATTCAAATCAGTTCAAGTTAACTTGTCATTCAACCATACATGAATACCCATGAATGCAGACAAATGAGAAAGAATTACTCCAGGGCAAAGTGCAAACACATTACCAACAGAAATACAGCACAAAGCTCAACTAGCACATCAAGATAATACACACATGTAAGATATCATTAAAGTACGGCAATGCAAAAAAATAGTCCGGACCCTGAGTCCATAAATGCCACAGAAATCTGCAGTTGATCACAATACAGCTTGTCCTCTGCCAAACATAAACTGAGAGGAGTGGGGAGCAGCACCAGCTCTAACCTGGATGCCGTGCCACACAGGCCCTGGTGGAGTGCATCGGCTCTCATGAACAAAGCAAAACAAAGCGGGTGAGCTTAGAGCATGGATCTGTACTTGGAGCTATGATGTTGTGGCCATTACAGAGACTTGGATGGCTCAGGGACAGGAATGGCTACTTCGTGTGCCAGGCTTTAGATGTTTCAAAAAGGACAGGGAGTGAGGCAAAAGAGGTGGGGGCATGGCACTGCTGATCACAGATAGTTTCACAGCTGCAGAAAAGGAGGTAGTCATGGAAGGATTGTCTACAGTCTTTGTGGGTGGAAGTTTGAAAAAGGAAGGGGTCAATAACTCTACCCGGTGTTTTGTATAGACCACCCAATAGTAACAGGGACATTGAGGAGCAGATAGGGAGACAGATTCTGGAAGGGTGTAATAATAACAGGGTTGTTTTGGTGGGAGACATTAATTTCCCCAATATAGATTGGCATCTCCCTAGAGCAAGGGTTTAGATGGGGTGGAGTTTGTTAGGTGTGTTTAGGAAGGTTTCCTGACACAATATGTAAAAAAAGCATACAAGAGGAGAGGCTGTACTTGACCTGATATTGGGAAATGAATCTGGTCAGGTGTCAGCTCTCTCAGAGGGAGAGTATTTTGGAGATAGTGATCACAATTTTATCTCCTTTACCATAGCATTGGAGAGGAATAGGAGCAGACAAGTTAGGAAAATGCTTAATTGGAGTAAGGGAAATATGAAGCTATCAGGCAGGAACTTGGAAGCATAAATTGGGAGCAGATCTTCTCAGGGAAATGTATGGCAGAAATGTGACAAATGTTCAGGGGACAGGAAAAGGATGATAGGCTGCAGGAACCATCGTGTACAAAGGCTGTTGAAAATCTAGTCAAGAAGAAAAGAAAAGCTTACAAAAGGTTCAAAAAACTAAGTAATGGTAGCAATCTGGAAGATTGTAAGGCTAGCAGGAAGGAGCTTAAGAATGAAATTATGAGAGCTGAAGGGGCCATAAGAAAGTCTTGATTAAGGAAAACCCCAAGGCATTCTACAAGTATGTGAAGAGCAAGACAAAAAGATATGAGAGAATAGGACCAATCAAGAATGACAGTGGAAACGTGTGTATGGAACCAGAGGAGGTAGTGGAAGTACTAAATGAATGCTTTGCTTCACTATGGAAAAGGATCTTGGTGATTGTAGGGTTGACTTACAGCGGACTGAAAAGCTTAAGCATGTAGGTATTAAGAAAGAGGAAGTGCTGGAGCTTTTGGAAAACATCAAGTTGGATAAGTCACTGGGACCAGACGAGATGTACCCCAGGCTACTGTGGGAAGTGAGGGAGGAGATTGCTGAGTCTCTGGCGATGATCTTTTCATCATCAATGGGGACAGGGGAGGTTCTGGAGGACTGGAAGGTTGTGGATATTGTACCATTATTCAAGAAAGGGATTAGAGATAGCCCAGGAAATTATAGACCCATGAGTCTTACTTCAGTGGTTGGTAAGTTGATCGAGAGTTCCTGAGAAGCAGGACTTATGAACATTTGGAGAGGCATAATATATTAGGAATAGTCAGCATGGCTTTGTCAAAGGCAGGTTGTGCCTTACGAGCCTGATTGAATTTTTGAGGATGTGACTAAACACATTGATGAAGGTAGAGCCATACATGTAGTGTATATGGATTCTAGCAAGGCATTTGATAAGGTACCCCATACAAGGCTTACTGAGAAAGTGGGGAGGCATGGATCCAAGGGGACATTGCTTTGTGGATCCAGAACTGGTTTGCCCACAGAAGGCAATGAGTGGTTGTAGATGGGTCATATTCTACATGGAGGTTGGTGTCTAGTGGTGTGCCTCGGGGATCTGTTCTGGGACCCCTTCTCTTTGTGATTTTCATAAATGACCTGGATGAGGAAGTGGAAGGATGGGTTAGTAAATTTGCTGATGACACAAACGTTGCAGGTTGTGGATAGTGTGTGGCTGTTAGATGTTACAGTGGGACATCGATAGGATGCAAAACTGGGCTGAGAAGTGGCAGATGGAGTTCAACCCAGATAAGTGTGAAGTGGCTCATTTTGGTAGGTCAAGTATGTGGCAGAATATAGTATTAATGGTAAAACTCTTGGCAGTGTGGAGGATCAGAGGGATCTTGGGGTCCAAGTCCATAGGACGCTCAAAGCTGAAGCATAGGTTTTCTTTGTAGCTGAGAAGGAATGCAATGCATTGGCCTTCATCAACTGTGGGGTTGAGTTCAAGAGCTGTGAGGTAACGTTACAGCTACATAGGACCCTGATCAGACCCCACTTGAAGTACTGTGCTCAGTTCTGGTCACCTAACTCCAGGAAGGATGTGAAGACTATAGAGAGAGTGCAGAGGAGATTTACAAGGATGTTGCCTGGATTGGAGAGCATGCCTTATGAAAATAGGTTGAGTGAACTTGGCCTTTTTGCCTTAGAGCGACAGAGGATGAGAGGTGACCTGATTGAGGTGTACAAGATGATGAAAGGCATTGATCATGTGGATAATCAGAGGCTTTTTCCCAGCTAAAATGGCTGGCATGAGCGGGCACAGTTTTAAGTTGATTGGAAGTAGGTTCTGAGGAGATGTCAGGGGTAAGTTATTTATGCAGAGAGTGGTGAGTGTGTGGAATGGGCTGCTGGCAACGATGGTGGAGGCAGGTACAATAGGGTCTTTTAAGAGTCTCTTGGATAGGTACATGGAGCTCAGAAAAATAGAGGGCTATGGTTAACCCTAGGTAATTTCTAAAGTAAGTACATGTTTGGCCAAAGGGCCTGCATTGTGCTGTAGGTTTTCTATGTTTCTATGTTTCTTTATCATTGGCTATTCCAGTTCCTTTAAAATATTGCTCAGTTAGCTCAGACTACATGAGCCCAATTATCTGTTGTGCTACTGAATGGGTCTATCTTTCTTATATAGCCGGCCATTATTGCTTTTCAAAAAAATTATTATTATCACCTGGTACACACTGTTTAGGAATCCAAGATTTCTTAGGTTTTTTGATTTGTTTTTACTCAATTGCCTTCCCTTTTGTAGAGAAAATGTGATGCTCTGAAGAACAAAACGTGTTGCACCTTTTTTAAACTCAGCCATTTCTCGCTGTGCTTTTTAAATTTTGAAAGCCATGTTATGCTTCAACAGGTAGGCAGTTGTCTCAGGTTTGTTTTAAAAATATTTTGTCACCACTGTTATGTTTTGTAACACCAAAACATTAAACTAATTGCAATAAAAATATGGGAGCCCAAGGTATGTGAGTCCTTAGTTTGCAATATTTACTTTAAGTGAGGTGTAGACTTATCACATGATAGTGTGATGATGCTATGCCATTTATGTCCTTCTACAGATAACACACAATGCATTATGTAAACAACAAAGAATGCTTACTCAAACAATATATTTACAATATTACTTAAATTTTACTGAAAAATTAAATACACAACATATTTCTTTAGCCAGAGTTTGGTTAATCTATGGAATTCATTGCTGCAGACATCTTGGAGGTTTGTTCATGCTGTTTATTTAAGATGGAGTTTGATAGCTTCTTGATGGGTGAGGGCATTAGAGGTTATGGGAGAAGGCAGAAAAATGGGGTTGAGAGGGAAGATAAATCAGCCATAATTGAATGGTAGAGCTGACTTGATGGGTCGAATGGCCCAATTTTGCTCCTATGTCTTATGGCCTTATAGCCTACTCTACTGACAGTCTCCTCAAACATGACCGAACATTTTGATATTCTATCTATTCAATTACTTTCTTCATGTATATTATATATAAATTCAGCTCTCAGGGAATTTGGCCAGAAGGAAATCTCAACCCCTCCTCCCTGAGAATGTAAGTAACAAGAAACATTTAACAGCACCTTTAATGAACTGCACTTAATAGCTTTCTTTCTCCCGAGGCTTCCCATCCCTTCTCCAGCTCTGTATCACTTTCGCCAATCACCTTTCCAGTTCTTAGCTTCATTCCACCCGCTCTGATCTTCTCATTTCCCCCTCCCCCCACTACTTTTAAATCTCTTAGTATCTTTCCCTTCAGTTAGTCCTGACGGAGGGTCTCAGCCCGAAACGTCGACAGTACTTCTCCTTATAGATGCTGCCTGGCCTGCTGTGTTCCACTAGCATTTTGTATGTGTTGTTTGCACTTAATAGCCTTGGTTTCAAACTTCAATAGCACTCTTTTTTTTTGTTTTCTCCTAATATTTTCAATGTTACCTAACACTGAGAAGAATGTATTCAAATCAGTTTTAATGAAATGAATATTAGTAGAGCTACTGTAGTGGGAGTAGCAACGAGTCTTTCTGAAGAACAGCTTTCTCTTGCATCTTCAGTTTTTTATTTATAATCAACTTGCTTTGAAACCATAAGCCAGGAGATAATATCATGGACAGGGGAGATAGCCAGAGGAGGGGGAAGAGAGTTCGTAAAGTGGCTGTAGTGTAGCTGCAGGGACATCACAGAGAACTTGCTTTGTGCGACAGCAACTGGAGCATATAGCAAGGCACTGCTGGAATAGCCGTAAGAGGGTAAAGGAGCTGATTCGTTACAGCTGTGGCTTCTCAGGTCATGGTTGGAGGCAATATCCTAAAAACAGAGGAAGGTGTGAGAACCACTCACCAAAGCAGGCAGAATCCATAGTGGCACCTTTCATTTCTGATTTAACTGCTTACCAGATTCTAGTAATGGTGAGGTCAGCATCCAGCTCACACAAACGACTGGCAGTAGCCTCTGTTGCCAGTGGTGGTCATGTAGTGTGTAGGCCTCCGTTAGCCTGGGCAAGGTTTTTATTATGCAAGACCGGCAGTTGCCCAAGCTGCAATCTCCCCTCACCATGCCACCAATGTTGTCCAAGGGAAGGGCATTAGGACCCATACAGCTTGGCACCAGTGTCGTCGCAGAGCAATGTGTGGTTAAGTGCCTTGCTCAAGGACACACATGCTGCCTCAGCCAAGGCTTGAACTAGCAACCTTCAGATAACTAGACGAACACCTTAACCACTTGGCCATGTGCCAAACACAGATGTGTGCAAGTGGGAGCCGATGTGAAATGTGATATGTGAAATGTCAGTGGACACGGAGTCATCAGCATTGATAACTGATCTACCCATGACTCATGTCCATGACTGGAGAGACAATTTACATAACCAATGCAGGAGGTGAAACAATGAAGGTGGAGGTAAGTCAGCTCCAAGTACTAGAGGTTGAGGGTGTGTAGCTTCCTATAGATTTTTGGGTGCGTCCAAACAATGAAGGTACTATCCTGGGGATAGACACACTGAGTCAGACAGCTGCTTTCACAGACTCAGGGAAAGGAGAAATAACATGGAGGAGACAGGAGTAGCGAACATATGTAACCCGCAGAGCAGCTAACACGGCCCACAGACAGACAGTAGCCCCAAGCAGGGAGGAGGGACAGGGCGATGTGTGGGAATCATGTCAGTAGGTCCCAAGGTTTGGGGCCAAGCACAGTCAGGAGCTGTCAGTAGTTCTGCAGCTGCCTGAGGAGCGAGCAGGGATTAAAGTAAGGACTCAGCAGAAAGGGGATAGTAAGGAGCAGAAAGGGACGAGAGGGCAGAGATCAGTGTGAGGAGAGCAGCGGAAGAACAAGAAGCAACAGAAATTACAAGTGTACAGGCGGAAACTACAAAAACCAAGTTAGTAAGGTTACATGGAGGTGTGAAGGAGGAGCTGGCTGAAAGGACAGGTTTCAGTCCCAGGTGGTATGGAGCACAGATAGTGCTCTGGATGAATGGTGCCTCAGTTTGTGTACAGTCCCGGTGAGGCAGCCAGTGGAAACACTGGACTCAAGTTAATCTGTATGACTCGCCTTCTTACTGCCCCCACAGGCAGAGCAAGAGATCAAGTGTACCCCATATCAGTGTCATTGCAAATAACCTAGTTGATGATTCAGAATCAAGTTTATTATCACCGGCATGTGTCATGAAATTTGTTCACTTAGCAGCAGCATGCTAATAAAATACATACTAATACAGAAAGAAAAAATAAGCAAATCAATTAGAAGTATATAATATGTATATTAACTAGTTAGATTAAGAACAGTTCAAAACAGAAAAAAAATATTTTAAAAAAGACGAGGTAGTGTTCATGGGTTCAATGTCCATTTAGGAATCAGATGGCAGGGGGAAGAAGCTGTTCCTGAACACCGACTGGCTGCATCAGTTCTGACCGTACCCGATGGAAGTAGACCCACAACGTGCAAATGCAGAGACTCCAAGAGAGTGTGACAGGAAGCTGTGAACAGCACGCTAAAGTGTAACATTAACTATACTCTGTAATGAAGGCTGGTTCCTGATGGTAGATGACCAGTTGTGTAGATCAGGCAGAAGCGAAGGGATCCCAGTTACAACAGAGCCATCAGGTTCCACAACTTCGACGGCATGGTAGACTGAGAAAGAGAAGAAATGACGCATGGCATCTGAAGGCAGTCACCCCCAGCCTGAATAGGAGTGAATACAAATGAACTGGGCCCTTTCAGTGGTTGGGTCAGCAACTGAATGGACAGTTGGTGGGGAGGGGGTGACACCAGGGTGAGGTCCTTGCAGCCATTCATCTAAAGACCATCCCAACCCCTCCTGTACATCGATGAAAGGCTCTAAGAGATTAGTTGTCAGATGCTGATAATCTTGCAGTGGCATGGAGTGTGAATTGTTGCCTGTGAAACTGATAGTTACCTTGATGGCACCCCTGACCAGTGAGTAATCACTCATAGCCACTGTCCAGTTGTCACTATCCGAGAATGAAGGGGTGAAGATAAAGAATGAGATTAAACTGCAGTTTGTCAGCAGGGAGGGAGACTACAGGCAGACGAATGACAAAGCTGCACTTAAAAAACTGGGTTAGATTTCTGGAACAACCTCTGCTTAGAGTCTTGTAGGTAGACATTAGGAATGAAAATGCAGATGTAACTACATGTAGGAAATGATTTACTTGATTAGATCCTCCTCGTAGTATGGTCTATCCTGGATCAAATTTACTTTTGTCCAGCAGGGCCAAGGAAAGGGACTGTTTGAGTGATGATATGGAATATAGAAAATATCAATTTTAATAGCAGATAATTGGCAATTTCTACTTACAGCATGGGATTATTAAATAAACCAAAGAGCTCACAGTGTCAACATTCTTTACAATGGCTTTCATTGCAGAATGAGACAGATGCTGGTGAGTTCTGCACTGTGCAATTTTACAACACAGAAAGTTGTTGGTAGTATTATCAGCTTTAAACCAACAAAACACCCATAAAATAACTGTCCAGTGCCTCTGAACTTCAACCCAAGTTGGTGCAGTTTTTCATTGATTCTATTATGGTTATTATTCTATTATAGATTTACTGAGCATGCCTGCAAGGAAAATTTTCTCAGGATTGTACAAGGTGACATATATGTACTTTGATTATGAACTTAATTGCACTTCCAAATGTGAGCATTCACACCAAGTTCTTCTGACACCTAGGTCAATGGAGAACCCTCCCAAATCTGGATCTCCTGGTTTTTGTTGTTGGCCTGTGGTGTGCAGGCTCCAGAGTTTAATGGTACGTCCTCTGATATTGTCGTATCTGCTACTAGGTAACAAGCTTTTCTTATGGTCTTCCTAAGAGAGTTCTCACTCCTGCTGATATAAACTCTTTTCCATCTTGTCTTTGCATGACCCAGGGAATGACATCTGCCAGCTTAATGCAGCTTTCTTCCCAATTTGGTGTTGTTTTGAGCTTCATTCTCACTGTGCCTCTGACCGTTACTTGTGACATGTCTCTGTTGTAGATGTGCCTTTTGGTTCCCCTTGATATTGTCTACATGGATTTGCACTTCTAGTTTGAGAAACCCTTGTTATTACAAGTAGAATTCTTGTGCATCTACACATGAATCTCTACACAGTACTTCATTAAAGTTAATTTTTCATGATCTGGTCTTCACTTGCTTATCCAAGCAATTATACCCATCCCTAATCCTCCATTGCTGAGGAGTATTTAGCACCAATCACATTGGGTGGTCTAGAATCATAATAGTTTGCTTTAGGAAGATGCAATTTTTGATTCTGAGTCAATTTGAACCAACGTCTTGGTTAAATACATCCACAGAATTGACCTTATTTGGCCAGGTAGCAGGTTCAGTGATAACTCTTCCTGATCTTCTTTCTGCCCCTGTTGAACACATCTTATCCATTCCACGGACGCTGGATGTCAGCTTCATTATGCATTGTTTGTAGATGTGATTTTCTACCCCCACGTTACAAACAACTCTTCCCATTCGCAGGACATTTCTTCCCCAAGTGCTCACTTCGCCATCCCCAGTTCAGCTGAACAAGCTTGGTCACATGTCCACTGTTGGCCTATGCAAAATTTCAAGTCTGGTTTTGGACCATTCTGTGGACTTGTACTTTTCTGTAGTTAGCTTTGCCTCGCACAATAGGCATTCGCTCAGGCTAGACTCCCAGAATCCAAAAATACTCCAGGCTCTAATGAGCATTTATGAAATCTGCAAAATTGCAGTTGCCTGCTGACAGCTATAGCTCATGAAAAAAAAAATCCTATCACTCCTCCTGCTCCAGGTTGCATGTAGAGAATTGGTAGCAGTCAACTTGATCATTTGCAGGCGAGTTGCAGTGCGCTTGTGATATGCCAAATCTTCTTCTCAGGGCCTCACTGAGTGCGTTCTGGTTGTAATTCTGCCCGCTTGTGACAAATGAGGTACAACGGCATCTAGACATTTTTCTGCCTCTGTTTATCTGCCACCTTCAGTTAAATAAGCAGCAGATCCTCTTCTTCAGACAAATTACTTGACTGAAATCAATTAGCTCTGACACCTTATCTGTTCCATCATGGATATTACTTCATTCATCAAATTTGTAATTATATAACACAATGCACACATATAGTACCACTCTCTACATACCATTTACCTTGCATCAGTATGATATCAATTTCCTTTATATCCATTCCTTAAGCAAACAGTCTGACGAGTTTAAACATGGCTCACTGCTCCTCAGTGTGCATTTGTGAGAGGACCTTAACCAAAAGCCCGACTGGTGTTTGCACCTCGTTTCAGAACTTTTCCCTGTACGTTATCCTGGACCTTGGAATGTGCAAGCACTCATCACTCAGTTGTGAACAGTTCCTTGCACTGAAAGACCGGCAAGTTTCAGGGAGAGTAGAGGGTCCCTTTAACTGAGTTGGAATTCTTCCAGCAGCAGATGGTGTTTGTCTCTGTGAGTGTCCTTGGGAATAGACCACAGAGCCTGGAGTCCTGTGTTACTCATCTGTTTGTGATGAACTTTGACAAAGGTCACTGAACCTCTTTCCAGATCTGCCTGGCAGTGATTGCTAACAGATATGGTATCATCCATGAGCACTCTGCCAGTCTCCACCTACCAAGCTTCCCCAGTATCCCAGCAGCAACAATAAAAGCAGGGGTGTGATTTTATTACAGAGGAGATTTATGAGGATATTGCCAGGACCAGAAAATCATAGGTATAAAGCAAGATTCAATAAGCTGGGGATATTTTCCTTGGAACTCTGCAGGTCGAGCATAAAATTACTTAGTTAACATACAGTATATAAAGTTATGAGGGACCCACATGCAGGTAATAGAAGCTTCATTACCAGAGGGTTCAAAATTAGGGGATCATTAATTATTGCAGATGGTATAAGGATGAGAAGAAAAGAAAGAAATGATATTCACACTGAGAATAGTAGGGGCCTCGAATTAACCATTTGATGAGATAACAGAGTCACAAGCCCTTGTCACCTTTAATAAAGACCCATGAATGCGGGAGTACAAACTGGGATTATAAAGGACAATGGTTCTTTGACTGAGACAATCATATTGGGCTGAATGGCCCCTTTCTAAATCATAACTATTCTATAATTCTATTGTATGCTAACTTCCAATTCCCTTGCACCCCCTTCATTTTGGGAACCTCTATCCCCCCGACAGCTAAATTTCTGTTAGCTGCCTCGTGTCCACCTCGTCCTTGCATGTTTTCTGCATCCCCGCTTTTCCAAATGTCTGCTGTTCTGCTGCTCCTCCAGGACTAAGCACCGCTCACCCTTTCATGTAGCCAATGACTGTCCTACCTCCCAACATACAAACACCGAGGCTCAGTGCCCCCCTGCCTTCCCAGGCCCAAAGACAACAAATTCCTGAACACATCCCTCAAGAGGCTGTACAATTTTGACCATAAAATGGACCCCAGTGGAACTAAAATTTTGTGTGCTGGATCTGTGGACAAAACAGTTACTAGTTCCTGCTTCTGCATCACTCTACACAAGGGTAATGTTCTACAAATTTGAGAAAACCTTATTTAGCTGTTAAATAATTGGTTGTCAGTAGAACTGTCAGCTGTGGAGTTTGGCTTCTATGGTATGATACCTCTCTTGTTGCACAGAAAGCAGCCTGAACGCTCATTTAAATACAAGGGCCGGTGCCACCAGTGATCAGATTTCTATGTAAGCAGAGTCGCGCTCTTGTCAACACAAAGCCCAGGCAGCAAATGGTTGTCAGATCTGCCTCCAAAATAACACGACTGATGTTTCCCAACAGGCATCCTTGCCCGGTCAACTGAGTCAAGAATTTCGCATTCTTCTTATTGGTTGTTGGGAAGCAGAGTGAAATTGTGGAGGAGCTATTTTTATTGACCAGTCGGGTGCAGCTCTGGAAGCTGTAGAGGATTAAAAACTCTCGTGCTCTTCTGTTCTTCTCTGAATCTCCCCTTGCAGCCAGCAGTGAAGTCCATTTGCAGTCAAGAGGTAAGAGTTTTCTCCTGCAAGTTTGAAATGGAAAGCAGAGACAATATCAAGCTAATAACAATATCAAACTGGAGACTTCAGTTCTGGATGCAACACTAAAGTTTATCAATAATAAATGCAAGCTAAACTAATGTTGCAGCATGTATGGATAGCATATTTCTTAATTCATCTTTCTTAATTCTTAGTTTGTAATTAGTGAGGTCACAGTTGCATTATGAGAGAATATTGGGAATAAGGGAATAACTGTGCAAGTATAACATTTCAAAGCATTGTGATTCTCAGATTATTTCTCTGTTCTAAATTGAAGTTATTCATTGTGTTACACATTTGATGTGGTGGGGCAATCTGAGAACCCTACATTACAAGGAATAGGTATACTTCAATATCAAATTAGTTCTCGCATGCCAAATTATTTTATTGTTTTCATGTTATTTTGTTTTGGTGATATTATTACTATAGCTACTATTAATATTTGAAATTATTATTTATTTCCAAATAATGTAAAAACTAGCAATAGTATTCCATTTGTTATTTAATAGGTTGTAATGAAATTGCAGAACACACTCATGATTTTTGAGGTCATCCTTAGGTCTCTCCATGGTGGGCATGGTAGGGATGTTGGAGTTCTATGTTGGCTCCTAGGAAAGCAGGAAGCCAGCAGTTTGAATGGTGTCATGGGAGTGGATGTAGGGATAGGGACAGGGTAGTGTAGGAGTGAGAAGACCACCACTTTTGGGTACTAATGCTGGGATGGGGTGACAGAGATACAGTCCGGTAAAACAGAGTTTGGTAAAATGGGCTTTTTGTACGTGGAGTAATCAATGAATCGGTGGTTTTGATTTTAGAAAATGCTGAGATTCATGTGGCTTGAGACTGAAAACTGGGTAATCTTGCAGCTGCTGATTTTGTAGTGGTATGGGAGTACAATGGAAGTGGTTGGATGGGTTGGCGTGAAGGATTAAATATAAGTAAAAGACATACCACTCCAACCTGTGGTTGTAAAGCCTGGCTGTCTTACAATAACTCAGTGTCCTTGTCTCCAGGACAGTCTGGTTCACGTTACCTTGCACTGCTCTGAAAATAAATCCCATCAAGGGTTCAACTGTGACTTGCACCTGGAAATGTTGAATTCAGTTTCTCCAATGAAATGAAATACAGAAAAACATTATCCAAGATCAAAGAACATCACTGACAGATTTTAGGGATGTACCAAGGCCAGTCAGAGCTGACGTAGCTTATCAATCCTTACTGGGGCCTTTTGACCTGTGGCAGGACTTCTCCAACATTGTTATTACTGGGGACACACAAGCTTTAGAAGTGATTTCCATCCTCTTAGACTTAATTTTGCTTCTAAAACATTTCTCTACCCAATCCTTGACAAGAAATTTATCTCCATATTTCACAAAGCCACATGCATCGGATACATTGCCCTCACTGTGTGACGATGGTGCTTTTTTCTGTCTCCTCATTGCTGGAAAAGTAGAAATCAAAGCTTGAGAAGTTTTCTTATGCAACAGTGGCAATATAAGAGACTGAGAAGTGATTTATAGAGCTGTACGAGATCATGAGGGACATAGATAGTGAGGATGCATACAGTTTTTTAAAAAAAGCTAGTGTGCATAATTTAAAATGAGGGTCAATGATTTGAAAGGGACCTGAAGAACAACTTTTTCACACGCGTTTATGAAATGAGCTGCCAGAGGAAGTGGTTGAGACAGATACAAAAATAACATTTTAAATACTTTTGGACAGGTGCATGGATAGGAAAGGTTGAGTGGGTTATAAGCCAGACACAGGCAAATGGGACTAACAGATGGGCATTTTAGTCAACGTAGGTGAGTTAGACCAAAGGACCTGTTTCCTTGCTGCATTACTCCATCATTCTATGACACCTTTCATGTGTCTATGAAATCCCATGGTCCATTGCAGCAGCTTTAGCAAATAAAATCATCAGCACTAAGCTATATTGGAAGATGAAGCAAATTGTTGAAAGGGAGGTTAGACAGTTAATTGGTCATTGTAAATTGCCCCGTGATTAGGCTAGGGTTAAGTAGATGTGTTGTTGGGCAGTGTGGCTTGTTGGGCCAGAAGGATCTGATCCAATCTGTAGCGTGAGATAAAATAAAGAATAAATAAGGAGTGCCTAAGACATTGAACAGAGATATGATTTTGGTGTGACCTTAAGTTGTAGCTTTCCCTTAATTGAATATAAAAGATCTTTACAAATTACATATAAATATTTTGTGCAAAATATGAAACATGAACATTTTTAACTTCTAATTTGTGTATATAATCTGATGGCCTTGACTCATCTCTTGATATATACAGAGATATAATGACAATGGCAGAGAGAGGGGAGAGGGCTCTGGTGCCTAACTCTGCAATGGCTTACCTCAGCATAGATAAGCTCCCTTCTGATATACTGCAAGCTTTATGGTATTAGGAAAGCCATAAATGTCCTCTTAAATTATGCAGGCACAAGGAAACTGGAACCATTTCACTCTACTGGTCTGGTATATATTTGGTGAGATTGCGTACAGTCCAGCCTACTGCCTGCATATTCCAATCCCACTACACTATGGCAGTATGTATATTTTGTGACCGTGCGTCACATCAGCAAGTAGGTCTCAGGCAGTGAAGTCTGAAACAATGTCTGCAAAATGCCCATGCTGGCTTTTTTCTAACTTTCTGTTATCAAAGGCCTTTGAACTGCTTTATCAGCTATATCAGAATCAGGTTTATTATCACTGTCTTATATCACAAGAAATGTATTGCTTTGTAGTAGGGGTACAGTCAGTAGACGTAGAATTATGACAGGTTACAAAGTAAGTAAGTTGTACAAAAGAAAAGAATAATGAGATCCTGTTCTCAGACCATCCAGAAATCTGATGGCAGAGGGGAAGAAGCTTTTTTCTGAACTGTTTACTATCAGTCTTCAACCTCCTGTACCTACATCCTCGTGATAGTAATGGGAAGAGGGTATGTACTGGATGGTAATAGTCCTTAATGATGGATGTTACCTTCTTGAAGCCCCACCTCTTGTCCTCTTCAAATGGTGAGGAGGATGGAATTGACTCCTGCAGACCTTTGTGCACCTGTGCAATGGAGCCTCTATAACAGGTTGTGATACAACCAATCAGAATGCTCGCCACTGTACATCTACAGGAATTTGCAAGTGACTTTGTGACATACCAATTACCTTGAACTTCTAAATGTGGTTATTTGATGATCAACCATATTTAACGTCAGTTTTAAATTATATAACTAATTAAAAAGATTTCTAAAATAAATAATACTTTCATCTGAAGGATTAATTAAAGTGATGAAAATAAAAACACTTTGTGACACCATTCAAACATGATCAATGACGCCATTGAACACACAAGTTTGCACTGCATCCTTTACCATCTCTTTTTCTGTTTGCCTGGAATAAGATTAAAGGATACAATGTAAAAACAATTTACATTTTAATATTTCACAAGATTTAAACCTGTTTACACATGGAAATGTTCAGCAAGATACAATATTGACATTATCTCTTCTTGTTCAAAGTTTATTTTTCTTTTACCCATCGTGATGAGAATTTTAAATGTTATTTTCTCTGTTACCAAAGGATTAATATCATTAGCAACTGGACAATATTCAACGTTTAGATTAAAGAAAATCTTATTGTTCTGTTTTAGCCTTATCAATGATAAGCTATTAGATATTTGTCTAACATGGATAAAGGTTTGATCTGGGATCTGGGCATTTCTTGTTTAATTAGATACATGGATTCCCACTGAGCCTGATCTCAAACCACCCTCTGCTCCCTTGGACACAGTAAATGAGTGGTCTGTTAGAAACAGCATCTGTGGGACGAGAAACGGAGCTAACATTAAAGCAATGACTCCGTTTTCTCTTCCTGCAGATATTACCTGACTAGTGGAGTGTTTCCAGAAGTTTCCACTTTTGTTTTAGATTTTCAGTTCAGTAGAGTGTTGAATTTGATTGTCGATGGTGAACCTTAAAAAGGTAAACATTTACAAAAATCTGAGCTGAGTTGTAGACTGAAATCTAAAATTGTGTCAATTTGACTAAATTTAACTTTTAATGAACAATGTAAGTTCTGTCTGGATATGCCTATTCCCGTATCAAAAATGACATTGTGTATTCACAAATTTAGCATTTGCTAAAATGCATTTAGCTTATACAAAACTAAACTCTATGGGTCAAACTAAAAATAAAATTGTAGGAATCTTTATTTATTAATAATATGTAGAAATTGTGATCGTCCCATTGCTAATTGTTCTTAGAACTGGTGAGACACTTCTTTGGAAGAGCTGCTGCCCATGTGCTGATGGTATTTGCACAATGCTATTAGCTATGGAGCTTCATAATTCAAGCAGTGGTATGTTTCCATGTCAGAGCACTGTGGCTAGAAGAGAAATGTGAAGATGAAAACACTCCCATCTAGTTGCTAAACTTGTTGTAAGTGATAAGGATCACAAACTTGGGAAATATTGCTGAAGAAACCCTGAAGAGTTGTTGCAGTTGCTTTTAGTTACAGAAATACAATTTCTTCACTCTGGCGTCCTCTGACAGCCTTTTGATTAGTCTTCTCTCGTACCATCTCACTTTCCTAATTATTCAGCATACAATTGCCCCTTGGATAGTTAAGACGATAACTAACTTTCTGTTCACTAATTCTATAACTGGCATATTGTGAGGATTACTCTTTTTAAATGGTAAAGCTGGCAGTTTACCATTATATGGTTCTGTATTATTCCTGTGGTGATGACATTTCTAGCCTATACTTGCTGCGTACATTGGTGCCAAGAATTTGAATTTGAGAATGAAACTGATGTGAATACTCATACTTTTAAATTAGAAGCATTCATTTTCTCACCATCAGCATTTCCCATAGATCTATGCTATGAATTGGTCTTAGCTAGTTTAAGTTCTTGTATAAGTTATGATCTAATGTTAAGTCGCAACATCTCTATAACTCTAATTTTGCTTTTGTTGCCCTATTTTCTATATTCCATTTGAGATATCAATTATATAAATATCTAGTGTTTTCAAAAAATTATGTATCTTTAGTAATTCTATCAACAGTAAATCTTTTGGATAGGAAAGAGTTATTATTCATGAATGGATCTCCTTTGAAGCTACATATAACAAAGAGAAACTCACATACACCTTCAGTGTAACTCTCCTTTTTTTTGTACTTTGTTTTAATACTTGTCTTTGTAATTACATTCATTTCTCCTATTTTCTCACTTCTCTTATATAATCACTTCCTCTTATTATCCTTTGTCTCACTATTTTATTCACCCCTGCTCACTTTAAGAAAAAGAGCTACTAAAATAGGCCCTCCAATCCCTCGAGACTCCTCTACTTTTAAATAGGATCACAGCTGATCTACACTTCAACCCCATACATCTGTTTTGGCTCAACATAGTTTAATTTTGCGCCTGTCTATAAACAATTTGTTCTGTGACTTATTGGGAGCTCAACTAAATCAGATTGTTCACAAGTGTATTTGGCTGGAAGTGTTCCAATTAGTTCATTCCTTTGCGAATTTTAAGTAAGATATTTAGTTGTGACCCAGCCAAGATCTGAAAATCTCTTTCATAAGCTTCATCTCATGAGTTTGTTTAGATTTAAAATTTTCTGCAATCTACTATTTATTCAAATTGTTTGGCAATAGTCATACTAAACTCTAGTTTTCAATTCTAATCAAAGTCTGTGAGATAATAAAGAATTTAATGTACCTCAATCTGATTAATGTGCTTATGCTGCAGACACTTCAGTGACATTTACTCCTTATCTAAAATGTAAGGTTCTGAACCATATAAAGTAATCACATATTAATGTATGTTTTAGCTGAGTGCCCTTTATCAGTCTTTCTTCTAACATGTGCATCACACAAATACATATGAGGCTGCATTCTGACAAGGTCTTAACTCTTTCTTTCTTTCTTCCAGCCCCCTCCGTCAAGATGCCTGAAGCTGTGTAAGTATAATTAAATTAGTATGTTAAAACTGATAGAAATTCTGATCTTTATTATTTACAATAATGTTTGTGTCTTTTCTTCATTATTATTGTTACAGTGGAGAGGTAAGGCTGCTTGCTTCTTTGAAACTTTCCATTCACTTAATCCTTTCTTCTCCCTGTAATTTGTCATTTCACACAACTCACAATTTGCTATTGACCTGTTGTGTGTAATTCAGAAGATTAAACTTTTCTAATGAACATTAACAAAAACAAATTGGTTATTTCAGTACGGTTTGTTGTATAATATGCTGAATTTGTGAATATTGTGTAGAAACAATATAACAATAAAAAGGAAGATGACTTACATTTAATATTATGACAATGTGCATGTAAATTAAAGTCAACTTGCTACCTAATTTACATATCCTAATGAGAGTTTTTTATTACAAGACGGGTTTGTTTTACAGTGATTACAACACTTATCAGGGTTATTATTTTCTCATCTGCACAGACACATGTGACAGATTTGCTTATGACAGCAAACATGGTGGAGGAAAGACTTTTTTGCTTTATTTTTGTCTGACGTACAGATCAGTAATCACTGAGCTTAATCCTACTACTTACATGTATTGACATCAGATGCAGAAATGAACCACTTTGCCCCTCAAACGCTAGCCATTTAATATGATCATTGTTAATCAGATTGTAACTTGAACTCTGAACTCCCATCTATCTGTATAAATCTTTCACTCCATTCCATGTCAAACATTTATCTACCGCTACTTTGAAAATATTTAAAGTCTGCTTCCATGGTTCATCAAAGAAGTTCCAAGTCCTCATGGCCCTGTGAGAAGAAAAGTCTCATTGAATTCTTTAATGAGTGACACCTTATTCTGAAGCATTGGTCCCTAGTTTTATGTTTACCACCAAATTGAATCATTCTCTCAACAATTTAAGGTCCTACATTTCAAGCCAGTCACCTCTCACTCTAGCAACATCAAGCCTAACCGGCACAATCTGTTTTCAGAAGACAACTCACCCATTCCAGATACTGATCAGGTAAACCTTCTCTGAGCTGCTTCAATTTGCATATGGCCTCACAAGCAACTGCTTAGAAGATCTATAATGTCTTGATCTTTGTAATAATTACCCTTAGAAATAACGTACTGCTGACTTTTCTAGTGATTTGTTTCAAATCATGTACTAGGATCCCCAGATCACTTTGCATTTCACAGCTCTCAATCTTTCACCATTTAAATAATAGATTTCTTGCATTATTTTCCATCCCAAAATAGACCGTATCACATCTTTCCACTTAATGTTCCATTTTAAAGACCTTTCTCCTTTTACCCACTCACTTTACAATTTGACATGATTTTGTCATCTCCTTAAGTCCTCTTACTTTCTTCAATGTCTTTTGCATCATTAGCAAACTTAGCAACGGAGCCTTCAATCCCTTAATCTAGGTCCCTTGCATGGATTGTTAAAAGTTGAAGTCCCCACACTGATCACTGTGACAGGTTATACACACAAGAGTTTCTCCAGATGTTGGAAATCCAGCGTAATGCACACAAAGTACCGAAGGATCTCAGTAATTTCTGTGGCAAATCCCTTGTTCTGATCTGTCGACCAGAAAGAACCCTACTTATGTATGTTCACTCTCTGTTTCCATTTGGTCAGCCAATGTTCTATCCCTGGTATTTTGTTACCATCTATACTTTCTGCTATAACCTTTTCAAATGCATAGCCCTTTGTCTAAAGCACATGTTACTTCATGAGGCAATGCCCTACTAGCTAAAATATTGCTTGTATTATAACCAGACTGAATATAGAGTGGATTTCTTCACCCAATAATGAAAGTCTATTCAGTAAAAAAGTTATAATGAAGCACCTTTTTTTTTAGTTGTGATTTAAACCATCACTTGTTTGATCTAGTTCAAGTTTAATTGTCATTTAACAATGCATGAACACCCATGAATATAGCCAAATGAAACAGTGTATCAGCAGTCATTCACAGCTCAAGGCATATATAAGACAGCAGTAAAATATAGTCACACATTTAAAAAAAAATCCAAGTCCCCAAGCCCATGAATGTTGCAGCAGTCTGCAATCAAACAGAATACATATTGTCTTCTGCCAAATGAACAGTAGAGGGCAGCACTAACTGAAATATGTATGCTGCTCCACACAGCAGCTGCATTGACTCCATCGCCTCTCTCCTGGGCAGCTGCAAGCAGGTGACACTACTGCTGGGGGGCTGGTTCTTGCTATGTCTGAGGTCACAAAGCTCCCTGCTGTTCGCCAATAACCCAGTGAACTGGACTTGCAGTATTCCACATTACCAGTCCAACAGGGCTGTATGATCACCATCAAAGCCACTAAGACAATCACTTGCTGTTAGATTGCACACAACCTTCGCACACCGATGCCTCTCTGACACAGGCAGCAGTACAATCCGCACCAAATCCAGCTCCTTCAAGTTCTCTGCTGATGAGCAACTCGTTGATGGGGTAGACCTGCTGTACTCTAAGTTCCTAATATCTAGCACTGTCTTGTGATCATAACAAATATGTTTAAAAAGACAATAACACATCTGGTTGGCTCTGTAGAAGCACTGCACCCGAGCATGCTGCCATCTAATCTGATGTTTATCTCTTACTTATTTGTAAGGAAAACACATAATTCCTAACATTGAAATAATCAGTGAGGTAGGATTTAGGTTGAAAGATGTCTGGAAGTGGAGGATAGTGTATGCCACTTGCACCAGAATAAGCAGACTATTTCAATTACAAAATTAAATCATGATGACAAATAATTCGAAAGACAATAACAAACTAAAGACTACAGTGAGTATGGATTGATACAAATAGAAAAATCAGAAATAAAGCTAGTATATAACTTTAATTTTATTTCTTGCTCTTAAAAATATGAAAAGAAAAAGCTGACAAAAACTTAATGAGATTCTCAAGAGAGATTTGTATTCTGTTAATGACCCTAAATATGTAAATACCCTAAATGACACAGTATGTTAGATTGGAGCCGCAAAGTTTGCAGGCTGTATAAGGTCTAACTCCACCTTCCGAGTTCAGTATTGGGAAACACGTATTAGGAAATAAGTTTGTGAAAATGACTCCGTTTAATACCAGCCAAGTGGCAGATTAGTCTCCTGTAGATCCCACTGGACCTCCTGCATGCTAGAAGCAAACTGACGAGGCTGCAACTTTGCTGAAGTAACAGTTAAATGTAGCACTGAAAGTACCAGGAATTTATTACTTGAGTCAGACTCCCAGCATGCAAATTAAACCTGTGTTTGTGGAAGTCAGCTTAATTTTTCAATGTGAACACCACTTTGAGGTACAGGACATTTCCAAATACCAGCTCACTGCTCTTTTATGTAAACCTGACTACAATATTAAGGTTTTGCAGAAATGCTACTCTGGGACTTAACCATTCAAAAGACATACGATCTTCCTCCCTCCATCTTGAAAGACTTTTTCACCGATTGTTCAACTGGCAAGAGATGGAAGAAAGCAGCACGCCAATGAAAGGATGGAATATTGAAAGGCAGGACAAATAGTGGAAAAGAACGATAACAGAAAGTTATGTGAAAAAGATCAAAGAGTAAAGTACTATAAATAAATGTTAGCTTTACACAGAAATTATAAGGAGACAATGAAAGGGCTTCAGTAAGTCTGATAAGAGTAAAGGAAGAAAACTGAAAAGTTAATTGACAAACAAATTAACCGACCTTTTACTATCTCCATAGAGAAAATCAAAGATTTCGGCTTCTCGCAAGCTCATGCTTAAGGTAAGCTTGTGTAGGTTTGAACTTTCTCATTTGATTTACTTATCCACTGCTGTATTTCAGCAATTTTCACTGATGGCTTCTTGTTTTCAGTCAAGCTTCATTCAATGAGATGACTGTTAAAACACACTGAATAATATTCTCTGTAATGTAACTTGCCTCACTTCAGGATGGCCAACAGTTAAGGAAGTACCACTACCATTTGCTCTCCTTTCAGGTGTTGCTTGGTCTTCATTAATAAGGACATGTACTGGGTAGAGTCTCCATGAATCTGGCAGTAAAGACATGATCCTAGTTACATACCTTGAAAACTAGTTTCTCAAAATGCTTCTTTGATGTACATTTAAATTTACAACTCATTTTCTTTAAAGCTTACATTTAGATTACATAAAGATTACATTTCTGAAACCCTTAAAATCTCTATTTCAGCCAAATTACTAAATTTTCAGATAGTTTTATCATGATGTCCTGCAGATGTATTTCAAGTCAGCTGTAAATAGTGAAATCTCTGATAGCAGCTATGATTTTTAATGTCCTTGACATTTGCTTAAGTGCCCACTTCAACAGTGACACATACTGTACCAGTAGCCAATCTATCAGAATTTACCATATATATCTCTGGTGCTTCTGACTTAAACACCAAGTTTCAGTCCTTTATTTTCGAACTGTATTACATTTTCACCAATAAAATAAATGCAACATTTTAACAGTGTTGCTTTTTCTCAGAGATTACAGTAGTGATCCTGTCACTGGTCAATCCTTATGCATCTTTTCCAACATGGCTGATTAATAAATTAAGAATTTAATGTTCAAGGCAAGGCAGGAAATGAGCAAACTTGTATTTGATCTTTAGAGCTTGCTGCTGGCAAAAGCCAAAGAAGCATTGGAGCAAGAAATGATGGATAGAGATGAAGAAAAAGAAAGATTTCTCGGAGAACGGGTCCCACCCGTAAAAATAGCAGGCCTGTCTTTCAGCCAGCTGCAGGTGAGTTTGTTCTTTCATTTTGAAATATAATGATTTTTATGTTTTGTATGATTTCTGTATACTCTAAAGTTAAGTGGCAAGGATTCTATTAATGGGTGCAGACAGCAGTTTGTGGACTCAACTTGGTTTCAGCTGGCTGGACAAAGGTCTCTGAAGTAGGGATAGATTTCTGTGCCTCATCATTTTTGGCTTAGCCTTGATCGCTCCAGAAACAACACTGCCCTCTCTAAACTTTTCCATCTTCTCCTTTTCAGCACAGCTTAAAATATCACTTTCTAATATTTTTAGACACACTTCCTAATATCTCACTTCACAGATTTTAACATGGACAATCCTATGATGTAATGGAACATATCTTTGTGTTTAGATGCAAAATAATGGCAATTCATGGAGTTAGTAAGTGAAAATTAAAATCCATTTTAGACTACAGATAAGGTCTGTACCTCTAATTACAGATAAACTACAGGTAAGGTGGAGGTCCACTCGAACACAGCAGCCTATCAGCGACACCAAACAAAGGTGCACTTTTCTTTTTAAAATGTGTTTTTTTATGATCATAAGACTATACTGATACTTGGTACAGAGAAGGAGAAGCTGGCGCTACGGCTGGAGAAGGAGAAGCTGGTCAGGTCAGAAAAAGTGAAGCCGGTGCTCGGGTCAGAGAAGGAGAAGCGGGCGCTCGTGGTAGAGAGGGTGTGGAGGTGCTGACCCGGGTGCAAACCGTGTTGCTGGCGACTACTCGAGAACATCAGATTTGGTGCGCGAAAGCAGAGTACATTGTAACCGTGAGCGACTGTCTCAGACATTTCTCTTGCGATCGCAAGACCCTGTCGGACATTGATAATGTGATATTCCGCAGGCCTGCCTCCCTTGTTTGGTGGTCGGAATGGTGACGAGGCAGCAGCGTGGCCTCAGTTGTCGTGAGGACTAGGCCTCAAGCCTTGGGCTTGCCTGCTGCTGCAGTCCAGGTGAGATGACACTGGAGGCAGTGCTCAGTTGGGAGCTGACCGCTCCTGTTAGTGCTGCCCTCCAGTGTTTGATCAGTGGACTGACAGGCTGGATTGCCAGGAGCTGTCAATTTGCATCAATTTGCATGACTCTTAGGGACTTGGGCAATTCATGTGTTTTCTTGCGTAATGATGTGTTTATTTCTTGGTGTATTTACAACAACAAACTCTCGCTTAATGTCAGCAAGACCAAAGAGCTGATTATTGACTTCGTTAGGAGGAAAGCGGATGTCTACGAGCCAGTCCTCATTGGGGGAATCAGAGGTGGAGAGGGTCAGCAACTTTAAGCTCCTCAGTGTTACCACTTCAGAGGATCTGTCCTGCGTCCTGCGTGTAAGTGCACTATGAAGCACAGCAGGACTTCTACTTTCTTAGAAGATTGCGAAGATTAGGCGTGCGATCTAATATTTTGAAAAACTTCTATAGATATGTGGTGGAGAGTACATTGACTGATTGCATCACAGCCTGGTTTGGAAACACCAATCCCCTTGAACAAAAAGAGCCTACAAAAAGAAATAGATAAGCTCCCATCCATCATGGGTAAAACCCTCCCCACCTTTGGACACATCTACATGAAGTATTGCTGTAGGAGCATCCATCGTCAAGGAACTCCACCAACCAGGTCATATAGCTCTCTTCTCACTGCTGCCATTGGGAAGAAGCTACAGGAGCCTCAGAAACCACTCTACCAGGTTCAGGAACAGTTAATACACCTCAGCTATCAGGCTTTTGAACCAGATGGCATAACTTCACTCCACTTCAGTCACTGAAGTGTTCCTGGAGCCAGTGAACCTACTTTCAAGGATTCTTCATCTCACATTCTCGATATTTATTGCTCATTTGCTTATTACTATTATTAATATTTTTGTATTTGCACAGTCTGTTGCCTTTTGCACACTGATTGTTTGCCCTGCTGTCTTTCACTAATTCTATTGCGCTTCTTGTATTTACTGTGAAAGCCCACAAGAAAATGAATCTCAGGGTTATATATGGTGACAGACATGTACTTCGATAATCAATTGCTTGAACTTTGAAGTTTGTCCGCAATCTATAAAATTCTATGTAAAATAGGTGGTAGTTTTTGACTTGTGTAGAGGCTTTAGATTGTTGATTTGGTAGAGTGCCATTTTCTGCGTAGAAGTAATGCTGGACTCTTAGTCTGCTAGAACATCAGAATATTCATTCAAGTACTTCAGGTGAATGTCAGCAGAATTTGATGAATGATGGGTTATTTATGTCCATTCACCAAATATGGAAGGATTGTCGAGATAAATTTGGAATCCGAGATGGAGTTGGGGCGAGCAGAGTGGAAGCTCGTCCACCTAAACTGGGAGCGAGGTTGGATCCATGGAAGTGGCAGGTTGACTTGGCACTCCCAGAGCATGTCGATGTGGCGGGGCTCAGGTCTGAGTGTAGGAGACGACCCAGTGTTTGCTTAAAAGGGAGGGTGTTGGGACCAGAGGCAAGGCTCGGGGCCAGTTCTGCTCTGTGATGTTTACTCCACTCTCCTCGGTGTTGAGGCTGAGAGACACTCTGGCTGCTCCGGGCTCAGTGTCTGTGGGCTTCACTGCGAGTTGCCCTTCTGTGTGACGAACTAAGACTGGGACTACGGGCCCACTTCAGCTGCCCCCGGCTTCGGCTTTATGGACTCGATTTCCTTCTGAATGCCATTGCTTGCTTTACTGTTTGCATGATTTGTTTCTTCTCTCTCTCTCTCTGCGTATTGGGCATTGGTCTCTTTTTAAAATTGGGTTCTTTCGGGTTTCTTTTTTTGTGGCTGCCTGTAAACAAGTGAATCGAAAGGTTATATAACATACTTTGAACTTTGAACTATGAGAAATCGCAAGTGATTCTTCGACAAAATCTTATTGTAAATGATGAAGATATGTGACGCTAATTTGAACCTTGAGATCAGGAGCATCCTGAATAAAAGGCAGAAGGAGCTGACCACCTCACAACCATGCCCTACACCCTCCCGTCCATAGAAATCTGCAGATTCCACATGAGCCACAAAACCAGAGTAGAAGCAAACTATCCTCAGTCCTGACAAACTGCCTAAGAGAAAGCAATAGTGTCAGGGAAGTGAGGTTGTTTATCAGGAGAGTATACTTTTTTTGGTAATTTGTCCACTTGCAAACAAAGAACCCTGAAAGGATGGAAATCTGACATATAAAAGAAACAGATAATTCTGGGAATAAGCAGCAGTTCCCACAACATTTATGGAGAGAGAAGCAGCCCAACTTGCTGAGTATTTTGACCATTTTCTATTCTTGTTCATTTCATTGGAAGTTTTGTCAGTGTTATTTGTTGAGAGCATTCAATACATGAACCAGGTGAGGTTGTGGGATTACTTCCAAAAACCACTGTATTTCCTGGTAAATTATTAGATAATTATTAGACATTATTAGATAATTTATCATATTAGATAAATTATTAGATTGTACACCAGCAGATACACGCGATGAAAAATATTAAAAACATGCAAATTGGAGCTGCTGAAACGTTGTTTGGAATTTCCAGTTTTCCTGGGATAAGACACAGACTAAATCCAATACGCTCATACTATGGAAACATATTCATACATAAGTTAGAGGCTCTTATAACTGAAAATAGAAACCTATCATTAAAATTGAAAACATATTAATAATTTTGCACTTATTTTTATATCTTGCCGCAAAACCAATATTGACAACGCCAACAACTCAGGAACTGTGCCGTGAACTTTATGAGAAAGTACATGTAGTGGATGAAGAGCGATATGATATTGAAGCCAAAGTGCAACATAACAAGAGAGAGGTATGTAATCTGGGGATGGGTGGCTTCACCTCCCCTCAAACAGAATGTGCTGCTGCAATTTCCTCTTTAGAGACAACTGAGAGCCAGTGATAAAATCTTTGAACTAAGGAGAAAGGAATTGAATTGCTATTTCAAGCTCCACTTAGAGTCTACTTTTCCAGCATACAAGTTTAAAGCTATACTTTTATGGTTACTAAATTTTTATTGAAAGGTAATCTGCAGATGTATTCATTGATTCATCTGACTGATAAGGCCAACTCTTATTGCCTATCTCTTGAGAAGGCCACTGCAAGTGTTTCCACTACAATGCCTAGTAACCTGTTTCAGAAACCTACCTGTCTCTATGTAAAAAAAACCCTTGCTCATCATACAGCATGTCCTGAAGAAAGGTCTCAGCCCGAAGCAACAACTGTTTATTCATTTCCATTGATGCTGCCTGACCTGCTGAGTTCCTCCAGCATTTTGCGTGTGTTGTTCATCAAGTTGCCTTTCATGTTCCACCTCCACCCCACCACCAGCCCCAACTTCAGAAGCATATCCACTAGTGTTTGACATTTTTACCCCTGGGAAAAGATTCTGACTGTCTACCCTATTTATGCCTCTCAGAATTTTAAAAGCTCAATCAGGTTTCCTCCCTACTCCACAGCACAAGGGTTCCCAACATAGGGTTAAAGGACCGCTTGCTTAATGGTATTGGTCCACGCATAAAAAAAAGGCTGAGGAGCCCTGCCCTATGGAGAACAACCCAGTTTGTCCAAACTTTCCTTATAGTTCATACACTCTAATCCAGGCAGCATCCTGGTAAACCTCTTCTGCACCATCTCCAAAGCCTCCACCTCCTTCCTATAGTGTGCATGACCAGAACTGCATCAGTACTCCAGGTGCACTCGAACTAAAGTTTTACTAGCTGGAGCATGACCTGCTCACTCTTATATTCAACATGCCAAACAATGATGGTAAGCATATTTTATGCTTTCCTTAGCACTTTATCTACTTGTGCAGCTACTTTCAGTGAACTGTGGACCTGGACCCCAGATCCCTCCATATCTCAGTGCTATTAAATGGTCTACCATTAACTATATATTTTCTCCTTTCATTTGACCGCCCAACATGCACCAGCTCACACATGCCTGGATTAAATTCTATCTGCCACATCACCCATATCTGTACCTGATCTATATCCTGCTGTATTCTTTGATAGTCCTTTACAGTCCATAACTCCATCCTTCTATTCTACATTTTCAACCAAATTAGTTATAAATACCATGAATGAACAATAAAGGTCCCAGCACCAGTCTTTGTAGAACACCACTAGTCATGGAACTCCAGCAAGAATAATTGTTTTTCACCCCTACTCTCCGTGGCCAATTCTGAATCCAAACTTGTAATTCACTCTAGATTCCATGCATCTTTATCTTCAGAATCAACTGATCAAGTGGAACCTGATCAAATGCCTCACTAAATTCCACCTAGATAATATCCACTGCCTTATCTTCATCAAGCTTCTTTGTCACCTCCTCAAAAAATTCAGTTTGTTAAACATGACAAGCTGTACACAAAGCCACCTGACTGTTCTTCAGCAGTCAATGCCTTTCCAAATCTGCATAATTCCTATCGCTGACTATTCTCTCCATTGGCTTCCTTACCACTGACACAAGGCTCTCTGGCCTATAATTACCTTTCTTGAAGAAAGACATAACATTTGCTACTCTCACGTTCCACAGGATTTTGCCTGTTGCAAGTGAGGACACAGACTTCTTTGTCAGAGTCCCAACAACCTGCTCACTTGCTTCCTTTAATATTCTGGAATATATACCATCATGCCCTGGCAATTTATACAGATTGTTGCTTTCTACAAGACCCAGTTCTATCTCGTCCTCAATCACAAAATGTCTCAGCACAGTAACATGCCCCACTATGCTTTCACTACTCTCTCCTTGGTAAATACTGGCACAAGTTTACTCATTTTGTACCTCGGCTGCTTGCTCTGATGCTAAAATCAAGTTCCCTTCTTTATCCTTTATTGGACCTACCCACTTTAGTTATCCTTAGCTACAGTATCCTCTTTTTCTTAATATAAGTGTAAAATGCCTTGGGGTTCTCCTTGATTGTGTTCACTAGGACATTTCATGGTTCCTTTTGCTTGCCATAATTGCCTGTCTGTGCACTTTCCTGCTGTCTTTATATATTACATGAGCCCAGTCTGATCTTAGCTTCCTAAACCTTACATATCCTTCCATTTTCTTTCCAACTAAATTTCAGACCTCTCAGATCATTCAAGGTTCCCTTACATTACCATTTTTGTCCTTACTCCTTACAAAAACATGTTGATCCTGAATTCTCATCAGCTGGTCTTTAAACAATATCTACATGCCAGACATGGGCTTGTCCGACAGCAGCTGCTCCCTAGCAACACCCTTTAGCTCCAGTCTTATCCTGTCATAATTTGCTCTCTCCCAATCTGGTATCTTCCAGCAGGAGCTGATTTTATCTTTATCATAACAATCATAAAGCAGAATGAGTTATGGTCATTATTTCCAACGTGTTCATCCACCATGAGGTCTGCCTCATGACCTGACTCGTTTCACTAAACAAGGTCCAGTATGGTATCTTCTCTAGTTGTACGCTCCACATATTGTTTTGTGACTGTAAGAAACCCTGTCCCATCTAAGCCTCTGGTATTAAGGAAGTTCCAAAAAATACTGGGGAAATCAAAGTTCAAATTTGCAATCAAAGAATGTACATCATATAAAATCTTGATTTTCTTGCAGGCAGTCACAAAACAAAGAAACTCAATAGAATTCACTAAAAGACACACATGACAAAAAAGGATAATGCACAAAGATTAAATCAGTGAATATGTACTGCAGAGTCCTCAAAAGTGAGTCCACGGTTGTGGAGAACGGCCCATTCTGTGCTGAAGCGAGCGACACCTGTCCAGAAGCCTAATGGCGGCAAGGCTATAATTGTTGTCTGCACCCCAAGACTCCTGCACCTCCTGCCTGACTATGGCAGCAAGAAGAGAGGGAGACCAGCCAAATGCAGGCAGACACTGCTGTCCACCGAATTGTGCTCAACACTTTAATCGGTGCGGAGGAATGAGGCCAGCCATGGTTTTGTCTTCCAGCATCAGGCCTCCATGCAACGTCCACCCTCAACAATGGCTGCCACAGCCACACCTGCACTCTCCAGAGTCTAGTTCAACAAGTCCCCTAGGAGATTGCAGAAGTGCCTGATGGTTGGTTCAAAAGTACATCCTTAAAAGGGAATTCATAGTCCTCCATTATGACAACACAGTTGTCTCTTTACCTTTCCACAAGCTGCCTACATATCTGATCTGTCACATTTCAGCGGCTATTGGGAGGCCTATAGTATAATCCCTTCAGTTTGATTTGCAGGTTTCTTAATTCTGAGCTCCACTCAAATTGCCTCTGTGCTTGAGCATCTAGTATGTCCTTTCTGAGTGGCTCCTGTGACATTCTCCTTGATTAGTAGTGCAACCACCCCTTCGATTTTACCCCCTCTCTATCACATCCAAAGCAACAAAATTCAGGAATGTTGAGCTGCCAGTCCTGCCCCTCATGTAATCAGGTCCCTGTAATGGCAACATCATAATTCCATGTACTTTCTGACCCAGGCTCTAAGTTCATCCTACTTATCCATGAAACTCACAAGCATTGAAATAAACGTATTTCAACCCATCAGTCCCACCATATGTATTAACCTTCCCCTTGCAATCGTCCTTTCAGTCTTACTTGTCATCCCATATTTTTGCCCTCAACCTGCTGCCGTGGTTCCCATCCCCCTGCCACTCTAGTTTAACCTCTCCCAGGTAGGACTAGAAGTCCAAGGATATTAGTTCCCCTCCAGTTAAGATGCAAGCTATCCTGTTTGTTCATTCTTTGTCTGCCCTGGAAGAGAGTCCAGTGATCTATAAATCTGAAGCTCCCCCTCTGCGTCAGTTTCTTCACCACATGTTGAACTGTACTTTGTTTCTCACCTCCCTAACACATGTAGTTAGTATTCCTGAGATAACAACTCTGGAACTCCCACTCTTCAGTTAAACCTAGCTTCCTAAAAATCCCTTTGCGTGACCTCGTTCTGCCCCTGCCTCATCTCATTAGTGCCAATATGGACCACAAAGTCTGGTTGCTCACTCTCCCCTCTCAGAACTCCTTGTATCCATTTCAAGACATCCTTGACCCTGCCACCAAAGAGGCACCGCTCCATCCTGCAGTCTTGATTGCAGCCACAGAAATGCCTATCTGTGTCCCTCACTATTAATTCCCCTACCACTATCATTCTGCCCGATTTCATCTTCCCTCTTTGCCTCAGAGCTACTAACCCAGCTATTGCTGCTGGCCTCTGAAAGGCCATTCCCCCCTACAGTATCCAAAGGGGTATAGGTGTTGTGCAAGAGAATGTCATAGGGGAACCCTGTACTTTCAGCCTAGTTCCCTTATTTCTTCTGGTGGTCATCCGTTTACCTGTAACCTGCACTTTAGTTTTGACCACCTCACTAAGACTCTGACCTATGATATCCCAGCCTCCTGGATGATCCTAAGTCTCTCCAGTTCTTTGGTTTGGTCTATCAGAAGCTGCGACTGGATGCAATTTCCACAGATGTGGAGACCATGAATTTCCCAGACTTCCTGCGCTTTGCAGGACGAGCATTCCAATACACTGACTGCCATTTTATCTGCACTAAATCAAACTTCAAAGGTTAACATGAAATAAAACCCTTTTCTGCTTTTACCTGCTACTCACCTATATCTCCTCACCAAGAAGTGAAATTTTAGGAATGCAAAGCTTCTATGTGTCTGTCAGAATAAAAGGTAAAGATAATAGGCTTAGGGAACATTGGTTTTCAAGAAATAGTGAGGCCCTGGTTAAGAAAAAAAGAGGCACATAGCAGGTATAGACAGGTAGGAACAAATGAAGTACTTATGGATTCTACTAAATGCAAGAGAACACTTAAGAAAGAAATCAGGAAGTCTGAACAAAAGCATGAGATTGTCCTGTTAGACAAGCTGAAGAAGAATCCTAAGGGATTCTAAAGATATGCTAAGAGCAAATGGATTGCAAGGAACGGAATGTGCCCTCTGAAAGATCAGAATGGTAATCTCTATGTGGATCCGAAAGAGATGGGGGAGATGTTAAATGGATATTTTGCAGCTGTATTTATTCAGGTGATGGACAGAGTCTGGAGAAGTGAGGCAAAGCAGTAGTGAGGTCATGGATCCTACACAAATTACAGAGGAGGAGGTGTTCTGCCTTCAGGAAAATTAGGGTGGACAATTCCCCAGGGCCTGACAAGGTGTTCCTTCTGACCCTGAGGGAGGCAAGTGCAAAAATTGCTAGGATCCTAGCAAAAAACATTTTATTCATCTTTAGCAACATGTGAGATACCAGAGGATTGCTTTTCTGTGCTTAAGAAGGGCTCTAAAGATAAACTAGGAAACAATAGGCCAGTGGTGGGAAAGTTATTAGAAGGTACTCTAGGAGGTTGGATATGTAAGTATTTGGATAGAGAGGGACTGTTGATAGGTATGTGTGTTGTAGGTAATTTCTAACCAGTCTTATAGAGTTTTTTGAGGAAGTTACTAGGAAAGTTGATGAAGGCAAGGCAGTGGATGTGGTCAACATGGTCTTTAGCAAGGTTCTGCATGGGAAATTGTTCAGGAAGGTTCAGTCGCTCGACATTCAAAATGAAGTAGTAAGTTGGATTAGACATTGGCTTTGTGGGAGAAGCCAGAGAGTGGTAGTGGATGGTTGCCTCTCTGACTGGAGCCCGTGACTAGTGGAGTGCCGCAAAGATCGGTGCTGGGTCCATTGTTGTTGGTCATCTATTTCAACGATCTGGATGATAATGTGGTTAACTGGATCAGCAAATATGTGGATGATACCAAGACTGGGGATGTAGTGAACAGTGAGGAAGACTATCTAAACTTGCAGTGAGATCTGGACCAGCTGGAAAAATGGGCTGAAAAATGGCAGATGGAATTTAATACAGACAAGTGTGAGGTGTTGCACTTCCGTAGGACAACCTAGGGTAGGTCTTACATGGTGAATGGTAGGGCACTGAGGAGTGCTATAGAACAAAGGGATCTGGGAATACAGGTCCATAATTCATTAAAAGTGGTGGCACAGGTTGATAGGGTTGTAAAGAAAGCTTTAGGCTTTCATAAATCTAAGTGGAGAATGCAGGAGATGAGATGTTATTTTGAAGTTGAGAAGATGTTGGTGAGGCCCAATTTGGAATACTGTGTGCATATTTGGTCACCTACCTACTGGAGAAATATCAATGAGATTGAACGAGTACTGAGAACATTTGCAAGGGTGTTGTCAGGACTGGAGGACCTGCATTTTAAGGAAAGATTGAAAAGGTTAGCACCTAATTCCTTGGAACGTAGAAGACTGCAGGGAAACTTGAAAGAGGTATACCAAATTATGAGGGGTATGTACAGGGCAAATACAGGCAGGCTTTTTCCATGCAGGTTGGTGGGACTACAACAAGAGGTCATGGGTTAAGGGTGAAAGGTAAAAAGTGTAAGAGGAACATGAGGGGAAATCCTTCACTCAGCTGGTCATGAGCATATGAAATGAGCTGCCAGCGCAAGTTGTGCATGCAAGCTCGATTTCAATGTTTAAGAGAAGTTTCGATAGGTACGTGGATTGAGGTCTGGAGGGCTATGTTCAGATGCAGATTGATGGGAGTAGGCAGCTTACTGGTTTGGTATGGATGAGATGAGCCAAAGGACCTGTTTCTGTGCTGTACTTTTCTATAAGTCTTCCCCATTCTTTTAAACTCCAATTCATATATGTTTTTTTTTGCATTGCACATTGCTGAAAATAATCATTGAATTTTTAGATGCTCATTTAGGAGATATGATATGTATATAGAATAGATAATAAAAGACTTATGTGGCTTTTTGAGCACAGTGTCTTGTGATTGATGGATCTCTAGTTGCAATTGCCAGAGAAGCTTGTTGAACCAGTCTGAAGAGTTCCCTGGTGTAAGTAATTACACCGTGCTGCAGTCCAAAGAATTCATTCAGTTCCTCACCCAAGGAGTACATAAAGGCAACAGCATGTGAAATGAAGATTAGAATATATACACCGCTAGTGATAAAATGTGAAATCTCTTAAATATAACAGGAAATAAATGGAATTATGATGCTACTTGCATCTTCTAACCCAGTTAATTCACATTATCAACTGGATACAAGTGCAAAGTACAATATTTCTCTTTATTCTTTTCAGATCCCGTCTGATCTGTTGAGGTCCACCAGCTGATCTTCTGTTCTCAGTAGATCAATAGTCCAATAGTTCCATTTTAGTATCTGTCAGAGAACTGTATACAATATACATCCTGAAATCCTTTTTCTTCGCAGATGTTCACAAAAACAGAAGAGTGCTCCAAAGAATGAGGACAGTTAAAATGTTGGTTAATGACAATTAAAATAAAAGCCCAAAGTCCCTTATGCACAACCAGGAGTGAAGCGACAACCGTCCCCCACCCCCACCCACTTCCACAAAAAAGCATCAGCACCCTCCACCCACTAAGCATGCAGTAGCAAGAACACTGACAAAAACCATAATCTGCAGAACAACAAAAATTAATCATTCACCTGACAATTCGACATGCCATGTAGTCTCTCTCCCTCCCTAATAAAGGGAAAAGATTTGTTATCCCCTTTCACAGCGAGCGGGGAGACATAACTAAACTACTGGCTGATTACTTTCAGTAACCACTCTGGATAACTAATGAGTCCACCAATCCAGTTAGTCAAACTTAAGTCTTGGTGGATAACAAGCTTTATTGTTGTTCTTGTTATAATTGCAAAGTATTGCCGGCTGATGGCATAGTGGCATCAGTGCTGGACTTCGGGGCAAGAGGTCCCGAGTTCAAATCCGGCTCGGCTCCCTTACACGTTCTCCATCCATTAACAACTCAACTTTAACAAACGAGAGATCCATTGAAGGGTCTTATAACAGCAGGGCAGAAGCCGTTCTTGAGCCTGGTAGTGCATGTTATCTTCGATGCAATGGAATGGGGGAGAAGAGAAAAGGTCGAGGGTGGGTGTGGTTTTCGATTATGTTGGCTGCCTCTCTGAGGCAGCAAGAGGTACAGACAAAATCCATGGGGCAATGCTGGTTTTTGCTACGACGGCACAAAAGTCTGCAAATGCTGGAATATGGAGCAGTAAACAAAATACTGGATGGAATATGTGAAGAAGGGTCTCAACTCAAAACATCAACTTCTCATCATTGCTGCCTGATTCTCTGAGTGGCATTGCTATTTTGTGACCAACCAGCATAGTGACTCATGTAGCATGCATTTTTGACTGATTTAACCGTCCTACTTATCTCTTTAAACATTAAGATTCAGGACCTGACTCTGAAAGTTCTTGATCTCAGAGGGAAGTTTAAGCGGCCCACCCTTCGCCGGGTCCGTGTCTCTGCTGATGCTATGTTGAGGGCCTTGCTGGGATCCAAGCACAAGGTATCCATGGACCTCAGAGCCAACCTGAAGTCTGTCAAGAAGGAAGATTCAGAAAAGGTATGAGAGCAAATAATAGAGAAAATTGCCTCTGTCCATTCAGTGCCGGAAGTTATATCACCACTTAAAGAACAGTTTAGCAGTTTATCAAACCTGTAACTTATCTATCCTTTCACTACACCCATGACTGACTGATAACCATTATCAACACCCTGCTCCAGTCTGAGTAACACATTTACAAGGGGAATCTTAAAGAGTCAATACCAGGACTTAAATTCAAATCCTTGAAAGTTATATATAGATTTTGGTACACTGGTAAATATAAGAGATACATTTGATAAAATAAATAACTACGTGTGACAAATAAAGAACACGTCTAAAGTATCAACCTCCTGAGCTGAGGCCTCCGTCAGCCAGAGCTGACCATGTATATTTGATCTTAGCTGTCTCGATATGGCAGCCTGGGCAGTATGATGTGAAGAGCAAGCTGCTGCCCATGTAGCAAGCCTCCCTCCCTACACATCTGATGAATCCAGAGTAACGGCAGAGACCGATACAGTTTGGTACCAGCAGCGTCGCAGGAGTTGCCAGTCAGCATTGATCTCAATGTGGGACTGCCTTAGGGACTCCAGGTCTGGATTTCTCCTTGGGGTTTACTCCCGAAGCCTTCTGCATGAGTGGGTATGGCTGCAAGGAACGGAGGTTTGAGATCAGAGTTTCCCTCCTCTTAGATGAGCTGCCAGCCACGACTGATGAGTCCCATTGGCCTGATGCAACAGGTTTTAAGGCGCCAGTAACCCACCTTTGCCCCTTCTCCTGTCAATAGAAATGATTCCACCAGACTTTAGTAGCTAAGCCGTTTGTGAAGGCCAGGAGTTGGACTTGGTTGTCAGAGGCTATTTGAGGCACACACCATTGGAAGCACTGATAGTGGGAACTTGTCCCCATTACCTCCCCCGGCTATACAGTAACAACCTTAAGGAACCAAGATATCAAAATAATTGCTAACATAATACCACTATTATAGTATTGGTATAATACCACTGAATCAGTTCATTAATTTTTGTGCAACTGTAAACTTAAGAACATAGTAAAAGTGCAGCTTACATTGCCAATGAATCTGAAAACTCACCTATATTGCATTAGAAAAAGTTCAATGTTTTTACCCTTCAAGGGACCAAACTTCAGAATCATTTCATTTGATGAAAAGTGTTATTGGATATCCTGAGTTGGTGAAAGATGTTATACAATTGCAGGTGTTTCTCTTTTATGGCCATACTTTGAAGACTTTAATCCTGAGGGTGTGTGCAACAGGAAAGTTAAAAATTCCTTTTACAGGTTAACTTCAGAATTAAAGAGATGGCTGTTAACAGTGTTGTGTCTCACTCTTAGGAACGTCCAGTTGGAGTCAGTGATTGGCGTAAGAATGTGGAAGCAATGTCTGGGATGGAAGGCAGAAAGAAAATGTTTGATGCTGCTAAATCTCCATCTGGACAGTAAGTTTGTAAAAAAAAATATTCTTCTTTCATGCATACATTTTCTTTCCAATACTATAAATATCAGGATTCACATGAGAAGCATTTAGCCTGTAACTTCGTTTTGATGTTTGCTACAGTGTCTACGTTTTTGTGTAATCCAGTATTGAATGAGAGATTACAGTTGTTTAAAATTGTACCAATCATGATTATTTTTTGGATGAGCAGGTCACAAGGGGGGGAGATCAGGATCTCTGCACTTTTAATAAAAGTGCAAAAATCGTGCTGTGCATCTTTATTTTCCGTTTTATGCTTTTGTTGCCAAAAAATAAACAGCACTAAAACTACAGACTTTGTTGACATAATGTATTTTTGCCTATCAAAAGTGAAATCAAATAGAATGGGAGTCATGTGAGATGAACTGAAATGCAGGATATGTTATCTCCATGATCACATTATTTACTAAAACCTACTGCATTAAATTGCCTTCTTAGGGCTAATTTAAAAAGGCACAAATTGCATACATTTCATCTATAAGTGACCTGCAAAATCAGCCAGTTTAGCTCTAAATCTATTCAAAAACTAGTTCTCCTGTATTCAATGCAAAGAACCCAATGAAAATGGGTTACCAATGAGCTGGGCAGACACTGGCCTTGCTTCAGTGAGAATCTTTAGCAGCCCCATGGTACCAATTATAAACATTTCAGTATTTTTTTTAAAATAATGTAACTTACCCTGGTGTCAAGAAGTAGATAATTCTCTCACCCTGGCTCCATCACCTTAGTCGACAAAATAGCTGCATTACTTCAGTCTGCGATAGTTCCAGCATGGGTTCTATAGACAAGTAAATTTCCTTGCACTGTGATCAGATCATGGCGATCCACAGGCCACAATCTGTAAGAATCACAAAGTTTTTCTTCCCTGCAGAGTGACATGTCTGAAATTAGCTGCGGTCAAAATCTGACATATTTGACCTTGTGATCAGTAACGATATTTGAAAATTGCATTGTATTCTGATGCACTGTAATTATGTGTACCTTTCAGATGATTTAACTTCACAAGGTTCAAGTCCATTGTGCTTCCATTCCCGTTGTCTCCAGCTTTACATGCTTGTTTTTCCCTGCTTTTGAAGACATCCAGAATTACTTGAAGAAAACACCAGTCACAAAGGAGGAAAGACAATGAAGAATTCTAAATGAACGCAATTAATATAAAATGAATTACTTAATAAACCACTGCAGTTTTCTGCATCAACTGTAGGCTCAAATGAAATAAAAGTAAATTCATTGCCCGGGCGAAGAAGTTAATTTCAGCCTTTCATTCTACCTTGGTTGGTTTGTATAGCTGGCTGCCATTTGATGAAAAGGTAAATAAGTTGACACTGTGTGTTTGTAATGTGGCAATGATTTATACAAAGCAGTTAAGGTGATAAAATGGAGGCATTTGGATTCTCTATTTCTGTCTGCTTCAAACCAATAGAAATTTGGGGAGAGAACATCCTGAATTCCTTGAAGAAGGAGATAAAGAGTATAGAGCTAAAAAGGTTAGGACTGTGCAGCTGAAGATCAGGTAATAATGAAACAATTAAATTCATGAATGTCCAGGAGTTCAGAATTGGAGGAACTGATACCTTGAAGAGTTAGAATGTGTTACAGGTCCGCAATCCCTTATCTGAAATCCTTGGGGCCAGTTGCATTTCGGAATTCAGAATTTTTTGAATTTCAGAATCCCTCCTTATTGGTTCCAGGACCCCCCAAGGATACCAAAAAACACGTATGCTCAAGTCCCTTGTTTAACCTGTCTCAGTACGGGTGGACTTTAGGACCCCGTGGAGATCTGGACCTACACACATCCTCCCGTATATTTTAAATCTCTAGTAATCTCTAGATTACTTACAATACCTAATACAATGTAAGTGCTATGTAAACAGTTGTTATACTGTATTGTTTAGGGAATAATGACAAGAAAGAAATTTTATTTCCAACAAAAACATTCAATAAAACGTAAAAATATACAACTTCAAGCGAACCAAATCAAACACATGGTAAATGACTTATTGGAATAAATGTAGAATGTCACTGTCACTATAAAACTTCGGTAACTTGTCTTTCTGTTTCTTTAAATCATATACAGTGGTAGTTCTGACACCGTATTCTTCAGTAAGATGCCGCACAGACACACCACGATCAAGCTTCTGCAATAACTCCACTTTCTGCATTACTGATAATGATAGAGGCTTCCTTCTCTTTTTCTCATTGTTACCCATAGGGGTACCTGCAGCTCTTTTTGATATTTTCACAGTGAAACTAAACACAAAGTCAACAGTGAACACAAAATATCAGTGAACAGCAAATGCCTGTGTAACCAGTACGAGCGCTGAGCCACAACTGACGTCTGGTGGCCTCTGCTAGTGCTGCCACATCACACCTGAGTGACGTCAGCTGTCGGCGAAAAAAATTCGGATTTTGGAGCATTTTGCATTTCAGAATTTCGGATAAGGGATTGTGGACCTGTATTATCTGAAGGTGTGCAAGGCTTCTAGAAGATAATAATAGGTTTGTCACTCAAACCCATTCTAAACTATCCGTTTGTGACCTCCTACACTGCTCCAGTGCAGCTCAACATAACCTTGAGGAATAGCACCATGTCTTTCTGGGTATGTTGTATCCTTCGGAACTCAATATGTAATTCAATAATTTCAAATTACTCATTTTTCCTATTTGTATCAGAGCAGCATCAGCTCTAAGGCTATCCATATGCAATGTTAATTCAGTTTTTCTCTTTCCACAGACACTGGCTGAACCAATGGACATTTCAATCATTGTCCTTTGAAACTGAGGTTTCAGCAAAAGCTCTGATCTGCATTTCAGTTTTAATACATCCCTTTCTTTGCTCTCTGTTCTGCACTTTCATCCACCTATCAACCAGACAGCTCCACAAACATTATCATTACCTTTGCATTCTAAATAATTCTGAAAAGTGAAAAGTTTTGACAACAAAAGCAGGGCTTGGTCATACTACCAGATTTAAAAATTAGGGACAAGACCAGGTGTTCTGCAAACACTTATAGGTCTGCATTCCATAGACTTAAGGAACAGAGTAAAAGCTATATCAGGTGCTAATTAGAGGATGGTGGGTGAGTAAAGAGTAGGGTGTTGCTGGCCATGGTGAGAGCTAGCAATTGTTTTAATATGGTGGGGATCAGAAAAAGCTGTAAAAAGTTGTAAATGTAGCTAGCTCCATCATGGGCACTAGTCTCCCCTGCATCGAGGACACCTTCAAAGGCAATGCCTCAAGAAGGCGATATCCATCATTAAGGACCCCCATTACACAGGTCGTGCACTCTTCTCATTGCTACCATCAAGCTGCAGGTACAAGAGCCTGAAGCCACACACTTAACATTTCAGGAGCAGTATCCTCCTCTCTGCTATCAGATTTCTGAACGGACAATTAACCCATGGACACTACCTAACTAATCTTTTTGCTCTCTTTCCGCATGACCTAATTTATATAAAGTTTTATGGGTTTTCATAAATATTCATTATTGTAACTTATAGTTTTATAGTCGTACTACTGCCAAAAACAACAAATTTCATGATGTATGACAGTGATATTAAACCTATTTCTGATTCTGATACCTCAAAAGTTGGAGCATAGTTGATCAGATGAAAAGCTGCAAAATTTACAGGGAGAACAAGGGTTAGACTTCTGATATTCAATGAGTAATAGTCTCAGAGTCACAATATCACTGAGCTTTAGAGCACAAAATCAGGCCCCTTGGCACACCACATCCAACCAAACCTTTTGCCCTTGCACTCTAATGCCGTTTTCTCTCATTAGGACTGTAGCTGTATGTCAGAAATACAGGTTTAAGTGAATTTTCAGGGTGCTTCAGGAGAGGGCGCACAGGAAATCAGCCATGAAAGAGATGCTCGGTTTAGTAGGAGAGTGGGAGGAATCACAAGGTCATCATTTTCATTGAAGAGAGATTACAAGCTTTATTTCATCTGCTATTGGAGTTGAAGGTAGGGAAAATGATTGAGATGAAGAAGGAGGTGAAGTTGAAAGGATGAGTGAGAAAGTGGGTTGAGAATTTGTTATTGGAGCAAAAGATAAGGAAAGATAAAGGAGGAAAGCAAATTGTGGCATTTTGAAACTATCAAAGGAGAAATGCTCCTCACAGTAGAGACTGGAGGTTTCCTTGTGACTAATGATAAATTTCTTTGATGGTAGTTTAATTCCTGCATTTATTTTAAACAATAATATACTGTATGTAATTCTTTGCTTCAAATATCTTCATTGAAATATAGGCAAGGTATTAAGATATAAAACACTAACATAACTATTTAAATATTTAAATCAGAATTATGCAAGTTATAAATAATTCACCAAAGTGTTAGAGTGTTTCCTGCTTCTGTTGACATACCACATAGTTCACATAATAAATGTTACTGATGCCATTTAAATTATCGTACTGTATGCCAAACCAATCCTTATTAATCAAATCTTCCTTTCAATCTGATTTGTAAACACTTAATGTCATGAGTGTTTTTATTATTGTCAGAAACTCTTCTAAATTAACAGCTGAAAAGGACACACAGTGATAACATTGCATTGAGTT
This sequence comes from Hypanus sabinus, assembly GCF_030144855.1. Lineage (NCBI taxonomy): Eukaryota > Metazoa > Chordata > Chondrichthyes > Myliobatiformes > Dasyatidae > Hypanus > Hypanus sabinus. The sequence goes on along the minus strand of NC_082730.1, from coordinate 39,647,441 downwards.
TGGGGCCTAACACTAAGATACCTGCCCTGTGAAGTATACTTAAATCCCATCATCATGTTTCCTTAGTAATCTCCCACAAGATAATATTAATCGCTTGAATATAAAATATGAACTCAATGTTGCTGACTTCATTGAGAACACATTGAAAGAAAGGGCTAGAGAAAGTGAAGTGTTGCAGATTAATGAGCGAGTGTGTAGACCATTGATCAGAGAGCATCTAAGAGTCACAAAATTCAACATGGTAGCACCCCTTGTCTGATGGATGGGGACACTGAGTGGGTTTCCAGAAGGTGCTAGTTTGTACATGAATCCATTCATAAAAGTGTTTGCTGCTGACTGCTATATTAGGAAGGGTGTTGGCATGTGCAGCATTGATGGTGATTGTAAATGTGCAGAACAGGCAAATAACATCATGTAGGGTACATGTGACACCTACACTTCCGATCAACACCAGGCATTGAGCAAATACAGTGGATCAGACTTCAGAAAACAAAGCCATGTGTCACATTGTGTCTGCTCCAGCACCTGCACTAAAGGGAGCTTTAACCAGTTAGTTGCTGACTGACTCATACCGGCTGTTACTTCACTTAAGATAAGCTTGGGTGTTTTTTTTAACATAGTTAAAGATTGCAGAAAGAGTGATGTGCCAGGTGCTAGTGGACAATATATAGACCTAAAGCTTCTGAAAGACATAACAAACGTTGAAGAATTATTAGATGCTTGTCTTGGAGTGTAGCATAATAGAAAGACAAACAGAGTAGGGCGAGCTGCTGGAAGAGGCCAAAGGGTGAATAGAAATGTTTCTAGCATGGTCAGGAAGTAATTTTTCCACCCAAGCCTCAGCGTGGAATGATAGTGCATCAGTAAGCAGGCACAATTCCAGCAAGATTCCAGAGGAGAGAGAGAACCATATCAGTGGAATTCATTGCCATCTTCTCTCAGTTTGATATCCCCTATTCCATAACTGAGGAGCCTGATGCTTGCTATTCGAACAACAGCCTGCGTTTTATGGAACTCAACAGGTCAGTCAGCATTTCTGGAGGAAAGTGGACAGTTGACATTTCAGGTTGGCACAGTCTCTAAATGGCGGTCAGCAACACCAACAGCCCACTTCCCTTCATAAGTGCTGCTTGACCCACTGGGTTTCTCCAGAGTTTTGTGTGTTAAAGCATCCATGGTCTCCACTCCACAGTCTACGTTCTCTTGTTAAAGAGCGGCAGTAAAATGAGCAACTACCTTATGATGACTGCAGACCATCCAGAGGGTGCTGCATGCCACTGGCTGCAAATCATTTTATGGGTATCTCATCTTAACTCAGAGTTGCATCAAAATTAAAGGAAGCCTGTTTCCTACACAGACAGCTTTCACCTCTGTACACAACACAGATTAATGCCTTATTTCCTGGCAGCAGTGATGACACATGCATTCACTGCCAGGCTGAGCCAGTATTTTTAGTTCTTCTTTTGTTAAGGATCTTCAAATATCCTCAGAAGGTATCTCAGAGCTGGTGGGCCCATCACAGACAATGTTACAGGTACTATAAGACAAACAACCAACTCTTCAACAATTCCTGTTCCACCAGTTAGAAAGTTGTTTTAAACAAAAATATATGTAAAAGTTACTGAGAGATTATCTTAAATAAGTATTTATCGTGACTAAGGACAGAATTTTGACACCAAACTGGTGCTTGTACAGACCCCCCACTACAGAGAAACCTTGTTTAAATACACTTGATATCTTTCCTGTTGAGTAAGGTTCCTGGTTGCCAGAAAGTTTTATTCAGCAAAAGGAACAATTTTAACTTAACCAGTAATTTAACTGGAGTCTGATGAAATATTAACTTTGTCCTCCAATACAGTACTATATGGAATTTTAACCTCTTATAGGAATTTTTTTCACCTGTGATGTTAGTTTGCCTAAATTAGATTATGATGCACAACATAATCTACTTGTAAAAACCTGTGGCTGCACAGGCAATGTTTAAAAGTGTTCCACAAAGAGAGAACTATTTGTTTAACAGAAGTTTATATTTAATAATTACAGCAGGACTTGCTCTCTCATATGATTCAGAGATTATTTGGAGCATAGCCTCGAGTGTCAAAGTCACGTGCTTATTGTAACCTGATAACCGAGAATGGAGTGACCTTGGTTCTGAACTGAGATGGTCATAGAGTCAGTCATGGAGTATTACAGCACAGAAACAAGCCCTATGGCTCACCTAGTCCATGCTACCCGGATCATCTATCTGGTCCTGTCTACCTGCACCCAGAATACAACCCTGCAAACCCACCCCATCCACATATCTATCCAAACTTCTCATAATTAATGCAATCAAAGCCGCATCAACCACTTCCTCTGGCAGCCCATTCCACACTTGCGCCACTCTCTAAGTGAAGAAGTTTCTCCTCTAATTCCCCTGAAATATTTTCATAATTTTGTATACCTTTTTATGTTCTCCACTCATTCTCTTGTGCTCCAGGGAATAAAGTCCTTTTTTTCCTTTTTCAATATTTTTATTGATTTCTTACAAAAAAAGAATACAGATTACAGGAGGATATGTATCATTTATCAATTACAATATATGTGAATCATGCTTGTAGTCTCATCACCCCATATTCATGTAAATTAAATTGAATCGTAATACAGTATTGAAAAGTAATAATTTCATTATTATGCAAAAAAAATCAAAACCCAATAAAGTCCTGACCCATTCAACCTGTCCCTATATCTCAGATCCTCAAGTCCCAGCAATGTTATTGTAAAATTTCTCTGCACTATTTCAAGTTTATTGATGTCTTTGCTGTAGGTAGGTGACCAGAAATGTACACCATGTAGTCTGGAGAGTATGCCATTCATCCAGTGTCTTTACATTACTGTTGCAGGGAAATTTTTGGGGGTGAGGTGTATTATTAGAGTGAGGAGAATTGACAAGAGAGTTAGCATGGTAGAACAGCCATGCCTGAGCACATTCTGCACAGGTGTTAGGCCCATATTAGACTCACTGGTAGGAATCATGGCTTCCATACAGCAGACAGAAGGTTTGCGATTGATCCCTTTATTCATTGATTATAGTACTGAAGAGTATAAGAAGATGGGCCCTATCATAAATATTTGGAACACAAAGATCATTTATCAACCTGCCCCAAATACATAACACAGAGCCAATAATCAAGAACTATTACAAAACCTGGGAAAAATGGATTAGTTTCAGCATCGATGGATTTAATTTACAGTGCAAATAAACACTGTTGAAGAAATTCACTAATGCTTTCCCGCCAACAGCCCAGCTCTGGTCCAAACTATATGAGGGCAAGAAATTTCTGGGAGGATAACTGCCTTAAGGAATTTCATAATGTTTGCTTGAAAAGAAGGTAACATCCACACCAATGCCACAGAATTGCTAACAAGATGGAGGATTTGGAGCAAGAAGGCAGCGAGTGAATGGCTAAGGATTTCCGGAGCGGAGGCATTTTTACTACTCGGGGTAAAGAGAGGCAAGACAGCGCAGGTGCGTGACATCAGCCAGTAGAGCAGGAAAAGTTTAAAAAGAAGACCACCATATTCTGCGGGCAGCGTTTGGAGCGGGCAGATGAGCGATAGGGCTTTGGCTGAACGGACTTAGGTGGTAACGAGGCGAGGTAGGTTTACCTGTGTTAATTGCGGAAAGGAAGTATGTGTGTGAGGCCGGTGTCCTGTGCTTGGTGTTAGATGTGGGAAGTCCTAGAGTCTCCCAGCCTCCCGGACGACCATCTCTGCACCCGGTGTGTCGAGCTGCAGCTCCTAAGGGACCACGTTAGGGAACTGGAGATGCAGCTCGATGACCTTCGCCTGTTCAGGGAGAGCAAGGAGGTGATAGAGAGGATTTATAGGCAGGTGGTCACACTGGGGCCATGGGACACAGACAAGTGGTTCACAGGGAGGGAAGGGGAAGAGTCAGGTACTAGAGATTGCCACTGTGGCTGTCCCCCTTGACAATAAGTTTCCTGTTTGAGTACTTTTGGTGGGGGACAGCCTACCTGGGGGAAGCAAAAATGGCCGTGCCTCTGGCACAGAGTCTGGTCCTGTGGCTCAAAAGAGTAGGGAAGGGAAGAGGAAGGCAGTAGTGATAGTGGACTCTATAGTTAGGGGGTCAGACTGGCAATTCTGTGGATGCAGGAAAGAAATTTGGATGGTAGTTTGCCTCCCAGGTGCCAGGGTCTGGGATGTTTCAGATCGCCTCAAAGACATTCTGCAGTGGGAGGGAGAACAGCCAGAGGTTGTTGTACATATTGGTACCAATGACATAGTAGGAAAAAGGAAGAGGTCCTGAAAAAAGACTACAGGGAGTTAGGAAGGAAGTTGAGAAGCAGGACTTCAAAGGTAGTAATCTCGGGATTACTGCCTGTGCCACGTGACAGTGAGTATAGGGGTAGAATGAGGTGGAAGATAAATGCGTGTCTGAGGAGTTGGAGCAGGGGGCAGGGATTCAGATTTCTGGATCATTGTGACCTCTTTTGTACCTGTGCAAAAAGGACAGATTGCACTTGAATCCCAGGGGGACCAATATCCTGGCGGGAAGGTTTGCTAAGGCTACTGGGGAGAGTTCCAACTAGAATTGTTGGGGAGGGGGTGGGAACCAAATTGAAGAGACTGTGAAGAGGCGGTTGGCTCACAGAGAAAGCTTGGAGACAGTGTGTGAGGGAGGATAGGCAGGTGATAGAGAAAGGATGCACTCAGTCCGATGGTTTGAGATGAGTCTATTTTAACGCGAGGAGTATTATGAACAAGGCGGATGAACAGAGCGTGGATCAGTACTTGGTGATATGACGTGGTGGCCATTACAGAGACTTAGATGGCTCAGGGACAGGAATGGTTACTTCAAGTGCCAGGTTTTAGATGTTTCAGAAAGGACAGGGAGGGAGGCAAAAGAGGTGGGGGCATGGCACTGTTGATCAGAAAGAGTCACGGCTGCAGAAAAGGTGGATGTCACGGAGGGATTGTCTACGGAGTCTCTGTGGGTGGATGTTAGGAACAGGAAGGGGTCAACAACTTTACTGGGTGGTTTTTATAGGCCCCCCAATAGTAGCAGGGATATTGAGGAGGAAATAGGGAAACAGATCCTGGAGAGGTGTAATAATAACAGAGTTGTTGTGATGGAAGATTATAATTTCCCAAATATTGATTGGCATTTCCCTAGAGCAAGGGGTTTAGATGGGGTGGAGTTTGTTAGGTGTGTTCAGGAATGTTTCTTGACACAATATGTAGATAAGCCTTCAAGAGGTGAGGCTGTACTTGATTTGGTATTGGGAAATGAACCTGGTCAGGTGTCAGATCTCTCAGTGGGAGAGCATTTTGGAAATAGAGATCATACTTCTAACTCTTTTACAATAGCATGGAGAGAGATAGGACAGACACGTTAGAAATGTGTTTAATTGGAGTAAGAGGAATTGTAAGGCTATCAGGCAGGAAACTGGAAGCTTAAATTGGGAACAGATATTCTCAGGGAAATGTACAGAAGAAATGTGGCAAATATTCAGGGGATATGTGTGTGGAGTTCTGCATAGGTACGTTCCAATGAGACAGGGGCATTATAGTAGGTTACAGGAACTGTGGTGTAGAAAGACTGTAATAAATCTAGTCAAGAAGAAAAGAAAAGCTTACAAAAGGTTCAGAGAGCTAGGTAATGTTAGAGATCTAGAAGATTACAAAGCTAATAGGAAGGAGCTTAAGAAGGAAATTAGGAGAGCCAAAAGCAGTCATGAGAAGGCCTTGGCAGGCAGGATTAAGGAAAACCCCAAGGCATTCTACAAGTATGTGAAGAGCAAGAGGATGAGACGTGAAAGAATAGGACCTATCAAGTGTGACAGTGGGAAAGTGTGTATGGAACCAAAGGAAATAGCAGAGGTACTTTCCAATAAATACTTTATTTCACTATGGTAAAGGATCTTGGTGATTGTAGTGATGATTTGAGCAGACGGAAAAGCTTGAGCATGTAGATATTAAGAAAGAGGATATGCTGGAGCTTTTGGAAAGCATCACGTTGGATAAACCAATCCTCAAAGAGGAATCAGAGATGGAGAGAGTGAGCAATTTCAAGTTTCTGGGTGCAAGATCTCTAAGGGTCTAATCTAGTCCCAAATTATCAGCTATAAAGAGAGCAAGGCAGCAGCTGTATTTAGTTAGGAGTTTGAAGATACTTGGTTTGTTACCTAAAACACTCAAAAACTTCTATAGATGTTTGGTGGAGAGTGTTCTAACAGGCTGCATCACTCTCTGGTATTGGTGGGAAGGGGGTGCCACTGCACAGGACCAAAAGAAGCTAGAGAGTTGTAAAATTAGTCAGCTCCATCTTGGGTATTAGCCTCTGTATTGTCCAAGGCACCTTCAAGCAGTGATGCCTCAGAAAGCAATATTCATCATTAAGGACCCCCAAAACCAGGACAATGCCCTCTTCTCATTGTTACAGAAGCCTGAAAGCACAAACTCAGTGATACAGGAATAGCTTCTTCCCTTCTGCCATCCAATTCCTCATGGTCATTGAATCCATAAACATTACCTCACTTTTTTTTATATATATTATTTCTGTTTGCACTATTTCTAATCTAACTACTTAATATACATATAACTACTTACTGTAATTACTTATTTATATTTTTCCTTTATGATCATATGCTACTGCTGCTAAGTTAACAAATTTCACGACACATGCTGGTGATAATAAACCTAATTCTGATACCTATATGTATGTTGATAATAAAACACACTTTTAAACTTTGAACTTTAGAACCCATGGAAGTGGACTAGAGGTTATCCTCAATCCCGACGAACTGCCCAAAACAAAGAAAGCGTGTGCAGTGGTGCAGCTGGTAGACCAGTGCTCATGCAGCTCCAGTGAATTGGATTCAATCATTGTCTTTGTGCTATCTGTGTGGAGTTTGCATGCTCGCTGTGTGACCACGTGACTTTCTTCAGGATGCTCTGGTTCCCCTCAGACTTTCCAATAATATGTGCAGATGTATAGTAGAATCTGTAGAGAATTGATGGAAATTGAAGGATAATTAAATGAAGTTATTGTAGGATTTTATAAATGTTTGGTTGACTTGATGGTTGACGATATTTGTCTTCAGTGGTGTAGACATTTGTGGTAAACTATGTGTATACCTGTCTGGACACACCTCTCTGCTGACTGCTCCCGTGGCTCCTCCCACAGACCCCTGTATAAAGGCGATTGGAGGCACTGTTCCTCCCTCAGTCTCCAGGATGTTGTGTGATGGTCTCTTGCTGCTGAATGTGCTCTCTGTTCAAGCTAATAAAAGCCTATCTCTCGCCTCATGTCTCCGAGAGTTATTGATGGTGCATCAACAGTTAAAGGTGCCACAGCAGACTGAGGCTTTAGCCTGAGACAACTATTGTGCGTAGACTTCATTTATTTATAACATATGAAATCTAATTCTTTGCAAAAACAAAATGGTTGCTAAAGCAGTAGAACAGATCTGAAATGGAGGAACATACAGTAGCTAAATATCTTTGAAACTAATGGAGAGACTACCCTGTTCATTTTGTATCATGGGAATAGGAGATTATTTCATTATTCTGACTGCTTCTGCTGTGTCTTGTTGTAGAGTATAGTTTTCACAGGATATTATGTGCATAAAACAATAAAGTGCTGGGTGGTGAGGCAGCCACAATGAACAAGTCTTAGCAGATCTATTTCATACTAACTGATCTATGGAAATAGTGGAAGAATAGAAGAATGAAGGTAACTTCACTGCCAAGCATTCTGACATCAGCCTCTGGCACATGTCCATCAATTACTGGAACACAATTTCTTCCGGTACGCACACTGGACAAACAGTGGGATGGGCAATTTCTATTCCTGCCTGATCATGTTCTTAAAGGAAGTCTTCACTCTTAAGGTAATTGTGGAGCTCCTGCTGGTGTTGGCTAACAGACTACATGTCTCCAGTAGCAGAAAGACGGCCAGGGCACACCAATTTTCAGTCATCTCCATATTAAAGCTGGGAAGAAAGATGGGAATATATATTTTGAAAGGAAACAGCAATTAACTTTGTGTCAATATCAAATTGAAAACATTATGACATAGCTTACGACAATGTGACATTTTAGCTGCAGAGAAGGTAAACTAGAGGATAGAGTGTGAGGAAGAGAACAAAGGAAATGTATGTAGAATCTCAGGAAGATGAAATAAAACAAATGTATGTACCACTGTGCATAAAATGTAAACTTATCAAACTTTTGCTGCCAATTTCATCTTTGTTCTTAGCTCCATGCTGCTAATTCCTGACTTTCTTCTTCCTTTTCTCAAATTCTCTATTTCAGAAGAACCTTGGGAGTCAATATATTGAATAGACGAGATTACGCACAATGCATCTTTTACTGGCCCTCCAAAGCAATCTATTGACAAACTTCAACACATTCAAAACACCATTGCTAGACTTTTAACTAAAACCAGGATGACAGAACATATCACATCCATCCTAACTACTCTGCATTAGCTTCCTGTATCTTTCAGAATTGATTTTAAAGTTCTGTAACATGTTTTTAAAACACTCAATGGCCTGAGCCAGGAATGCATCACAGAATTCTTTTTATTTTATAATCCTGCTCAAACTCTCATATCTTCTCCACTGCTCTCTTAAATCTAAATAATCTCCCTGAAAAGAAAACTGACAGGGCAGGTCAACCTTTTTTTTAAACTATGCCCCTAAACTGTGGAAATAATTCCAAAAAATATAAGGGATGCAGAATCAGTTAACACTTTTAAACGTCTATTTATTTAATCTTGCTTTTAACTAATATCATTTTGTCTTTCATTTTTATGATTGCACTTTATCCCATTGTAGAATACTTTGGACTACATTATTTGTATGAAAAGTGCTCTATAAAAATATTATTATTAATATAATAATAATAATAATAATAATAATGATAATAATAATAATAATAATAATAATAATAATAATAATAATAATAATAATAATAATAATAATAATAATAATATCTATTACAAGCCTGCAATCTCTCACAGATGTCTTGACAACACCCCCATTCCCCTTGGTGCTGTCAGACCTGTTTTGATGATGACGTCTTCTACACCAATGTTTCTAAGATGCTTTCCTTTGCCATTAGCTGCGGTTTTCCAACTGTTATTGCTCACAGGGCTCTCATCTATGGTTGCTGCACTTCCCACAGTTCTCTCACTCCCACTCATAGTAAGGATAAGATTTCACCAATTATTGTCTGGTCAGGGAGGGTGAGGAGGTGATAGAGAGGAGCTATAGGCAGGTAGTCACCGCGGGACCACTGCAGACAGAGAAGTGGGTTACAGTCAGCAGAGGGAAAAGCAAGAAGCAGGTACTAGAGAGTACCCCAGTGGCTGTCCCACTTAACAATCAGTATTCCTGTTTGAGTACTGTTGGGGGCGACGGCCTACTTGAGGGGAAGCAACAGTGGCCGTGCCTCTGGCACAGAGTCTGGCCCTGTGGCTCAGAAGGGTAGGGAAAGGAAGAGGAAGGCAGTAGTGATAGGGGACTCTGTAGTCAGTGGGTCAGACAGGTGATTCTGTGAACGCAGGAAAGAAATGCAGATGGTAGTTTGCCTCACAGGTGCCAGGGTCCGATATATTTCTGATCATGTCCACAATATCTTGAAGTGGGAAGGAGAACAATCAGGAGTCATTGTACACATTGGTACCAATGACATAGGTAGGAAAAGGGAGGAGGTCCTGAAAAAGGACTATAGGGAGTTAGGAAAGAAGTTGAGACAACAACACACACAAAATGCTGGTGGAACACAGCAGGCCAGGCAGCATCTATAGGGAGAAGCGCTGTCGACGTTTCGGGCTGAGACCCTTCGTCAGGACTAACCGGAAGGAAAGATAGTAAAAGATTTGAAAGTAGTGGGGGGAGGGGGAAATGTGAAATGATAGGAGAAGACCTGAGGGGGTGGGATGAAGCTAAGAGCTGGAAAGGTGATTGGTGAAAGTGATACCGAGCTGGAGAAGGGAAAGGATCATGGGACGGGAGACCTCGGGAGAAAGAAAGGTGGGGGGGAACACCAGAGGGAGATGGAGAACAGGCAAACAACTAAATATGTCAGGGATGGGGTAAGAAGGGGAGGAGGGGCATTAATGGAAGTTAGAGAAGTCAATATTCATGCCATCAGGTTGGAGGCTACCCAGCCGGTATAGAAGGTGTTGTTCCTCCAACCTGAGTGTGGCTTCATCTTGACAGTAGAGGAGGCCATGGATAGACATATCAGAATGGGAATGGGACATGGAATTAAAATGTGTGGCCACTGGGAGATCCTGCTTCCTCAGGCAGACTGAGCGTAGGTGTTCAGCAAAACAGTCTCCCAGTCTGCGTCGGGTCTCACCAATATATAAAAGGCCACACCGGGAGCACCGGATTCAGTATACCACACCAGCCGACTCACAGGTGAAGTATCGCCTCAGCTAGAAGGACTGTCTGGGGCCCTGAATGGTAGTGAGGGAGGAAGCAGAAGGGCAGGTGTAGCACTTGTTCCACTTACAGGGATAAGTGCCAGGAGGGAGATTGGTGGGAAGGGATGGGAGGTACGAGTGGACAAGGGAGTCGCGTAGGGAGCGATCCCTGCAAAAAGCAGAAAGAGGTGGGGAGGGAAAAATGTGCTTGGTAGTGGGATCCCATTGGAAGTGGCGGAAGTTATGGAGAATTATATGTTGAACCTGGACGCTGGTGGGGTGGTAGGTAAGGACAAGGGGAACCCTGTCCCGAGTGGGGTGGTGGGTGGATGGGGTGAGGGCAGATGTGCGGGAAATGGGAGAGATGCGTTTGCGAGCAGAGTTGATGGTGGATGAAGGGAAGCCCCTTTGTTTAAAAAAGGAAGACATCTCCTTCATCCTGAAATGAAAAGCCTCATCCTGAGAGCAGATGCGGCAGAGACGGAGGAATTGTGAGAAGGGGATAGCCTTTTTGCAAGAGACAGGGTGGGAAGAGGAATAGTCCAGGTAGTTGTGAGAGTCTGTAGATTTATAGTAGATATCAGTAGATAGGCCGTTTCCAGAGATGAAGACAGAAAGATCAAGAAAGGGGGAGGGAGGTGTCGGAAATGGACCAGGTAAATTTGAGGGCAGGGCGAAAGTTGAGGCAAAGTTAATGAAGTCGACGAGCTCAGCATGCGTGCAGCAGGCAGCGACAATGCAATCATCGATGTAGCGAAGGAAAAGAGGGGGACGGATACCCGTATAGACTTGGAACCTGGACTGTTCCACAAAGCCAACAAAAAGGCAGGCATAACTGGGACCCATGTGGGTGCCCATGGCTACACCCTTGGTTTGGAGGAAGAGCATAACTGGGACCCATATGGGTAGCTTAACTGGGACTCATACTGGTATGAGAAGTTGAGAAGCAGGACTTTAAAGGTAGTAATCTCGGGATTACTGCCTGTGCCACGTGACAGTGAGTATAGGGGTAGAATGAGGTGGAGGATAAATGCGTGGCTGAGGGATTGGAGCAGGGGGCAGGGATTCTGATTTCTGGCTCGTCGGGGCCTCTTCTAGGGAGGGTGTGACCTGTACAAAAAGGACAGGTTGCACTTGAATCCAAGGGGGACCAATATCCTGGTGGGAAGGTTTGCTAAGGCCATTGGGGAGAGATTAAACTAGAATTTCTGGGAGGGTGGGAACCGAACTGAAGTGACGGAGGAAAGGGAGGTTGACTGACAAATTGAGAAAGCTTAGAGACAGTGTGAGAGGGAGGATAGGCACGCGATTGAGAAAAGATGCACTCAGTCCGATGGTTTGAGATGTGTCTATTTTAATGCGAGGAGTATCATGAATAAAGCGGGTGAGCTTTGAGCATGGTTCAGCACTTAGAGCTATGATGTTGTGGCCGTTATAGAGATTTGGATGGTGCAAGGACAGGAAGGGCTACAAGTGCCAGGTTTTTGATGTTTCAGAAAGGACAAGGAAGGAGGCCAAAGAGGTGGGGGCGTGGCACTGCTGATCAGAAAAGGAGGAAGTCATGGATGGGTTGTCTACGGAGTCTCTGTGGGTGGAAGTTAGGAATAGGAAGGGATCAATAATTCTACTGGGTATTTTTTATAGACCATCCAATAGTAACAGGGATATCGAGGAGCAGATAGGGAGACAGATTCTGGAAAGGAGTAATAATAACAGGGTTGTTGTGATGGGAGATTATAATTTTCCAAAAATTGGTTGGCATCTCCTTGGAGTGAAGGGTTTAGATGGGGTAGAGTTTGTTAGGTGTGTTCAGGAAGGTTTCTTGACACAATATCCAGATAGGCCTACAAGAGGAGAGGCTGTATTTGATATGGTAATGGGAAATGAACCTGGTGAGGTGTCGGGTCTCTCAACTGGAGAGCATTTAGGAGATCGTGATCACAATTCTGTCTCCTTTATCACAGCATTGGAGAGGGATAGAAACAGACAAGTTAGGGAATCGTTTAATTGGAGTAAGGGGAAATATGAGGCTATCAGGCAGGAACTTGGAAGCATAAATTGGAAACAGATGTTCTCATGGAAACGTACAGAAGAAATCTGGCAAATGTTCAGGGGATATTTGCGTGGGGTTCTGAGCAGGTACGTTCCAATGAGACATGGAAAGGATGGTAGGGTACAAAATCCATGGTGTATAAAGGCTGTTGTAAATCTAGTCAAGAAGAAAAGAAGAGCTCACAAAAGGTTCAAAAAACTAGGTAATGATAGAGATCTAGAAGATTATAAGGCTAGCAGGAAGGAGCTTAAGAATGAAATTAGGAGAGCCAGAAGGGGCCATGAGAAGGCATTGGCGGACAGGATTAAGGAAAACCCCAAGGCATTCTACAAGTATGTGAAGAGCAATAGGATAAGGCATGAGAATAGGACCAATCAAGTGTGACAGTGGAAAAGTGTGTATGGAATCGGAGGAAATAGCAGCGGTACTTAATGAATACCTTACTTCAGTATTCACTACGGAAAGGGAACTTGGTGATTGTAGGGATGACTTGCAGTGGATTGAAAAGGTTGAGAATGTAACTATTAAGAAAGAGGATGGGCTGAAACTTTTGGAAAGCATCAAGTTGGATAAATCACTGGGACCGAACGGGATGTACCCCTGGCTACTGTGGGAAACAAGGGAGGAGATTGCTGAGCCTCTGGTGATGATCTTTGCATCATCAAAGGACAGGAGAGGTTCCAGAGGATTGGACAATTGTGGATGTTGTTCCCTTATTCGAGAAAGGGACTAGGGATAGCCCAGGAAATTATAGGCCAGTAAGTCTTACTTCATTGGTTGGTAAGTTGATGGAGAAGATCCTGAAAGGCAGGATTTATGAACATTTGGAGAGGCATAATATGATTAGGAATAGTCAACATGGCTTTGTCAAAGGTAGGTTGTGCCTTACGAGCCTGATTGAATTTTTTGAGGATGTGACTAAATACATTGATGAAGGTAGATCTGTAGAAGTAGTGTATATGGATTTTAGCAAGGCATTTGTTAAGTTACTCCATATAAGGCTTATTGAGAAAGTAAGGAGGCATGGGATCCAAGGGGACATTGCTTTGTGGATCCAGAATTGGCTTGCCCACAGAAGGCAAACAGTGGTTGTAAATGGGTCATATTCTGCATGGAGGTCAGTGGTGTGCTTCAGGGATCTGTTCTGGGACCCCTACTCTTAGTGAGTTTTATAAATGACCTAGATGAGGAAGTGAAGGGATGGGTTAATAAATTTGCTGATGACACAAAGGTTGAGGGTGTTGTGGATAGTGTGGAGTGGTTACAACCAGACATTGACAGGATGCAAAACTGGGCTGAGAAGTGGCAGATGGAGTTCAACCCAGATAAGTGTGAGGTGGTTCATTTTGGCAGGTCAAATATGATGGCAGAATGTAGCATTACTGGTAAGACTCTTGGTTGTGTGGAGGATCAGAGGGATCTTGGGGTCAGAGTCCATAGGACACTCAAAGCTGCTATGCAGGTTGACTCTGTGGTTAAGAAGGCATACGGAGCATTGGCCTTCATCAATCATGGGATTGAGTTTAAGAGCCGAGAGGTAATGTTGCAACTATATAGGACCCTGGTCAGATCCCACTTGGAGTACAGTGCTCAGTTCTGGTCACTTCACTACAGGAAGGATGTGGAAACCATAAAAAGTGTGCAGAGGAAATTTAGAAGGATGTTGCCTGGATTGGGCAGCATGTCTTATGAGAATAGGTTGAGTGAACTCGGCCTTTTCTCCTTGGAGTGACGGAGGATAAGAGGTGACCTGATAGAGGTGTACAAGATAATGAGAGGCATTGATCCTCAGAGGCTTTTCCCAGGGCTGAAATAGTTAGCATGAGAGGGCATAGCTTTAAGGTGCTTGGAAGGAGGTACAGAGGACATGTCAGGGGTAAGATTGTTACCCAGAGAGTGGTGAGTGCGTGGAATGGGCTGCCAGCGGCGGTGATGGAGGCAGAAACAATGGGGTCTTTTAAGAGTCTCCTGGATGGCTACATGGAGCTTAGAAAAATAGAGGGCTATGTGTAAAGCCTTGGTAGTTCCAAGGTAAGGACATGTTCAGCACAGCTTTGTGAAGCTGTATGCTTTCTATGTTTCTATCACTTTTCATCCCAGTAGCCTTCACACTCAACAGATTGTCTTACCATAATTCCTGGTAGTTAAAACATGTTTCATTTTTTACCTTTCCTCATTCTGATGAAAGGCTATCAATCTGAATATTATTTTTCTCCACAATTTTTTTTTTGTTTTCTGAGAAAATTGAACTATTCTCTACAAAGTGACAAATTTCTCAAGTATTTCTGTGACTAAAACTTTATGATTTTCAAGAACTTCTGCAGAGTATTTTTTGCCGAATCCAATAGGATAACTCAGATGGTGTCTGTTTGTGTGTAGTGGACGTTGTGACTGATGCACGCAACTGATTTCTAGTGAACAGCGATGGACACCAGAATCAGAATGCAGATGGACTTAGTCCACAATCAGTTGGTTGACTCACCCGCGCAAAGTGGGATTGTACCTTTATTAGAATACATGGACTGTGCACCAGCCAAAGTTTAATGGCTTGCAAGACAAGACCTCATCCAAACTTTTCCTGTGTGTGAAGGTAGCTGCTTCACTACAAAGACAAGCAGTTATTTTGAAGAAGTTATATTGAGGACATCAAATAATTTTCATTTGAAGCAAGTTGCCATAAGTTTTAACTGATGGCCATATAGATGATAAGACCATAAAGCATGGAGAAGAATTAGGCCATTTGGCCCATCAAGTTTGCTCCGCCATTCCATCCTTACTGATTTATTAGTCCTCTCAAACTTATTCTCCTGCCTTTGTCCTGTAACCTTTGATGCCCTTACTTATCAACAATCTATCAAGCTCCTCTTTAAACACACTCAATGACTTGGCCGTCCATGGCAATGAATTTCACAGATTCCACCAACCTCCAGCTAAAGGAATTCCTCCTCATCTCTGTTCTAAAGAGACTTCCTTCTTTTCCGAGGATGTGCCCTCTACTCTTAGACTCCCTCACTATAGGAAGCATCTTCTCCACATCCATCTAGGCCTTTCAATATTCACTTGGTTTCGGTGAGGTCCCCCTCATTCTTCTAGACTCCAGTGAGTACAGGCCATCAAACACAGCTCATACAATAACCCTTTCAACCTCCTCTGGACCCTCTCCAGTTCTGCACATTCTTTCTGAGGTAAGTGGTTTAAAAGTGTTCACAGTGCCCTAAGTGCATTCTGATCAATGCCTTTGCATTTCATCCTTGCTCTCATTTTCTATTTCTCTCGAAATGAATGCTAACATTCAAGTTCATGTTCAACTTCAAGTTTATTGCCATCTGGCTGTACGTATATACAACCAAACGAAACAACTTTCCTCTGAATGACAGATTTAATTTCAAAAATGCATGTAGATCTCAGCACAGAGAAGCAGCAAGCAGCTTGCTGTCCCAGTGATGAGCCTAGTGATGGTGGCAGGGTACTCATTAGTCTCACAGCCTGAGAGAAGAAGTTGTTACCCCACCTGGCAGTACTGGTCCTAAAGCTCCTGTACCTCCTTCCCGATAGTAGTAGGTCAAAGAGATTGTGAAATGAGTGCTGGGGATTCTCAACAATGATTCAAGTCCTTTGTCTATAATGCTCCGGGTTAAACAGCAAGTTAACTCTTAGGGAATCCTACATGAAGACTCCCAATTCCCTTTGCACCTCTGATTTCTGAGATCTTTCACCATTTAGAAAACAGTCTACACTGTTAGTCCTTCAACCACTGTGTATGACCATACACTTCCTAACACTGTATTCCATCTGCCACTTCTTTGCCAATTCTCCTAATCTAAGTTCTTCTGCAGACTCCCTGCTTCCTCAACATGACTTGCCACAGCAACTATCTTTGTATTGCCCACAAACGTGGCCACAAAGCCATCAATTCCATCATCCAAATAATTGACATAATGTGAAAAGGAGCAGGCCCAACACCAAACCCCATGGAACATCATTAGTCACTGGCAGCCAACCTGAAAAGGGGACCTCTATTCCCACTCTTTGCCTCCTGCTAATCAGCCAATCTTCAATTCATGCTAGTATAATTTCTGTAATACTTCTACTTCTCCAGGTCATTTTGCAGTGTTTTATTCTTTATATGTATGAAAAAAAATTGGTATACTTTTTACTATTGGCTAGCCTACATTCATATTTCAACCTCTCTCCTTTTGGCTTTTTTAGTTGATTTCCATTGGTTTCTAACAAGCTATCTCGTAGCAATTCTACAAATTCCCTCTCTCAGGATCCAGCACTAGCCTAATTTTCCCAATCTATTTGATTATCGAAATCCCCCAAGATTATGGTAGCATTGCCATTTTTAGATACCTTTCCTATCTTGGTGTAATTTGTACCATATATCTTGTATATAGTTCCCATCAGAATTATTTGACCCTTGCTGTTTCTTAACTCCATTCACAAGGATTCTACATCTTCTATCATATGCCACCTCTTTTTTTGGATTTGATTTAATTTTTACCAACGGAGCCAGGCAACCTCCTCTGCTGACTACCCTATGTGGTACAGGACAGCTTCCTGCTGAGTTACTGATGAGCAAGTACATCAGAATACATGTGGATTTGATGAAGCCTGAGGTTGTTTTGTTTGATTACAATACACACCAATGCCATAGGGATTATAACGACAATGGATCTGTAGTTCAAAGTGAGTGACACCTTGTTCATAGAAGATGTATATGTTTAGCACAGCATTGTGGGCTGAAGGGACTGTGTGGAGCTGTAAGTTTTCTATGTTTCTATGCTAAGAGGACCCATGAGGAAGCCCTTACTCTGATAGCACTTAAACAGATTTCTTTGTACTTACATGAAGATGTTTCATCAACACCTCATAAGGTACTATACATTACAATCATCATGGACTGGATGAGGTTTTGTCGAACCGAAACTACTAATAATTTTGATGCACCAAAGAGTCAGCTTCCTCAATGGGTCCACTGGTGATGTTTCAGTGCAATATTCATAACGAGTGAGCAAGTAATGATACAGGTTGAGTTTGCAAGTACACAAGCTCTGATTATATAGTTTGGTTGAGTTCTTGAATTTTTTTGGATATATTTTATACATGTATATTTTCATGAGGGTAGGGTAATCTGTGTTGGGAATAGTTTCCCTGTGAGATATTGTAATTCCATTGTTATCACTCCCTTTTACTGTTGGATGACAACACAAAACAGAAGAACTTCCAACACGAGAGGCACAGGGTAAACTGCTAAACTGCGGGTGTTTGTTAACGCACTAATGCTGAGGGGTGCATAATAATTGACCTTGCTAAGTTTTCCAAGCTATGGCCATAATATACTCTTTTCTTACTCTAAATATATAATTATAGCTCCCTACTTTTTTTTACCCTTACTACTGCACAATGGAATACTGCAGCAACTGTGGAAGTTGCAGCACGATAAGGGTTAAGATGAAGTCCAGGCAAGGGCAGTTTACAAATGGTGTGCAGTTAGGCATTTGAAGGGCATACCTTCCCTTTGCAGAACAGGAGACTGGAGTCACTTGGCAAACCAGAGGATGAAAACAAAGGATTCTAGGGTGACACTCAATAATGGCCAGTTTGTTTACTGATTCTGAAGCATTATGATGATTCTATTGGACATTAATACCTATGTTATCACAGTATGATTGGTGATTGACTATGCAAATAAGAAATTTGAACATCCACAAGGTTATTAATTAATCAATTTTTGTATTTATTCTGTCTATTTCTGTACACTGTAAATATGGCATTTCCTTGTTCAACCTTCAGAACAGTGTGGTGACGGGGCCACGATATTCTCGTCGTGCACAGGTAAGTAAACTGAGATTGAGGAACAAATATGAGTTTTCAGGGTCCATTTAATCGGCGACAACACTACAAACAATCTCCTGGTGGATCTCATTGGATTGAGCAGCACCTGTGGGAGGAGAAAGGATTATTAATGTTTCCAGTTGATACCCTACACCAGGACAATGGAAATTTTTTTTCTCTGTTCACAAGTGTACTGAACATTCACGGCATTCAGTCTTTTACTAGATAATCTTATTTTCCAGCTTATCCTCATGCTCCCCCTAGTTTTACTGCGTTAGAAATCAAATAGGGTACCACGGTAACAAAGTGGTTAACATGATACTATTACAGCTTGGGCAAATGGGGCTAGAAGCGCAATCATCTCTTAATTTGTGGATGATACAACTACTGTTGGCAGAAATCAGATGGTGACAAGGAGGCATACAGGAGGGAGAGAGATCTGCTGGTTGAGTGGTATTACAACACCAACCTTGTACTCAATGTCAGTAAGACCAACAAATTGATTAAGGACTTCAGAAAGGGGAAGGCAAGGGGACGCACAGCAGTCCTTCTTGAGCTTTTTCGTGTTTCTGGGGGTCGACATCTCTAAAGTCTATCCTAGGCCCAACATATTGACGTAGTTACAGAAAAGTGGCTACAGTGGCTATAATTCATTAGAAGTTTGAGGAGACTTAGTATGTCACCTAAGACTCTCGCAGATTTCTACAGAGATACTGTGGATAGAATTCTAACTGGTTGCATCACAGTCTGGTTCAGAGGGGCCACTGCGCAGGATCGGAAAAGGCTGCAGGAAGTTGTGAACTCTAACAGCTCCATCACGGGCACTTGTCGCCCCAGCGTCCAGGACACCTTCCAAATGTGATAGCTCAAAAACGTGTCAAAATTAGATGCTAATATTAAGTTTAATCAATCTATCTGTTAAGAGGCCACAGACAGGTAGATTAAACCTAATATTAGCTTCTGTGACCTCCCTCGGTGCTCCAGTGAAGCTCAACATAACCTTGAGGAATTGCACCGTATCTTTCTGGGTACATTGTAGCCTTGGGAACTCAGTATGCAATTCAATAATTTCAGGTTACTCACTTATCCTACCTGTATCAGAACAGGACAGCAGCAGTGCTAAGGCTATCCATCTGCAATATTCATTCGGTTTTTCTCTTTCCACAGGCACTGTCTGACCCAATGGACATTTCTATCACTGTCCTTTGAAACTGAGATTTCAGCAACAGCTCTGATCTGCATTTCAATTTTAATACATGCCTTTCTTTGCTCTCTGATCCGCATTTTCATCCATCTGTCAACCAGACAGCTCCATGAACAATTTCACTATCTTTGCTTTCTAAATGATTCTAGAAAAGTAAAAAGTTTTGACAACAAAAGCAGGGCTTGGTCATACTACCAGATTTGACATCGAGGGGCAGGACAAGGTGTTCTGCAAACACTTGTAGGTCTGCATTCCTTAGACTTAAGGGAACAGAGTAAAAGCTATATCAGGTGGTAATTGGAGGATGGTGGGTGAGTAAAGAGTAGGGTGTTGCTGACCATGGTGAGAGCTAGCAATTGTTTTAATATGGTGGGGCCATTACACAGGATCAGAAAAAGCTGTAAAAAGTTGTAAATGTACCTATCTCCATCATGGGCATTAGTCTCCCCTGCATCGAGGACACCTTCAAAAGGCAATGCCTCAGAAATTCATCATTCATCACAAAGGGCATACCCTCTTCTCAACACTACAATCAAGGAGGAGGTACAGGAGCCGGAAGACACACACACAACGCTTCAGGAGCAGCTTCTTCCCCTCCACCGTCAGATTTCTGAATACACATATACTTTTTATTGTAATTTATAGTTTTTATTGTTATGTGCTGCAAGATAGAGCTGCCACAAAACAACAAATTTCATGGCATGTTCCAGTGGTATTTAACTTGATTCTAATCTTGGCATCCTCTGTAAGGAGTTTGTATGTCCTCTCCATGGAATGTGTGGGTATCCTCTGGGTGCTCTGGTTTCCTCGCACAATCCAGAGATGTACCAGTTAGTACGATAATTGGTCATTGTAAATTGTCTCATGATTAGCCTAGGGTTAAATTGGGGATATATGGTGGCATGGCTCGAATAGTTCGGAATGGTTTATTCTCTAAATAAATAAATACAATTAACGTACTCCCTACTCTTTCTCTCATAGGCATCATAATGCCTACAGCAGACACTGCTATGTTGCAGGACGTTTTCAGAAGCAGATATTATGTGACTAGGTTAAGATTCAAGATGAAAATTGCATTATAATTAGAATATTTATTTGATGGTGCACACTCGTAATACACAATTTACAAGTTTTGCCATTTATATGATGTTGGCATATTCCCTAAAGTGGGGAATAATAATGGCTTTTGACAAAAAAGGCAACAGGTTTACTTAAAATTTGGAATAATAACATAGCTGAACTGAAATTGGTGTGACATTTACATTGGCAATATTCAAGTAATTAATAAGACATTATACTCACAAGGAAATGGACGATTGAGAGATTAGCATTTACACAATGCTATGCAGCGTGGAATGGAGTTATTGGGCTCCAGTTTAATGTTATACTCCATGTGCAATAGCAAGAAAGGTCACTTCTGAGAATGGACACTGGCATCAAAGCAAGATTAACCAGTCGTCAGTGAGTTAAGTGAAGGCAATTGTTACAAGCCTGATGTTAGCATCCAGATGGTGCTTGTGTGCTGTTACCTTTACAAGTACTTCGGCAAATAGAGTTACTCTGTGAGTGACCATCGCCTTTGATTTAAGGTCAGATGGCAGAGCTTTGGGTTAACCTGCAACATTAAAGGTGAGTGGTGCATTTCTGGCAGGAGTGACAGTGACAGAAAGCAGGGCTTGGTCAGTTAGGACATAACATGAGCTTCATGTTTTTCCAATGTTATGTCAGAGGCCTTTATGAAGGAGGCAAAGTGAGGAACAATAACATTGATTCACCAAGAAGAGTCTCAGGAAGCTCTCCAAACAAACTAGACGAGCAGGATGAAGATAGCTGCTGATCTGAGCTATTGTGCACAATCCCTTCAAATAACCTCACAACTCAGCGCACCTCATTGCTCAATTACCAAAAGTCTCAACTGGAGTTCATGGAGAACACTCTAATGACCTCAAATACCTGGTACAGAAAGGACTTTACTTTTTCTGCCAACCATTATGCGTTAATCAGAACCATATAACCATATAACAATTACAGCACAGAAACAGGCCATCTCAGCTCTTCTAGCCCATGCCGAACATTTACTCTCACCTAGTCTCACCGACCTGCACTCAGTCCATAACCGTCCCTTCCTTTCCCATCCATATACCTACCCAATTTTTTTATAAAATGACAATATCGAACCCCCCTCTACTACTTCTAATGGAAGCTCGGTCGGACTCTTCTTCCAGCTCCATCTTTAGGTAGGCCTCAGCTAAATCCACTTTGCTGAAGGGTTTCCCTCCAGAAAGGTTTGCAAAGATATCCTCCATCCTGGGCCATGGGTATTGATCTACTTTCAGTGCTGGGTTGATGGTGACCTTAAAGTCACCATAGATCCTGCCAGACCCATTCTTCATGGCCATTGTGTGTACTTGCATCGGCCATGGGCTCCACTCGATCTGGGAAAGAATTCCTTCAGCCTCCATGCGATCTAGCTCACTGACTATTTTTACACAGATGGTATAAGGTTGTCCAGCTGAGGGGTGGTAGTGGGGACAAGCTCCCACTACCTAAAAGTGCGCCTCATGTTATCTTTTCTCCAATATAATTTCTGCAGATACCCAACTAAGTTTTCTGTTTAGTATCTCTGAAATGCCATTCACTCCTTCCACAAAATGAGTTTGAAACAGCCAAGCCAGTGTCCAATTCCATTTTAATTGCTTTGCCATTCACCTTTGGTGTAAGACATAGTAATTGCCTATTGTCCCACACAGCTACCACTCTCTGAGTAAAGAAGCTCCCCCTCATGTTACCCCTAAACTTTTGCCCCCTAACTCTCAACTCATGCCCTCTTGTTTGATTCTCCCCTACTCTCAAAGGAAAAAGCCTATCCACGCATAGTACTTGCCTATTGTTAGTTTTCACATTGTAAATCTCAATCCGTCCTGTGTCACTTTCATCATCAGATTTTTTAAAAAATCAGTAACATGCAGTTTAATGCTCTTTTTGAAACTGCAATTTGACTTTTTAGCTTTATCCATTTACTTTGTCTGCCCGACATGCATGTGTCATATATGTGTCCTACTTAACAGTACCCTCTTACTCACACACACAACGTGCAGAAGTAGTTTCACTTGCTTCATTATGTGGAGAAGACAGTGCTATCACTAACTGAAGTGACCACAATTGACTGAAGCAATAGTGTTGATGTACATATTTTTCATGGCATCCTCAATTAACAAAGTAAATGTACTGTCACGATCTTTCACCTTTGGTTTGTGAGATACTTTACCCAGCGTATCCAATTTTATCTCTTGAACTAGCAACACATGTCAGTGGTATCTCAGTGGGACTGCTCCTCAACTTTGCTCCATTGCGCCTGAAGCAGTTGGGGACCAATGTCTTTGTCAGCAGTTACTTTCTTTTGGGATATGTGACCCTGATCAATGTGCCCTATTTTTTTGACAAACATGGCACCAACTTCAATAGAACTGCAAAGGCTTGAGTGGCTGCAAATATTTGTCGTAACAGCCCCAAACATTTACCCACAGGACCTACAACCTGCCCATCTCTGACATTCATGTGACCTACTGCTGTTCTGTTGAGTCAAAGTGTCAATGTGATTGGCTGTGAAGGAGTACACACTATCCCTACTACATCAATGGGTTGTTTTTCTACCTGCACCACATAATCATATCCTGTTTTATATGTTTCCCTGATGTTTCCAAATTGCTGGTTATCCTGCATATGCTTTCAAATGCTCTGTCAACCACATTAATAGTTTTTCATGTATTCTTTGATTTTGTTTAGCCCCCATAACCCCCCGGCCATTGTACCTGAATTAAAAAATCTGAAAATTACATCATTTAGCCAGTGCTTTTAGGCTGACCACATATTTGCCATTCAGTTCTTAGTCTGCACATGCTGCTATTACAACTTTCTCTGTACTGTTCGGTTAAAATACTCCTCACAACTTGTACAACTTTTCTTGGACCTCAGTGCTAGTAATCTCGTGAATGTTGCACAAACCATAGGTCTATTACCAGAAAGAATATCATCTTAATTTTTCCACATATTGCTGTATTTCTACGCTCTTTATCCTCTCTTGGACCTCAAAAATCTTTAACATTCCCAGGATTATTTCTATTTTTCAATGCCTCCAGAAAATAGCAAAGCTTCTGTTATCCTTCAAGTGAATCCAGTAGCATATGCCTTAACTTGTCACAACTATGGCTTTACCTAGAGAAACTTGTTCTATTTTACTTCACATATTTGGTTACTATTCTGCAAAACTCTCAAGCAACGATATGGCATTAGATTACTTTGTGATGCTATTCACCAAGACCAGAACTACCAACAGAGCATTTTTTATTAGAGTCAGCAATCATAAATGATGGTATCACACATAGAACCATTTTTTTTAAGATAAACTCACCTTTGTGTGTTTTTGATGTTTGTCGGATAACATCCAGTGGTCAACCCCCAATCAGACTATTCCAATAAACCCCTTTCTAATGTTGGCTAGAGCATTCCACCGTCACTGATTGCTAAAGGCCATTTACACAGGATCAAAGCTCCCTACAGGTAACCCCCTAAACATGCCACTTACTTCCATTGCTCAGTCAAAATCAAGCTGGACATAATTCCAAATAATTCAAATTTATGAGGAAATGGTCTTGCTTTTAACATTTTGATCTAATGGTAACGAGTGTTGGCAGTTATCACATTTCACCTTTAGATGTTTTGTTGAATTAGCCACTACTTTAAATTAATCCATACAGCAGATGAAAGACGACAGTTGATAACTACATCCTCTAAGAATAATTGTTAAACAGGAACCTACCGTAAATATAATGCCCTTTGTATTTAACCCTGGAATATCCAGTGACTGTAATAAAAAGGAGCAGAAATAGGCAATTCCACCCATTGAGACTGCACTGTCATTCAATTATGGCTGATATTTTCTGCACCTTATTCTCCTGCCATCTTTCTGTAACCCTCTAACAATCAAGAACCAGTCAATCTCTGCCTTCAATACACTTAACAAATTGGCCTCCACAACCTTCTGTTGCAACAAATTCCACAGATTCATCGCTCTCAGAAGTATTTCCTCCTCATCTCAGTTTTAAAGGGATATTCCTTTATTCTAAGGCCATTTCCTTTAATCCTAGATGTCCCTACTAATGGAAACCTCCCTCTCCATGTCCACACTATCCATGACATTTGGTATCTAGATTTTCTCCTCACCTTTATGAACTCCACTGAGTGTAAGGGTGTAAAGGTCAATGGATTGAGAATTACCTTTCAGTAGAAATCGGGTGGGCAAGTTGAAGTTGAATTAATATTAGATAAATAGATAGATAGATAGATAGATACTTTATTCATCCCCAAGGGGAAATTCAACATTTTTCCAGTGTCCCATACACTTATTGTAGCAAAACTAATTACATATAGTATTTAACTCAGTATAAATATGATATGCATCTAAAATTACCCTCCCAAAAAGCATTAATAAATAGCTTTTAAAAAGTTCTTAAATAGTTTACTAAAGTGCATTGAGTGGTAACTTAAGCTCAGTCCTAACCGCGGCACTTAACATGTCTTGCCCCTGGTGGTTGAATTGTAGAGCCGAATGGCGTTGGGGAGTAATGATCTCTTCATCCTGTCTGAGGAGCATTGCATTGACAGCAACCTGCCGCTGAAGCTGCTTGTCTGTCTCTGGATGGTGCTGTGCAGAGGATGTTCATGGTTTTCCATGATTGACTACGTAGCCTACTTATTAATAAGTGTTTGTGATGTTAGCTCCATTCTAGTTTAATTGAGAATCAATCTTTTACAATGAATCAACATTACTGGATGTCTGGATTTGCCTTGATTGTATGCAACGTGTAAATTGAACTGTGAAGCTGCCAAAGTAGCTCCATTCATGAAAATGTCAAAGTAACTGCCAACCTACTTTGTTGTCTTCACTAGTCTGGCTGTTGAATTTATGAGCATCTAATTCTATGCCCAGCAGAAGGATCCACTGCCATAGAATTCAAGGTAGTGGCTATTGCTATTGGTGGAATACCTCAACCAGACCCTGCTCTAGAAGTCTGAAACTACATGCAGTGAAAGCTTCCTCATCTACACCTCCTAAAGTTGCACATCTTTCTTCTGTCCGTCCTTAATTGATCCAGAATTAAGATAAGAATCGACCACATTAGTCTAGAGCGGGGGTCGGCAACCTGCGGCTCCCGAGCCATTTGTGGCTCTTTCACCTCTGTGCTGCGGCTCCCTGTGGCTTTGGGAAATAATTGGTCAGTATTTAATTAAAATGTATTTTATGTTAGTTTGTTAGCTTTTGAAATGTAATTCTAAATTTGAAGATTATGGTGATCTTGTACAATCCAAGTGTGGCGACACATTTCCTGGCACATCCGAAACGGCTCACAATTAGCCAGCATTCCGGCTAAGGGAGATAGCCTACGGGGGTTTGTGAGTCTTTTGCAGCATCTGCGTCCATGGGGGCTGGGTTGAGGGAGGCTTAAAAGCAAGGCTGTTTAGTTCGAATAAAGTTATTCGACTGCAGTTTACTGACTGCGTGAGCACACCGCTACAACGTGTTTTTATCGCTATTAATATACGTCACCACTGCCAATACCTGACACCCGCCAGTGCGCGATTTCTTTAATTTTTCGATCCAAGGTAAGCCAACTATGGAGAATTCTAAAAAAAGAAAAGTGACTGAAGAAAACAGAACGTTTAATGATACGTGGACAGATTCATTTGCTTTCACTGTTGACGAGACTGGTTTACCGGTATGCTTAATATGCAATGAGAAACTAGCAAACAACAAAAAGTCAAATGTCGCAAGGCATTTCCAGAATAAACACGCAGCCTTTGCTCAAAAATATCCGGATGGAGATGAGAGAAAAAAAGCCGTTTCGGAACTGATGCGGAAGGTTGATCTGAGCAAAAATCATTTCCAGAAATGGATGAAGTCTGGAAAATCAACGACATACGCCAGTTATATTGACGCTCAGGAAATAGTCAGGCATGGGAAGCAGTTTACAGATGGTGAATATATAAAAGAATCTTTCATTAAGATTTCAGAACATCTATTCACGGACTTTAAAAACAAGAGTGAAATTGTGCAGAAAATCAGGGATATGCCCCTCTCTGCAAAGACTGTCAAAGACAGAACCATAAAAATGGCAGAAGACATCACAAGACAGCAAATTAAAGACATCAATTCAGCTGTGGCCTACTCGATTGCCTGTGACGAGTCTAAAGACAAAGGTGATATTGAACAAATAGCGTTGTTCTGCCGGTATGTAAACTCTGCCGGGCCACAGGAAGAACTGATTGAGTTGATACCTCTAAAAGACCAAACACGGGGGGAGGACATCTGTGAGGCTGTCTTGAATTGTTTAAGAGCCAAAGGAATAAAGACCACCCATCTGGTGTCAGTAGCTACTGATGGGGCACCTGCTGCACAACAAAGTCCAGTGGCTGTCCAAAGGGGAGGTGTCTGGAAGAAGTGAAAACTTTCCTGGGCAGCAAAGGGCTCAACTTTCCTGAGCTGGAACAGCCAGAGTGGCTGGAAAAGCTACACTTCATGGTAGACATGACAGCGCACCTGAACACGCTGAACACAGCTCTTCAACGGGGTAAGGACGTACAGCCCTGCACATGTTGGAGGATGTTTTGGCATTCGAGCGCAAGTTGACGTTGCTTGCCAGAGATTTACAGAAAGGCACATTGTCTCACTTCCCCAATTTGAGAGAGTTCAAACAAGGTCATGACATGATAAATTCGGAGTATTTACATTCTGCAATCATCGCAATGCAAACATCGTTTGGGAAACGCTTCTGTGAGTTCAGAGAGGAAAAAAACACATTATCCTTCCCGGTCACTCCCCTAAGCATCGATCCATCCCTACTAAATACGACTGCATTGTCAGGTGTGAGTCAACCTGAACAAGTATGATAAATATTTTAATTGCCTATTATTTTACGTATATTCATATGTTTTCATTGTTCAGTGAAATAGTCCTTTTATTTTTCAGGTTGACAGCTGGCTGACGTTATTTTTGGTTTGCTGCTGGCAGCAAATTTAAGTTTGGCGTTTTTCATAAATACAAGAAGGACTCAAATAGACGTTGAGTATTTTACTTAAAAGTAACCTTCAACCCAACGTCTTTTTTTCGGAGTTCAAAATGTTTTTGTTGCATGCAGAAATGTAATTTCATTTTCTCTGCAGGAGTTCATCAATTTCATAAATGCAACACATTATAGTTTGTTTATACATAGCATAAAGGCAAAACAAAACGTTGTATGCAGTGTTATTTCATTTTAAATGTCAAGCGGGTTTTGCGGCTCCCAGTGTTTTCTTTTCTGTGGGAAACGGGTCCAAGTGGCTCTTTCAGTGGTAAAGGTTGCTGACCCCTGGTCTAGAGAATAACAGAAGGACATTGATGAAGCAAGTATTTTTTTATATATTGCATTACAGAGACCATTAAGAGTAAGGGTTAGGTCCTTGGAAATAATGTCTGCCCCTCTGAACATGTTTTTTGACACTCAGTCAGACAATGGAGCAAAACAGCTGAAGTCACATGACATTCATCAAGCAAGCCACGTGCTTGCTGGAGATGCCCTTCAACGAAGAGATACCCTGCAGTACAGTGCACTCTGTCTCCAGACTGACAGTACTCGACTGCAACCTCCATCAAGAAGGACTGGAATTACAGGCCAGAGATCTCTGATTCATCCATTCCAGGCAAGTTAAAGAGTGTCAGAAATCTTTCAGACTAGAAAAGAGGGATACAAATATCTGTATATGAGTCAAAGAATTAAAATTTACCATTCTAATGAATCCCTGTGTTACCTCTATACAGTTACTAATATGGACCTCCCCTCTTTCTCATCGCAGAGCTCCACGAGGCAACCCCTGTGACCACACAGGAGGTAGAACTAGACGTCCTTTCCACAGTTTGATGGAAGATGATCTTGAGAGGCTGGGATGGAGCTTTCTACCTCCACGTGTGTAAAGGTAGGCTGGGCCATTGGGTTACCAGGCAGGTAACCTCATATGTGTATTGACTGAAGTGGGAGAGGCCAATAGCTGTGAAGAGAAATGGAATCAGTGTTCCTTCATCCATCTCCCTCTTCAGCTTCATACCCCCCTCTCCATTTCCTGCTTGCAGGATGCTAGTCACTTTGCTGTAGATTACTGGGTAGTCAGTGGATAACTCTGGGGATTCATACTGCCAAAAGCTTTTGTGAGGGACTTCATCCACCAGTACAAAAAGTGTTCCATGATTCCTCATGCAGATGGTGACTTTTTCAAGGACAAAGACATCATCAGAAAAGCCCACAATATCACCATGCCATTCATGAAAGTGTACAGTACATCTGTAAAGCCTGGCTTACTTTGTTACTGCTTCAGGGGCTTCCTGTTTGTCTCTGGCTTCCCAGGGGCTGAATTTGCATTCACGGAATAGGTCAGTGTGGTCAATAACACAGGTGTTTCTCTGCTGCCTCTGTAAGAGGTTGCATGACGGTTAGGGTCATGGGGTGAGACTTGGGAGTAGGACAAAAGAAGGCCTCATTACCATACATTATTATGCAAAGAAAACATGAGATAATGGATGTTTGTATGCACACTTTCCTCTTAACAACTTTCTGTGCAAACCTCTGTGAAACTGCCTCCTTCATCCATTCTTGCTGGCTTTGAATGAAGTAAGTAAGTCATCAGGTGAAAAATCAATTTCTGAACTTCAGTCAGCAGGGATTCCCAGAAACAATAGACTATTCCCTTGCCCCAACCGTTGATGTTCCATTGCATTTAAATGATTCTTTCCAAGTTCTTGTTCACTCCAGACAATACTTCCTGTAAGAACTCAGAAACTTTGTCAAACCAGTGGCTATTTTTAGAAAAAGATTAGCTCTTACCCAGAAAAGCAACGAATTTCAAGGAAACACACAAATATAAACATGCATACAGTGTGCAGCCTGTACGTTGTCACTTTACCAACAGAATGCAAATTATCCTTAATGTGGAACAATAGTTGTCAAATCACATCTATCAACAGATAGTTCACCATTGATTTGCAAAACATTTTATTGTTTGCAGAAGGCATTCATCAGAATTGTGCAGCAGGTATTTTTTCCTTATGCTGATACAGGATTCCGGCTATAGAGACTGTTCCAATGGCTGGGATAATCACCCTGTTCAAAAGTTTGAAGTCTTGCAATTACCTTCAATCATTTCTGGATTTATATATGGTAAATTCCATCACAATAATTGACACCAAAATTAAACAATACTCCTTATTTCATTACAGAAACTGCCACCCTTTCTGTTTGAGTAGCACTATAACACCCCTTCTTTTGCAAAATGGATCAGCCCCTGTTGAGCCTGGCGTGTGCGGTGTTGGTGTGCCAACTCATTTCTGGCATTCACCATTGTACTCTTGGATATACAGATGCTCATTGGTAGCTGAAGAAATAGAACAGACTAACCAGGGAGATGAGGAAAATATTCAAACTAAAGTATGTAGTGATTTGGAATATAATCTCAAACTATATTTACTTTTGAGTTGTATTACACGACAAGATATGTGATCCTTCCAGGTTAAAGAGCGACTGCAATGGAACTATGGAGGGAAATACTTTGCTAGCACATCACATAACAGGGGATTGTATTCCCTCAAGGTAATTGCTGAAATATTGCAGTGAACAACTTTTTCCTAGTTAGTTTTTACCAATGTGGTAATATCTACATCTAGGATGTAAAGTTCAACACATCAAGGTATGTTACTGAACTTATTTCCTGTTATACAAACCGATGCTCATTCAACAAGAGGAAGAAACATTCTAGTGCTTTCAAAGATGTGGAAATAAGTCTTTAACTTGCAAACTTGTATCGTAATGTATGAAATGTAATTGAAATGGCTTACGATATTTGGAATCAGGCATTGTTACCAAAGTTGATAAAATATTGAAACTTCTAAATCCAACTTAAAGGTTACATATTTGATAAAACTGTTTACAACATTAGGCCACTAAAATTTGCAAAAATGTCAACCATGGATTAAACATTTGGAGCTTTGAATAGAAATTTTTCACTGTATACTGGTACATGTGACATTGTATTCATAACAGGAACTGATGAATTCCAATTTACAGTGCATATATTGAGAAAATAATGCAAGATTTATATGGGGTAAAGTGGTATCTCCCAATCCTTCACTTAACATGTTCCCTTTTTAAACAATAGAATTTTGTGCCCTTGGCAACACAGATAATATTTAGACAAAAGCAACCATTAAATCAGTTGTCCTATCAAGTGAAAATATTACCTCATTCACAAACATCTTCACAAGCATCTTCACAAACCTATTTGTAATCTTGATGATCCTGTATTGGTAAAAGTATTATTAGACATAGGAGTAAACACATCCCTTTTGAAAATTTTGCATCAAGTTGGTGTAAATACAGAATGTGTGATTTCTTTTCTCAAAATGTCTCTGGCAGGAGAGACTCCACAAGGATAAAGATTTTTCTATGGTTTCTTTTTTCTCCAACTATATTTGAACCAGTGGTATAAAATACTTTTATTTGAAGAAGACAATTGATGAGATCTGTGATAACCTTTAGCTAAATATAAGCAATGACTCACTAGGTACAAGACTGAAAATGGTCAGCAAGATAAATGTCAAGGAAATTGAACTGGAGTTTTGTTACTCTATTCTTGCTGGTTACCCAGAATGCTGTTGAGGGAAGTATAACACATGCTGTCATGGATGAGGCCTAAGGTATCAAGACTACTTAAGTTTCACTTTTGAGGTGTTGAGATTCTGAATTCCAGTTTATAAATTGTATTAGCTTTCACAGGAGTGCCATTGCATGCATCTTCAGGCCCAGAATATGTCTTTTACTCTAATTCCATATGGTAGTTCATATTCTGATCAAGAATGGACATCTGTGCCTACTTGGAAAATTGTTACAGTTTGCATCAATTGTTTAGATCAGAGGCTCCCAAACTTCTTCTGTGCCACTTACCTCTACCACTAACCAAGGGGTCACTGGACCACAGGTTGGGAACAGCTGGTTTAGATGCTCAACATATACATAAATAGCTTGTGAGGAACCTTGCAAAGTATATCTTTGCTTCTTTGGATACATATATGTTAGGTTCCAATGCAATAGTTCCAAAATTATACATTGACATTGAAGATGATGGTTTTCCTTGGGGCTCTGTGGACTCTTGGTTGGCAATTTTGGTTGAGTTTATTGCATAACAATTTCAACTTAATAGATGCTTTCATGATGAATCTCAAGGATTATCTCAAAGGATAATTTAGGCCAGCCTTTGTGTGCACTGATAACCATATTGTGGTAGGGGGTGTTGACTTACCATCAGATTATTTTCTAGAAATTGCAAAATTACTGTGATCCATAACAGTTAGAATGGCTGGACTCTATAAATATGAGATGAGAGCTAGTAGGTAATTAGTCAGCTTTTTTTTTGGTAAAGAACTTTGAATTTCTATTCTTGGTGTCTTATTTGTGTCTTGACTGTTCCAAAAGCAAATTCACCCAATAATTTTAAACATAGGAAACATAATGCATTGGACTTGTACAAACAGGTTGTATGTTAGCCGTCAACATCAATGGAAGTAAGAACTGAAGAACGTTAGTAAATTTAATTTGACATGAGCATCTGGTGTAGCTGCAGTCCACAGTCAGAGAATTGTAGCAAAGTCTAAGACGCTAATGTTTACTAAAGAGACTAATTCAACTGGTGGGATGGTCACACTCAAAGCACCTTTCTCAGTTTGGAGCAACCAAATATTCCAGGTACCAAAGATTATTTCATAAGAATGGTAATCCAAGTAACAACAGAAAAAGTTAGTGGATATTCTAAATTACTAAAGAAAGAAGGAATTAATAGCCTGGAACTTTACACAATGAGGTTCTGAAGTTGTATAATGTTTATCTCATAGGCAGTAACAATGACTAGTGGACAGATTTTTGAGCGAAGGTGTTAATTACCATCTCATGCATTTTTGTATGTATTGTTATTGCCATGGGCTATTTAGTTATCAGTTGGAACACTTAGTTTAGCAAGGACATTTGAATATTGTCAATGGAAGACACCATCAGACTGAAACTTGCTCTGTCAACATCTTCAAAGATCCGAGGGAAAAGGGAGTGATAAGTGTTACAAAATGGGCAGGGACTACATCTAGCCATTGTTATGGGGAGCTGTAAAAATGAGCAGTTTTAATGGGTAAGTGCTGGTTGAGATAACTCAGGTTAGAATGGAAGAAAATTTCTGCAACTGCTGCTTCGAAGTCGACACAGTGTAAAGAAGGTCATAGAGATGGACAACAATGGAAACAAGCCCTTTGATCATGTGTCTGTCCCAATCATCGAACATCCATGCACAATAATCCTAATGTTCTTGCATCCTCATCAACTTTCCATCCTCCATTCTCCTAGCACTCCGCTATACAGTCAGTGGCCACTTTATTAGGTGCACCTGTACACCTGCTTGTTAACGCAGATATATAATCGGCTAATCATATGGCAGAAATGCATGAAAGCATGCGGACATGGTTAAGAGGTTCAGTCGTTGTTCAGTCTAAACATCAGAATGGGAAGAAATGTGATCTCAAAGTGACTTTGACAGTAGAATGATGATGCCAGAGAGAGTGGTTTGAGTATCTCAGAAATTACTGATCTTCTGGGATTTTCATAGTCTCTAGAGCTTACAGAAAACGGTACAAAGACAATCAAGAAGTGAATGGCAGTTCTGTGGGTGAGAAAGATCAGAGGAGAATAGTCAAATTGGTTCAAGCTGACTAGAAGGCAACAGTACCTCAAGTAACAACATTGCAACAGTGGTGTGAGCACCTCTGAAGGCACAGCATGTCAAACCTTGAAGTGGATGGACTGCAGCAGCAGAAGTCTACAAATGTGCATGCAGTGGCTACTTTATTAGGTATAGTAGCTAAGAAAGCAGTTACTGAGTGCATAAGGTTGTAATTTACAGGAGATAATTAACCAGCAGCTAGCATGTCTCTGGAATGTGTGGAGAAACCTGAGCATCTAGGAAAACCCACGCAGTCACTAAAAAAGTGCAGAAATTTCACAGGAACAGTGCCTAAGTTCAGAATGGAACATGGCTCTCTGAAGCCTTGAAGAAACAGGGATCCCCACCATTAACTGAAGCACTATTCTGCTGCCAGATATATTGAGGACACCTTGATAGTGCCTATTCACAAATGCCCAGTGAAAACTGTGGGATCAGTAAGTGTTGAAAGAATATCTATTTTCCAGAGACAAGGAGGTTGAGTAACGATCACAGTGAAAGCAGCACAGAGTAAAATGTGAATTTTCAAAGCTGCATTGGAAGCACAAAAGTATGAAACTCTAGTGGTGAG
Organism: Hypanus sabinus; assembly: GCF_030144855.1. Classification (NCBI taxonomy): domain Eukaryota; kingdom Metazoa; phylum Chordata; class Chondrichthyes; order Myliobatiformes; family Dasyatidae; genus Hypanus; species Hypanus sabinus. The sequence goes on along the minus strand of NC_082730.1, from coordinate 39,613,495 downwards.
TAAGCTTTCACTCATCATTTAGATACACTTCCTCAAACACTTTGTTCCGTTTAAAGATATTGTTCTTCCGTATGTGCAGCCTGTTTTGTGTGAAGCTATTTAATGGAATTGATTCTAGATTCCATTCCTGTCTTTTCATCTCATGGTTTATTACTCCTTATTTAACCTGGGTGAGTCATGTGAAAGAATTGGAGTATCAGACAGCTATCATATCAGAGCACAAGATGAATAACAACATAACTGTATGGAACTAATTTTGAGAAGATAAAACCTCTTACTTGTGTGATCCTTGTTATTTCCGTGGATAACCACATTATCAATTAAATTCTGACTACTTAAAGGCAATCCAGAGTTTAGCCATTCATAGCGTTAATATAAGTTTACAATAATTGATTGTATTATATTGACTAAAGTTTTTGTTTGCGATAATGTAGCTGCTAAATTGCTCTGTGTGTGGGAGTGTTTTCATGGTGGTTCTGCTTACTATATAGGCAGAGCTTCCTATAAAATAGCATTGTCATACAGATTGACACCATGACCAACTTGGACAGAGGCGGAAGGTGGTAAACTGAGATTGTCATGGTGTGTTGCCGGCAATGACTAAACCCAGGTGCAGAGGAACAACAGACTTCTGTGTAGAAATGGAAACGAGTTTATACTTTGAAATTCCAACAGAATATCAGTGACTCAACCAATTGATGCTCTAAGGCGAATCATTCTCAGAACAAGGACCTCACAATAAATGCTAATTGGGAGTCCACTTGAAATAATCATATTATGCTGAAAACCAATGCCAGTCAAAATAAACTTAACGAGGTTAAGCAGAAAGCACAAGGGCTTAACAACTCTAGTTAAGACAATAATTAACAAATACAGGTGTTCCAGAAATCTCATAACCTAGTGCTCTATGTCCCCCCACACAGGGTTCATGACAGAGATGCAGAATCACAGAAATTTAGAGGTTATTATTCCAGAATTCCATGTTGTCTGTGGTTTCACAAACTTAAAAAGAAACTTGGCTATCTTATATTGGATGTCATTATATTCCTCTAGTTAGCCAAAGTGCTTGTTGGGTGTGAGCAGAACAAGAGCTAAAGTAGAGTAGGATCCTGTTTTCCTAACTGTTATTGTCACTACTATTACATATATTTAAGCAAGATGACCATGACCATAAGCCCAAACCATTGACTCTCCCTGCTCAGTTTGTTGACTAGACCTGTATCACCCCTAGTTTCACTTCACTTCAGGTCAGACCCATCTGAAATGATAGGACTTGTCCAGTGTTGGACTCAAATGGAAGCTTTGGAGAGATGGCGTCAGGAGGGAAAGAGAGGATGGGGATATGGAGGACAATGAAAGTGACGGAGTTGGGAGAAGTGGGAACTGTTGGGGGAGGGTTAATATATGGAAGGCTGGCAGAGAATGTAGCACAGGAAAGGTAGTGAAAAGACTGGAACTCAGGAGGGCTGGCTAGAGATGAGCACAGGAACCCAGATCGGAGACTGGCTCTGGGGATGGCTGGGAGTGACTGGAAATTGAGAGATCAGGGAGAGGCTGTAGCTCAGAAGAGAAGGAGAGAGATTGGTTTATGAGAATGGTGGAGTAAGGTGAAAGATATTGATTTGTAGGACAAGACTGGAGACCAGTGTGTTTGAAATTTGAATTATTGTGGGAGACTGGAGCCTGGGAGAGCAGGAGAGATATTAGCTAGTGGGAGACATGGGGGTCAGGTTATAGATCAGTATTGGTAGAGAATCACTGCAGGTCAATGTGGCAATGGAGAAACTGGATATTTGGAAGGCTGCAGGGTGACAGGACATTGAGAATGATGGGGAGTGATTAGAATTCAGGAGTGGTAGGGAAAGGCTTAAAGATGGAAGGGCTAGTGAGAGACTGGAGATCAGGGAGATGATGGTGATATGCCTTCACAAAATGGGCACTCTCACCTTCCAAAAAAGTGCACTGATAAAGTTGATGGTGGCTGGTTCTTCATTGGAGGGAGCACTGGCAGACCACATTGGCCCACTGAAAGCTTTGTGGAGACCAGTGATGCATTAAGGTCTCTGGCATATAATGAAGGGGAACTGGAAGGTTGGCAGAGGACCACAAACTAAAACCAATGATCATCCAAACAAATTGCAATTAGTAAATGTCATAAATATCAATCATCATTGATACAATTGCAGAACATTAGGAATGAGTAAAGTACTACATAAATACAGCTATTTCCTTATACTTGGGGATACACCCGAATTGAGACTGCTATTTCCGTTTGAAGCATCTGGTTGCTGAGATGCAGTTTTGTGTTCCTTTTGCAGAGGCTTTGTGATTGCTGTGATTTTAGTGTTCTATCTGAATAGATATTCAGTAGCAAAATACTTCAGTGCTGGAGATCTAAAACAAAACAAACAGAAGATGCTGGAATTTTTCAGCAGGCCAGACAGCAAATGAGGAGAGAAAAACAGAGTTTATGTTCAGTTCAATGACCTTTAATCATGAATGCAAAAGTTAAAAATGAAGCACGTTTAACAGTGAAATGATGGAAAGAATAAAATAAGATGTAATACATAAGTGGATGGTGATGCCTGCTGAAGCAGGATAACATAAGTGTGTCTGAATAGTGTATACATATGAGATAAATAATATCTGAGACAATCAGAAGAGGTGAAAATGAATTATTGTTAGGAACACGTGTTGCAAGAGCAGATGATTGTTTAAACACATTGAAATCAATATTGAGTCCAGTAGGCTCCAGACCAAGTCAAAAGATGAGATATTGTTGTTTGTTCATTGGAACAATTTGCTTGAGCTTACGTTGAACTTTGTTGGCTTCTTATGCTAAAGTACCGTAATGTTAAGCTGAGACCCAACAATTCAGGAACTCAATGATTCTTCCTCAAAGATCCAGGAACAAATTCTTCCTCTGTCATCGTATTTTTGAATGTTGCATGAACACACCTTTATTATCTACGACCTGAGGGCACAGCCTCAGAATAGAAGGATATCTCTTTAAATGAGAGATGAAGAGAAATTTATTTAGGCAGAGGGTAGTGAATCTGTGGAAATCATTGCCACAGATGGCTGTGGAGGCCAAGACATTGGGTATATTTAATATGGGGGTTGATAGGTTCTTAATTTGTAAGGGTGTCAAAGGTTACAAAGGCATGAAAATGGGTTTGAGAGGGTTAATAAATCAGCCGTGTTGGAATGGTGGTGTAAATGTCCTTATTCTGCTCCTATGTCTTATAGTCTTATTCCTTTATTTTGTATTACTCATTTATTTTGTGTTATAGTATTCTTATGGCTTTGCGCAGTACTGCTGCTACAAAACTTTGAATTTCACATAATAATAATCTGATTCTGAGAACTGAAGTAATGGTTTCATCATGCTACCTATTGATGAGAAAGACAAACAACTTCCTGGAAATCATTTATGGTTATTGAGTAGCTGCAGTAATTGATGGCATCACATTGACTGATTACTGCTCATGTGATTCTGTTGAGGCTTAAATTACCATACCAGTGTGTGAGCCGTTTTATTGCGAGTCTGCAGCAGGAGCTGGATGTAATGGAGCTTATCAAAGTCATTTCAGAATCAAGCGCTGCTTCACCACATGTTCAGAAAAGTATACTTAGAGTAATCGTGGTCCAGAGGTCCTGAATTCGAGGAATTGGACTGAGTATCTCTTCACATCTATTCTACCTTTCCCCATTTTTTATGAGCATCCTGATGATGTTCTTCACCCTGGTGCTCCATGACCTTACCCTGACTCCATTTCAGCATTCAATGGCTGAACTCACCTGATGAACAAATTACAATGTGCAGAGCAGTTTAAGTGACCCTGGATGCACAGTGCCACCAGAGTGGGGCAGACATTGACGCAACATGTTCACCATCCTGATGTGGTTGCCACTAGCTCCACACAGTAGGATGGCTGCTGTTATAGCATCGCTCAGTTGGGTAAGTTCAGAGCTCTGATCTGAATGGACAGGGTGTAGGCCTTGTTCCCTATGGCCTCTGAAATATGAGGCAGCTGGGGATGGCCTTGGAGGCTGCTAGCTCTGACCAAAATAAAATTACATTTATTACCAAAGGACATGTATATCACTATATACAACTTTGAGATTTTTTTCCTTGCAAGTATTTCCAGGAAAGTGAAGAAATACAATAGAATTTATGAAAAACTATATCTACTGCCCTCACAGTGGGTATGTACAAAGCTATGCAATGAGTTAAACACCTTCTCAAAAATCACCCAAGATGAAAGCTTCCTTCATTGTTTTTAATCAGATCTTACTTGTGAAAGATACCGTCATTTCTGGGGCTAATAAAGAGAGGATGGAGGTGGATGTTTTTTCACTATGTACTTCAGGTTGAATCCAAACTAACCTACACAAGAAATGATATAACAAAAAAAAAGCTTTCATTCGGGAAGTGTTGTCCATACAAAACAAACTGCGCCTCCAGAGGCCAGAATACTTCCTGCCCAGCCTACTGAACATAAAGGCAAATAACACACACAAAATGCCTCGGGAGAAAGAAAGGGGGGGAGCACCAGAGGGAGATGGAGAGCAGGCAAACAACTAAATATGTCAGGGATGGGGTAAGATGGGGAGGAGGGGCATTAATGGAAGTTGGAGAAGTCAATGTTCGATGTTCAATGCCTCCCGTCCCATGATCCTTTCCCTTCTCCAGCTCGGTATCACTTTCGCCAATCTCCTTTCCAGCTCTTAGCTTCATCCCACCCTCTCCAGTCTTCTCCTATCATTTCGCATTTCCCCCTCCCCCCACTACTTTCAGATCTCTTACTATCTTTCCTTTCAGTTAGTCCTGACGAAGGGTCCCAGCCTGAAATGTCGACAGTGCTTCTCCTTATACATGCTGCCTGGCCTGCTGTGTTCCACCAGCATTTTGTGTGTGTTGTTTGAATTTCCAGCATCTGCAGATTTCCTCGTGTTTGCTCTAAAAGTCAAATGATTGTTTCATTAAGTCTTTGGCAAATAATGGTAGTCTTTGAGACTAGTCTTGAAAACAGTATTACTACACAATCTTTAACCATTCGGGCTTTGATAACACTAGCCTTGTCACGGTCCCAGCCGTCTATTCCTTATATTCTCCCAATTCCCTTTTCCTGGTGTTCTCCCGGGCCTCCTGGTTGCAGCACACCTGACTCTCATCTACCTGCTGCATAAATACCCTGGCTTTGCTTCCACTCATTGCCAGATCGTTGTTTCAGCCGGTGTGGTAGTTCACATTCCTGGCTGCTTAGAATTGTGTATTCTATGTTTTGATTCACCGTTGTTGTTTGCCTGTGTTAACTCTGTCTCTCCGTGTCAAGAGAAGCATTGCCTGCCACCTGCCTTTCCATTCATCCTCCTGTTTGTCGTTCAGCTCCAGCCACGCTCACGCCCTCGTCTGTATCCCAGCTGTACATCCATGCCAGTGTCCTGCGTTTGGGTTCACCTGTTCTCCGCAGCAGAACGAGCTAGCGAACGTGGACCCAGTGGACACAAGCAGCATCCAACATACACTCGCCAGCCAGGGTTCCCTGCTGGGATGGCATGACCAACTCCTCCGGGAGGTCATGGAGAACCTCCGTTTCCTGTCTGCACACATCACACAGATTGGTAACTGGGTGGACCGAGTCTCCACTGCTATCACTCTACCCACACCTGGAACCCCGCCCAGACAGCCTGTAGCGGTAACCCTCCACCCCCAGGCTTCATCAACACTCACTCCTCCAAGGGAGCCTCATGTACCAGAGCTGGAGCACTACACCGGAGACCTGGGGAAGTGCCGGGGTTTCCTCCTTCACTGCTCCCTGGTGTTTGAGCAGCAGCCGTCGACCTACTCCACAGATAAGGCTAAAGTTGCTTATGTCATGGGGTTGCTAAGCGTGGGCCATACTGATTTGGGACAACCAACTGGATATCTGCTCCTCTTTCGCCAGTTTCATTGCAGAGATGTGAAAAGTCTTCGAGCACCCTGTCCGAGGTAAAGACGCCGCCAAGCATCCACTCATTCTCTGCCAGGGCTCCCCCAGTGTTGCTGAATATTCAGTGGAGTTCTGGACGTTAGCGGCTGACTTGGGGTGGAACGATGAGTCTCTCCAGGGGGTATTTCGGAATGGACTCAGCGTCCTGGTGAAGGATGAGCTGGCAGTGAGAGACGAGTCTGACAGCCTGGATTCCCTGATCTCCCTGGTCACCAGGTTGGACAATTGCCTCCAAGAATGCCACGGGGAGACAACTGGTCGACCACCACCTTTGGACACTTCTCAGCTCTCTTTATCACCTCCCGCCAGAACAAGCCTCTCTCCTCTTTCAGCACCCCGAGTAGCTCCCAGCCCTGCCTTTTCTACCACCCCAGGAGAGGAACTCATGCCCTGGGGCGGAACCATCTTTCTCCCACTGAACATCTCCGGAGATGAGAGCAGGCAAGTGTTTATATTGCAGTCAGTCTGGCCACTTCCATGCCACCTGTCCCCTTTGGCCAAAAGCGGGGGGAGGCTCACCAGTAGCAGTGGGACCCTGGAGAGCCAGACAGCCTTCCCTTTTGTCCTCCAACCCCGAATGCCCCTTCAAGCCACTCTATGTCATAATCATCAGTCTTTGCCTCTGCTAGTGCTAGTGGACTCCGGCACAAAGGGAAACTTACTGGACGAAAACCTAGCCCGCCAAGCCAGTATTTCTTGTGAGTTTCTGAGGTGCCCCACAGGATGCCACTGTGCTAGAAGATAGACTCCTGCCCCACATCACGCACTGCAAGGAACCCCTGCTTCTCCTTCTCTCCAGAAACAATTGGGAACAGATATGGTTCAATCTAATCTGCTCTCCTCAGGCCTCTTTAGTCCTAGGCCACCCGTGGCTAAGCTGTCGTAAACCCCACATTGACTGGCCCACCGGAACGATAGTCAGCTGGAGCTCGTTCTGCCATTCCTCTCGCCTGCAATCAGCCCTTCCCCCGGTGGAGGTCATTGCTACCTCGTCCACCTCTGAACCCCCTGACTGGTCCACCGTTCCCGTAGAATATCACAATCTGGGAGAGGTGTTTAGCAAGCACTTTCTCTGCCTCCACGTCGCCCTTACGACTGAACGATTGACCTTCTCCCCGCACCCTCACTACCTGCCAGTTGGCTGTATAACCTGTCCCATCCAGAAAGTGAACCTATGGAGGTGTATATAAATGACTCCCTCCTGGCTGGCATCACCTGACCCTCATCTTCCACCGAAGCACTGGGATCTTCTTTGTGGCGAAAAAAGATGGCTCGCTATGACCATGCATCGACCACTGTGTCCTGAACAACATTACCATAAAAAATAAGTATACCCTGCCCCTGAACAACTCAGCATTCGAACCCCTTTATGGAGCCACTGCATTCACCAAATTGGACTTGTGGTACACCTATCACCTGGTCAGGATACGGAAGGGAGATGAATGGAAGACAGCCTCCAACACCTCCCTTGGTCATTTTGAATACTTTGTGAATCCCTTTGGCCCGACCAACACTCCTGCGGTGTTCCAGGCTCTGGTCAACGATGTCCTTAGGGACTTCATCAACCGATTTGTCTTCTTTCATCTGGACGATATCCTAATCTTCTACCATAACCTCCAGGAGCACACCCTCCAGGTCCGCCAGTTTCTTCAGAGGCTCTTGGAGAACAAACTATTTGTTAAGGCCAAGAAGTGCGATTTCCATGCCTGTTCCGTCAGTTTCCTGGGGTACATCATTGAGGGCGGGCAGGTGAGGGCGGATCCCGAAAAGGTTCAGGCGGTGGCAGAGTGGTCCAAACCTATGTCGCTCAAGCAACTCCAGCAATTTCTGGAATTCACCAAATTCTAGCGTTGCTTCATTAGGGACTAGAGCCGGGTGGCAGCGCCCCTTACTCAACTGGCCTCTCCTGTGAACCCCTTCCACTGGACTCCTGAATTGGACTCAGCCTTCTCAGAGCTGAAGAGGCGTTTCACCTCCGCTTCCATCCTGGTCCAACCTGACCCATCTCGCCAGTTCATAGTGGAGGTGGGGTGAGGGCATCCTCTCTCAATGCTCCATCCCATACCAAAAGCTCCATCCCTGTGCCTTCTTCTCTTGCCATTTATCCCCTGCCGAATGTAATTACGACATTGGGAACCGTGAGTTGCCATCCATCAAACTCACCTTGGAGGAGTGGAGGCACTGGCTAGGGGGAGCAGAACACCCATTCATTGTTTGGATGCACCGTAAGAACCTGGCATACATTCAGACAGCTAAATGCCTTAACTCCTGCCAAGTCCGTTGGGCACTGTTCTTTGGCTGCTTCAGCTTCACCCTCACCTACCTCAACTGCTGGAAGAGTTCGAGTCTTGGCATTGTGAGATCTGGTTTGGGAGCAAGCGTCGCCTTGCTTAGGACGATCCTACTTTGCTACTGTGTATCTAGTAGTAGCTGTCAACTTCAGGCATGCAACAGCAGCAGGAGCTTTAGTTGACACATCACAAATGGTGCAGACCTCTTTCCTTGGGCTGTAGGTAGTTGAATTGTTGTGTAGGTTCTTGGAATCCTCAAACCTTTAAGATCCTGAATGGAAGAAGTCCATTGTTGCCACCACTCATGTTTCTCTTCAGGGAGTGAGTGAGACATCCCATCCACAAGTGTCCGAGATCAACTCTCTGAACATGAAGTGTCCCTGGGTATTGACTGGAAAAGCAAATCCAAGAGGGTCAAATAAGTTGTTGATAGTTAGTAGCATGCCATAACGTGTAAATTGTCTTTTAGTATAAGCATCCTGGAAAGGAAGGGTGTCAGTAATGATGTCCCATCCAAACCCCATTGCATGGGAGGGAGGTTCTATCCAAGATCAAGATTCTGTAGACCTCTGGCCAGATCTGCAGATGAGAATACTTTTGGATGTGATCTTAGACTAAATGAAATTAGGTTGTGCCAAAATGTCTTTTGCTGCTTTCAGTACACTGAGTGCTTTTTCTGCTCTAGAAAATGGTTTAAGACTATAATCAACATAGAAATGCCTTTCTACATACCTCTGTGCTTCAGGCCTGAATTCCTTCTCTCAATCTTAAGGCTATAGATTGCCACAGCTGGAGAGGGACAGTGACCAAGCAAATGGACTCTCATGCAGTACTCCAGTTAGTGGTCACAAATCCACAAGAACCTGAGGTAGTCTTGATGACCCTCTCTCACTAGGAAGCCATGGAACATTTGTTTGTTGTCTGCCATCACTGTGACGGAGTCAGTTCTGAAGTGCATGAGGACTCCAAGCAGACTGTTATTGAAGTCTGGACCCTGTAAGAGCACATTGATCAGTGACATGCCTTTGAAATGCACTCTTGAACCAAAGACAATACGTGTTTGTGCAGATATATAGGAGCAATAGACACTGAAGTTGGGCAAATACCAGTTTTCTTTGCTGATATCTGATGACATTCTTTGCTGACTCAACATGATTGTTCCTGAAGAGTTTCTCCATGAAATCCGCATAATGTGCTTTCATCTCTGGTTTCCTTCTCAATGTTTCGGACAATAGATCTGCAAGCTCCAGTAGCATTTATGGTTCTTTGTGTGAGAGCTTTGGAAAAATATTGAGTCTGCTGAACAGAGATTCTTTGTTTGCCTCTGGAGGGCCAGAGTGTTTGTGCAGCCTCTGCCACAGCATTTGCAAACCCTTAGCTGGATTTTTAATGTGAACAGCTCTCAACCCTCTTGTATGTTTCAGTGATTCCCCACCAAGACACGTAGAGGTCGAGCTCGTTGCTAGGTTTGAGACCTTGCTAGGATAATCTGCGGCATTGTGAACGCTTGACTTGCAGCACAGATAACATTAGGCCTATTGCGACAACATCTCAATGAGCCAGATATCAAGCCAAATCTAACGCACATGTGGCTGCTGAATGAGAGCATTTTGGAGACTGGCCTGTCAGATGTTTGTCCTGGGATAGAAGGAAGCTCAGTCGGTCCAAGTCTGTGTTGATGTGGTTGGCATCAGTAGCAACTCTTGAATTAAGTCTTTGCTGTGGTGGAACTGGAGAAGTGGGAGTTGTGTGTCTTTGCTGTTGTAGACTTCAACTGTCAATACCAGGTCTATGTGAGAGGCATGTTTTCCTTGTAGAGCTGGAGTACTCTCATTTTTATAGACAAATATGTTTGGACAAATTCCCTAGTAAAATACATTGGCTGTTGTGTCTGATTCTGGTTATAGACTCACTACTGTCTAGTCAGCTGCTGCTTTCCACATCTTTGCCCTTGCTCAAGCAGTCTTAGCTTCATGCTCTTCCTTGAGTACACTTAACGTAGCCTCTACACGTATATACAAGCTTTCTCCTTTTGCATCTTAGCTTCGGGTTTAGCAAAAGCTGCTCTCATTCTTGCAGCTTCACCTCTGGTGCTGGTCTTGTGTTGCAGCTATGCTAATCATGGATTTGTTCGAGCATCGTGAAGATACAATAGATGTGCCACACTCTGACCTTGCTTCCAGGTCTTGGCATTCAACACTGCTTGGGTCGGCAGCTGACATTGTCATCTACAGCATTCAGACATATCTCCGGTCTGCAGGTGATGCCTTTGAAGACAAGTTACCTTTTCTCTCTGCTTTCCTCTAAAAGCTATGCAGTGAGTTAAGCACCTTCTCAAAAGTCACCCAGGATGGAATCTTTCTTTGAGGTGTTTAATGAGATCTTACTTGTGAAAAGATATTGCTGTTTCAAGGGCAAATAAATAGACTGTGTGCTTCAGTTCAAATTCAAATTAACTTGTGCTGGAAATGATATAAAAAAAACAGCTTACCTACTGGAAGTGATGTCCATTCAGGAAGAACTATGTCTCTAGTTCTGTCAGCCAGAACGCTGTACATGGACATACACTGACAAACAACCAATGTGCAAAAGAAGACAAATAGTGCATATAGTAATTTTAAAAAATACACTGAGAACATGAGTTCTGGAGGCTTTTGAGGCAGTTCATCTTTGAGGTGAGTGAACTTATTCATGCTGGTTCAGGAGCCTGATGGCTGTTGGGTGATTACTGTTGCTGAACCTGACGATGTGGAACATAAGACTCCTGTATGTACTGCCTGATCAGTGAGGTCCTCTAATAGTCCACAGCTAACTGGAGGTTGAGAAAATGAACATCCTTTTTATTACTAAGTAATTGTGGATTGAGAATGTATACAATGGGAGGGTGCCTGCACTTTGGAGAAGCTTGCAATGGCAGCGACCGTCCATACCCAACCTACCAGCTTCAGAGCACTGAAAGAAAATCAGATGGAGTCCACTTCTGCAGAGGAGCAAGACAATGAACTCCCTCTTGCAGTGGTGAGCACCAAACTGTGATGTGGGATTTATCAGCAAATGCAGATTGGAATGATACTGAAACTAAGTTGAATGTGAGGGTCTCCTTGACGTTGGCTGTTGCAGATGTCCACTTACTTATATGAGCTAGTACTTGAGGGTTTGCCCTGACCATCAATTAGAAGTATGCTCCAAGTAGAGCTTCTTTGCCAAGCTTGACTCCGTGTAAATGAAAATCTCTCTGCAGATTCTGTTATTTATTTCTGGCTTTCTATGAAGATCCATAGAAAAGATCTTTAATACTGAGCCCATCTATGCTCCTGCAGATCACCTAGATGATTGCAGTACCTGGGAAGTGACTTTTTCAGCCATGTCAACAATGAAGTGGAGTGGAGGTTCTAGACATGTACACTTGTAAGTTAGTTGTCCATTGCTTCCTCTGCAGGGGGAGTTTTATAGTGAAAAAGCCATTGCAGTGGGGCAGTTCCACTGTCTCAGCCTCACAAGTCTTGGTCCAAAGGTACAAAAATCATCACAACTGGAGACTTCCTTTGCTGTTGTGGAGGACCACGGTGCCTTCTGTGCCTCGTCATGCCCTTCATTCTCCACGAAGTGTCGCAGCACCAACTTCTTGGCTATTGGATCTTGTATTTGATCTCACCCACCCATTCCACTGGAACTGGCTTTGCATGCCAGGGTAGGGATATCCCTATCTCACCAGGGTTGGAGGTTCCCGGCTGCCCTCACCTGGTTTAGTCCGCCTGTTGAAGCAATGTGCTGAGCTGTGGTCACTGTCGCAGGCAAACACTTACTTGGAGCCACAGGTGAGAGCTGGGTGGCAGGTGAAACCAAGAGTGGACGAGCTACCCCTGGGCGGAATATGACAAGCCCACCATCAGAGGTGCTACCCCTCCCTGGACGCCCCATACACCCCACGAGTTAGTTGCATCAAAATTGCAAGGATACATTCTGTGTGAGCAACATACTCAAAGATCAACTTTATTCTCCATAGTCACCCGCATGCATTAGAAATTTGCTGTGGTGTATTGGTCAGAGCATGACATGCAACAAAATACAACAACATTCAACAATTATAAAGAATAGAAAGTTACATAAAATTAAAGTTAAATGTTGAAGTGCAGAAAGGAGCAAATGTGCATAAATACCAGCATGTATTTACAATCTAAGCAGCATTATTAAATGGGGTTTAAAGTGTTTACAATGCAATGCAGATCCCAGACATTTCAGATTGGCAACAGCATCTCCTCCACAATCTCCACCTGCACAGGTACACCAAAAGCCTGTGTGCTTTGCCCCCTGCTCTACTTGCATTACACTTATGACTGTGAGGCTAAGCATAGCTCTAAAGCCGTATTTACATTTGCTGACAGCATCACCTTTTCTGGCTGAATCAAACGGGGGAGATTGAAAATCTGGCCGAGTGGTGCAAGAAACAGCAATTCCTAAATTAATATCAGCAAGTCAAGGAGCTGATCATTGACTCCAGGAGGAGGAAACCAGAGATACATGACCCATTCCTCACATGGGGGGCGATTGGAGATGGAGTGGATCAGCAACTTTAAATTCCTCTTTGGTGTTTTCATTTCAGAGCATCTTTCCTGGGTCCCGCACATGTGTGCCACGATGAAGAAAGTACAGCAGCGCTTTACTTCCTTAGAAGTTTGTGAAGATTTGGAATGCCATCTAAAACTTCTATTCATGTGTGGTGGGGAGTATATTGACCAGTTGGATAATGGCTTAGTATGAAAACACCAATGCATTTGAATAGAAAAGCCTACAAAAATACTGGATATGGCCCAGTCTATCATGGGTAAAACCCTCCACATCATTGAGCACATCTATATGAAGTGCTGTCGTAGGAAAGTAGCCTCTATCATTAGAGATCTCCACCATCCAAGCCATGCTCTCTTCTTGCTGCTCCCGTCAGGAATAAGGTACAGGAGCGTCAGGACCCACACCACCAGGTTTAGGAACAGTTATCACCCCTCAACCATCAGGCTCTTAAACCAGAGAGGACAACTTCACTCAAATTCACTTGCCCCATCACCGATTAGTTCCCACAACTTAAGGACTCACTTCGAAGGCCTTTTCATCTCATGTTCTTGATTGAAAACGGACGTGGGAGTGCGGAGGAACATCTGGAAATCTCCAGGAAGACCTTCTTCATTGCTGCTGCTGCTGTGAGGTCCAGGACTCTGCTGGGAAGAACAGGCCTCCAGTCCTCGGGGTCGCGTTGCCGATGGCCGTTGGCGATCTTAATACGCTCAGCAGGCGATGGTGCTTGGAGAAGCTGTGGCGGAGCGGATGGTCATCGGCTCGGAGGTTCGACGGACTCGGAGTCTGCTGTGGTCAGGTCGCTGCTGGTGTGTGCTGCGTCTGTGAGGCTGAGTCGGGCGGCACCGTGGAAGTCCATAGCGGGGGCATTCACTTCTGCCGCCGGTGTGGGATGGCGAGTCTGTCGGGATCCTGGGGACTTGTGGAAACTGTGTGGTGATTTCCTTTGAACTTATAGTCCTTTAACATCTTTGGACTATTTTTACTGTACACATAGTCTGTTTTTTTAAATCAATTATGCTATTGTTTGCACTGTTGTAAATATATGTTGTAACTATGTAGTTTTGTGCAGGTCTTGTAGCTTTAGTTTAGCGGTAGCGCGATATTAATACACAGCAGCCTCTCCGGATTCTGGATTGGGGATTGCCAAACGTTACGTGGATTTTCTGGTGTAGTCTGTTTTGTCATATGCTATTGTGATATCATTCTGGAGGAACGTTGTCTCATTTTTTAACTGCATTTGATTTGTGGTTTCTAAATGACAATAAGCTGAATCTGAATCTGAATCTGTTCTTATTTATTTATATGATGATGATGATGATGATTATTATTATTATTATTATTCTTTTTGTATTTGCACGGTTTGTTGTCTTTTTCACATTGATTGTTTGTCTGTCCTAGGATGGTTGATCAGATTAACTGCCTGGGGGGAATAAACTTTTAAGATGGTGTGAAACATTTCTGATTTTTTTTCCTTATCCTCTTTCTTTTGTCTTGGATACATAGAAGTCCTAAAAATAAGCTATCAGCAATTGGAGTTGTGTATAGTGATCTAGTGATGGAAACAGGTATAATATTTTGGCTCCCTGTTTCAGAATTCTTGGTGTTATTCAAAGCTGGTTGTTCTTAAGTGAATTGCAACTGATCCCTATCAGACAGATTTGTTCAAAAATTCTGCTGGAGATAAACTTCAAGAACTGAAAAACAGAGTAGGCAAGCATGAATTCTTTGCCCAAAACTGAACACAACATGTTACTGATAGTCGCTAGAGGTGTCCATAAAATTGCTCTGCATCATGTGGTATTCAACTTTCAACAACTGTTTTTATCAGTGTTGCGAAGAAGAATTTTAAAGCTGCTGTGTTTTGAAGCATTTATGAAAAATGACATTTAGTAAACTGGAATACAGTTGAACATTTTTTCCCCAGAGTTAAGAAAGTTGTTCCTGAATGTTGCTTTCCAATCAATGCAAAACTATGTTCCAGCAAAACAACATGAGAAGCACTATTGAAACTTGCTGACTGAATTTTAAAAAATGTGTGACTCCTCGTGGAAAAGTTAAAACCCATTAAAGTAATAAAATGTGAGTTCTTATGAACGGACATGAGTACACCATTTGACCCTTTACATTTGCTTTGTCATTCAACACCTTGTGTACCTCAGTCCCACTTTACTATGGTGACCTATTTCCCTTGATCCTGTTAGTATCCAAAAACCTTGATTCATTTATAAAATTCTATCTGGCTACTCCCTTGAAAATTTTCAAGGCCACAATACCTCTTCATCCTGAACTTTATTTCTTTCCAAACATTCTCTTTAGAGAGCAATGCTACTCACAAATCAATTATAAGTATACTTTAATAATCAAAGCAGAGAAGCCATTGACTCTGCATTCACCGCAATAACCTGCTGCCTGACCAGCTTAACAAACCACTCTCCAGAACAAGAAACAAACCTTCAATATCCCTGAAGACCCATCTCCAGAACAGAGAAAGAGAGAAAGTCTGCGGAAGCATCTCCAGGCTTATCTACATAAAGAATGCTTTTCTGAACTTGAGCACCCTCATTTAGCTTTCTGTTTGAACAGTTCACTCATCCATTTTTTATTTCACTTTGCTTGTTTAATTACTTCTTTCATTTTCATTTATTTGCCAAGGTGATCTCTGAAATAAAAAGAAAGTATACACTAAACTGAAATAGGATCTGCAGGGAATTTCCAAGCAACTGGTATTCCTGTAGTTACCCGCCTCTGAACTTCTTTTTCTGAAGAGGCCGGAGAAGTGATACTGTGACTGATGTACAATCATTCTGATCACAAACTTACAGCAGATTTTTTAATGGCATGTTTTTATTTTGGAAGTATACTGTATAAAGCATGTTTTATTTTAAATTTAACCAAAACTTTATTTAGTTTGTGTGCTTGGTAATATAGATGGATTCTTAGATTTTTGCTAAGAAATTAATTTAAAAAACTACATATCATGAAATACTGAAATAAAAACACAGAATGCTGGTAACAGTCAGTAGCATCTGTTAAAAGGGTAAGTGCATTGACCTGAAAGGATAACTTAGTTTCATTTTTACACCACTTCACTGTCATTGGATGGGAGATGAGATAGTGGTATAACCATTTTCTTTAACCTCCAGGTTTTATTAGTTATATCAGAGGTGCCCTGAAAGAACAGTTGCTTTGATTGTTCCTTCAATTACTTCAGTGATATTGCTGAATGACTCATTGGCCGTGCCCTGATTGCTTATTACTTTGCTGGTGTTCATTGGTGAATGCAAATCAGGTGACATAGCATTTAGGTTCACATATTAACTCGTCATTCTGTTTGATTTCACTTACAAATACTAAATTTCTGAACCTCAGTCATTATAAATTCTGAATTAAAAAGGATACATGCAAATTGGAAGTACAGTATGTGCAGGTTGGCTTTTCAACACTGTCTAGTTAGCCAGGGAAAGACTATTACTGAACCTTGTCTTGAGGAACCTAACTAGTCGTGTAGAGGGAATGTCAGCAGAGAACATTATGGAGACAGTTCCTATATATTTCAATGTGATTGTAGAGAAGGATTGGGGTAGACCAGGAATAAAGTTTAGGTTAGGGGAGAACCCATTTCATTAAAATTTGATGGGAACTGGCAGAGGAGGACTGGGAGCATTCAAAGGACAGAGAGCAAAAGTTCAAGACTATCATGTTTCTGTTAGAGTGAAAACCAAGGGTACCAAAGATGTCGGGGAATCCTGGATGATGAAGACTTTTGAGGATTGGATAAAATAAGAAAAGAAAACATTTAGCAGAGATGTGAGAGACCTGCAAATGTATTAAAAGTGTAGGGAGGTGGTTAAAACTGAAATAAAAAGAAAGAGGGGTCATGAGATGTAACTGTCAGACAAGATTAAGTTACATCTGAATGTGCTTTATAAGTTTATTAAGGATCCAAGAACACCAGAGAAAGAGTAGGCTAATAAAGCACAATAGGAATGATCTGTACTAGAGTCAAAAGATACAGGTGTGAAGTACAAATTGAATACTTCTCATCGCTATTCTCAGAGGAAGCTTACTTTGTAATTAGAGTACTCAGTGAAGGAGAAGGTGAAATTCATGTGCACATCTCCTTAAAGAAAGAGGAGGAACTCAAATGTCTTAGCGGGTTTAAAGGAGAATATACCCCCAGATAGGGATGAGTTTCAACTTTACCACTATGGGAGGCAAGGGAAAAGATTACTGGGAGCTTAGCTGAGTTTTTAAGTCTTTACTGGACCCATATTAGATACCAGAAGGAAAAGCCTGGCTATTATAAACCTATGAGCCTAATATCAGTAGCTGGGAATTATTAGAGAAACAATAATGTTCTGAGGAACAGGATTAATAATTATTTGGGAAGGGATTAACTACAGATTGCCATCATAGCTTTGTCAAGGGCAGATCTTGTCTGAGATCCCAAGCAATTTGGCAAATAGGATCTGAATTTGGCTTTGCATCGGGAGAGAAAGGCTGGTGGAAGAGGGTAGTTGTTCTGTTTGGATGCCTGTGACTAGTGATATTGGTTTTGGGACATTGACTGTGATGTGTGTGAATAATTTAGATGTTAATGTTGGTGACATGAGCAGTAGTTTCAGAATGACACCATGAATGGTGGTGTAGTTGACAGTGTAACAATTGAGATGATATCAATGTGTTGTTAAAATAGGCACAGAAAGGGAATTTTTTTAAATAAAGGTAAGAGTGAGGTCATAAATTTTGGGAATGCTATAACTTGATCATGTTCTTTGGAAGACTGAGAGAATTGCTATTTGAGCAACTCCAAAGATCTTTGCGGTGTCAGTACAGGTCTTTTGGCTTTTAGTAGTCAAGAGAAAGAAGGAAATGTTGCAACTCTGTAAAACATTGTTCAAACCTTATTTAGAGTATTGTGTTCATCTCTGGTTACTAGGCAATAAGGAGGATGTGACATCACTGCATATGGATCGTGGACCTCCAGAAAGTGTCCACAGCAGGGGTGATTGATAATTTTGTAGCCTAAGATAGAAGGCGATGAATTAGTTACATGCGCATGCAGTTGAACTCTTTGAGTGATAATGCAGAAAGTTTGAAGTTAATAACTCATCTCCTTCTACCTTAGGCCACAAACTCATCAATCACCCCTGGTGTGGACACTTTCTGGACGTCCAAGATCTGTGCGCTCCACGACCGCTGGACTAAGTGTGTAATTGTAGGAGGGGACTATGTTGAAAAATAAATGTGCTAGGTTTTCTAAAATTGACTCCTTCTACCTTAGGCCACAAACTTATCAATCACCCCTCTTAATTATGATACATAATATCTCGGTGATCAAATTTTACAGTGATTGTTAAGGCTAAATTATGGTATTCTACCATTCTGAATGTGGGTTAATATTGACAGGTTTGTCATCAACATTTTATTTGTTTATATTAAACATCAAAATGAAAAGCAAAATCTTAAAGTTAGCTGGTTATATGAAGAAGTGCTTTTAATGAATCACAGACTTCCAAATTTCAAAACCTATTTGTACTTTGATACTGCAGGACAAATGTCATGAAACATTTTAAAACTGACTGTAGTGTACTTTAAGTAGTGCAAAGCAAACACATTTATGAACCCATATTTCAATAAGGATTTCCTTTTGATCAAATATCCAAGGGACCACTCACCAGCCTAGAAATTATTGGCCAAGATTGTTTTATTAGAAAATCCTTGATGCTGTTTATTTATTTTCAAACTTACTGAAAACATGCTATTATCTTACCATTTTTATCTTAAAAAATGCAACAACAATTAAAATTGGAAGGCACAGATTTTCACTTTTGTAAAAACTTATTTTCAGTGTCAAAGAGATAATAAAGAATACACTCAGTGGCCACTTTATTAGGTACAATTGTACGCCTGTTCATTGCAGCAGATATCATGTTACAACAGCTCAATGCACAAAAGCATGCAGGCATGGTCAAGGGGTTCTGTTCTTGATCAGAATGGGGAAGAAATGTGATCAAAGTAGCTTGGACTGTGGAATGATTGTTGGTGCCATATGGGGTAGCTTGAGTGTCTCAGAAACTGCTGGTCTCCTGGGATTTCCTCTCTAGAGCTTACAGAGAGTGGTGTGAAAAACAAATTAAAAAACATCCAGCGATCAACAGTTCTGTGGAGGAGAACGCCTTGATGGTGAGGGAGGCCACAGGAGAATGGTCAGACTGATTTAAGTTGGCAGGAAGACGACAGACCTCAAGTAGCCATGCATTACAACAGTGGTGTGAAAGCATGACACATCGAGGCTTGAAATAGAGGGGCTACAGGAGTAGAAGACATGAACAAAAGGAAAGCCTATTTGATTAACTTGCATTTATTTCAAGTGAATGTAGAGGCGTAATGGGTAAGACAGATGAACTTAAGGTTTGGATGGCTGGGTAGGACTGGAATATTACAGCCACTATATAAACATGACTATGGGAGGGACAGGACTGGCAGCTTAGTGGTCTGGGGTACAGGTGCTATAGGTAAGGGAAAGGAGAAGGAAACTCAGGAGGGCGAGCTGCATTTTTAATTTAGGAGACCGTCACAGCAGTAGTCAGAGATGAAATTACAGAAAGATATACCAGTGAGGCTTTCTGGGAAGATCTGAGAAATAAGAAGGGTTAGATTACACTGTTGGGATTGCATTTAGGCCCCCACAAGTCAATGGGAATTTGAAGAACAAATCCAGAGAGATTTTGGAAGAGTTGTAAGAATAATAGGATTTTCATAGTAAGGTTTTTTTTAACTTTCCTAACATAGACAGGGACTGCCATAGTTTTAGGGCTTAGATGGGTTTGAATTCGTTGAAAGTGTTCAGGAAACTTTCCTTAGTCAACATATAGAGAGCACTACTAGGAAGAGGGAAAAATCTGACCTACTCTTGCTTAATAGAGCAGGACATGTGACTGAGGTGATAGTGGAAGAGCACTTTGGGACCAGTGCTCTTTTAGTTTTAAAATAGCTAAGGGAAGGAACCAAACTGGTCCAGAGATTCAAGTTCTGAACAGGGTCAAGGCAAAGTTTGATGGAGTGAGGCTTGGACCTGCAAAGGTTGACTGAAATTAGATTGTTTGAGAGCAAAGTGGGAGGGACAGACCTGGCAGCTTAGTGGTCTGGGGTACAAGTGCTAGAGGTAAGAAAGAGCAGAAGGAAACTGAGGAGGGTGAGCTGCATTTTTAATTTAGGAGACTATCACAACAGTAGTCAGAGTGGGCAAGTGGGAGGTTTTTAAGAGTGAGTTAGTGAGAGCCTCAAAATCCTTACGTTCCTGTCAGAGTGAAGGACAAGCCTGGTAGGAGTTGTGAACCATGCATGATGAGAGATATTGAGGCCTAGGCCAGGAACAAGAAGGGCATATGGGTCAGGTACAGGCTGGTATTATCAAGTGGATCACTGAGCAATATAGGGGGTGCAGAACTGTATTCAAGAAGGACATAAAGAAGACACAAGATAACTGTTGCAGAGAAGATTAAAGAAAATCTATAGAGATTTCATAAGTATATTAAGGGAAAAGAGGACCAGGAGAGAGAATAGGGGTCATCAAACACCAAAGTTTTGATGAAGGCCTGATGAAGAGTCTTCGCCAGAAACCAGCTCTTTATTCCTCTCCATATATGGTACCTGGCCTGCTGAGTTCCTCTAACATTTTTTTTGATTGTTAGTCATAGGTAGGCAAATCAGAGGAAAAGGCTTTAGTCATGCTGGCTTTCATATCTCAATGCATTAAGTATAAAAGTTGGGAGAACAGGGTGCAGCTGTGAGGCAACTCTTGGAAAATTGTGTTAAGGTCATTCCTGCTGTGGGAAGGGTGTTACTAAACTTAACAGTGTCCAGAAAAATTTTACCAGGATGCGGCCAGGACTTGAGGGAGCAAGGTATAGAGAAAGGTTTGTCAAGCCTTTATTTCTTAAAGTTTTTGAAACTGTTCTTGTAGAGGGTCATGAAATAATGGTCAGCATTGATAGGGAGACTGCACACGGTCTTTTTCTTGGATTTGGGGTATCAAGAACAAGAGGGCATAGATTTAAGGTGAGATTGGAAACTTTTAAGAGGAACTTGAGGGGCAACTGTTTTTCCCAACAAAGGGCGATGTCTGTGTGGAATCAGCTGCCAGGAGAAATGGTTAAGGTAAGGTACAAGGAAAGACAGTTAGATAGGTACATAGATTGGAAATGTTAAAAGGTAAGAGGCCAAGCAGTGGCAAATAAGAAGAGCTTTAATGAGGAATCATGGTTGACATGGACCAGTTGGGACTAAGGGCTTCTTTCCATTCTGTAGGATTCTATGACTCTAGAAGTGATCATGGAAAATTAACTGCTGAGTTAGTCCATGAATTCTGATTAAAATCTTATAAATCCATATGGTGCACTTTGAAATCACATTCTGCTTCAGATGCCCATTAGTTGCCTTCATTGCAAAACTGTTCCTGCTCACCTGCTATTTTGATAGAGAGAACCATCTTTGCTGCACCTCTTTCACATTTCATTGCTATCAAATATTGGACAGGAATATTTGATTGGCGGTTATTGGTTGCTAACTTCGAAAGTCCGCAGTAACTTCCATTGCTGTTGTTTATGAATCCCCGAGGAAAACTCCGGAGTCGGAATCCCGAAGGCGGCATTCGGCAGTGGCACGGCAATTCCTTCGATGCTGCTGCCGCCAAACTGTATCGACTTACATCATTCCTTTGGACCTGTCATCAGCATGGAGAGGGGAGTCCCACTACATGGGAAACAGATGGATCTCCATAATCACTCTGCCCTGGCTTGCACCAGGGAGAAGCCACTCTCAGTGACCATCAGAGGTGCTGTACCCATGGTCGACCATGACCGATGGAGGCCACGGATATTTTTGAATCATACATTAAAACGTTCTCTCAATTTTCCATGTCTGATGATGGCATCCATTAGTTTCGTGAGACCATGGATCTGTGCCTGGAAAGTCTTGCTTCAGTCTGTGTTGGTAGAGCAGCGTCTGTTGTGGCTGTAGAGGCCCACACGGGAGAGACAGTCTCGGCTGCAGCAACTGCACTTGAAGGCACTGTCCTCCGGTGTTTTCTTGGTGCTGTTTTCTCGGCGAGAGCGCTTTTCTTCAACAGCAAGCCTCAGCTTGCTCTTCTCCTCTTTTTAGCCCTCTGCGTAGTTCCACCCTCCAGCAAGAGCGATCGTTTGCAATGTCCTCCCACCTCTCGATGTTCATTTTCAGTCTCTCTTGCAGACATCTTTGAAACGAAGATGGCGCCGCCCTTGTGCTCCAATGGAATACAAACCTAGTGGATGCAATCTCTCCTCATTTGACAGTCCTGCTATTCCGGAGCTCAGTCTAGTGTGCTTTTGTTGCACTCCCTCAACAGTAAGTAAATCATTGGGAATGTGTACCAAATGCGTTTGCCTCTGTGCCCACTACTTCCCCTCTCTTGCTCCTGCACCTTCTGTAGGTTTGTTCTATTTTGATCCACCTCTCACTAATCTCCCACATGTACTTAATTCTCAGAAGAAATTCTAGAGTTCTGTCGGCTCTCTTCTCTCCCCACCCAAATGCAGGGCACAACTTCCTTCAACGTTGTATTTCTTATGGCATTTTTCGGTCAACTTAATCTGTTCCAAACGGCAACTGATGAAAGCATTTACAATCACCCAATCAGGTGCTTTGTCATGCCTGTAAGTGGTGCTAATGGGAAATGAGTATTCTGATCTGCAACATGTTCAGATATACAAAGTCATGACAGAGTATTGACTGAAGGTAGATGCTAGAAATCAGAAATGGTAGTTTCAAATCTGAAGAGCAAATATTTAATAAAAATAGGTTTCACTCAACACAGGTGTCACCTGGAGCTTTTAGACTAGGGATATTTCATCCGCCTTAACAATAGTAGGTGTAATTTAATCTATACATGTAACTTCATTCCAGCAAACCACAGAGGTGCTCACAATCACTTTACACCTAACTATACGTTTGGCTGAACGTTAAATTCTTTAACTTATTTCAATGCAAAGTGAAATCACCTGCAGTGTGAATTATGAAAAGTAGAAATATTCTGAGATATTTATTACATACACAAGAAATTTTGCAGATGCTACAAATCTTTAGCAACATGCACAATTGGCTGGAGGAATGCAGCATGTCAGGCAGCAGCTATGGAAAGAAATGTGCAGCTGACGTTTTGGGTCATGTCTTTTCATCCGGACTGGTCTTGGCCTGAAATTTTGACCGTTCATTTCCCTCCATGGGTGTTGTTGGACCTGCCGAGTTCCTGCAGCTTTTTGTGTGTGTGTTGCTTCTTCTATGCAGATGTGAATGCGTAAAGGAGACTGTACCCGGTTGGGCAATGTTTGTCACCATTTGGACTACATTAAATCGGTTCGTGCGAGGTTATGCATGGGTATGGGATTACCCAATGGTGCAATACAGCTCATTTGCTGCTGATGTCCCACAGTGCTTCATGGATGCCTAATTCTGAACTGCCAGGTCTTTTCTGATGATTGAACAGTACATTACATGGTGGCCAAGGTATCCCAGGAATGTGCAACAGCCTTCATTACATGAACAGCTCATTGCCTGCACAGTACTCCAAGATTGGGGGTGAAAGAATGCTTTCAAGAGCACTGTGGTAGGGGATTAGAGTAAATATCAAAGAATTGTCGTAGTTTGCTGCAGCTTTCCAGTCTTATCATTAGGGTGGAATATATTTATAACAACCTGACAGAGAGGATTGAGGAGGAGGAAGAAAGGTAGTACGTTGAGCAGTCCCTTTCTGGATAGATATCCCATTAGCAACTGTGATGCCAGTAGATACAACTTTTATTCAAAAAGTGTCCCACACCTTGATATCTCTCTTTTGCTGATTAACAAAACCTCTTCCAGATCTCAAAGTAAAAATAAAAGTGATCCTGGTCCAAGTTAATTTCTCTGGATCTTTTCAATGGCTTCAAGTTCCGTGGCCCCAATCACCTTGATGGATGCCCAGTCCCTATAGGAAGGCCATCCCCAGTCAGGAAGGCCTTAAAGCTCTTTGCTTTTTTTCTGGACAACAGACCCAACCAGTTCCCCTCCACCACCACCGTCCTCTGTCTAGCAGAACTGATCCTCATCCCCGATAATTTCTCCTTCCGCTCCTCTCACTTCCTTCAAACCAAAGGTGTAGCCATGGGTACTTGCATGATCCCAGCTATGCCTGCTTTTCAGTCAGCTTGGTAGAATAGTTCATGTTTCAAGCCTACACTGAAATCTTTCCCCAACTCTTCCTATGCTACATCAACGACTGCATTGGTGCTGCTTCCTGTACCTATGCTGAGTGCACCAATTTCATCAACTTTTCCAACCACTAGTCTGCCCTCAGATTTACCTGGTCCATTTCCAACACCTCCCTCCCCTTTCTCAATCTCTAGATCTCCATCTCTGGAGACAGATTATCTACTGATATCTTCTATAATCCCACCAACTCTCACAGATACCTAGACTATACCTCTTCCCACCCTGTCACTTATAAAAATGCCATCCACTTCTCTCAGTTCTTCCATGTCCACTGCTTCTGCTCTTAAGATGAGGCTTGTCATTCCAGAACTACTGAGATATCTTCCTTCTTCAAAGAAAGGGGCTTCCCTTCCTCCACCATCAATGTTGCCCTCACCAACATCTCTTCCATTTAGCACATGCCTGCCCTCACCGCCTTCCACACCGAGGATAGGATTCCCTTTGT
Source organism: Hypanus sabinus (assembly GCF_030144855.1). Lineage (NCBI taxonomy): Eukaryota > Metazoa > Chordata > Chondrichthyes > Myliobatiformes > Dasyatidae > Hypanus > Hypanus sabinus. Next base: position 39,588,902 of record NC_082730.1, on the reverse strand, counting down.
CCTCACCTGCTACCCCACTAGTATTAACGTCCAGCACATAATTCTCCACAGCTTCCATCATCTCCATCAAACACATCTTTCCCGCCCTCCACTTATTGCTTTCCACAGGGATTGCTCCCTATGCGACTCCCTTGTCCGCTTGTCCCTCACTTCCTTCTGGTGCTCTTCCTCCTTTTTCTTCTATGGTCTTCTGTCCTCTCCAATCAGATTTCCCCTTTCTCCAGCCCCTTACCTCCTTCATCAGTCAACTTCTCAGCTCTTTACTTCGCCCCCTCCCCTCTCCTGATTTCACCTATCACCTACCACCTTGTCCTCTCCACCCGACCTTCTTTCTTTGACTTCTTTTTTTGTCCAGTCTCGATGAAAGGTCTTGGCCCAAAACACCGACTGTTTACTCCTTTCTATCGATGCTGCCCGGCCTGTTGAGTTCCTCCAGCATTTTGTGTGTGTTGCCTTGGACTTCCAGCATCTGCAGAATTTCTCGTGTCAGCTGTACCGTTAGTCTGGTTGGGGGAGCAAGCTGTGCTGATGCCCTACCATATCCTTTGCGCATCGTAGCCATGGTGGTAGTAGTATATTTTGTCCTCCACTCTGCAGTGGCATTAGTATGTTCATTGGCTACCGTTTCTGCTCTGGAACCAACCAACGAGTGTATATATACACACACATATACACAGCTTATATACATGGGGCTGAGGAGAAGAGTGGCTGATGTGGTAGGGTGGGTCAATGGGTGGAGGTGTTGACCAGCCTAATGGCTGGAGGGGAAGTAACTATTTTTGAGTATAGTGGTTGTGGCATGGATGGTAGGTAGCCTCTTCCCTTATGGGAGTGGGACACACAATTTGTAAACTGGGTAGATGAGATGTTGCAATTCTATCCTGTAAAGAATGCTATTGAAACAATGCAAAAAGCTTTGTGATATGCTAAAGGTCCAGTACTCCTTTACATTTGGCCGGTTGTGATTGAAGTCACCAGAGAGACACTGAAGCTGGTTCACAACAAGTAGGAATCATTCTGAAGACACTCTCAGTGGAGGCTCACATACCCAAAAGCACATCACATTTTATACCCTTCAGATCAAAGGTAAAAGTAGGTGATTCATTACAATTTTACTAGTTACAATAGCACTTCAAAATTTTGGGTTGATAACGCTTCCTTTGAATTAGATTTCTGCAGTTGGGACATGTCTGAATGTTCAAACACCTTTGTCACAATGCAATTCCCAGAAATAGTCTAAAAGCTTCTGAATACATAGAGCCAGACACCCAAAATTAATAAACGCAACAAAGTCTGCGGATGCTGGAAGTCCAGAGCAACACATAAAAAATGCAGGAGGAACTCAGCAGGCCAGGCAGCATCTATGGAAATGAATTAACAGTTGACGTTTCAGACTAAGACCTTTCCCCTGGACTGGAAAAGAAGGGGAAAGATGCCAGAATAAAAAAAGGGGTGGGCCGGGAAGGAGGCGAGCTAGAAGGTGATAGATGAAGCCAGGTGGGTCAGAAAGATAAAGGGCTGGAGAGGAAGATAGGAGAGGAGAGTGGACCATGGAAGACTGGGAAGGAGCAGGTGATGGGCAGGTGAGTAGAGGTATGAAGCAAGAGTGCAGAATAGAAGAAGAGAGCAAGAGGAGAGATTTTTTTTTTTACCAGAAGGAGAAATTGATATTCATGCCATCAGGTTGGAGGCTACCCAGATAGAATGTAAGGTGTTGCTCGTCCACCCCTCCACCCTGAGGGTGGCCTCCTCTTACCACAATACAGACCGGCATCTCAGAATGGGAATTAAAATGTTTGGCTAGGGAGTGTAGGTGCTGAAGAAATTGGTCCACTATTTTATGATGCATATCACTAATGTAGTGGAGACCACATTAGATGCACCGGACACAATAGACGACCGTAGCAGATTTGCAGGAGTAGTGTTGCCTCACCTGAAAGGACACTTTGAGCCCCAAATCAATGTTGTCAGGGCTCTCTCCGAGTACATAGAAAACATTTCCTGTATTATGATCATATTTAATATGATAAGTAGCAACATCAGTCCAGTCTACTAGCTTGAATTCAAGTCATAATGGTCCAATAACTTGGGCAATGTTTCTTGGTTTGATGCAGACCAATTATTACCTCTCCTTTTTCTTAGTGTTTTACTTGTGTGAATGCAGACACCTCAGTCACCATTCTACAAACCATATCTCTTAATCTGTGGGCTTTTAACTTTAGTTTACTGCATGCAATTTACAATAAAAATTGAAGACTAATTCTGAACTTATTTACTCCTTGAACTTATTTACATTTACAATAAGAAATGAAGATTTACGCCTGTTTGAATTAATATCTGCTATTTTCACATGACTCCAGAGTACTTCCTAGCAGCCTTAGTAATTTTTTTCAGTGTTTTTTCCCTATGAAAATCTTACCTGCATGCTCAATAGTAGAAGTTGTATGTGACCTTGCTGTCTGGTGAATTGGAACCAGTGTTATCATTTACCCTGGTTGCAGCCCACACATAATGTGCTCCATTAACCTTTAAGTTACATGCAACACTTTTATCTAAATTGATATCAGCAAGTCATAGTGTCATAAAGTAATACATTGTGGAAACCAGTCCCACCTACCATTGAGCACCTACCCATACTACTTTCCAGCACGTCATGCATGTCATGGCATTTTCAATGTTCATGTAAATTCTCCTTAAATGTTGTGGGAGCATCCGCATCATTGACCTTTTCAGGAAGTTTTTTCCAGATTGTAGCCACTGTTTGGAATTGTGAAATTGGGTTATGGGTTGTCTTCATTGTTACCTGTTTTTCTCCTCCCTTCTAGCCAGAATACAGTACACTGTGTTGCGTTGCCTAGTGGTAGAAGGTGGGGTTAGTTGGTGGTACTTGTTTATACACCCTATAACTGGATGTGGATTGAGGAAGTCACATTCAATAGTTTCAGGTTTGTCCCAGACCTACACTCAGCAGTACTTGCCTTATTGATGACATGTATTCAGCACACACAACAAAGGCCACATCCGCTTCTTTTTGGATTCCAGACCTATCTAATACCCCTCTGCCACCACTCTCCTCCATCTAGTGGAATTAGTTCTTACTCTCAATAATTTCTCCTTTGGCTCCTCCCACTTCCTCCAAACCAAAGGTGTAGTTATGGGCACCCGCATGGGTCCCAGTTATGCCAGCCTTTTTGTTGGCTTTGTGGAACAATCCATGTTCCATGCCTATATGAGTATCTGTCCCCCTCTTTTCCTTCGCTACATCGACGACTGCATTGGCGCTGCCTCCTGCATGCATGATGAGCTCATTGACTTCATTAACTTTGCCTCCAACTTTCACCCTGCCCTCAAATTTACCTGGTCCATTTCCAACACCTCCCTCACCTTTCTTGATCTTTCTGTCTCCATCTCTGGAGTTGGCTGATCTACTGATATCTACTATAAGCCTACAGACTCTCACAGCTACCTGGACTATTCCTCTTCCCACCCTGTCTCTTGCAAAAATGCCATCCCCTTCTCGCAATTCCTCCGTCTCCGCCGCATCTGCTCTCAGGATGAAGCTTTTCATTCCAAGATGAAGGAGATGTTTTCTCTTTTTAAACAAAGGGGCTTCCCTTCCACCACTATCAACTCTGCTCTCAAACGCATCTCTCACATTTCCCGCACTTCTGCTCTCACCCCATCCACCCACCACCCCATTTGGGATAGAGTTCCCCTTGTCCTCACCTACCACCCCACCAGCCTCTGAGTCCAACGTATAATTCTCTGTAACTTCTGCCACCTCCAATGGGATCCCACTACCAAGCACATCTTTCCCTCCCTCCCCCCACTTTCTGCTTTCCACAGGGATCACTCCCTTTGCGACTCCCTTGTCCATTCATGCACCCCCCCACCCCATCCCTTCCCACTGATCTCCCTTCTGGCCCTTACCCTTGTAAGTGGAACAAGTGCTACACCTGCCCTTACACTTCCTCCCTCACCATCATTCAGGGCCCAAGACAATCCTTCCAGGTGAGGTGACACTTCACCTGTGAGTTGGCTGGTGTGGTATACTGTGTCTGGTGCTCCCGGTGTGGCCTTTTATACATTGGTGAGACCCGACGCAGATTGGGAGAACGTTTTGTTGAATACCTACGCTCTGTCTGCCAGAGAAAGCAGGATCTCCCAGTGGCCACACATTTTAATTCCACATCCCATTCCCATTCTGATATGTCTATTCATGGCCTCCTCTACTGTCACGATGAAGCCACACTCAGTTTGGAGGAACAACACCTTATATACCGGCTGGGTAGCCTCCAACCTGATGGCATGAACATTGACTTCTCTAACTTCCATTAATGCCCTTCCTCCCCTTCTTACCCCATCTCTGATTTATTTATTCCTCCTTCTCCTTTTTTTTCTCTCTCTGCCCATCACTTTTGGCCTGTTCTCCATCTCCCTCTGGTGCTCCTCTCCCCTGTACTTTCTCCCTAGGCCTCCCTTCCCATGATCCTTTCCCTTCTCCAGCTCTGTATCCCTTTTGCCAATCACCTTTCCAGCTTTTGGCTTCACCTCACCCCCTCCGACCTTCTCCTATCATTTCAGATTTCCCCCTCCCCCTCCTACTTTCAAATCTCTTACTATCTCTCCTTTCAGTTAGTCCTGATGAAGGGTCTTGGCCCGAAATGTCGACAGTACTTCTCCTTATAGATGCTGCCTGCCATGCTGTGGTCCACCAACATTTTGTCTGTGTTGCTTGAATTTCCAGCATCTGCAAAAATCCAATGGTAGCACATCCATTTTTGTATAAGATGTGCAAAACTGCTCACAGTACTCCAAGTGAGGCCTCTCCACTATTTTATAAAGTCTCAACATTAAATCCTTGCTTTTACATACTCCACCTGTTCAGATAATTCCTAACATTGCATTTGCCTTCCTCAAAACTGACTCAACCTGCAAATCAACCCCTTAGGGGATCCTGCACAAGGACTCCCAAGGGCCTTTGCACTTCAGATTTTTGAATTTCCTCTCCATTTAAAAAATAGTTTAGGTTTTTACTTCTGCCAAAGTGCATGACTACTCATTTCTCAACACCGTATTCCATTTGCCTCTTCTTTGCCCATTCTCCTAATCTGTCTAAGTCCTTTTGTAGCCTCTCTGCATCCTCAACACTACCTGCCCCTCCACCTATTTTATTATCATCCACAAAGCCATCAATTGTCCAATTTATTGGCATATAATGTAAAAAGCCATTCCAACACAACCCCTGTGGAACATTACAAGTCACCGGCAGCCAACCAGAAATGCTGACTTCATTCCCACCCTTTGCCTCCTACCAATCAGCCAACCCCCTATCTATTCTAGTGTCTTTCTTGTAATACCATGGGCTCTTTACTTGTTAAGCAGCCTCATGTGAGGCACTTTGTCAAAGATCTTCTGAAAATCCAAGTACACAACATCCGCCAATTCTCCTTTGTCTATTCTGCTTGTTATTTCTTCAAAGAATTCCAAAAGATTTTTCAGGCATGATTTTCCCTTAAGGAAACTATGTCAAATATGGTCTATTTGATGATGGCCTGCCAAGTACCCTGAAACCACATCCTTAACAATCGACTCCAAAGTATTTACAACCACTGAAGTCAGATTCAACGCCCTATAATTTCCTTTCTTCTGCCTCATTCCCTTCTTGAAGTGTGCAATTTCCATTCCTCTGGGATCATGCCAGAATCTACCGATTCTTAAAAGATCATTACTAATGTCTCAACAATCTCTACACCCACCCCTTTAAGAACTTTGGGATGTAAACCATCTGGTCCAGGAGATTCATCTAACTTCAGCTCCCTGACACGTTTGAACTCTCAGCATACTGTTGGTGTCTTCCCCAATGAAGAATAATGCAAATACTTAAACAATTAGTCTGCCATCTCCTTGTCCTCAAATACTACATCTCTGACATTATTTTCCAGCAGTCCAATATCTACTCTTACCTCTCTTTTACACTACATATATCTGAAGAAGGATTTGATATCCTCTTTAACATTATTGGCAAGCTTACCTTTTGTATTTCATCTTTCCCCTCTTTATGACTTTTTAATTGCCCCCTGTTGATTTTTAAAAGCTTCCAAATTCTCCAACTTCCCACCAGGGAATACAGCCCAAGAGCTGCCAGAAATTCTTCTTATGGTAACCCTTTCATTCCTGGAATCATTCCTGTGAATCTTCTCTGAAACCTCTCCAACGTCAGTATATTCTTTCTAAAATAATGAGCCCAAAATTGCACACAATACTCCAAGTGTGATCTCATGAGTGCCTTATAGAGCCTCAACATCACACCCCTGCTCCTATACTCTATTCCTCTAGAAATGAATGCCAACATTGCATTCACCTTCTTTACCACTGACTCAACCTGGAGGTTAACCTTTAGGGTATCTTGCACAAGGACTCACAAATCCCTTTGCATCTCTCCATTTTGAATTCTATCCCATTGAAATAATAGTCTGCCCATTTATTTCTTCCACCAAAGTGCATGACTATACACTTCCCAACACTATGTTTCATTTGCCACTTCTTTGCCCATTCCCCTAAACTATCTAAGTCCCTCTGCAGGCTCTCTGTTTCCTCAGTAATACCCACTCCTCCACCCATCTTTGTATCATTGGCAAATTTAGCCACAAGTTCATTAATCCCATGGTCCAAATCATTAACAATTATCATAAAAAGCACCGGTCCCAACTCCAACTCCTGTGGGTCTCCACTGGTAACCGACAGGCAGCCGAAAAGGATCCTTTTATTCCCACTCTCTGTTTTCTGCCGATCAGCCAGTGCTCCACCCATGCTAGTAACTTCCCTGTAATTCCATGGGCTCTTATCTTGCTAAGAAGCCTCATGAGCGGCACCTTATCAAAGGCCTTCTGAAAATCCAATTACACCACATCTACTGCATCTCCTTTGTCTATCCTGCTTGTAATTTCTTCAAAATATTGCAGTAGGTTCGCCAGGCAGGATTCTCCATGTGCCTCAAGGTACGCTGTAATCTCATCCCTAACAATCGATTCCAACAACTTCCCAACCACTGACATCAGACTAACAGGTCTAAAGTTTCTTTTCTGCTGCCTCCCACCCTTCTTAAGTAGCGGAGTAACATTTGCAATTTTCCAGTCATCTGGTACAATGCCAGAATCTATTGATTCTTGAAAGATCATTGTTAATGCCTCCACAATCTCTCCAGCTACTTCCTTCAGAACCTGAGGGTGCATTCCATCAGGTCCAGGAGATTTATCCACCCTCAGACCATTAAGCTTCCTGAGCACCTTCACAGTCGTAATTTTCACTCCACAAAACTCACTTCCCTGACACTCTTGAATGTCTGGTATACTGCAGATGTCTTCCACTGTGAAGTACACATTCATTTCCTCTGCTATCTCTGTGTCTCTCATTACAATATCTCCAGCATCATTTTCTATTAGTCCTACATCTACCCTCAACTCTCTTTTATCCTCTATATACTTAAAAAAGCTTTTAGTAAAGCTTTTACTTCTTCATATAACATTTGGCACCTATACTAATCAAGAACCTATCAAACTCTGTTTTAAATATACCCAAAGACGTAGCCTCCACAATCAACTGTCACGGTTATTTCCATAGGTTCTCCACCCTCTGGCTAAAGAAATTCCTCCTCATCTCTCTTCTAAGTGGATAGCCTCTGTCTCTGTGGCTGTGTTTCTGGTTCAAAACTCTCTCACTTTTGGAAACATTCTCTCAATGTCCACTCTATCTAGGTCTTTGAATATTTGGTAACTTTCCATAAGTAACCCCCCTCCCTACTCATTCTTTTAAACTCCAGCAAGTTCAGGCTCAGAGACATCAAACACTCTTCATATTTTAACTCTTTCATTTCCAGGATCATTCTCCTCTGGATCCTAGGCTAATCATAGGCCAAAAGTGTTTTCCTCACATGCCTGTCATCTCCCCCGGGTGCCCTCCCTTCTTCCCTTTCTCCCATGATCCCCTGTACTCTCCTATCAGATTCCTTCTTCTCCAGGCCTTTGCCATTTCCATTAATCACCTCCCAGCGTTTTACTTCATATCTCTTACCCCACCCACTTGCCTTTACCTATCACCTTCCAAGCTCATCCTCTTTCCTCACGTCCCACCTTCCCATTCTGGCATCTTCCCATTCCTATTCAATCCTGATGAAGTGTCCTGACCCTACACGTCAACTGTTTATTCCCACAGATGCTGCATGATCTTCTGAGATCCTCCAGCATTTTGTGTGTACAACGATGAAAATAATAAGCCAATTTACCAATCTAATTTGTTTGTAATATACATAAATGATCTGGATGATGGGGTGGTAAATTGGATTAGTAAGTATGCCGATGATACTAAGGTAGGAGGTGTTGTGGATAATGAGGTGGGTTTTCAAAGCTTGCAGGGAGATTTATGCCGGTTAGAAGAATGGGCTGAACGTTGGCAGATGGAGTTTAATGCTGAGAAGTGTGAGGTTCTACATTTTGGCAGGAATAATCCAAGTAGAACATACAGGGTAAATGGTAGGGCATTGAGGAATGCAGAGGAACAGAGAGATCTAGGAATAACAGTGCATAGTTCCCTGAAGGTGGAGTCTCATGTAGATAGGGTGGTGAAGAAGGCTTTTGGAACGCTGGCCTTTATAAATCAAAGCATTGAGTACAGAAGTTGGGATGTAATGTTAAAATTGTACAAGGCATTGGTAAGGCCAAATTTGGAATATTGTGTACAGTTCTGGTAACCGAATTATAGGAAAAATATCAATAACTTAGAGAGAGTGCAGAGACGATTTACTAGGATGTTACCTGGGTTTCAGCACTTAAGTTACAGAGAAAGGTTGAACAAGTTAGGTCTCTATTCATTGGAGCGTAGAAGGTTGAGGGGGGATTTGATCGAGGTATTTAAAATTTTGAGAGGGATAGATAGGGTTGACGTGAATAAGCTGTTTCCATTGAGAGTAGGGGAGATTCAAACGAGAGGACATGATTTGAGAGTTAGGGGGCAAAAGTTTAAGGGAAACACGAGGGGGTATTTCTGTACTCAGAGAGTGATAGCTGTGTGGAATGAGCTTCCTGTAGAAGTAGTAGAGGCCAGTTCAGTTGTGTCATTTAAGGTAAAATTGGATAGGTATATGGACAGGAAAGGAGTGGAGGGTTACGGGCTGAGTGCGGGTAGGTGGGACTACGTGAGATTAAGAGTTCGGCATGGACTGGGAGGGCCAAGAAGGCCTGTTTCCGTGCTGTGATTGTTATATGGTTAATTAGATTCTAATTCTGATTGGATTTTTTTGATGGCATGCAGAATGAAGTTTATCACTGTACTTCTGCACCTGGACAATAATAAAATGATTTACTAATTTATGTCGGCAGCTGTGAGAAATGGCACAGGAGTGTCCCCCTGAAAAGGGCATTATCACTTTCAGTGCAGCAGGGAATGCAGGCAGTGCTCAATTGGAGATATAAGTCTATGTGACTATCACAAATGGCATGGCAGAAATATTCACTGAAGTTTTAACACAACTTAAAAATAATAACTCAGCTTTGGGCCCGAGTTCAGAATTGAATCTTTTCCACATTGTCTTTTTTAACCTACGATATTGGTTGTGAAAGAAGCCAGAAAGCCCAGCTCTGTGTATGAATTGAAATGATTGCACACTATCATTTTACAGAATTCTGCTGTGGAATGCATTTTATGGAATAACCTGTTCCTCCTGATTATTCTGTTCAATGGTTAGACGAAACTTGCCCTTCAGATATGTCGTGCTATCACTCTGCTCAGTCTGGTGCCCTCATTTTTGTAAATGTTCTAAACCACAAATGTCTGTATTTTCTGTACCATTTTCCTTTGTGATACAATTTGGTGTAGGACTTGGATCTACAGCCAGTCTAGTTTAAATGTTGTTCTGATAAACTACAACCCATGGGATGTATTCAAGGACAAGTATACTGGGATAAGTTGGTGGCTGAAATGAAGTGCCTGTTGATATTTAAAAGGGAGTGACCAATGGAAAGTTCCATACACCAGGCTACAAGGCCATGTATCAGGGCTGTCATGGAGGCAAACCCTGCATGCCTTCTGAAGGCCTGCTTCTCTGTGAATGACCTTTGCTGTTTATAGGCCACATACACTCAGTGACCACTTTATTACATAGATACACTTCTACTCCTGCTTGTTGATGCAAATACCGAATCAGCCAGTCATCTGGCAGCAACTCAGTGCATCAAAGGATGCAGGCATAGTCAAGAGGTTCAATTATTGTTCAGACCAAACAGCAGAATGGGGAAGAAATACGATCTAAGTGGCTTTGGTCATGGAAAGACTGTTGGTGCCAGATGAGTGGCTTCAGTGTCTCAGAAACTGCTGACTTCTGAGATTTTCACACACACAGACTCTCGAGTTTAGAGAATGGTGTGGAAAACAAGAAAACAAATCCATTGAGCAGCAGTTCAGAGGGCAAAAGCACCTTATTAATGGGAGAGGTCACAGGAGATTGGCCAGACTGTTTCAAGAGGTCAGGAAGGTGTAGGTAACTCAAATAACCATGCAAACAACAGTGATGTGCAGAAAAACATCTCTGAATGAACAACATGTCAAACCTTGAAGTGGATGGGCTATAGCAGTGAAAGACCATGAGCATACACACAGTGACCACTTTATTAGGTACAGGAGGCCACAGACAGTATGCCCAAATATGCATTGAATATCATCAGATACTAGTGTGTATTTCTTGATACTTTCTTGCATGATTACATCATAGATTTCTTGCAAGATATTTGGATAAAATTAATTTGTGTAGCATACAAAACTTTGTGGGAATTTATACTTTGTCGCTAAGAAGCAACAAAGGCAAAGGCTAATTATGTCACACTTGATACAAAGCTCAAACTAAAACAGAAAATGATGAGGGTACCCAAATGGTCAGGAAACATTTGTAGGGAGTAAAGGAGAGTTATTATTTTAAACTGGTAAATCTCATCATGTTGAAATCTTATTTTATGGTCAAGTATGACATTGAGTTTGCCAACACTCTCGTTCGTCTTTAGAAAATTGACAGAGTAATTGCTTAAGTAGCTCAGGAATGGAATTGCGGTGACAATCGATGATAACTGCTTTAATCCTGCCAGTATTTAGTTGAAGGTAATTTCTGCTTGTCATTACAGTGTCAGAAGAGTGTTTGTTAATTTAAAGACAGTGGGAAGTCAAGTGGGGTGAACATGATGTAGAGCTGGATGTTGTTAGTATTTATGTGGAAATTGATGTTGCCAATACAATTTTGAAGGGGTTCTTGGTGGGCACCGATATTAAAGCCCATCAGATATGAAGGGTCATGCAAACATATTAAATGGTAGTAGTTAGACATTATTAAAAGAAGACATTTTCAAAATAAATTGAAAGAAAGAGAGCTCAATAAATCAGAATAAGGTTTAATATAATCGGCATATGTTGTGAAATTTGTTAACTTACCAGCAGAAGTACAATGATAAATATAGAAAATAAACTGAATTACAGTAAAGTATATATTTATAATAGTTAAATTAAATAAACAGTACGAAAACGGAAATAAATAGAAGTAGTGCGGCAGTGTTCATGGGTTCAGTTTCCATTTAAAAATCGGATGTCAGAGGGGAAAGATCTGTTCCTGAATAGCTGAGTATGTGCCTTTAGGTTTCTATACCTCCTTCCTCTGGTAACAGAGAAAAGAGGACATGTCCTGGGTGATGGGGGGTCCTTAATAATGGATGCCCCCTGGCTGAGGCACCACTCCTTGAAATTGTCTTGGATACCATGGAGGCCAGAAGCCAGGATGGAGCTGACTAAGTTTACAACTTTCTGCAACTTACTTCAATGCTATGCTGTAGCACCCCCACTCCCATACCAGACAGTGATGCAGCAAGTCAGAATAATCTCCACAGTACATCTGCAGAAGTTCTCGGGTGTTTTAGATGACAAACCAAATCTTTGTGAACTCCTTATAAAGTGCAGCCACTGACTTGCCCTCTTTGTATATCAATATATAGTGGCCAGGTTGGATCCTCGGAGATATTGGCACTTGAGGAACTTGAAATTGCTTACTCTTTCCACTCCTGAGCCCTCTATGAGGACTGGTTTGTGTTCCCTTTCTGAAATTTCTGGATATCTCGTGGCAGTAGTTTTGTCAGTCCAATGTGTAAAGAGATAATGTCTTTTGATATTCATTCAGTGGCTGCTTTATTAGGAACAGGAGTGGAATCTGTTGTGGTCCGCTGCAGCTATCATCCATTCACTTCAAGCTCCGACTTGTTGTGTGTTTAGCGATGACCTTCTGTACACTACTGACGTAACGAGTGGTTATTTGAGTTACTGCCAGCTTGTATGAGAGGGATCCCTCTCATTGACAAGACATTCTCACCCACAGGACTGTTGCCAGCTGGATGATTTTTTCTGACTGAAAGAAAAACACAGGTGCCCGGAGAAGGGTCTATGGAGTTTTACTTTCCTTTTCTTTTGTGAAACGCTCACATATGACGCGGTGGCGTAATCATACCTGCCGTTTATGTACTTCTCAAATATAATCCCTAATGTCTTATGTAAACAAAGAATGATTAATCAAGCAATATATTTACAATATTATTCATATATTACAGAAACATTAAATACAACACACTCCTTCCTACTTAGCTATAAATTCCAATTCAATACAGAATGCACCTCAGCTCAAAATTGTGACTGTGAAACAGTCTCAGACTCTGGGACCTCCTCTGTGGTGGCTGTAGGAGTTGACTCTGGGACAGTAGGAAGTTGTTCTGACAGCTCTGAACACCTTTCTTCCCTAACAATCGACTCTACTTTTCTGAACTACATATACCTATCTGGACACACCCCTCTGCTGACTGCTCCTGTGGCTCCTCCCACAGACCCCTGTATAAAGGCGATTAGAGGCACTGCTCCTCCCTCAGTCTCCAGGATGTTGTGTGGTGGTCTCTTGCTGCTAATCGTGGTCTCTTGCAGCTAATAAAAGCCTATTGTTCGCCTCCCATCTCCAACAGTTATTGATGGTGCATCACTCTCCTCAACTGATTAACATGTCACCTTCGGATTACATCAGTACATTCTGCACTGTGTAGAAGAATGGACCAGTTCTGTCCTTATTCTTTGCAAGTGCCCAGTTTTGATCGTCCCTTTCATCCCTCACCAGAACTGCTTGTCCAAGAGTGAAACATCCAACCTTCCTGTTTGAGGAGCCCTCAATTTGTCTCAGCTGTTTGTCCTGCCTACTCCTTCTGAGAGTAGGCTTGAGGAGATCCAAAAGTGAAAACAGGGGCTAACCCACGAACACCATAACTAGTGAGTTGTTGGTAGTGGAGTGAGTTGCACTGCAATATGCAAGGAGCAAAGTCCCGAGTTTCTGATTCAGTGTCAGTGCAGTGTGTCCTGCAGACAATTTTTGCAGTGTGTACTTCAGATTCTGAACAATGCTTTCCACCAAGCTACTTGTAGCTGGATGGTATAGTACGGATGTAATATGTCTTATTGCATTCATTTTCAGCAATGTCTGAAACTGTTCCACAACAAACTGTAGGCCATTGTCATTGACTAAGTGTTCTGGAACACCAGTCCTGGAAAAGAGGCTTCTCAACATACCAGCAGTGCGTGAGGCTCTTGTGGAGGCTATTGGGAATGCTTTATAGCTGCTGCAACTACTTCCAAGAAATCTGTGCTCATGAATTGTCAGGCAAAATCCACATGAATCCTTTCCCAAGGACACCACTAGTTACTGGCAGACAATCAGAAAAGGCTCCTTTTATTTCCACTCTTTGCTTCCTGCCAATCAGCCACTGCTAGTACCTTTCCTGCAATACCATGGGTTCTTACCTTGTTAAGCAGCCTCATGTGTGGCACCTTGCCAAAGTAAACAACCAATTTGCCTTTGACTATCCTGTTTGCTCTTTCTTGAAAAAATTCCAATAGGTTTGTTAGGCGTGATTTTCCTGTGAAGAAACCATGTCGACTGTGACCGATTTCAGCTTGAACCTCTGTGACAGAACAGGTTAGCAATGCTAGTTCTCCCTCTATCCTTGCTCCTTTGCCTGGTAAGTTACCCCTCCTCATTCTGACCCTGGTCTAGTTTCCCCAGTAGTTCACACACTTTGCCCTCCCATTCTGTAGTTCTTGGAAGTTCACCGTTTACACACCAAAAAAGTAAAACAAACACTAGCTTGGCTGATCAAAACAATCCCTTCAGTTAATGTGCTCTACTGGTTTATAATTCATCAAAATCAGGATTCTAGACACAGGCATTCCAAACAATTTCAGTTATTTTCACTCACACTCTGTAGTCAGCAGAACGACCCCAAAAGACCCAATGGACAGTACGAGGTGTCCTGAAATAATGCCTGGATTAGTGGGAGCATGTGCACTACACCGTACACAGGTAACATCATGGGGGAGGGGGAGGCATTATTCTTTAATAGTCATCTGAGCATGTAGGCACTGATCTGTGAGTTTAACTAAGGCATTTGCTGTGGAATAAAGAATAAAATTTAAGATGTTAGAATCCTTGTTTAAAGTGTTCCAATTCTGCATCTGGAATAATTATTATGGTCTGGATACGTGACCCACTTCAGTCTAATTGTAATATTTCCTGGTCCTTCTAGGCAGATTTTAACTCACAGTCTAGCTTTGCTAGAAAGGTGTAGAGGTTGGAGTGAAGGTTGGTGAATTGTTATATTGGAAAGTTAAAGACTAAGTGTGTCATGGAGAAAGCTTCTCTATATTTGTAAATTTTTGTACATGCATGTTCGTTTTTGTTTGTCTATTCATAAATACTTCTTTGCTTCACAACTTTTGAGCAGCATTTGCATTTTTTTTCCTCCTGGCAATAACTAAAATCCGTGCTGTTGAGTCTTACCAACTTATTTTTTCCAAATGGTGACCCAAACCAGATAGCTATGTGCTGAAAAACGACATCTTTTATCTGGCAGCTACCCCTGACAACAGATTGGTCACACCCTGGAGTTGCAGCCCCCTGGGTTGGCCATTTGGTTCAGCAGAAAGCCTACCTGAGAATAAGCTATGGAGTCTATTGGCCGTCTACGTATGCTGAAGTCCAGCAATATTGTAATTCCTGCCCTGAGTGCCAATTGACCAGCCATATCTGACACATTGACAGAGTCTCACTACTGCCTTTCCCCATCATAACCAGCCCATTCAAATGTATTGTAGGACCTTCAGAGAAAAGTAGCTCTGGCTTCCTTTGTATTTTGAATTTGTGACTATGTGACCCCGATCCCTGAGGCCTTCTCCCTGCATTCCATCACCACCCCTAAAATCATTGCTGCCCTAGTACAACTCTTCTTCCGTGTCGGTTTCCCTGAAGAAATGTTAACTGTGTTACGTCCGTAGCCCCCTCCTTTGTGAGAATCATAAGATCACTGTTGGGTTGGGTCAAGGGGCCCAGGAAATGAGAGAGAGACGTGCAAAATGCCTCGTTTCCCCGGCGATGTAAAGCTACGGGACATGGCCATTGTCTCTGGAAGACCAAGTTGTGTATTGAGTACTGTACTATTCATTGAAGCCCCTCAGGGGATGACCAGAGTGGGCTGGTTGAGGGATTGCATCATCCCAACCTGATTGACATCTGAGACCCCGTGAGTAAGGATAAAAGAGGGTCTGGGGAACAACCCCTTCAGACGCACCAGAAGAAACACTAGCACTCCCGTGACAACAGGAGGCCATTTGAAGGAGGCCACGTGCGTTCAGTTCCGTTGCCTGGGACTGGTGGTGTGTAACATGGAAAATGGCTTTTAGCTAACAACGGGGATACCAACTCCCCGACTCAACGGATTGGCACCCTAAAGACTGGGCAAGTTTAAACCGCCTCTCTCTTAAACCCAAAACACTGCAGCTTGTACCAACTAAAAGTGACTTTTGAATTTCCATCAGACAATACATTATTCCTTAGACAACAAAAGAGCTATTTCTTCTTGATTCTTATTATACCCGCGCTTTAGATTTAGTATTGACGATGTATATTATCTGTATGTTTGCATTGATCTTATTTTTGTACCCTTTATCAATAAATACTTTTAAAAATAGTACCATCATACTTCAACGGACCTCTCTATATTTACTGGTAAGTGATCCAGTTACGGAATTTCGTAACAAAGTTGGGGGGTCATCCGGGATTTGACACCAAATTGGGAGGCCAGTGAATCGGGCTTGTAAGTCCAAAACTTGGATCTGGTTACGTGGGTAGCCAGACGGGAAACCAGCAAAGATGGACGTGGGTGAATTTATAGAAAACCCGACTCTGGAGGCGCTGGAGGCGGCCTCCAAATCGGACTTGATAAAATTGGCGAAGGAGTTAAACCTCGCAGAGGTGAGTTTGTCAACGAAAAAGTGGGAGGTGCAAAGGGCAATAACACAGTATTATATTGGGAAGGATGTGTTTGCGGCTGTGGTATTGGAAAATATCCCTGAAAAGGTACCAGCTAGTGGGACGGCTCAGTTAGAGTTGGAGAAATTAAAGCTGGAACATGCAATTAAGTTAAAGCAGCTGGAGGCAGCTGAGAGAGAGAGAGAGAGAGAGAGAGAGAGAGAGAGAGAGAGAGAGAGAGAGAGAGAGCATGCGCTCCAGCTGAAGGAGTTAGAGGTGAAACGAGAGCATGAAATTCAGTTAAAACAGCTGGAAGCAGCTGAGAAGGAGAAACAGAGAAAACATGACTTGGAGATGGAGAAGTTATGGCAGGAGCCACGAGTTCTGGGGTCAGACCGAGAGGAGTGGTTTAATGTTAGTCAAGAGTTGAGGTTAGTACTGCCATTCGAGGAGATGAATGTTGATAATTATTTCTTGCTTTTTGAAAAGGTGGCAGTGAATCAGAAGTGGCCCAGAGGTCAGTGGGTGGCGCTGCTACAGAGTGTGTTAAAGGGGAAGGCACAGCGGGCATATATGGCGTTGGCCATGGAGGAGGAAGAGGAGGTGAGTTATGACAAAGTAAAGGTGGCCATTGTCCAGATTTATGAGCTAGTACCTGAGGCGTAAAGAAAAAAGTTTATAAATTTAAAGAAAGGGTGGAATCAGATGTATACTGAGTTTGCCTAAGAGAAGGGGGTGCTCTTGGACCGGTGGTGCACCGCAGAGAGAGTGGAAGAGGATTATGGGCGTCTCAGGGAGTTAATTCTGATTGAGGAATTTAAAGGTTGTGTTTCAGAGGATATCCGGACGTATTTGAATGAGAAGCTGAATAAGTCCATCTTGGAATTTGCCAGGTTCGCAGATGAATATGCCCTAACCCACAAGACAAGGTCTTCCTCGAATAAAAGTTCCCAGAGAGACCGTGGGAACAATTGAGAAAGTCTGCTGACTGAGGCAGAGGTCCCGCCGGGAGCTAGTGGGAAGGTTGAGGGGAAAAGGCCAGACGGCCAGAGATTTCTGGGCTTGACCTGTTTTAATTGAGGAAGGGGGGGCATATTGCATCTCGGTGCTTTGCTCCGCGGAAAGAGACAGGAAAAGGGAAAGCAGCGGTCCCTATCAGATGTGCCGTGGTAATCAGTAAATCGACAAGAGAGCCCCGGGTAGACAGAGTACGAGAAGGATATGAGACTTGTCTGTCACACGGAACCGTGTCTGTGAGGGAGGGAGACACACCAGTTCCTGTACGGATCTGGAGAGATACGGGGGCTGAGCTATCGTTGATCAGCAGTAAGGTACTAGAGTTTGGTTACCAGACGAGAATGGTAGCTGTGAAGGGAATAATTAAAGGGACAGAAATGGTGCCCTTATATAAGGTCATTATGGACTGTGAGCTGGTATCTGGACCAGTTGAAATAGGAGTGCGATCAGAATTCCCAAGAACTGACGCGGACATCCTTCTCGGTAACGATTTAGCAGGTGGTAAGGTTTGGGCAGCCACATTGCTGACGCACCGGCTGGTGAGTGTTGTGGCCCCGCCCCTAGATTCCAAGATCTATCCCACATGTGCGGTCACTCGCAGCATGTCGAGAAAGGCAGCTGAGAACGGGAGCAGTTTAAATCCGACCAGTTTTGATTTGGCCGAGATGTTTCTACCGACCCTGTACCTAGAGGGTGGTAAAACGAAGAGTAGTAAGGTGAAGGAGGGTAAGGAAGCGGAGATAGATCTGCCCTTAGCGAGGAGAAAGTTCCTAGAGGCAGGGAATAAAGATGAGGAACCGATAGAGCAGTAAAGAGGTCCAGAGTTGGACGGGGATGATCTGTCTGGTTTGGCAGAACTGTTTGAAGAAGTTGAAAATTCTAAAGGTGTTCCCGATAATGAAATGAGGGCAGTCCTAGATGAAAAGGGTGCCCTTGCCTTGAAGAAGTCTGCTGGGTTGGCAGATGAGGTTGTTTCAGCCCGCGGGGTTGAGTTTACTCCAGAAGGGAGTTGCCCAGAGAGTAACTGGGAGGATCGGGGGAACTTAGAATTTGAAAAGCGTATGGGTATTGAAAGCCTGGAAGAGGCCAATGTCCCGTTTGAGTGTGTCCAAGATGGGGATGCATGTGGTACTGAACCTAGTAATGGAGCTCAGAAAAATTCTGAGGTATTTGATTCAGTGGAACGGGACGGCAGTCCTCGTGGGTCAGTTAGACTTTGTTCAGTGAAGAAAGGGTTAATCTTGGTAATAGTGGGAAGTGAGAGTTCCCAGGTGTTTGTGCTCGAAGGTGTGTTCAAAGTTAATACGGAGTTCAAAAATGGGGAGATAAATATTATCATTGAAGGAAACGGGAAATCTGTAGTTCCCAAATCGAATGAAGAAATTTTAAACCCTGCCGATCGCTTATCGATTAAGCCGGGAGGTGACGGGGGGCCCCACGCTATTGTTATTCCAGAATGTGGTGTGAAAAGGCAGAATTTGAAATGCTGCTTGAGCAAAGCGGTCGAACTAAAAACACACAGCCTGAAGGGTCTTAACGAGAGGGCTAGCCACCTGTGTAAAATTAAAGAGTTGGGTGGAAATTCAGAAGATGGTCTAAGTTTGGGACACAGTGTTGATAAAATAATTCCTGTATCTTGCCACATTACCCAAGCTCCCCACGTGGGAACTCCCCGGAAAAGAGGAGACAGTTAAGGGGGACGCCATTTTTAAATAGCAAAGCCGGTTGTACGGGATTTTGACAAAGCCTGTGAATAATAAAGACAGCCCCCTTGGAAGCCTGCCTGTTCAGGTTGAAAATGACCAAAAGATTAGTATTTACATAAACTTTTGTAGATGCATGTAAGCTAAGATCACACCTCCTTAGTTTTGTTGCAGAAGGAAAAAAAATAAAATAGGTGGTTATTAAATTGAGGTCTGATGCTACAAGACTTTAGTACGGTACAAGATGTTAAGATATTAAAGAAAGTGACACTGTAATGGTTAACTGTTTAGATACTAAATTGAATGTATCACTGTATTACTCTGTAGAAAAAAAAACTTTGGTGTTGTGTTAGATTCTAACACCCTGTAAGACTCTATCATTTCGTTTTTTTCCGATTATAAAAAACGTGCTCAAGAAGGGGGGGGTGTTACGTCCGTAGCCCCCTCCTTTGTGAGAATCGCAAGATCACTGTTGGGTTGGGTCAAGGGGCCCAGGAAATGAGAGAGAGAAGTGCAAAATGCCTCGTTTCCCCGGCGATGTAAAGCTACGGGTCATGGCCATTGTCTCCGGAAGACCAAGTTGTGTATTGAATACTGTACCATTCATTGAAGCCCCTCAGGGGATGACCAGAGTGGGCTGGTTGAGGGATTGCATCATCCCAACCTGACGGACATCTGAGACCCCGTGAGTAAGGATAAAAGAGGGTCTGCGGAACAACCCCTTCAGACGCACCAGAAGAAACGCTAGCACTCCCGTGACAATGGGAGGCCATTTGAAGGAGGCCACGGGCGTTCAGTTCCGTTGCCTGGGACTGGTGGCGTGTAACACGGAAAATGGCTTTTAGCTGACAGCGGGGAAACCAACTCCCCGACTCAACGGATTGGCACCCTAAGGACGGGCAAGTTTAAACCGTCTCTCTTTTAAACCCAAAACGCTGCAGCTTGAACGAACTAAAAATGACTTTTGTATTTCCATTGGACAATACATTAACCCCTAGACAACGAAAGAGCTATTTCTTCTTGATTCTTATTATACCCGCGCTTTAGATTTAGTATTGACGACATATATTATCTGTATGTTTGCATTAATCTTATTTTTGTGCCCTTTATCAATAAATACTTTTAAAAATAGTACCATCAGACTTCAACGGACCTCTCTATCTTTGCTGGTAAGTGATCCAGTTACGGGATTGCGTAACAACTGACCAAGGCAACAATTGCAGCTCATGCCTCATGTCTCAATTACATCATCAGCTGGCTATTTCAGGTATCCACACCACACCTGATCACCCCCAAAATGATGGCCTTGCAAAAGGTTTAATCAAACCCTCAAGAACATGCTGAGGAAGTTAGTCTGACACAGGAAGAGACTGCGATAAGTGGCTCCCTTTCCTCCTTTTTGTATATCGGGAGGTTCCCCCAGGCATTGACTGGGTTCCCGTTTGAGCTTCTGTATGAGTGGTATGTCCAGGGATGCCTCCATTTGCTCCACCACCAGTGGGAGGGCAAGCCCCAATGCAGCACAGGTGAGGACTTTGTCTCTTATGTCTTATAAATGAGGGATCACCTGGAGGCCTGGTGCAATCTGCAGAGGGTCCAGCAGAACTATAAGCGTTGGTATGACCGTAAGGCATGGCTATGTGAGTTCACTCATGGTTAGAAGGTCCTTCTGCTGCTTCCAACCTCCACCAACAGACTCTTGGCCAAGTGACAGGGGCCTTCAGTAGTTCTGAGGAAGCCAAGCCCAGTCACCTATGAAATGCTCCATCCGGGGAAAGGAACGGCTTCTCAAACATGTCATGTCAACCTGCTGATGGAGTGGAAGGAAAGAGAAGGCCTGACGATTTCCTTGATGGTCCAAAAGGTGGAGGAAGGTGGGGGAGAGTTGACTGAAGACCTGCAGTCTTGAAGTGCTTCTCCAAAGCCCAAACTGGGCCATCTGACCCCTCAACAACAGGAGGGACTGAAACAAGTCTTCAGGCAGTACCCCTCTCTCTTCCAGTCCCACCCTGGACAAACAACAAAAGCAACTCACACCATTCACTTGAAGGAAAATGCGCTCATCCAGCAGTGACCTTATTGGGTCCCACCAACTGGGAGGACCACCTGAAGCATCTTGAGGATGCCCTGAAGAAGACTGCATCTGCTGGCTCGACACTGAACATCCAGAAGTGCGAGTGGGCCCGTGCTGAGATACAGTACCCAGGCTACCAGCTAGAGCGAGGACTAGTTCAGCCTATGGTCGACAAGATTGAGGCCATCAGAAATAGTCCTCAGCCCTGCACAAAGAAACAGGTTTGGCCATTCCTGGGGTTAATTGGGTAGTATTGCCGTTTTATACCTCAGTTTGGCATCTTGGCAGCCCCACTAACAGAACTGACGCTGAATTCTGCAGAGAATCCAGACTAAAGAATGTGAGGATGCCCTTATGATTCTGAAGCAGGTTTTGTGTTTTGATCAGCCCAGACTTCACCAAACCATTCACTATCCAAGTCGATGCCTCAGCAGTGGGGATTGGAGCAGTCCTGGCCCAGGGGAAAGGGGGAGAAGAATATTTTACATTGGTTGGAAGTTGCTACCACAGAGACAGGGTATTCCACTGTTGAGAAGGAAGCTCATGCCTTAAAATTGGCCTTGGAGGGCCTATGGTATTACCTGCTAGGCAGGAATTAATTCTGGAGACTGACCACGAAGCAGTCACCTAGATCCTCTCCATGATAGACAACAATACGAGCATTGTGAGATGGTACCTGGCTCTACAGCTGTTTAATTTCAACATCTGTCATTAGGCAGGTCAGTACAATGTCATGGAAGATAATCTCTCCCAATTACCTACCTTGTGCAATCTAGAGGAGGTGGGGGTGATGTGACAGAAGAGGTTGGCACTGCTAATCCTCCCACTAACCTCGCCCCTTTGCCCGGTTAGTCACTCCTCCTCGTTCTGTCCCTGGTCTAGTTCCCCCAGTAGCTCACACACTTTGCCCTCCTGTTCTGCTGTTCTTGGGAATTCACCATTGACACACCCCAACAGTAAAGCAATCACTAGCTCGCTAATCAAAACAATCCCTTCAATTAACAAGCTCAAACACGAGGAAATCTGCAGATGCTGGAAGTTCAAACAACAACACACACAAAATGCTGGTGGAACATAGCAGACCAGGCATCATCTATAGGGAGAAGCGCTGTCGACTTTTCAGGCCAAGACCCTTCGTAACAAGCTCTACTAGTTTATAGCTCATATAAATAAGGATTCTAGACAGGCGCATTTCAAACAGTTTCATTTATTTTCACTCACACTCCTACATCGGTTTGTAAACAGCAGAACGACCCGAGGGACAGTTTGGGGTGTCCTGAAATAATACCTGAGTAGTGGGAGCAGGTGCACTACACCCTACGCAGGCAACTCCACTGGTGGGGAGGTATTACTCGTTTATATTCACCTGAGCCTGTGGACACTGATCTAAGGGTTGAACCTAAGTATTTGTTGTGGAATAAAACTGTAGGATGCTAGAATCCCTGTTTAAAATGTTTCAATTCTGCATCTGAAATAATTATTATCTTCTGGTCATGTGATTGTCCACCTCCCCATCCCCCACCGCAGACCAACAGTAGAATTTCCTGGTCCTTCTAGGCCAGATGGAGGCAGATTTCAACCCTCAGTTTGGCTTTCTGAGAAAGGTGTGGAAGCTGGATTTGAAGGTGGTGAATACATATATTGGAAATAATTGTGTCATGAAGAAGGACTCTTTATACGGAAGTTTTCGTGCATACATGTTTACTTTCATTTGTCTATTTGTAAATACTTTTTCTTCACAACATTGGGCAGCTTTTGCACTTCTTTCACCTGACACTAAATAAATTCTCTTTGCACTAAATGTTATGATGTAAGGGCATGCTTACACACAACTGATTGCGGCATGTGACAACCTCCAAGTACCCTGAAAGCATAACCTTAACAATAGTCTCCAACATCGATTTTTTGAATCGGGAGCAAGTTACAGCTTGTGATTCAGCTGGGAGCTCAGAGAATTTGACCGTGCAGGTAGGATTTAAGCCTACCTGGTCAATACCTGTGGAGGAGGGGGAACTGCGCAGGCGCGAGTGACGTCAGCGTCGAGCGCGCACTTTAAAAGGCAGGACTTCTTTTCAGAGCGGGCAGCGGAGTCCGTGGAAGCTTTGGCTAAGTGGGCTTCGGCGTAAGGGGACTTCGGTAAGCTTGTGTGATTGCTCGCTGAGGGGAAGAAGGTAAGGTCACTAGGTGCTTTTTAGACATTCTATTAATCCAGTTCAGGTATGGGGGAGACAGTCAGAGCAGTGGTGTGCTCCGTATGCAGTATGTGGGAGGTCAGGGTCAACACAGTTGTCCCTGATGACCACACCTGCAAAAGGTGCGTCCAGCTGCAGCTCCTATCAGACCGAGTTAGGGAGTTGGAGCAGGAGCTGGATGAACTACGGATCATTCGGGAGGTGGAGGCAGAGATAGATAGGAGTTATCAGGAGGTAGTCACACCAAAACACCAAGAAGTAGGCAGATGGGTGACGGTCCAGAGAGGCAGGGAGAGCAGGCAGAGAGAGCAGAGCACCCCTGCGACCATTCCCATTAACAATGAGTATACCATACTGGATACTGTTGATGGGGATGACCTACCAGGAATGAGTTGTAGTGGTCCTGCCTCTGGCACAGAGGTTGAACCCTCAACTAGAAAGGGGAGGAGGGAAGAGAAGAGAGCGATAGTTTTAGGGGACTCTATAGTTAGGGGGGCAGATAGGAGATTTTGTGGGGCAGATCGGGAGTCTCGGATGGTATGTTGCCTCCCTGGTGCCAGGGTCCGGGACATCTCAGATCGGGTGCAGGCTATTCTTGAGAGTGAGGGCATGAACCCAGATGTAGTGGTCCATGTAGGGACCAATGATGTAGGTAAGGTGAGTGAGGGGGTCCTGCTTAGAGAGTTCAGGGAGTTAGGAGTGAAGCTGAAAGGCAGGACCTCCAGGGTGACAATCTCGGGATTGCTACCTGTGCCACGTGCGAGTGAGGCGAAGAATAGAATGATTATGCACGTTAATACGAGGCTGAGAGCATGGTGCAGGAAGGAAGGGTTCAGGTTTTTGGATAATTGGTCTTTGTTCCAGGGACATTGGGATCTGTTTCGAAGGGATGGTCTACATCTGAACCGGAGGGGTACTAACATTCTTGCAGGAGTATTTGCCAGTGCTGCTCAGGGGGGTTTAAACTAGATGTGCAGGGGGCAGAGATCCAGATCCAGAGGGTTGGTCAGAAGGTGCATGGGGTTAAATGTGTACAAGGTTTGGGTGATCTTGAGAAGGTCATCAAAATTCAGGGTGCAATTTGCCCGATGGAAGTTCAAGGAGCTGGGTTAGGTACAGTAGACAGTGTTTTAAGCAAAGAGAGGAGGAATGGGCTAAGAATTCTATACTTGAATGCGCGTAGTGTCAGAAATAAGACAGATGAGCTTGAAGCTCAGATGAAAATGGGGAACTACGATATTGTTGGGATAACGGAGACATGGCTGCAAGGGGATCAGGCCTGGGAATTGAGTGCACCAGGGTATACGTGCTATCGTAGAGACAGAAATATGGGAAGAGGGGGTGGGGTGGCCCTGTTGGTGAGGAATGAGATTCAGTCCTTAGCAAGAGGTGACTTGGGAACAGGGGAAGTAGAATCTGTGTGGATTGAGCTGAGGAACAGTAAGGGTAAAAAGACCCTAATGGGTGTTGTGTACAGGCCCCCAAACAGTAGCGTGGATATTGGGTACAAGTTGATTAGGGAGTTAACATAGGCATGTGCTAAAGGTAATGCAGTCGTTATGGGAGATTTCAACATGCAGGTGGACTGGGAGAATCAGGTAGGTGCTGGACCCCAGGATAGGGAGTTTGTGGAGTGTCTAAGGGATGTATTTTTGGAACAGCTTGTGCTTGAGCCAACCAGGAACGAGGCTATTTTGGACTTGGTGATGTGTAATGCACAGGAATTGATAAGTGATCTTGAAGTAAAGGAGCCATTAGGAAGTAGTGATCATAACATGATAAGTTTTTATCTACAATTTGAGAGGGATAAGGGCAGATCAGAGGTGTCAGTGTTGCAATTAAATAAAGGAGACTACGGAGCCATGAGGGAAGAGCTGGCCAAAGTTAAATGGGCGCATGCCCTGGCAGGAAAGACAGTGGATCAGCAGTGGCAGATATTCTTGGGCATAATACAAAAGATGCAAATGCAGTTCATTCCAATGAGAAGGAAGGATTCTAAGAGGGGGAAGGGGCCACAGTGGTTGACAAAGGAAGTCAGAGATTGTATAGCATTAAAGAAAAAGAAATATGACAGGGCTAAGATGAGTGGGAATACAGATGATTGGGAAAGTTTTAAGGAACAGCAGATCTTAACTAAAAAAGCAATACGGAGAGAAAAAAATCAGGTATGAGCTCAGTCTAGCCAGGAATATAAAAGGGGATAGCAAAAGCTTTTTTAGCTATGTGAAGAGAAAGAAGATAGTTAAGAACAATGTTGGCCCCTTGAAGAATGAATTGGGAGAAATTGTTATGGGAAACAGGGAAATGGCAACAGAATTTAATGCATACTTTAGATCTGTCTTCACCAGGGAGGACACAAGCAATCTCCCAGATGTATGGATGGGCCAGAGTCATAAGATATCAGAGGAATTGAGACAGATTGACATTAGGAAAGAAACTGTGATGAGTAGACTGGTAGGACTGAAGGCTAATAAATCCCCGGGTCCAGATGGTCTGTATCCGAGGGTTCTAAAAGAGGTGGCTCAGGAAATTGCGGATGCATTGGTAATCATTTTCCAATGTTCCTTAGATTCAGGATCAGTTCCTGAAGATTGGAGAGTGGCTAATGTTGTCCCCCTTTTCAAGAAGGGAGGGAAGGAGAAAATGGAGAACTATCGCCCTGTTAGCCTAACGTCAGTCATGGGGAAGATGCTTGAGTCCATTATTAAGGACGAAATAGTGGCACATCTAGATGGCAGAAATAGGATTAGGCCGAGCAAGCATGGATTTACCAAGGGCAAATCATGCTTGACTAATCTGTTGGAGTTTTTTGAGGGTGTAACAAGGATGTTAGACGAGGGTAAGCCAGTAGATGTTGTGTACCTAGATTTTCAGAAGGCATTCGATAAGGTGCCACATAGGAGATTGGTGAGTAAAATCAGAGCTCATGGCATTGGGGGCAGGGTTTCAACATGGATAGAAAACTGGTTGGCAGATAGAAAGCAAAGGGTAGCAGTGAATGGGTGTTTCTCAGACTGGCTGGAGGTGACTAGTGGGGTACCACAGGGCACTGTATTGGGACAACAGCTCTTTACGATTTATGTCAATGATTTAGATGAGGGCATTGAAAACTATATCAGCAAGTTTGCTAACGATACTAAACTGGGTGGCAGTGTGACATGCGAAGAGGACGTTAGGAGAATACAGGGAGACTTGGATAGGCTGAGTGAGTGGGCAGATACTTGGCAGATGTCATTCAATGTGAATAAATGTGAAGTTATCCACTTTGGAAGCTGGAACAAGAGGGCAGAGTATTGTCTGAATGGT
Organism: Hypanus sabinus; assembly: GCF_030144855.1. Classification (NCBI taxonomy): domain Eukaryota; kingdom Metazoa; phylum Chordata; class Chondrichthyes; order Myliobatiformes; family Dasyatidae; genus Hypanus; species Hypanus sabinus. The sequence continues at coordinate 39,562,247 of NC_082730.1, read as the reverse complement.
GTCGAGTTAGGTAAGGGAGAAATGCAAAGAGACCTAGGAGTCCTAGTTCACCAGTCAATGAAGGTGAATGAGCAAGTGCAACAGGCAGTGAAGAGGGCAAATGGAATGTTGGCCTTTGTTACGAGGGGAATTGAATACAAGAGCAAAGATGTTCTTTTGCATTTGTACAGGGCACTGGTGAGACCACACCTGGAATATTGTGTACAGTTTTGGTCTCCAGGTTTAAGGAAGGACATTCTGGCAATTGAGGAAGTGCAGCGTAGATTCACTAGGTTGATTCCTGGGATGGCAGGGCTGTCTTACGCAGAGAGATTGGAGAGATTGGGCTTGTACACGCTGGAATTGAGGAGATTGAGAGGGGATCTGATTGAAACGTTTAAGATAATTAAAGGATTTGATAGGATTGAGGCAGGAAATATGTTCCAGATGTTGGGAGAGTCCAGTACCAGAGGGCATGGATTGAGAATAAGAGGTCAGTTATTTAAAATAGAGTTGAGGAAGAGCTTCTTCTCCCAGAGAGTTGTGGAGGTGTGGAATGCACTGCCTCGGAAGATGGTGGAGGCCAATTCTCTGGATGCTTTCAAGAAGGAGCTGGATAGATATCTGATGGATAGGGGAATCAAGGGATATGGGGACAAGGCAGGGACTGGGTATTGATAGTGAATGATCAGCCATGATCTCAGAATGGCGGTGCAGACTCGAGGGGCCGAATGGTCTACTTCTGCACCTATTGTCTATTGTCTATTGTCTATTATCTTCACCACCACTGAGGGCAGGCCTGGCCTGTAATTTCCTTTCTTCTGCCTCTCTCCTCTCCCTTCATGAACAGTGGAGTAACATTTGCAATTCTGGAACCATTCCAGAATCTAGTGATTCTGGGTCATTACTAATGCCTCCACAGTCACTTTAGCCACTTCTTTCAGAACCCTGACATGTACATCATCTGGTCAAGGTGACTTATCTACCTTCAGACCTTTCAGTTTCCCAAGAACCTGCTTCCTAGTAATGGTAACTTCACAAGCTTCCACCAAGCTTCCACCATACTGCTAGTGTCTTGCTCATTGCAGAATGATACAAAGTACCTATTCAGTTCATCTGCCATTTCCTCGTCCCCTAATACTACCTCTCCAGCATCATTTTTCTCCAGTGGACCAGCATCCACTCTTGCCTCGCTTTTACTGTTCATGTATTTGAAGAAACATTAAACTTATTGGCTAGCTTAATTTAATATTCCATCTTTTCCTTAATGACTTCTTTAGTTGTCATTTGTCAGTTTTTAAAAGCTTCCCAATCCTTTAACTTGCCACTAATGTTTGCTCTATCATGTGCCCTCTCTTTGGCTTTTATGTTGGCTTTGACTTTTCTTGTTAGCCATGGTTGCCTTTAGAATACTTCTTCTTCTTCGTAATGTATATATTCCGTGCCTTTCGGATTGCTTCCAGAAATTCCAGACATTCCTTGCTCTGCCATCCTCCCTGCCAGTGTCCTTTTCCAATTAATTCTTGCCAACTCCTCTTTCATGCCTCTGTAATTCCCTTTATTCCACTGTAATACTGATAGATCTGACCTTAGCTTCTCCTTTTCAAATTTCAGGGTGAATTCGATCATATAATGACAACCTGCCCCTAAGGGTTCTTCTACCTCTCCAATCAATTCTGGTTCAATGCACAACACCTAATCCAGAATAGCTGATGTCCTAGTGGACTCAACCATCAGCTGGCCTAAAAAGCCATCTCATAAGCATTCTAGAAATTCTTCTTTTGGAATGCAGCAGCAACCTGATTTTCCCAATCTTTCTGCATATTGAAATCACCCGTGACTATTGAAACATTGCCCTTTTGGCATGCATTTTTTTATCTCTTGTTGTAATTTATAGACCACAACCTTACTACTGTTTGGGGGTCTGAATATAACTCCCATCAGGGTCTTGCAGCTTTCCTAAGCTATACGCATGATGCAAAACCTTCCAACCCAATGTCACCAATTTGTAATAATTTTATTTCATTTTTTACCAACAGAGCAGTTCCACACCCTCTCCCTTTCTGCCTATCCTTTTTATATAATGTGAATCCTTGGACATTGAGCTCCCAGCTATAATCTTCTTTCGGCCATGATTCAATGATGTCTACAACATCATACATGTCAATCTGCAACTGTGTTGCAAGTGTATCTACCTTATTCCATAAACTACATGCCATATAATCTAATCTTTTTAAAGTTCAATGTAAATTATTATCCAAGTATGTTTATGTCACCATATACGACCATGAAATTCATTTTGTTGCAGATATATTCATTAATCCATAATAGAATAATAAGTATAATAGAATTATAGAACTATGAAGGACTAATAGAACCATAAAAGACCATACCAACTTGGGCATTCAACCAGTATGCATAAGACCATACCAAGCTGTGACACAGCTAGTTACTATATCCTTCACCTCACATTTATGGAAGTTTGTCAAAGTTTTAGATGCCATACCAAATCTTTGCAAACTTCTAAAGTAGTTGACGTGCTGCCATGCTTTCTTTATAATTGTACTTGCTTTTTGGGTCCAGGACAGGTTCTACAAAATGATAACACCAAGGAATTTAAAGTTGCTGACTTTCTCCACCTCGGATCCCTCTAGTTTCCTCCTCCTGAAGTCAATAATCTGCTCTTTTTACTTACTGACATTGAGTAAGGTTGTTGTTGTGGCACCACTCAGCCAGATTCTCAATCTCCTTCCTATATGCTAGTTTTTCACCACCTTTGATTCGGCCTGTGAAGGTAGTGTCATCAGTAAACATGAATATAGCATTAGAGCTATGGTTAGCTATGGTTAGTCATAGTGTAATGCAAGTAGTGCAGTGAGCTAAACACACAGTCTGGTGGGTGTACCTGTGCTTATGGAGATTGTGGAGGAGATGCTGTTGCCAACCCCAACTGACTGGGAAGTGAGGAAATTAAGGATCCAATTGAACAAGGAGGTATTAAAGCCAAGGTCTTGAAGCTTACTGATTAGAATTGAGGGGATGATAGTGTTGAATGCTGAGCTGTAGTGGATAAAGAGCATCCTGATGTATGTACGTTTGCTGTCCAGATGTTCCAGTATTGAATGAGAACTAATAAGTTGTCATTTGCTGTGGACCTGTTGTGCTGGTAGGCAAATTGAAGCGGATCCAATTCCAATCTCAGGCAGGAGTTGATATGCTTCATCACCAACTTCCGAAAACACTTCATTGCTGAGGATGTAAGTGTTACTGGACAATAGCTATTGAGACAGATTACCACATTCTTCTTAAGCACTGGTATCAGTGAAGCCTGCTTGAAGCAGGTTGGTACTTCAGACTGCTGAAGCAAGGGGTTAAAAATCTCAGTGAACCCTCCAGCCAGTTGATTAGCACAGTTCTCGAGTACTTGGCCAGGTACCCTATCTGAGTCGGATGCTTTTGGTATGTTAACCCTCCTGAATCTGCTTGTATGTCAGTGTTAAAGACTGAATTTGGGGACTGTGGGAGTTTCTGATGGTTTTTCTATGTTTTGACGGTCAAAGCAAGCATAGAAGCTCATTTAGAAGCTAAGAATTCTTGTCGCCTATGTCATTTGATGTTACTTTGTCAGAAGTGATAGCATCGAAGCCCTGCCACAAGTGTCGAGATGGCTTTCCAGAGGTCATATTTGTCGCTTTCTTGGTCACCAGATATGATTGCCTCTGATTTGTCCCTCAGCAGATTGTAGATCTCAAGGCGCATCTGGGGCTTCTGGTTGGGAAAGTCTGTGAATTATTTTGTGGAGTCACAGTCGTCTACAACTGTTTTCATAAAGTCCATGACAACCATGCTGTATTCATTCAGATCCACAGTTGAGACCTTGAACCTGGCCCCGTCCACCGACTTGGAGCAATCCTGTAGCCACTCCTCTGCCTCCCACAACCACCTCTTTATTGCCCTAATCTCTGGAGATTTGCTCCTTTAGCCATTGTCTGCATGCAGGTCGAAGGACAGCCAAGTGATCAGATTTCCTGAAATGTGTCTGGTCATGGAATGGTATTGGGACCTCTGGTGCTGCTATATGCTGATGGTAATTGGGCAGGGATTTCTTCAAATAAGCCTGGGTGAGGCCCCTGTCTCTGATTTGAAAGGTGTCGAGATAGAATGTTTCTTGTCTGGTGACGGCATCATTCAGATGCTCAAGCACTTGATTATAGTTGGCATTGGTGATATGTAAATTCCAGTGAATATCATGGAGGAGAACTCCCTGGGTAAATAGAACAAAGATCATTAGATCATGAGGTGCTCAAGGTCAGGGGAACATGAGTTCGATAAAACTGCCACATCTGAGCACTACTGAGAGCTTATCATGAAAAACGTACCTCCACTTTTTTGCCTTTGCTGCATCCGCAGTTCAATCTGTCCTGTAAATCGAGAAGCCTTCTGGTCTGATCACTGTATCTAGCTTACTGAGAGTAAGCCACGTCTCAGTCAAACATATAACACAACAATCTCTCATTTCCTTTGAAGTTGCAATCTTGTCCTCACGTCCTCAAGTTTGTTCTCCAATGACTGCACATTTGCTAAAAAGATGCTGTCTTGAGATTTTCAAGATTTTCCTTGTCATCCTCACTGGTGACAATGATGTCCTTCTGCCATCGTGAGTGCTTGGGCAGCCCTGCAGCCCCTGTTCCATAGCTTTCTGCCAAAGTGCAGGTGCAGATGCTGCTCCAAAAATAAATCTATTGTGGCGATAAAGCCCTTTGTGAGTGTTAATGGTGAGAAACACTTTGACCTCTTCCTCCATCTCCATCTGTAGGTAGATTTCAGCTAAAGCCATTTTGTTGAAATGTTTCCCTCCAGAAAGGTTTGTAAAGATATCCTCCATCCTGGGCAGAAGGTATTGATCTAGTTTCAGTACTGGGATGATGGTTACTTTAAAATCACCACAGATCCTACCAGACCCATCCTTTTTGTGAATGGGATCTATTCACCCCTAGAAAGATTTCCTTCAGCCTCCACACACTCTCACTGAGTTGCTACTTCATTCTGGATGGTATAAGGAAGCAGATGAGCTTTGTAAAACTTGGGTGTGGCATTTTCATTTAACACTGTTTTACCCTTAACATGTCAAGTTTTACAATGCTACCCTTAAACACTGCTGTAGCATTACTTTCTTTGAAGTAATTATTTTGTATGAAATAACTGTAATGAATCAGTAGCATTGCAGCTTTCTTAGTTGAGTTTCAGTTGACTTTGTTGAAGAAGATGTGGCAGGTAGATGATGGATGGATCTCCCATCAAGTTGTAGTCGTCTCAGCCAATCACATATCCACAATGCAGACCCTCCTGTTTTTACCACCTACAAGTTCAATGTGGCTTGTTCGTTGTGTTTCACTGTTATGAATGTCTTTCCCACAGTAGTTATCTCTTCTCCAGTATAAATTTCTAGTTGTATATCTGCAGGCTTCAGTTTGGTACCTTTGCAATGTCCTTCAAACTTACTTTGTGGAATGACTGAAAAAGCTGAGCCAGAGTCCAAATCTATTCTAATTAATATGCCATTCATTTCTGGTGTAAGCCATATTGCTTGTCTCTTGTTAGTTTTCACATTGTATATTTTAAAGCTACTTAGTCCTGGACCACTCATTATTATCAGGTTTTTCACCAATGGCATGTAGATTAGTGCTCCTTTTGAAAATGCAATTTGACTTTTTATCCTTAACTCTTTCCTGTGCAGTCCATTTCTTCCTTTCTTCCCAGCATGTTCTTTATATGTGTCCTACTTGGTTGCATTTTCTGCAAATTTCACCTTTAAATCTGTGCATATGAGCCCCTGCCACAACAGTAACACAAATTGTTGGTTCAAGCAGGTTTCTGTTTAGATGCTGCAATTCGGTTCATGCTCATTTTCATTCCTGACTGCAACTCACTTGTGTCTCTGGCTGCTGTTTCTATTGGTACAGTGATTTTAACTGCTCTTGTAAATGTGAATTCCACTTCAGTTAGGAGCCATTTTTGAATGTGTTCATGTAAGATACTACAAACTAAACAATCTCTCAGTGTATCAATAAGCCCTTCCCTGAACTAACAATGCTCAGACAACTCCTTCAATTCAGCCACATACATTGTAGTGGACTCCCCTTCTTTTTGATTTGGCATGAAATTATGAAATTTAAAGCATTCTGCAATCAACAAAGGTTTTTGTTCTAACTGTTCCTTCAAGATATCAGCAATGCTGATTTCAGCTGGAATGGTTGGAGCAGTTAAAATTTTAAGCAAGCTGTCCATTTTTCCATCTATTTCATTCAGTAACACTGGCACTTGCTTTTCATTGGCTATTTCATATGCTTACAAGTACTGCTCAATTTGTTCACTGTGCATCATCCAGTTATCTGTTATTTATTTATCATTATTATCACCCTGCACTCACTGCTTATGAACCCGTAGTTGTACCCGTTGCTTGTTAACTTCTTTTCACCTGTCTTGCTGAAAGACCTCAGCCCAAAACATCAACTATACTCTTTTGAATAGATGCTGCCTGGCCTGCTGAGTTCGTCCAGCATTTTGTTGTGTTGCTTGTTAACTTCATCCATTTTCTGTCATTTGTTTTAACTCAACCATCACTCTCCCCTTTGGTTGAAATGTGTGCTGCATTTCTTTTTAACTCAATTGTCTCTCTCTCCCCCGTGAAGAAAAACATGCTGTACTTCAACAGGTAGCTAGATATCTTGGGGTTGTTTTAAAACTTATTTGTTGCCACTGTTATGTGGTGTAATTCTAGAAATTAATCAAAAGAAAGTCACTGGAGCCAGGAAACAGGTCTACTTAATTTTGATTTCCTTTTCTTTAGTGAGGCACTCACCTATGACATGGTGAAGGAATGATGTATACTATTCATGTACTTCTTATATATAACCCATAAAAATTATGTAAACAAACAAAAAACACTTAAACAATATATTTACAATATTACTCAAATGTTACTGAATTATTAAATAGACCACAGTGCCATTCTCTGTGAACCATAGAGACTGTTGTGTGTGAAAATACCAGGTGATCAGTAGTTTCTGGTTTATTCCTCTGCACCAACAAATATTTCACAGTCAAAGTCACTTTGATCACATTTCCTCCCCAATCTGATTTTTCCTCTGAATCTCTTGACAAGAGAGTCACAGAAAACCACAGCACAAAAACAGGTACTTCAGCTGATCCAGTACATGCACCCAGACCAGTGTCGTCCCTACCCCTCTCATCCATGTACCTATCCAAACTTCTGTAATCTCAGTGGAAAAAGCCTACTATACCCCTTAAAATGTTGCGTACCTTTATCAAATCTCCCATCAATCTTTTATCTTCCAGGGAATAAAGTTCTAATCTATTCATTCGTTCCTTATAACTCGGGTCCTTCAGTCCCACCAACATCCTCGTAAATTTTTTTCTGTACTCTTTCAAAAAATCTTATTTACATCTTTCCTGCGGGTAGGTGACCAAAACTGCAGACAATACTCCAAATTAGGCCTCAACAACGTCTTGTACAACTTCAACTTAACACCCACCTAGGTAGCCTCCTTCCTGCCGGCATGAACATCCAACTCACTGACCTCCGTTGATACCCCAGCCCCCCCTTACCCCCATCCCTATCTATTATTTTAGTCTGGTTCTCTTTCTTTCTCTTTCCCCCCTCACTATAATCTCTCCCCCCGAGCCCTACCTTTCTTTCTCTTTTATTTCCCATAATTCTCCACCTTCCCCCTAGCCCATTTCCCTCCAGCCTATCACTTCCCAGCTCTCTACTTTATCCCTCCCCCCTCTTCTTATTCCCCTCTCAACCATCCCATGTTACTTCACTCCTGATGAAGGGTTTCAGCCCGAAAAGTCGTCACTACCTCCTCCCATAGATGCTGTCTGGCCTGCTGAGTTCTGCCAGCATTTTGTGTTTTTTTTATCTTGCACTCAATTGCTTTCTTAATGACCTTATCAACCAGTAATGCCACTTTCAGTGAATTATGGACCTGTATTCCCAGATCCCATTGCTCTACTGCACTCTTCTGTGCCTGAATGCTCACTTTTTAAGAAGTACCCTGGATGGCTCTCCCAAAATGCAACAGCTCCCACTTGTCTGCATTACATTCTGTCTGCCATTTTAGCCCATTTTTCCAGCTTGTCCAGATCCCACTGCAAGCTTTGATAGTCTTCCGAGCTATCAACCACACAGACTATCCTGGTTTCATCTGCATATTTGCTGATTCAGTTACTCAGCACCAATCCCTGCGGCACACCACTAGTCACAGGCCTCCAGTCAGACAGGCAACCATCCACCAGCACTTCCTGCCTTCTCCTGCAAAGACAATGTCTAATCCAGTTTACTACCTCATCTTGAATGCCAAGTAAGTGAACTTTCTTGACCAACCTCCAATTCAGAACCTTACCGAAGTTCACTACTTTGCTTTCATCAACCTTCCTGAAAAAAACCCTCAAAAAACTCTATGATTAGTTGGACTTGACCTACTGTGCATCTCAGTTCCTTATGATACCTTCCATTAACTTTCCCAGTACTGATGTCAGAATCACAGGCCTAGGGTTTCCTGGTTTATTCTTAAAGTCTTTCTTAAACAGCAGAACAATATTCACCATCATCCAATCCTCCAGTTCCTCACCTGTCGTTAAGGAGGATTTAAATCTCTCAGCTAGTGCCTCTGCAGTTTCTGCACTTGCCTCCTGCAGAACCTGAAGGAACACCTTGTCAGACCCTGGGGATTTGTCCACCCTAATTTTCCATAAGACAGCAAACACCTCCTCTGTAAGTCTGTCATGGATTTGCCTCATTCTGTAGACTCTGTCTATATAGATGCAAAAAATCCGATGAAGATTTCTCCCACCTCTTAGGCTCCATGCATTGATAGCCATTCTGATATTGCAGAGAATCAATTCTGTTCCTTGAAATTCTCTTCCTCTTGATATATCTACAGAAGCCCTTAGGAATCTCCATCACCTTATCTGCTAGAGAAACCCCATGCCTTCTTTTAGCCCTCCTGATTTATTTCTTTAATGTTCTGTTGCATTTCTTATACTCCTCAAGTACCTCATTTGTTCTTACCTGCCTATACCTGCCCTGCACCTCCTTTTTCTCTTAACCAGGCCCTGAATATCTCTTGAAACCCATGGTTTCCTGAATCTGTTAGCCTTGTTTTTATTCCAGAAGGCACACACTAGCTTTGTACTCTCAAAATTTCACTTTTGAAGGTCACGCACATACAAAGTACAGCCTGGCTAAGAAACAGCCTATCCCAACCTACACTTATCAGATCCTTTCTGATGCCATCAAAAATGGTCTTTCTCAATTTAGAATCTCAACATGAGGACTTGACCTATCATTTGCCATAAATACCTTGAAACTAATGGCATTGTGATTATTAGATGTGAGGTATGCTCCTACACAAACTTCTGTCATCTGCCCTGTCTCATTCTCTGCCAGGAGATTAGGTATTGCACATTCTCATTGGGATTTCTATGTATTGATTACGGAAACTTTCCTGAACACACTTGACAAACTCTGTCCCATCTAGTCCTTTTACAGTATGGGAGTCCCAGTCAGTATGTGGAAAGTTAAAATCACACACTAACACAACCTTTTGTTTCTTGTAGCAGTCAGCAATCTGTCTATAAATTTGTTCCTCTAAATCTGGTGGATAATTGGGTAGTTTATAATATAGCCCCATTAATATGGTCATAACTTTCTTATTCCTCAATTACAGTCATAAAGCACCAATGGATGAGTTCTCCAGTTTGTCCTGACTGAGCACTGCTGACTGGTAAAGCTATGCCTCCCCCTTTAATCCCCCTTGCTCTGTCATGTCTAAAACAACTGAACCACGGAATACTAAGCAGCAGTTTCTGCCCCTCCTGCAACCAGGTCTCAGTAATGGCTAGAATTTCATAATTCCATGTGTTGATCCATGCCCCGAGCTCATCTGCCTTTGCTGTAATACTTCCTGTATTGAAATATGCACAACTCAATCCATCAGTCCCACCATGCTCAACCTTTTGCATCCTGACTTTGTCTGAGGTCTCAACAACATCTATCTCCAGAACCACTCTACCATCTGGCCTGGCATTCTGGTTCCCACCCCATGAAGCTCTAGTTTAATCCCCACCACCCCGTCCTCATGCAGTACAAGCAAACCTTCCCTCTATGATATTGGTCTCCCTCCAGTTTAGGTGCAAACCATCTCTTCTGCACAGGTCCTACATTCTCTGGAAGAAAGTTCAATTATCTAAAAATCTGAAGCCCACCCTCCTACACCAACTCCTTAGCCATGTGTTAAACTGCATTATCTTCCTCTGTCTGGCCTCACTAGAACATGGCATGGGTAGCATTCTTGAGAACACAACACTGGAGGTCCTGTCTTTTAACTTAGCACCTTAATCCCTGAACGCACTGTAGAAAGCCTCGTTATTCTTCCTACCTATGTATTGGTACTAACATGAACCACGATCTCTGGCTGCTCACCCTCCCACTTGAGACCGCTGAGGACTTGATCAGAGACCTGGGCAACCGGGATGTAACTTAGCATCTGTGAATCTCATTCTTGTCTACAGAATTTCCTTTCTGTTCCCCTAAGTAATTTATACCCATTACCACAGCTTGCCTCTTCTCTGCCCCCCCCCACTGCCCCTCCGCCATTTTGAGCAACAGAGCTGGACTCAGTGCCAGAGGCCTGACTGCTGTGACTTCCCTCTCCTAGTCCATTCCCACAACAGTCCCCAAAGTAATACCCCTGTTGTTGAAGGGGAGGTCACAGGGGTAATCTACTCTGGCTGTTTAACCCCTTTCTCCCTCCTGTCACTCAGTTTTTTCTGTGTCCTGCACTTTGGGTGTACATCTTGTCACCCCCCCCCCCCCCCCATCATCCTGAATGACCCAGAGTTCATCCAGTTCCAGCTCCAACTGCTGAACGTGGTCTACTAGAACTGCAGCTGGATGCACTTCCTGCAGGTGAAGCCACCAAGGTCACTGGAGGCCTCTGTGCCTTCCTACATCCACAGTGCGAGCAGTCAACTTTCCTGGCTGGCATCCGTACTGGTTAAACTGCTATTATAAAGAAGGAAACTGGAAAAAAAACAAGTACCTACAGTTTTTCACTTTCTGTCACTCAAGCCTCTCCTCGCTGAAGCCTCAAAGATCTAAAACCTCAAAAGTCCCATTCTAGCACTGTCCATTCCAAGAAAGCTCTACCTGCCCCTGCCTTATTTTAACTTGCACTTGCTAATGACTCCTGATCTCTGATTGGCTGCTGTTCAAACTCCAAAACTCCTGCAAACAATTGCTTTTTAATCCTGATGAAGTGTCTCGGCCCGAAACGTTGACTGTTCATTTCCACGGATGCTGCCCGACCTGCTGGGTTCCTCCAGCATTTTGCTTTGACCCCAGCATCTGCAGAGTATTTTGTGTTTACTGCTTTTTAATGCTCTCTCGCTGACCTGAGTGAGTCACCTCTTTCAATAGGTACATTTAATGTCAGGGGAATGTATACAATATACATCGGGAAATTCTTTTTCTTCACGAACATCCATGAAAACAGAGGAGTGCCCCAAAGAATGAATGACAGTTAAATGTTAAAACCCCAAAGCCCCTCTCCCACACACAAGCAGCAGCAAAGCAATGCCCCCCACCAGCAAAAAAAGCGTCAATGCCCCCCACCAAGCACTCAAGCGTGCAGCAAAGCATCAATAAAGACACAGGTTTGCAGTACCCCAATGACTACTTGTTCACCCAGTATTTGACATACCTCTCTCTCTCCCTAATAAGTGAAAAGGAGGTGACCCTGTTTCACAGCGAGAGGGGAGACGTAATAAAACAACTTGCTGAGTTATGGTATTTAAAGTCTGTTCTGTTGCTTTTACCGAGCTCTGCGCCTCTGGGCACACAGCCCACTGCTTCCGATCTTCTTTCTTCTCCCGTGACGCACCATTTGGCAGCGCCCACCTCCAGGGCCACGAAAATGCAGAACCCTGAAGGCGCTCTAGTCTTCCAGGCAACATCCTGGGCATATCGAAAAGCGGCCGGTCGTGAGGCCCTGAGAGCAGGTCCCATTCCCACAAAGAACTGAAGTCAGAGTGTAACTCCAGGTCAGGGTCTTCAAAGGAACCTTGAAAGGGAAAAGAAGAGATGTCAATGATAGAAATAAAGCTGCTTCCGAAGATGCAAGGAGTGTCCATTTAGTGCCATCATCACTAAGCTCCGCCCTTCTCTCACTCTTGATCTTTGATTCACCATTGTTCAACCGTCATTTCTGCATGCATTTATGCTTTGACTGGCTGCCACTTGATAGGCTGATAAATATTTGAATTATTGAGCAGCTGTGTAGGTGTACAGAATGAAGTGGCCACTGAGTGTTTAAAATGTAACTGATGTTTAATTTCAACATAGTTATTTGCATGCCAGTTTGAATGGCTGTGGAAGGAAAATTGTGTTTTTGTAATCAGGAGTAACCAGCCAACATACACTCTAATAGTGTTGCATCTTTAACCCATTAATTCCATTTTGTGTAAAAATAGGTGTGTTATCTAAGTGAGTTAAATTTTATGAGACTCTTGGGAGCTTCTTCATAACCTTTCGTGCAGGTGGATTTTGAAAACTAAACAAAGGTAACTTCATACCTCCTGCAGCCCATTAACACGAAAACAAAATTGTACTCAATCGTTGGTGACTTCCTTTATAGAATCTAACATAGTGGACTCAAATAAGCTCAGTGTCAGTTATTTTGGTATATTGACAGTTAACCCATTATTTTAATACAAAAGAAAGGATAGAGTTTTTACAGAGTTGAGGTCTTTGCAATAAATGACATAGTTCAGTATGCTTAGTAATAAATAATAATGTTAGCGCTGCCATTTTTCTATGCCATTTCAAAATTATTTTAAATACAATAATTTAAAAAATTTAAAAACAGGACAATAACAAGTGATCTAAATAGTTCACATCATCTAATAATTCATATTATTGAATCAGCCTTTGTGGGCGTTGGGTTTAGTTTAACTCATTGGCAAATTCAGATTTTATAGGGTGCAGCTAATAGGTAAATTACAGTATGCAACACAACCAATAAGAAAGCACGTGATTCCACAGCAGGGGAGTACTAACTAGCGAGGGTGAAGGTGCACTTCACTAACTGGGTAAATACTATGTAGCTGCTGAGAAACAGTGAAGAAAGTTTATTTACTCATTGTTTGTACATTTCTTAAACCATATGGAACAATATAAAAGCTAGCGCTGGAGATTCTTTTTACACGAAATTAACAAACCTCAGGGTGTAAAATGTCACTAAGTAGGAAAAATTGGAGTGCTCTCTCCAGGTAGGTGTCTTTTAATATTTAACACTTCGACTGCTTCCGTATTAGTGCTTACATTTACACTTGCTCTGTATAGGACAACTTTTATGAGAAGTAAAAAATGAAACAAAAAAGTCTAGCAGCATGTAGTTTGATACATTGTAAAGGAAATGAAACTTGAATACTTTATATTAAGTCTCACCTGCCTTTTAAAGTGTACCGATTGGTGGAATATCAGGCAGGTACGGTAAGAATGTAGAAACAATATACACGCAAGTAAACTAATGTCAAAATAAGCTTGAAGAGCTTACCTGTATGATCTCTTTAGCACCTGAAGCTATGAATTACTGGCCTTCTGAGTATTCTACAATAGCTATTCTGTATATGATGAGCACAAACACACCAATTCATCCACAGAATTATTTTTCATGGAATAATGGTGATTATCTCTAAAGTGTGTTTATTTAGTGGTGCTCATAATCAAGTAAATGTGAATTCAATAACATACAGATTGTAAATTCTGTATATAATTCTGCATTTCAGCTTGCAAGAATCTTTATTAGGTCAGTGAATTGGTAGATCAACTTTATAAATTTATTTTGTATATTTCCTTTGTAACAAGTCAGAAGCCGATAAAATTACTGTGAAATTTGGTCAGTAGGTGAGAGTAGACAGCACAGTTCTTCATGGCAGATAGGATTGGCATTGTGTATGAGTGATATGGCAAAAGGTTTCCTGTTTTCAGGAAATGGGATTTTTTCTTCCTCAATTGAAGTTGACTCTAGCAAGATCTATATGGAATCTCATTTAAGACTAATATTCATGGTCTGGTTTTGTATTATACATGTTGCTTGCTTATCTTTATACATTTAAATCCAAGTTCTGAAAGAGGGCATTGATCCAGATCTGTAGTGGTTTGGAGTCATACAACAAAAAACAGGCCCTTCAACCCATCATGTCTATGCTGATCATCAACCACCTATTCATAGTATTCCCCTTTACTAGTACTTTGTCTGTAGACTTCTATGCCTTGGTAAGACAAACACTCATCCAGTTTATAAATGTAGTCAGAATACCTGGCTCCACCATCTTTTCAGGCAGTGAGTTCCAGATTGCAACCAGCTTCTGAGTGCAAGAAATGAGAGTGTATCTATTTAGAAATATTAAAGTATGCTGAGTATACTGGGGCTTCTACGTGGCCAATAAAAGCGAATCCAAAGGTATATAAGAAGCCATATGAATAGGGTCATGGAATAATGGACTGACCTACTCAATGTTGACAAATTCAGTTCAGATATATCAAGGATCAGTTTTATTTGCCATGTACGTACACTTACAAGTATTATGAATTTGCTGTGTTGTGTTGGCACAGCATGCAACAACAACAACACCATTCTACAATTATAAACAATAAAGAATTGTATAAAAGATGTTCGAGATTAATCTAAGCTCTAAGGTCAGAGGTTATAGGTAAAGTCATGGAGATGGAATCATCTTTTTGTAATGAATCTCTCTTTTAAAATCTAATCTCACAGCAGGCATAGTGCCTATGGGCTTCTTTTGCTAACTTGCAGCCACTAATAATAAACCAAATAGCTGATTACTCAAGCTAACAAAACTAAACTTAATTGATGTAACTATGTTAAATCAGGTAGAGTCAATAATTGTTTTCACTTCTGTCCATTCATATTGGTGTTCAACAATCCTATTAAAGTTAGTGTAATTTTAACATAATAAAGGTAAATAAAGTAACAAATCCAAAACAAAGTAATAAAGAACATGGCAAATCATTCAAAATCGTGTCTACATGATAGTCAATGGTCATGAAAGACACTGCACATCTATATTTAAGAGTTAGCCATGTATAAACCAACAGTTTGCAATGTAAGCAGTCACCTCTTCTGAAGGAGGGTCAGAGGAGAGTTCTACCCTCCCTATAAATGCAAACAGAAAGTTAAAAAAATAAGGCTGTTGTAGTATTGTTATCTGATGACTATATTTGCAAAATGGGTGAAGAACTTAACAGCTAAAAATCTTGCAGCCAAACTTAAGTTTTTAACTTTTGATATTAGACAAAGTACTATGGTAAGTATATTGGAAGATGTATGTGTATGTATAACTGTGATGAACGTGTTACTTCAGGGAGCAAAATGTTCCTTGACAACAGCCTTCATTGATATTTTTTTAACTTCAAGAATTGACCAGGTAATTGCTGATATGATAACACAAGCCCTTTGAACAGGTACAGACAACCCCACCCTGCACTATGACATGTTACCAGTCGGATTGAAAAGTAATGATGAGCATAAGGAGGTGGATAATTTTGTAACTTCTGAAAGGCTGCTTTTGTGTTCAAATCTAAACTTTTTTCTCCACAAATCAGAATGAAGCATCCTTAAACAAAAATATTGAGTAGTTGTAGTTTCAGAAGAAACATTATGGATTCTAAAGATCCAGGTAAATATAATCTTACAGCAGTTATGTAAATAGATGTTTGAAAATGTAGTTTCCAGTTCCATTAGTGACATGAAGGATTTGATATATATTTCTCAATCGAAAAGATGTTTTGAAAACATAGTTTGGTTACTGTGAAATGAATGACATGCATAATCTAGGAAGAAACAGGTTTTAGATGTATAATTCCCAGAAATCCAAGAGAAACCAGTATTGGAAAAAAAAAGGACATTAAAGTTAATCTCTTAAATGCAGCAGTATTAGGCCAATTTTAAATTGGATTGAGCAGTTGAGCATATTTGTTTAACAAAAAACAACTTATTCAAAGGCTAAAAGCAATTGAGTTACAACATCCAGTTGTGTAACATGTGGTTTGGGGCACTAGGAGTGCCAAATCAATTTCAAATACACCCATTGCATTTGGGAGTCTTGGGTCAGATATGTTGGTGTAGTCATTAGCAAATGCACAGCCAGAACAGGTCAGAATTGTGCAGAGGAGGAATGAATGATCAATTAGCATGCAGTGCTTCTCTTAACCTTGCATGACTGAATGCATGTTTGGCCACAGAAAGGACTCCCTATTGGTGTTGTTTGAAAAATTAATCATGTACACAGTAGATGCTGGTTGATTGCTTCTGAGTGCTACATAATTTTGTAAATAAATGCCAGAGTTCTTCAATGTCATTCAAGTCGACAGAATGATATAAGCGGTGGTGAACGGGTTTGGCCTCACCAAGGATTCTAGATCAACCTGTTAGTTCTGGATATGATATTCTAGAAAGGGTTCTCTTTGAGAATCAGATTGAGCAAAAAGTATGCAAGTAAGGGCAAGGTGCTAGAACAGAGGAAAGGAAGAGCGAATGAAGGACTCTCAACTGACGGACGTAGAGTATCTTTCAGAGAGTAATTCTACTTAAGCTGAACAGCGTTTGCTGAGGTATCTGTACCTTAGCAAGGATATGCATGTTGAAAACTGCCCAATGTTCCAAATATATGTACAAACTAGGAGAAGGATAAGAACTGCCTTGTCATTAGCTGGGTCTTGGTATGACACATCAATATTTGCAGCATCTCGCAGTTGTATACAGGGGGTCATTTATGATCACTTGAACTAACTACATCTCATGCTCGCCTGCCAAAATGAAAACTTCTTTTTGTGAATATTGTGGGTGAGAAATAGAGTAAAATGTCATAGACTAGTAGCATCATGTCTTGCAGTTAATTTAAGTCAAGTTTGTGATTACCCTCTCCGAAAGGGCTGGAAGGGACCTCTGTCCCTCAATTTCCAGGTCATGAACATGGAAATCAGTTCTTGATAAGTTGGCAGCAACCATGGAAGCCCATTCTGTAGCAGGTCAGCTGCCATTTGTATTTGAGAAGCATGACAAACCAATGAATTATTCCTGGTTGACAAAGCCAATGGGCTGATGAAATAGCCCATGTGAACATGGGCAGTATGTTTACAATAAAAACATGCTTTTATTGTACTATTAGAACTTCTAAATCACTCTTCCACTGCCTGAGCTGCTCAGGTAGAGCCAAAATGTGGGGTGACTTGATGTCTGCTGCACTATCTTGTCAACCCTTGTAATCAATCACAATGGAATAGAATGGAGAAATGTTGTGAGGAAATTGAATTAGTCCCTAAAGAGTCAGGCTGTCCATCTATTAATGTAAATATATAAGAGTTCCTCATTCATGAATGGTTCCACACTCTACCTGATCTTGTTTGCAAAACATAGGTTGGTCCAAAGCAAAAATAAAAACATCACCAAACATACAATCCAAATGATATTTTAAGGAGTAGGCATGCCATATTCCATAGATATGATCCTATGGTTGTTTCAATTGTTGGAACTTCCATTTGCTTTTGTTTCTCTTGGTGTTCCTTCACTCTCTTTTACCCCTTTGGCTTCAACAGAGTTGGTGGATGAGTTCTGACTTTCACAGAATGTCTGCACAAGACCTAGAACATTTTGGGGCATAGCCCTGCATCAAGCTGCACCATCTTAATGAGAGCAACAAGGAGTAAATCTATGATTATCAGGCATGAAATCATATTTGGCAAAAAAACATTGATAGGGGAACAATGGTGTTTTTGTGTACTGAATGCCTGAAGATAGAGGTACATTGGTGTTTGAGCTAAATGGATCTTTTGCCATCTCCCCTTCGACATTTATTATTTGCTGATGCAGCTTGTCATGGGAGTCCAATGATTTTTTTCTCACAGAAGTTTGGCTGGCTTTCTAAATTGTATTCTTTAAGCCATTGACTTTTAGTCAATTCCCCTATCCAAGTACATTGTTAAGAAGTAGTTAAATGATCAGTAAAAACTGATGCTATACTGTTTTGTTTTTATCTCTGGAGAATTGTTACAGTATATAGCCATGAAAAAGATATGGTTACTCAGATCTCATTCAGAATGCACATCTTTCAGTTTTGGGTGTAGTACTGATGAGAAAACATAATAGCTCAATAAGGGTATAAAATATATGGTGCTAAATTAGGAGGATAGGTTTCATAATATCTTCTTGTATTCTCCTGATTCCAGAATGGGGAGTGATGCAATGAATTGATAGAAGAGAATTGGCTGGTGACAGTTTCAAGGGAAATGGAATGTAATTCTTGAACAGACTTGAGCCATAGCCATTAACATGTTCAGAGTAATGTCTGCAAAAACAAACAATGAGCCAAGTGGTCAGATGAATTACTTCTGATGCCATTAGTGCAGATTTGCTGGTCATGATATCTCTATATTCCTCCTTAAAATGTACTGTAGAATTACTTTTTTTTAAACACAGTGGATTCCGGTTAATCGAGGCAGCCACTTGTTTCGGACTACTCTTAAAGAACAAAAATAAATTGAGATAATAGCCAGGATTTCCTTCATGTACTTGGGATACTACCACCTCATTGGGGCAGGAGACTTGTTAAATAGGCTCTAACTCATGTCAGTCACTCACACTGTGTGGCCATTAGACGTTTTCCCATGCTTAATGCAAACAGTTTTTAAACAGTTTTAGTTGTGTGTGTTTGTGTTCAAAAACAGTGATTTTTATCACTGAATAACAGGAAGGATATTAATAAGGTTGAAAGAGTGCAGAGAAGGTTTTCAAGGATGTTGCCGGGACTTGAGGAACTGAGTTACAGAGAAAGGTTGAATAGGTTAGGACTTTATTCCCTAGAGCATAGAAGAATGAGGGGAGACTTGATAGAGGTATATAAAATTATGGTGGGTATAGATAGAGTGAATGTAAGCAAGCTTTTTCCACTGAGGCTAGGGGAGAAAAAAAAAAACCAGAGGACATGGGTTAAGGGTGAAGGGGGAAAAGTTTAAAGGGAAATTTAGGGGTGTGCGGCTTCACACAGGGAGTGGTGGGAGTGTGGAATGAGCTGCCAGATGAAATGGTAAGTGTGGTTCACTTTTAACATTTAAGAAAAACTTCGGCAGGTACATGGATGAGACATGTATGGAGGGATATGGTCCAGGTGCAGGTCAATGGGATTAGGCAGAAAAATGGCTCGTCACAGCCAAGAAGGGCCAAAGGCCTGTTTCTGTGCTGTAATGTTCTATGGTTCTATAGTTGGTAAGAAATAAACAATCAGGCAATTCAGAACTTTTGCTCGCTGCGGTTTCAAGCATTCAGGCTTGGAGATTGAAGGAATTGCAGGTATCTATCGACAATCATCTTGAAGGTTAATAAGAAAATGAAGATTTGGAGGTTGCACTCATCGATACCATCAGTCCATTATCTGCACTAAATGTCTGTGCTGATTTTGTTCAATGCATACATTGGATGCATTCCTCCATCGATAAATATAGGGAACGAATACACAGTTTATAGTATTAGTTTGTTCTGTAATTTTTAAATATATAGTTGGTTATTCAGTTTGTTTATTTTACACCTTTTTACTTATTTTCATGGATCTAGCTAATTAGGGTAGCCGCTTAATTGGGCCAAAAATGTGCCATCCCTATGTATCCAAATTAACCTGAATCCACTGTATATGACCATAGGAACCAGCAGTTAGGACATCCATGCACCCTTTCAGCTAAAAGATGAGAAACCTGACAATTCATCCCCCCTATGGTATTACACTTGAAATACCAGGTGGGAGTATGTCAAAGTTCCATAATTTGATTTAATCTTCGGCCAGAGATATTGTTGAGCTAAACTAACACTTAGGTTGTATGGCTTTCTCTCCTTGAGATAAAATTCTTTTAAAGGATGTTGGTCCTGGATTAGTCTATAGAGCTGTTTAATCAGTTTGAAAGTTATGACCTTTAAACCATTTATTCACAGTTATATATACATTTATCTCATGAGTAATTAAATTCCATTTTTCTTTTCTTTCTCCTCCTGACAAAATGCAGCTATTCTGCAAAAACATACTTTGCAGCATGACAGCTGTTCAGACATTCATTCTCTTCATTATCAGCGTAATGTGTTCCACCCACACTGCAGCAATTTGCATTGGCTACTTTGACAGCACCTCCCAAACCCGTGACCCTAATATCTATGAAGTCAGCACAGCAAAGACGGGCACTGTGCAAGTTTCCTTAAAGGTCACGCACCTCCAAGAAATACCCTGGAACTAAGCCCTGAAACCCAGAAACACTGTGCAAATACATTTCCCAGAGGAATAACACTGATTTAAGCAAGAAGTTCTCATGTTCAGTTTAGATGAGATATGAAATGCTGGTGTTACCAACAGTGTCTTGTCCCATGCATTCAGTTCTGTTCAGTTTCAGTTTATTGTCATTTAGAAACCACAAATGCAATGCATTTAAAAAATGAGACAATGTTTTCTAGAATGATATCACAAAAGCACACGACAAAACAGACCACACCAGAAGATCCACATTACGTTTGGTAATCCAAATCCAGAGTCTCGAGAGGCTGCTGCATATTAATATCTCACTACCATCTTAGTGCGTTTTCTGGAAAGGAGCTCCAAACCCACCAGACAAAACAAAACTACCCAGACACACCAAATCAGGAGACCAACTCTGCCACCCAAAAAACCAAAAACTAAAGCTACAAGACCTACACAAAACCACATAGTTACATATAGTTATAGTTAACATATAATTACAACTGTACGTACCCCGTAACTGGGTGTCTGACCAGCAGAGAAAGAAGAATCACTTGGAGTCTGGTAATACCAAACTAAAGGTGTTTATTAGTAAACTACACAATACAATATCAAAAATGCAAATGTACATATAAAACAAGTTAGCAGTAATAAACCTAAAAGTGTAGGAATGATAATAATCAATAATAAACACGCTCTATTGATGTCTAGGGGTAAATGAATTGTCATAGAAAAGTATAAAGTTCATTTCATAAATACTGAAGTAGTTATGGTCATTATATTGAAATCATTGGAGAGAGAGAGCGAGTGAGATGTAACAGCAACTGCTGCGGCAGGCAAACCTTTTGTTGCTTTCTTAATCCGTCGTGTCGTTGTGGCCATTCAGTTATGACCCCTCTGGTCTTCAGCTAGACCATTCTTTTGTGGCGGACTCGTCACTCTGGCATGAGTGGACACACACTCAAGTCCCCAGCAACCCTGCTGTAACACTGTGAGTTTTACTGACCGATCTCCTGGTTTGGTCTTCGAAGCCCCCACCTTTCTGTGGGTTCCCAACACTCAATCAGTGTCCACTGGCGTGTCTGAAGAGTGTCTCTCCAGACCTGTCTTTTATCCCCACTCACAGGGTCTCAGCTATCCATCAACTCTGAATGACCGTGTCCATCAAATCAGGCCACTCCTGCTATCCCCTGAGGAATGTTAATGAGCAAAGTACAGTCCTTGTAGTAGAAAGTGAATAATCCAGGAAGAGTCATAATACAGTAAGTCAACAGTCTCTCTCCCCCTCTTATCTGTAGCAAATGTTCTTGGCTGGGCTTTATCTCTCTCATGAGCAGCAGAACAACAACAATAGTTCGTAGTTCTCAGGAAGGGGGGTTGGGAATGGTTAACTCTGTACCCCATTGTCCATCAGGTCTGTTCATCACTCATAACACAACAGTGCAGACAATACTATAATTAATAAAAAAAACAGACCATGGGCACAGTAAAAATAGTCCAAAGATGTTGAAAGACTGTAAGTTCATTCACTAGTGAATAAATCAGCCAATAGAAACTGACAAAGATTCTAATTCAATTTCTGTCTTAGTTTTTATTTTGTTTTTCATGTCATTTTCTACTTACTGTCATGAAAAGTTGAAGATTTTTGCTGCTATTGAGTTCCAAACATTCTCCACTTTTTAGTTTACCTAGAAACTGTTGGCATGCTATGTACACATACAGGCACACACATGTCAATGTATGGCAATGCAGAAACAGAAATTTTCTTACATTTCTGAAGGAGCTGAGGCCTCTATTTTCACTTTGACAAGGATCAATAGTTAAAAATTTGATCAAGATTGTGCCTGCACACAATGCTCCCTCAGTTGATATCTTCCAGCTAGCTCATGAACATGTCTATTTTACTTCTTTTACTTCTGTTTTTCATCTTAAGTGTCTTTTTGGTGCTGTTAGAGCCTGCAATTTACAGATTGGAGATCATTTGAGTGATCCAGTGCTTTGCTGTCTCTGAGAAAATTCCGGGAAGAGAGCAGGTACTCAGATGGTCTCAATATAAAGAAACTTTGAGCCAGGGTGAGAGCCAAATGTTTAACTCC
Source organism: Hypanus sabinus (assembly GCF_030144855.1). Classification (NCBI taxonomy): domain Eukaryota; kingdom Metazoa; phylum Chordata; class Chondrichthyes; order Myliobatiformes; family Dasyatidae; genus Hypanus; species Hypanus sabinus. Next base: position 39,539,790 of record NC_082730.1, on the reverse strand, counting down.
ATTTCACTGGTTGAAGTATCCATTATTCACCAATTAAAGTGTTGAGGAAGATTAAGACATTGAAGCAAATGTGGAAGCCGAGCGAGGATTTAGCGCCGACTGTGGCTGCTGGAGAAGGAATCAATAATTGGCCTCTCACAGTATGGCTTGCTGTGGTCAGACAGATAGGTCTCTCTGCCTCATGTGGTGTCCCGTTCTTTTGATGAATGTCAGTGATATCGTAGGATGGTATCATGGTTCTGTGTTTATGGATCGGACTATTGTGTTTATGGACTGTGGACTTTTTCAGATTTATGATTTTTATATTTTGTGTTTTTTATCGCCATTCCTTTTCAGTTTTGTTGTGCGAGGAAAGATGTTTAGGGTTTGAAGTTTTGTTTGTTTTCTTTGTGCAGGGAAGGGTTTGTTTTTGGGGCTGGTCGATGTTCCTGTTCCGTTTTGTGTGGGAGAAGACGGGTTTTGGGGGTTGATGATCGGGATGCCGTTCTTTTTTGTGTAGGGGAGTGGTGCACTTGTTGTTTCTATTTGAATGACCTTCATGTTCTTCCTTTGTTTTGTGACTATCTGAAGAAGACAAATTTCAGCGTTGTATATCCTTTGATAACAAATGAACATTTGAACCTTTGAATTTCTGGAAGATGCATGAAACAACATTGTGCCTTTCTGAAAAAGATTTGTTGGATATTATCAGTGTTGTAAGACACCATATTTCTACTTTTCTAACTAATCTGTGGCTGATGGTAATCATTTTTACAAGTATGGTTAATGATCTACAGATCATCACTGCTTGACATGAAAACATGTCCTTCCTGCAGAAACAAAACACCTTTGTATCTTGTCAATAGTGTTTTAAATGTTGCGAACAACTCAGTGATAAGGTACGAATGGTAGGAGAGGATCTGATAAAGAGATTGATTCGCTTTAAATTCAAGATACTGCTCAGTGGCATCATAGCCACCAAGCCAAAGGAAAATGTGTGCAGATTCCTGATGCCTGCTCAGAGTGGGGGGGGGGGGGGGGGATTAGTAATGGAACCAGAGGAAACAAGCACCAACAGCCTGGTTACCAGAAAGCACATGACTCAATGCCCCACACGTTGATCATGGAATGCTTGTCCCTGTGCAAGGTCAACAAGACACTCAGGACCTTCATCAAGAACTCAATGGCCCGTTGGAGGACAATGCTAGGAGTTAACGCAAAGCCAATAGCACAAGTGACCATCAGATGTGGAATAGACTAGGGTGATGCACTACTCCTTCTGCTGTTCTGCTTAGGCTTGAACCCCCTCAGCCCAGTCATCTCAAAGAGTGGATATGGGTACAGGATCGCGAGTGGAGTGACCATCAGCCACCTTCCGTACATGGATAACATTAAGCTGTATGTCAGGAATGAAACAGACATTGACTCTCTAGTCCACCTGACAAGGGTGTCCAGCAGAGGTATTGGGAAGTCATTTGGACTGGAAAACCACAGTTGGATGGTTGTGAAAAGAGGAAAACTCATCAATAATGGGAGTCAATTTACCTGAAGGCCACATACCAGATGTACAGGACAGCTACAAATACCTGGGGATCCTTCTGGTGCATGGAAGCCACAATGTGGACACAAGGAAGACTGCATCATCCAAGTACCTCCAAAGAGTGAGATAGGTGCTAAAAAGCCAGCTGAATGGGAAGAACCAGATCAGTGTCATCAACACATTTGACCTACCAGTCATCGGATACCCATCTGCGATAGTGTGCTGGCCAAGGAACGAACTGGGAGCTGTTGACATCAAGCCCCGGAAAATGCTAACAATATGTGAGGATTCACGTTAAGTGACTGTACAACCGCTAGAATAAAGGAGGATGGGGACTTGGAAGTGTCAAGGCCACAGAACCGGAAGAAACGTGAAACGTCCATGAGTTGTCAGGAAGATGGCCCCTAAGGATGACCCGTGAGGAGAATACCTCAGGCAGCAGGCAGGGGACACGGAAATGGAAGTGGGTGAAGCAGAGCCAGAGGACCAGAGGCCATGGCAGGACAAGCCACTGCAGGAGATGTACTATCACCAGATATCAGAGGTGGCTGACATACGAAAGTCCTACCGAAGGTTGGAGGACAGCAGAGAGGTGCTGCTCATGGTTGCACAAGAACAGGTGTTGAACATAAGAAGCAGGGGTCTATCACACCAGACAAGACCCAAGTTGCAGATTGTGCAAGGAATCTGCTGAAACCATCCAGCACATAGTAGCAGAGTGCAAGATGGAGGCAGGGACAGCAGACACTGAACAGCACAACCAATTTACAGGAATTGTGTACTGAAAATTTGCACAGAGTATGGATTGGACACTCCCAAGTCCAAATGGGAAACACCCAAGAAGGTAATGGAGAATGACAGAACTAGGACCCTGTGGAACTTTCAACTACAGACTGATAATCGAGTACTGGCCAACCCAACAGACATAATAATACTAGACAAGGAACAGAAGAAAGCAATTGTAACGGATGTGGCAATCCCAAATGACAGAAACATTGGGAAGAAAGAAAACAAGAAGTGGGAGAGAACTTGGAGAACAGATAGAAAAGGTGTGGAAGGATAAAGCCAGTGTAATCCCTATGGTGCAGGGGCAACTTCCACGTGTAAAAGAATGAATTCTGTGGAACTGTTGATCCCCTTTTCATATAACCATTTGATGCAAAAGGAAACTATTTGACCAATTTTTGACTGACCATTGGGCAAGCCAGTCAGCCCCAATCCTACATCCTACTTGCGGCAGAGTTATTTCCTACAGATATACATGCAATGGCCACTTTATTAGGTACAGGAGTGGAACCTGCTCTGGGCCTGCTGCTGTAGTCCATTCACTTCAAGATTCAATGAGTTGTGCATTCAGAGATGGTGTCCAGGATGCCACTGCTGTAAAGCATGGTTATTTAAGTTACTGTTGTCCTCCCATCAGCTTAAATCAGTCTGGCTATTCTCCTCTGACCTCACTCATCAAAGAGGGGTTTTCACCTACAGAACTGCCGCTCTCTGGGTACTTTTTTTGTTTTTTTGTGCATCATTCTCTGAAGATTCTAGTGATTGTTACATGTGAAAATCCCAGGTGACCAGGTGAGAGGCTCAAACCACTCTGTCTGGCAGCAACAATAATTCAACAGTATAAGTCACTTAGATCACATTTCTTCTCCATTCTGATGTTTGGCATGAACTACAACAGAATCTCTTGACCATGTCTGCATGCTTTTAGGCATTGAGTTGCTACCACATGATTGGCTGATCAGCTATTTGTATAAACAAGCAGGTGTACAGGGTTGCCTAATAAAGTGGCTGCAGAGTGTATATCCAATTTCCTTTTACAAACTTTGGTTGTTTCAGCCAGCAGCTGATTCCAGTTCATTAACACTCACTCCAGAGTAGAGTTCTTCTTCATATCCTATGTATCCAATGCACCAGAGTTAAATTTGTACCACTTTGTACCACCAGCTAATGGGAACAGCTTTTCTTTGTCTACCGTCTCCAAACCTGTCATTTGAAGCATGTCTTCACATGTGTAAAAACAGAGAGCCTCATGAATTTATTATGAGTCTCAGTTTCTTGTTGAGTTCTTCTCACAATCTTATTTTTTTTTCATTTTTCACTGCTTGAGATGTAAACCGACCATCTTCCATTCAAAGCACCGACTCAATTTTCATTCTACAAATTCAATAAAATAAGCAGAAAGTGAATTCAATAACGGTCAAACAACTTACCTTGCCAGAATACTGTCCAAACAGAGAAAATGAAAATGTACACTTTTTTTACTGAATGAGTTAGCAAAGGATCCTCTGGGATCCTGCACATTTATACGAACCCCGGCCAAACTAATAGTCTTGAATGTGTTTCTCATTTATAAATTGTGGTGAATATATAACCATTTCAGATTTGAAAAAAGTTGTCTTTAAATTGTCAATTTTACTACCTTCATTCTTTCTCAACAAGTAGGACTTTCCAGTGTCCAAACATTTTAATTCCAATTCCCAATCCCATTCTGACATGTCTGTCCATGGCTTTCTCCACTGCCACAATGAGGCACTCTCAATTTCGAGGAGCAACACCTCAAATTCCATCTAATCTGATGGTATGAACAACATTTTCTTTAACTTTCAGTAAGTTCTCCCTTATTTCTTTTTTGATTTTTCATTGTGACCCCACTCTTACCTCTTCTCTTCTCCTTACCTGCCTATCACCTCCCTCAGCTGCCTTTCCTCTTTCCTTTTCTCCTATGGTCCTTTCTCCTCTACTATCAGATTCCTCCTTCTTCTGCCCTTTACCTTTTCACCTATCACCTCACAGCTTCTCACTTCATCCCGCTTCACCTGGTTTCAGCGATCGCCTTCCAGATTGTACTCCTTCCCCTCCTCCCAGCTTCTTATTCTGGCTTTTTTCCCCTCTCCTTTCCGGCCACGATGAATGATTTCAGTCCAAAACATCAACTCGTTATTCCTTTCCGTAGTTGCTGCCTGAACTGCTGAGTTCCTCCGACATTTTGTGTGTGTATTACTTTGGATTTCCAACATCTGCTGAATTTCCTGTGTGTAATATTATTAAATTCTTTAATGGAAGGATGTTGTGAATTAATTGGTATTCATGGAGCTTGCTAAATCTGCATTTTGGCAACACAGTTGATGATTGGAAATTTTAGTGGAACTACAAATAGGCCTGTTATGACAATCATAAGAGTAGATAAACATGTCCAGTTTGTTATTGATTCACAAGCAATGAAAAGTTGCACATTACTGAATATGGAGATTAACAGCTTGACTTAATAACATCTGATGCTAAGAATGTAAAGCTGGTAACAAACTACTATAAATATATTTTCATTGATCTTCCTCTCTCCAGTTCTTTAGGAATTTTGGGGGGTATTTCTCAGAGGGGAGAACCCCGTCAATCATAGCATATTCTTCTTGCTTTATGCCCGACTGGAATTAGTAAAAATAATGGAAAAATTAACCTTTATTCATCTTGGCATTACCATTGGATTGTCTAAAGTTTATAATTAGTGAGCCGCTCTTTACTCAGGTGGCTTTTCTGAGACCCAGAACTTTTTTCAACCTTTCCCATCATGATAATCTTTTGCTACATGAATAATTCTTGTATCTAGTTCTTCACATTATAAGTTAATCATGTATGAGGTCCATGATCCCTGTATAAATGACTTTCAGAGATGTCATGGGATTAATATGGTACGAAATTAAGGATCCATGATGCATGCAATTTGAACATCCACAAGGACAGTAGACTATGCAGGTGCCTAAATACAATGGCGACATGTAATAAGAATGACTTAACCAGAATGAATTCCTGTTGATTTTTAAGCAAATCTAACTTCTCCAGCTGCATGAATTCCTTTCATTGTTGACTAATTCCAACTTTGATAATTATCTATAATCTAAACCATCCATACAGGCACCAGCTCATTACAATTCAGACCTTACACTTCAAAACATCAGGAGTGACAGAGAACAATACAGTCATTTCCTGCTGATATTACTTGATCTGCAAAGCAGCTCTTGATTTACAAGCTACTGATATTCTGCAGCATTTAAAATAACTATATTCCCAACTGGTCATAAAATGTATCAATTTGCATTTTAAACAAGTGAAATCTAGCTCACTACATTAGAAGTAACATCACATATCTACCATCACCACAGAGGGTGCTATATTTGCATAATTGCTCTGGGATCTCTCTGCTATTACAGTGAGGTTATGTCAGGCAAGACTTAACCAATAAAGGACTGCATCTACTTCAAGTTAACTCGATCTACATCGAGAGCACTTCTTATGTCATTGTCTGTATATAATGCCAAGAACATCCAGTTCCACCATTTTTAATAGGGTTGCAAAGTGAGTCAAAGAGAACGAATTACATGCAAACCCTGCATTATGGGGAGGGTGTATTCCTGGAAAATGCTCCATATCACAATTTTCTGCAAGGCGAATCACCGTCACCTGAGCATGCATCAAAAAACTCAAGCTGATAAAAGACTTTATGCTTATTTACTTTCTTCTCATAAACTGGGTAAGATTGAATTTTATCCAATACATACCTCAAATCTTTGGGTATTTATTTGAGAATAGGGGCAAATTCCCGTTCTCCAAACATCCACAAGTCAGTGCTCGTCTCTATTTTTAGTTGTGTTTTCTTTATATCACGAAATAATCTTCTTTCTTAAAAGAATTTGGTAGCAAGAGAAATAAAAGGTCACAGTAAAAAAGGACACTTAATTAATTAAAACAATACATACCAAGCATTACACAACATATGGGTAAGCCTAGGTAGTTGTAGGGTAAAGACATGTTTGGCACAGCTTTGTGGGCCAAAGGGCCTGTGTTGTGCTGTAGGTTTTCAATGTTCTATGTTCTATTTCTGACCACTCACAACGTGGTGAATAACTATTGTGTTTGCCATTTTACCAAAATTTTTAAAACTCAATTTTTATGCTTTTCTATATTCTTCTTGATTTTATGTATGAAGCCATTCTTTGTTGGAGAACTTTACTTAGAAAGATAGATAACAACTTCATTTTATCTTTCAAATTTCTGTATGCTCTGAAATTATACAGATTGGAGCGTAGGAAGAGTAACTAATGGTAGGAGGGAGAAAGAAACCAAATAGCCTCAAATAACTAGAACTGAAAATATTGGAAACCATAATGAAGGGCATAATGAAACCATAATAGCAGGGCACTTAAAAATTATTGATGCTGAGCCGGTTCCGCAAGGATTTATAAAGCATTTCACCAACAGTTGGAATGTTTTGAGGTTGTAGTTAGGAGAATAGATGTGGGAGAAATATCAGTTAACAAGAAATATTAAAAATATCCAATTAACTGGATTCCACTGCACTTGAATGTGAACCACTTGTAACTTTGCAGCAAGCACAACTTCACAAGAAAATAAAAAGAATATTTTAATGGAAACATTTGCTCCACCCATAGGAAAATGCCCCCAGTTCAACTTTTCAAGCCACAATGAAATATCACAGGTCACTGCAGCAGTTAAATAGAACACATACACTAGTTCAACAACAAATATACAAAAGAAAAAAATGCTGAACAAGTACATGCTTATGTAACCCCCTAGAGCAATTTATTTCCATAGCAACATTCTCTGGTAATACTGCTTGTTATGGTTGGTTTAGTTCCTAGATTTTAAATGTGATAAGGTGAACCTCACAATCAAGATTTACTTCTCAAACCTGATTGAACAGTAGTTTCCTCAAGTCACAATGTTACATTTGTGAAGTTGTGCTTGTTGCTGATGTACAAATACATTCAGATAGAGTGGATTCCTGTTAATTGGGCCATTGGTTGATCTGGGCAGCCACTTATATGGGACAGCTATTAAAGAGCAAAAACGGGTCAAGAAAATAGCTGAGATTCACTTTGTTTACTTGGGACAATATGCCACTTAATTAGAGCAGTAGACTGTTGCCGAACATTTTCTAACTAGCATCAGTCACATGCACATCATCTGGCCTTTAGCTACTACACCGTGCTTCGAGTGAACAATTTTTAAATAGCATCAGTTGCATGTGTTTGTGTTCAAAGAGCGGTGATTTTGTCACTGATAGTTGGTGAGAAAGAAACAGTAAGACAATTCAGAACTGTTTTGCTCGCTGTCAGGCTTGAGGATGCCAGAAGCAGCCGGGAATGATAATCAAATGATTGTACTACTTCAATAAGCTAGCAGCTATGAATTGAAGATATCTGTTGACAATCATTTTGAATGTTACAGTGACAATGAAGTGTTGGAGGATGTAATTGTCGATAACAGTCCATTATCCATGCTAGGTGTCTGCATGGATTGTGTTTACTGAGTACACTGGATTTATTCCTCTGCTGATAACTATTAGGAACTAATACACAGTTTTATAGTATTGTAGGACTATTGGTAGTGTTCTGGTTTTTTCTGTATTTTATTTAGATGCATAAATAGTTATTCAGTTTGTTTATTTTATACCTTTTTAGTTATTTTCATGCAAGTTCAGTGAGTTGGGGCAGACACTTAACTGGGCCAAGATGTACAGGTCCCAATGCATTCCAAATCCACTGTAGTTAGAGTGCTACAAGGAAGAGTTGGATTTGTGTCCTTGCAAAGAGCTCAAACCACTTATCAGAATAAGATTTACTATCACTGACATATGCTGTGAAACTTGTTAACTTCGCAGCTGCATTAAATTGCAATACATGATAAACAGAGTAAAAACTGAATTACAGTAACTGTGTATATATGTACGCATAATAAAAGGTTGTTAAAATAAGTAACGCAAAAACAGAAATTTAAAATCAAAGTAGTGAGGTTAATGTTCATATGTTCAATGTCCATTTAAAACTCGGATGGCAGAAGGCTGTCCCTGAATTGCTGAGTGTGCGCCGTTAGGCTTCTGTTCTTCCTTCCTGATGATAAGTTTAAGAGGGCATGTCCTGGGAGGTGGGGATCCTTAATAACAGATGCAGCCTTCCTAAGTCACTGCTCCTTGAAGACGTCTTGGATACCACGGAGGTTGGTACCCATAGCAGACAGACTAATTTTACAAGTTTTTGTAACTTATTTCGATCTGGTGCAGTCAAACCATCCCCCAATACCAGATGGTGATGCAGCCGCCCAGACTGCTCTCCACAGTACATCTGTAGAACTGTTTTAGTTGACAACCAAATCTCCTCAAACTCCCAATGAAATATAGCCACTGTCTTGGCTTCTTTATAGCTGCATCAAAATGTTACAACCACATTAGGTCCTCCGAGATATTGACACCCAGGAACTTGCAATTGCTCACTCTCGCCACTTCTGATCCCTCTATGAGGATTGGTTTGTGTTCCTTCATTTTACCCTTCCTGAAGTCCACAATCAGCTCTTTGGCTTTGCTGATGTTGAGTGCAGGGTTATTGCTGCGACACCATTCAACTAACTGGTATATCTCATCCTGTACGCCCTTTCGTCAGCATCAGACATTCTGCCAACAATATTGTCAGCGAATTTAATGATGGTATTTGAATTATGCCTCGCCACACAGTCATGGCGGTAGAGAGCATAGAGCAGTGAGCTAAGTACACATCCCTGTGGTGCACCAGTGTTGATTGTCAGTGAGGTACAGATGTTATTTCCAATCTGCACAGATTCAGTATTTTGGTTAGGAAACCAAGGATCCAGTTGTAGAAGGAGGTACAGAGGTCCTGCAGCAGTCCTGATCAGGACTGCAGGAATGATGGTGTCAAATGCTGAGCTATTGTCATCCTAGCATAGGTATTTGCTTTGCCCAGGTGATCCGAGGCTGCGTGGAGAGCCATTGAGATCACGTCTGCTGTAGACTTATTGTGGCGATAGGCAAATTGCAGTGGGCCCAGGTCCTTCCTGAGACAGGTGTTGTTTCTACCAGTGACCAGCCTCTCAACACATGCAAACCACTTCTGACACTTCTCGTTCAAATCTACCTGTGGAAGTTAAAACACTAGACTTAAATTGATGAAAACCGACAAGATCAATCTTTTGCAATGCATATTTTGAAACAAACCTGATGCTATAGAACAAGGGAGAACATTTATAAGGAAGATAGGGGGAGCTTAAATGGTGTAAATTATGTTCAAGTTTGTTCAAATTGAATGAAGTTGTACATCCATGTAAGATTAGATATGATGTTGATGTTTTATCTTTTCCACTATCAAACTGCATTTTACCATTTGGTAAAGTTTCTTGTATTAATTACATATATGGACATCCATTACTCTTGAGAGACCACGGATTTGCACCTTGGAAAGTTTCCAGGGCGCAGGCCTGGGCAGGGTTGTATGGAAGACCGGCAGTTGCCCAAGCTGCAAGTCTCCCCTCTCCACGCCACCGATGTTGTCCAAGGGAAGGGCAAGGGCCGATACAGCTTGGCACTGGTGTTATCGCAGAGCAATGTGTGGTTAAGTGCCTTGCTCAAGGACACAACATGCTGCCTTAGTTGAAGCTCGAACTAGCGACCTTCAGATCACTGGACCAACACCTTAACCACTTGGCCATGCGCCAACACAATATTAATTTTAATATTGAGCTACAGACTCTTTTGACAGATAAACACTTGCTGGTTTTCCCTCTGTGGGTTTCTACAGTCCCATGTAAATCAACAATCTGCAAAGTAAATCAAGTGAATTTATTAATTGAATGTTAGCAATTTTTCTGACCTATAGGGAAGGGATTGTTGTACTTCTAAGATATCCCTCAATGGAATCTCTAGGCTAACATTCTGAAGTATTAATTGTAGAATGTTGATCAAATATAGGAGCTTTAGATATTTTTTTTCTTCCTTGACCAGAAATGGAAACAACACTTGTATTGTCTTCGCTAGAAAGCACGGAGGAGTGGGATTAAACCGGTTTTCAATGACTCATAACCACACCTTGCACTGCATTTGCCAAATCTGGGTGTTTTTAACAGTTCTATGTTACATAGTTTAAAATGTTAGCACAATAACATGCTTACATTGCACTCCTAATGTGGTTTTTAAAAAACCCAAGTGTTTAACAGGAACCATTTTAAACAGAGTTTCCAAAGCTACATAAGCACAATTGGCACCAAAAAGTGGTAATTTAGAGGAAGCATCATAAAGAAGGAAAGAGAAGCAGAGAGATTTACATGGAGATTTACTGCATGGGGTTTTGGCAGATGATGCAAGCACCATCAATAGTGAATGGATTGAAATCGAGGTAACTGAGAGAATAAAATTGGAGTGGTGATGAGAAAGCATACAGGACTAAGATAGTTCAGCTGTTTGAGTTGTGTCACAGCAACAACCTTGCACTCAACTTCAGTTAAACCAAAGAGTTGATTGTTGACTTTAGAAAGGGTAAAATGAGTGCAAGCACACCAGTCCTCTTCCAGAGATCAGAAGTGGAAAGGATGAGCAATTTCAGGCTCCTGGGTGTCAACATCCCTGAGGATCTATGCTGGGGTGACAAAGAAGGCATGGCAGTGGCTATGTTTCATTAGGAGTTTGAGGAAATATTGCATGCCATAAAAGGCACTTGCAAATTCCTACAGATATACCATGGAGAGCATTTGAACTGGCTGCATCATTTTCTGGTAAGGGGGAGGGCACTGCACAGGATCGAAATATGCTGCAGAAGGTTGCAAACTCAGCCATCTCCATCATGGGCTCTAGCCTCCCCAGCATCTAGGACATCTTTAAGTAGAGATGCTGCAAAAATGTGGCATCTATCATTAAGGAGCCCCAGCACCCAGAAAATGCCCTCTTCTCATTGCTACCATTAGGAAGAAGGTACAGGAGCCTGAAGGCACACACTCAATGATTCAGGAATAGCTTCTTCCCCTCTACCATCAGTTTTCTGAATGGACATTGAACTCATGAACACTACCTCATAACTTTCTTTTTCTCTCTTTGCACTGTTTATTTAATTTTGCATAGAGAGAGATACAGAGAGAGAGAGAGAGAGAGAGAGAGAGAGAGAGTGATGGACACACACACGTATATATAGATATATAGGTATGATATACTTACTATAACTTACTGCTTTTATTATTATCTATTGTGAAGTACTGCTGCTGCATAACAACAAATTTCACAATATATGCTGATGATATTAAACCTGATTCTGACTCTGAAACCTTGAAGACTGTAGATTTGGAGAAGGTAAACAAAGTAGGGGTTTGTGAGCCTCTACTGAGAGTGTTTCCACAATGATGCGTATTTGTTGTGATGAATAAAGAGCTATATACTGGGGTTACAATGGCTCTGCAGTAACCTCATTCACAGAAGCAACATCAGTCATAGAACTGGTTTGGATTTGCTGTCAGTGGAGTTATCAGGAAGGTGCAGGAAATGTGAACTGAAAAGAGAAAATACTAAAACACGAAGCAGGGCAGGTAGCATCTGCATAGCTGGATCCTGACTAACTTGCTGGGTGTTTCAGTATCTTCAGTTTTTGTTTCTGTTAATTGAAAGGAGTTGACTTCAATTGCATGAATCAAACTATTCTAAACATGTATTCTAAAAAGTACTGTGAGGAATTAAATAAAAGAAGCTGCTGGTATTGCGATTCAGCATTAGTGAGTTGTCAACAGTTTTGAAAAAAATTCAAATAATTTAAGATTTTCATAAAGTGTGTGTGAGTGATAGTTTATTTTTCTGCTCCTAGTGGAACGTGGATGAACGCTTCTCAAAGATGCGTCATGCCCTGATATAGATTGATGAGTTTCTCCGCTATTCTGACTGGCTTAGAACTTTCATCCATAAGGCAAAGTGCTCAACTGATTTTAAAGTGCCTCCTCACTCCAAAGGCTTAATTAGATAAAATGGTTATTGCATGTTTTCTAGTCTGGCAAGGCAAAGATCAATGGAGGATGATGAAGAATTTGAGAAGGCTCGTCGGCGCCGAACTCGAATGAACAGTTCATTAACAGATAATGAAGGTATTCCTGAAGAGCAATATACATCTGAAAACAGGTACAAATATTGTAATTATATCTGTTCTCTAAAAGAGTAGTCTCCAATAGACTGGGGAGTAGTCTATTGTCAAAAAGGTGGTAATTAACAAATAACTAATCCAGCATTTAATAAAATAGAGACAATCAAAAGTCACTTTCCAACACAGTTCAGCAGATTTCAATAGGTACTTTTAATGTCAGAGAAATGTATACAATATACACCCTGAAATAGTTTTCTTTGCAAGCATCCACGAAAACAGAGGAGCATCCAAAAGAATGAATGACAGTTAAATTTCAGAACCCCAAAGCCCCCGCAGCTCCCCCCCGCATAAGTAGTAGCAAAGCAATGACCCCCCCCCCCACCAGCAAAAAAGCATCAGCACCCTCCACCGAGCACTCAAGCATGCAGCAAAGCATCAATACAAACACAGACTTGCAGGACCCAAAGACTACTCGTTCACACGGTAATTCGACATACCACAGGCTCTCTCTCTCCCTAATAATGGAAAAAGAGATGTCTCCATTTCACAGCGAGAGGAAAGAAGTAACAAAACAACTCTCTGACTTATGGTGTTATTTCCTCTTGAGAGACAAAAACAATTGTCTTGCTTTTGGTTCTGAATGGTCTTTAGCAGTTACACATTCATAGCCCACCATCTAGAGATACCCGAGACTGCAACATATGGGGAGAAGAAATTGCTTATCATCTTAGTTCGAAATTGCCCACTAGTGCTATTCAAATTTCTCAGAAAGGAAAATAATATATTCCCTAGCAACCACTCCCACAACCTCATGTTTCAGTATAGTTGCCTTTCATTCTGAACACTAAGAATTTCTGGCTTATTCTACGTCACCAGATGGAAGTTAACACCAATGGCCACATCCAAAACAAACAATCAGACTTGCCGTGGGGTAGCACAGTTGGTTTAATGGAATGGTGTGGAGGACTGTGAAGGAAAAACAGGAATGGGGGAAGGGGTTTTTGAAAATAAGATGTAGAAGAAGGAAAGGTAAAGGAGAAACCAAATCAAGATATAATATTATCGGGGAAAAAAAAGTTCTTGTCAGTAAATTCTTCAGGGGGAATGAAGGCATAATAAAAAAGCAACATTGAACAAGGGTGCTATTGCAGAAATGAAACAAAAGGAAAACATTGTTTGACTAGTAACTAGAAGACAGACCTACTGGTTGGAAGCCGTAAGTTCAAATCCTAATGTAATAAATGGAAAATTTTAATTCAGGTGATTAAGCAAGTCCAGAATAAAAAGCTGATATTGATTTTTTTCATAAAAAATCCAATTGGATCATATTAGCTTTCAAGGAAGGAATCAGCAATCCAATACCCAGTTTGGCCTGTATGTGATTGTAGTTGCTGACTCATAATTGTTCCTTAAAATAACTTGATGGATCTGTCAGTTAAGGGACAATTAGGAAGAGCAATAAACTTTGGCCCAGCAGCAAGGCTCTCATAATGACAAATAATATACAGAACAATTCAATTGTTATTGGATTTATAGAAAGTGCACGTTCTGTCAGTGATATCTCCCCACAATTTTTTCTTTATTTGACCAGCAGGTTAAAAATAAATGTGCACACACAGCTTACATTAGGATTGATTGCAATGCCATGGAGGAGAGATTTATTCAGGATGCCAGGGGTTAAAAAGCTTTATGACTGAAACATACTCTACCAAGAAATCGATGCCAGTTTAAGTGAGTTAGTAAGACAGTGTGTAACAAGCCAATGAAAGTTTTGACCAAAGAAATGACACACCAATATTTGGCAGTGGTTGAGGGCCAAGGTTCTGCGCTCTGTTGAAATGCTCTTGTACTTTGAAAGGCTTTTCCTTTATGTGCTTCATGATAACAATGTCTTCAGCAGCATCAACCTTATGCGCCGTGTTGTACTACATGGGCAATCATTGTCTTTATGACCATGATTGTTCTTGGTATATTTTCCCACAGAATTGGTTTGCCATTGCCTTCTTCTGAGCAGTATCTTTACAAGACATCCAGTCCCTAGCCATTATCTATACACTCAGAGACTGTCTGCCTGGCCTCAGTAGTTGTATAACCAGGAACTGTAATATGCCCCAGCTACTCATTCAACCATCCACCATCTGCTTTCATGGCTTCACGTGATGCCAGTTGGGGGAGGAGGGGGCTAGGCAGGTGCTACACCTTACCCAAGGGTGACCTATAGTCTAGCGGAGGGAAGGAGCACCTTACACCTCCTTAGATTAAGATGCATCTTCAATCCGCCACCCAAGATGACAAAGTATATGAATGTAATCAAATCAGTGGCACTTGGAAAGGGAAGGGAAAGTTGTCACAGGAGTCGGAGGACTGTGAATGGAGAGGGATGGGAGTATCCTATTAGAAGATCTATTAGGGGCTGTGCTTAGAGGGGTCATTTGGCATTTGGTGGGGAGTGGGTGCAGGGCATTTCAGGCTGAGGACTGGTAGTTGTCATTGATGAAGGGAAAGCTGGTTGGAAGTCAGGGTTTAGAGTTTGGTAGGAGTGCATTTCAGACTCAAGGGTGATCCCTCATGATTGTTAATGACACTATCTGAAGAAGACCTACCAGAGGGTTTCCCAGTTTCAATTAAAATCCTGGGGTCTGCTATCAACTGTACAAGCTTAGCTATTACCGAGTATCACATTATCCAAAGGATTAGGGGTTTGACATGTTTATGGGTTCCTAAAGAAATGACATTTGCTGTAACTGTAATATAATAACAGCAAAGCCACACATAACAAATGTGAAGATTGGTTGGCATTGGTTTCTTGATCTTATTCCTAATCAACTTGGAAAACTCCTTGTGCAGGCATTCAAGAAAGATTCTTTTACATTAGAACAAGTAAAGCACCCCATAGAGCAGGGCTTCTCAACCTGTGTTCCATGGACCCCTCAATTAATGGTAGGGCTCCATGGCATAAAATTGACTTGGAACCCCTGCTATAAAGGGACACAGCCATAAATGGATGGAGGCATACCCAGCCCAATCCTCCTTGATTACTTCATGGTTTGTGATCTCCCTGATCTCTGGCCGATTTTTTTGTGATATCTTCATGCCTTGTTCAATCTCTCAATCCAGAAAAAAAAGTACTCTGATGGCACCAATTCAGTTAGGTTGAGTTAGGACCCAAGTGAGTCCAATATCCTTGTGGGCAGGCTCACTAGAGATGCTCAGGTGGGTTTAAACTAATTTGTCAGGGGGATGGGAACTGGAGTGATAGTGCTGAAAATGAGGTAGTTGGTTTACAAATAGAGGCAGTGTAGTGAGACTCCTAGCAATGAGAGGCTGTTGATAGGGTAAAATTGTAGTCAACAGGATGAGTTGCAATGTTAAAGGTGGACAAAATTGAAAAGGGTGAATACAGGACTGAAGGTGTTATATTTGATGTGCACAGTATACAGAATAAGGTTGATAAACTTGTAGCACAGTTAGAGATTGGCATGTATGATTTTGTAGGTCTCGCTAAATCATGGATGAACAAAAATTAAAGCTGGGAGCTTCATGGCTAAAAATACACATTGTATTGGAAGGACAGGCAGGAAGGCAGAGGTGGTGGTGTTGTTCTGTTGGTAACGAATGAAATCAAATCATTAGAAAGATGACATGGTGTCAGAAGGTGTTGAATTGCTATAGATAGACCAGTGGTGTGCCCCAGGGATGTGGTCTGGGACCCCTACACTTCGTAATTTTTATAGATGACCTGGATGAGGAAATGGAGGAATGGGTTAGTAAATTTGCTGATGACACAAAGGTTGGAGGTTTTGTCAGAGGCTACAGAGGGACAGTGATAGGATGCAAAACTGGGCTGAGAAGTGGCAGATAGAGTTCAACCCAGATAATTGTAAGGTGGATCATTTCGGTAGGTCAAATATGATGGCAGAATATAGTATTAATGGTAAGACTCTTGGCAGTGTGGAGGAACAGAGGGATCTTGGGGTCCGAGTCCATAGGACACTCAAAGCAGCTGCGCAGGCTGATTCTGTGGTTAAGAAGGCATATGGTGTATTGGCCTTCATTAATCGTGGAATTGAGTTGAAAAGCTGAGAGGTAATGTTACAGCTATATAGGACCCTGGTCAGACCCCACTTGGAGTACTGTGCTCAGTTCTGCTCACCTCACTGCAGGAGGGATGTGGAAACCATAGAAAGGGTACAGAGGAAATTTACAAGGATGTTGCCTGGATTGGGGAGCATGCCTTATGAGAATAGGTTTAGTGAACTCTGCCTTTTCTCCTTGGAGCAGCGGAGGATGAGAGGCGACCTGATAGAGGTGTACAGGATAATGAGAGGCATTGATCGTGTGGATAGTCAGAGGCTTTTTCCCTGGGCTGAAATAGCTAGCATGAGAGGGCACAGTTTTAAAGTACTTAGAAGCAGGTACAGAGGAGATACCAGGGATAAGTTATTTACATAGAGAGTGGTGAGTGCGTGGAATAGACTGCCAGCAATGGTGCTGGAAGCGGAAACGATAGGGTCTTTTAAGAGTCTCCTGTATAGGTACATGAAGCTTAGAAAAATAGAGGGCTATAGGTAACCCTAGATAATTTCTAAGGTAAAGACATGTTCGGCACAGCTTTGTGGGCCAAAGGGCCTGTATTGTGCTGCAGGTTTTCTACGTTTCTAACAAACTGTATGGGTAAAAATACCCTTTTGGGAGCTATAAGTAGACCACCAAGCCGTAGTAAGGATGTGGTCTACAAGTTGTGATGGGAGATAGAAAATGCATGCCAAAAGGGCATAATCACGGGTGGATTTCGATATGCAGATAGACTGGGAAAATCAGGTTGGTGCTGGATTCCAAGAGGGAGGTTTTCTAGAATGCTTATCAAATGGCTTTTTAGAGCAGCTGATGGCTGAGCCCACTAGGGGGATCAGCTATTCTGGACTGGGTGTTTTGCAATGAACTGGAATTGATCAGGGAGCTTAAGGTAAAAGAACCCACAGAGGAAAGTGATCATAAATTGATTGAATTCACCCTGATATCTGAGCAGGAAAGGCTAAAGTCAGATGTATCAATATTACAGAGGAGTAAAGGGAATTACAGAGCCATGAGAGAAGAGTTGGCCAGAATTGATTGGAAAAGGTCACTGGCAAGGATGATGGCAGAGCAACAATGGCTGGAATTTCTGGAGGGAACTAGGAAGGCACAGGATATATACATCCCAAAGAGGAAGAAGTATTCTAAAGGCAATATGACACAAATGTGGCTAACAAGAGGTCAAAGCGAACATAGAAGCCAAAGAGAGGGCATATGATGATGGCATCCATTAGTCTCGTGAGACCAGGGATCTGCACCTGGAAAGCCTTGCTTCAGTAGTGCCGCCGTGGTGTGGCGTCGCTGGAGTGTCCACTCTAGGGCGCAGACCTGGGAAAGGTTGTATGGAAGACTGCAGTTGCCCAAGCAGCAAGTCTCCCCTCTCCACGCCACCGACGTTGTCCAAGGGAAGGGCAAGGGCCGATACAGCTTGGCACCAGTGGCATCACAGGAGTTGCCAGAATGAGGTTGAAGGCAATGTTGGACTGCCTTAGGGACTCCAGCTCCAAATTTGTCCTCAGGGTTTACACCCAAAGCTTTTCCCTTAAGTAGGTATGGCCACAAGGCAGCAGAGGTTTGAAATCAGAGTTTTCCCTCTCTTAAAAACACAAAATGCTGGCAGAACTCAGCAGACCAGACAGCATCTATGGGAGGAGGTAGTGACGACGTTTCGGGCTGCAACCCTTCATCAGGAGTGAAGTAACATGGGATGGTCGAGGGGGGATAAGAAGTGGGGGGAGGGATGAAGTAGAGAGCTAGGAAGTGATAGGCTGAAGGGAAATGGGCTAGGGGGAAGGTGGAGAATTATGGGAAATAAAAGAGAAAGAAAGGTAGGGCTGGGGGGGGGAGAGATTATAGTGAGGGGGGAAAAAAGAGAGAGAAAGAGAACCAGACTAAAATAATAGATAGGGATGGGGGTAAGGGGGGGCAGGGGTATCAACGGAGGTCTGTGAGTTGAATGTTCATGCTGGCAGGTAGGAGATAAGGTATTGCTCCATCAACCTGTGTGTGGCCTCAACTTGACGGTAGAGGAGGCCATGGACAGACATGTCGGAGTGGGAGTGGTCTGTGGAACTGAAGTGTGTGGCCACAGGGAGATCCCGCCACTGCTGCAGGACTGAGCGCCGGTGTTCGGCAAAACGGTCTCCCAGTCTGCGGCGGGTCTGATAAGGTATTGCTCCATCGACCTGCATGTGAGGTCGATGGAGCAATTCCTTATCTCCCACCTAGGTAGCCTCCTACCTGCCGGCATGAACATCCAACTCACAGACCTCCATTGATACCCCTGCCCCACCTTACCCCCATCCCTATCTATTATTTTACTGGTTCTCTTCCTCTCTCTTTTTCCCCCCTCACTATAATCTCCCCCCAGCCCGACCTTTCTTTCGCTTTTATTTCCCATAATTCTCCACCTTCTCCCAGCCCATTTCCCTCCAGCCTATTACTTCCCAGCTCTCTACTTTATCCCTCCCCCCTTGACCATCCCATGTTACTTCAGTCCTGATGAAGGGTTTTGGCCCGAAACGTCGTCACTACCTCCTCCCATAGATGCTGTCTGGCCTGCTGAGTTCTGCCAGCATTTTGTGTTTTTATTTATTTCCAGCATCTGCAAATTCACTCGATTTCCCTCTCTTAGATGGACTACCTTCCCAGGCTGACGAGATCCATCTACCTGAAGCACTGGTTATAAGGTACCAGGACCCATCTTTGCCCCTTCTTCTGTCAGTAGAAATGGTTCTGCGGGGCTATGAGGCTAAGCCACACGAGAAGGCCAGGAGTTGGATTTGGTTGTCAGAAGCTACTTGAGGCACATGCCATGAGGAACACTTTTAGGTAGTGGGAACTTGCCCCCACTACCACTCCTTGGCTTGACAACATTGGAATAAGGGCATATAATAGAGCAAAAATTAGTGGGAAGTTCAAGGATTTGGAAGCTTTTGAAAACTGACAGAAGACAACAAAAACAGTCATAAAGAAGGTAATGATGAAATACAAAAGTAAGCTAGCCAATAATATTAAAGAGGATACCAAAAATTTCTTCTGATACATAAGGTGTAAGAGTTGAGAGAGGACACAGGAATGCTGGAAACCAGTGCCGGAGAGGTAGTAATGATGGACAAGGAAATGGATGAACTGAATATGTATTTTGCATCAGTCATCACTGAGTAAGACATTAACAGTATGGTGGAAGTTTCTGCTGTCAGGGGCCATGAAGTGTGTGGAGCTACCATTAACAGAGAGATGTTTCTTGGGAAACTGAAAGGTCTGAAGGTAGATAAGTCACCTGGACCAGATGGTGTACACCCCGGGTTCTGAAAGAGGAGGCTGAAGAGACTGTGAAGGCATTAATAATGAGCCTTCAAGTATCACTAGATTCTGGAATGGTTCTGGAAGAATGGAAAATTGAAAATGTCTTTCCACTCTTCAGAAGGGAGAAAGACAGAAGAAAGGAAATTAAAGGCCAGTAAGTCTGATCTCAGTGGTTAGGAAGATGTTGGAGTCGATTGCTAAGGATGTGGCTTTGGGGTACTGGGAGGCACATGATAAATTAGATCATCGTCAGTGTGGTTTTCTCAAGGGAAAAGCTTGCCTGACAAATCTGTTAGAATCTTTGAAGAAATAACAAGCAGGATAGACAAAGGAGAATCTGTTGATGTTGTGTACTTGGATTTGCAGAAGGTCTTTTACAAGGTGCCACACATGAGGCTGATTAACAAGCTACAAGCCCATGATATCACAGGAAAGATTTGAACATGGATAAAGCAGTGGCCGATTGGCAGGAGGCAAAGAGTGGGTGTAAAGGGAGACTTTTCTGATTGGCTGCAGGTGACTAGTAGTGTTCCACCTGAGTCTGTTTTGAGACCAATCCTTTTTATGTTATGTGTTAATTATTTGGATGATGGAATTGATGGCTTTGTTGCAAAGTTCACAGGTGATACGAAGATAGCTGGAGGGGCTGGTGGCTTTGACCAAGGACACAGAAGGACTGAGACAGATCGGGAGAATGGGCAAGGAAGTGTCAGATGGAATACAGTGTCGTGAAGTGTATGGTCATGCACTTTGGTAGAAAAAATGAAAGGGTTGACTGTTTTCTAAATAGGGAGGAAATACAAAATTATGAGGCATAAAGGGATTTGGGAGTCCCTGTTCAGTATTCCCTAAGGGTTAAATTGCAGGTTGAGTTTATGATGAGAAAGGCAAATGTGATGTTGGTATTCATTTCAAGAGGATTAGAGGATTATAATTAGAATATAAAGCCAGGATGTAATGTTGAGACTTTACAAAGCACTGGTGAGGACTCACTTTGATTATTGTGAGCAGTTTTGGGCCTCTTATCTCAGAAAGGATGAGCTGAAACTGGAGAGGATTCAAAGGCGATTCACATAAATGATTGAATGGATTGTCATACGAAGAGCATTTGATGGCCCTGGGCCTGTGTTCACAGGAATTCAGAAGAATGAGGGAGACCTCATTGAAACCAATTGAATGGTAAAAGGGTTTCATAGAGTGGTTGTGGAGAGGATGTTTCTTATGGGGTGGGACTGTCTAAGACTGGAGGACACAGCCTCAGAATAGAGAGGTGTCCTTTTTACAATGGAGATGTGGAAGAATTTCTTTAGCCAAAGGGTGGTGAATCTGTGGTTTTCGTTGCCATAAGCAGCTGTGGATGCCAAGTCTTTATATTTATGATATAGGTTGATAGATTCTTGATTGGTCAGGGCATGAAGGGATACAGGAAGAAGGCAGGAGATCGGGGGGCTAAGATGAAAATTGAATCAGCCATGGTGAAATGACGGAGCAGACTCGATGCGCCAAATTGTCTAATTCCTGCTCCTGTATCTTATGGTCTTATAGTCTTATGGCTATTGTTAGATTGTATTATCTGTCTAATGTTCTTTGTAGCTGGTATTTCTTTCCTTTCCTTGCTTTTCAGTTAACATTGTGTCTCCATGTTCTCCCCATAGAAAATGGCCAGGCCTTGTCTAGTCTTGGTATCTCTAGATGCACAAAGTACTTTTGGAGCTATACTGAAAAAGCACTCTTGAACTGTACAATTGCAGAATACTGCCTCTCTATCCTTTTATTTCTTTTTCCCCTGTGTTTTCTCTCCTTAGCCACAAAACCTTGACTCTGGAAATTAGATTCACTCATTAATATTTTCCTGTACTGAATAGCTCAGCCTATTTACCAACCAACCCACACCTGTAACTTTTAGCATATCAATGATGCTACAGCAAAATCTCTATAAAACCCAGCAATGACTCTTTAACTAATAATGAAGCAATATTAGAAGCATTGTGAAGGCCTGCTTCTGCATGTGTGACCATCCACCCATGTACAAACTAAAATTCAGGATATAATGCCTGTTGGCATCAGTGTGATTATCCTGACTCCTTCATGCATTGGTAGGTTGACAAATGGAAAGCCTGAAGGAAAATGGTAGTCTCTGTAGAACTTAGTGCCCACAATATTTTATCTTGACTTTTTTTTGAGATTGAATCACATCACTCAAAAATCACTTCTTTCTAGGCAGAGTTGCTTTCTTTGGAATAGAAAAACTAGAATGTGAGTATTGAGTTTTTGAAAGTTAGTGAGTGGTTTTACTAAGGATAAGAGAAATGTATTCATACATTAGAAAGCAAAAACCATAAATCATTGCAGAAAGATGGTGAAATGTTTTGTTCAGAAATGTACAACCAACTGTAAGGTGTTGATTGGCAACGAAAAATGGTATGGAAGGAATCATTCTGGAGCCAAAATCATTTAAGACTAAATGGTCTGATATTAGTTCAAAAAGCAAAATCCTATGCAAGTCTGAAATAAAAATAGAAAATACTGGAAATACTCAAGAGGTTAGCTGGTATCTGCAGGGCAGGAGTTTTTTAATGCCTATTTCCCAAGAATACTTCATCAGGCTGTCTCAGCGAAACATGGTTTAACACTGTGCTTAAGGTGGAAAATGCCAAAAGATGGTTGAATCAGAATAAGTAGTTAAGGCTCTTACTAAATCATTTTATTTTGTATCCTAAATAGTAACATATGAGGTTTTTGAGCACCTTTCCAGATTTGGAGGTAGTTTTCAGGTGTTGGGTAAACTCAGATTTTAAGGAATATTAAAGAATCTTTTTAATTATAGTTTTTTTTGTTGGATGTTAACTTTTTTAATGCTTCTACTCCCAAAGCCAATCTAATATACTGTAGCACAAAAAAAAATGAAGTGTAAATTTAACAAAACCTCCAGAAATGACTATCTTAATCTTTGTAATAAAATTACACATGCAGGAAATGACTTGAATCTTTAATGGGTTCCGTGTTTTGCTGTACCTACAGTTTGTTAATTAGCTTCACAGTGGAGTTGTTAGAATGGCCTCCCACTGACTGAAGGCCAAAGCAGAGGCACTAAAATATACCGTTCCTCCTTCGGCTCAAGGTAAAAATAAAAATCTGGCTCATCTCCAAATTTATACTTAGCTGCTAAAAGGATGATGTGAACTTTGGATTAGGCTGAGATTATCATACTCAATTACATAAAGCCTGGGCATTTACCCCTCCCTATTGGAAGTATGTATTTACCAAGGTTGCAGCTATTCTGTGGAACTGATATGACAGCACCTGACACAATCAACAGTTTGCACTTCACAGGTTTGATTGATAACCATGTGCCTCAAATCCTACCCTCTGAACCTTGCATTCATAAAGCAGTAATCTGCGGTGCCAGCTGCTGAATTTTTTAAATATTTTCGGGGGACTCACTGAGGAATTTGCTCTTTGAAATGTATTTTCAAACCCCTACTTTGTGTTATAACCTGCCAAATGTTCCCTGACTCTAGATCTGCACGTCTCAGGCACTAATCATTGCAGAATAGTGGGAATGCAACCATACATTTATTAATTTTATATATCACAGCTATGTTTCTCATCAATGTCAGAGATTTCAGATTTTTTTATGAAGATGCAAATTTGTCCACTAGTCTCGGGTTTAAAGATATTCCCTCTAGCTAGTGCATCGGCTCAGTAAATCTAGTATTTAATGATTACTATAGATGGCATTTTGCAGAACAAGTTAAACAATGAACAATTGTAGAACAAGGTTATTGCAAGGTACTGTGGGACAGGAAATTACTTTATTCTTGACTATATGAATTCCTCAAAGAATTACGGTCAAGTCGGGGATTGATTCACATAGTATGTTACAGCACATCATAAATATCTTTAAACCAATAGAATTGTTTTAAACCATTTGCTTCTATCCATAATTAAGCTCTGAGTTAAACGAACAAGAAGTGACAACTACACATGCAGAAGATGAACCTGTTGAATTTGCTGAAATGCTGAAGAGGAGAGAAGAGGATAAAAGGCGCTACCAGCGTGAGATGTTGCAAAGTTTGAAATTAGCCAAGTTCGGCTCTGAGTCAGAGTTTGAAGGAGGAAGTAAGAGTGAGCAAGAGAATGAAAACAAGAAGCCAGAAATGAAGGAGGTGCCCACCAAAACACTGGAGAAACAAACAGAAGACTATTATAGTAGGAGACCTAGTGCAAGCAGTTTGAAGGTGAGTGTCATGCTAACAATAAAAAAACAAAAGTTGTGCGAGGGTTGCTATTTGCTTAATATCAAACCTAGTTATTTTGCAATAAGTTGGTTAGCATGTTATTTTGGGATTGTAGTGTTATATCATGCAATTAAGATATTGTGTTCTGCTAAGTTTGATATATGTCAGCAAGAGTGAGTGGGAACGCAGCTGAAAATGAACATTAAGTAAAAGCAATTAGTTCTGAAATTGGGAAACACTCTATTCACTCAAAAACCAATGGAAAATTCTGAGCACTCTTTTGTAAAAGGCTATAGCTGCTGGCTGAATTAATATTTTGAACAAATAATATTTTACAAGGTAAACATTTTTTAGGGTGAAGATTTTGCACTTTGGTAACATACATTGTTACATCTTGTTCTACCTCAATGCACTGGGTATTAATCTTATTTAATACAGAGAGTGTTCAGGACAAACTTTTCACTGTGCTTCCATACATATGACAATAATCCAATTCCAGTTCCAATTTTGGAAGACGTGTATCAGGGGCTAGTAAGTGGAAAAGGTTTGGATTAATCACAGACTGACTGGTTGGTGTAACTGAATCAAGAAAATGGTTTTTCAAACTTCAAAAATTCAAAGTTCAAAGTAGATATATTATCAAAGTATATATGCAGTATACAACCCCGAGATTTATCTTCCCCACAGACAGCCATGGAACAAAGAAAGTCATGGCACCCACTTAAAGACTGAAGATCAACTCTACCCCATGTGCAAAAAAAGAAAACAAGTTGCACAAATTGCAGCAAAAAAAAGAGCAATATCTCCAAATTATAAAACACAAAATTGAAAGATTCCAGGCATTTTCAGATATGTTATCTGTAGGCCACCCCGTTGCAAAATCACCCAAAACAGCAACAAAAAAAGTAGCGATCAGAAAGCAGAAACACGTCATAACGTGAACTACAAAATCCAATCGACAAATGTCGATTAAACCTTGCCTCAGACATAGGACTCTGTGCCATTCCCCGACAGCACTGAGGGAGAGGAAGATCATTCTTATGCAAGGACACTCCTGCAGGAGCAGCAAGTGAGAGGGAGAGAGAGACTGTCACACGCAGACACCTTCTCCCAGCCGTAGCGAGCGAGAAGCTGGTAGATGGCTCTGAACACTCACTTGCCTTCTGCATTCGCCTTGATGATTCCAATTGACTTCAGTCCTTTAATTGGTGAAACAGCGAGAAGTGGAGTCGATCACAGGCTCGTGCCCTGTCTCCAGGCTTCTTGGCCTCAAGGCAGCTTTCTTCGTTTGAAACACCTTCAGAGACAGCAAAGCGCCACATCACTCAACCAGTCTGAAAAACACACCACCATAATGTCAATCACAGGCTCCAACAGTAGCAGAAGTACATTTGAAAGAGAAAGAAGACATAAAAGAAGTGAAAGAAGTAGTTTAATGAAAAGTGTGGAGGATGCCGCCCTTGGTCAGGTTGTTTCCAGGCCCATTCTTTTTCTGGAGATTTTTCTACTTCTAATCATATGGAGCTAGGTTAGCCTTATTCATTGAATAAAAAATAATGGAGTGTTATCTGGAATAAAATTGTAGAATATCTATATAACAAATAAATGGGAAGTTACACAGGCTTATTGAATTCTTGCTTGCCAGACCTTGACATTTTCAGGGAAATCTGGGAGACTCTCACAGGTTCATGTATCTGAATTTCCACAGGGAATAAGGGAAAGGCCTTTTCCCCTTGAAAGGGTAAATACTCAGTGGCAATGTTATTAAGTACATTAATGCAAATATCTAATCAACCAATCATGTTGCAGCAAGTCAATGCAAAAAAGCATGCTGACATGGTCAAAAGGCTCAGTGGTTCAGACCAAACATCAGAATGAGAAAGAAATTTGATCTGAGTGACTTTGTCCGTGGAATGATTGTTGGTGCAAGACTGGTTTGTTTGAGTATCTCAGAAACTGCCAGTCTCCTGGGATTTTCATGCACAACAATGGTAGGAAAAACTAAAAAAGTTCCGGGTAGGGGCAGTTCTGCGGCCTTCTTGATGAGAATGGCAAGACTGTTTCAAGTGACAGGAAGGTAATAGTATCTCAAGTAACTACATATTACCAAAGTGAAGTGCAGAAGAGCACCTCTGGATGCACAACATGCAAAACGTTGAAGTGGATAGACCACAGCAGCAGAAGTCCATGAATATATGCTGCAGCAAAATCAACCTCATTATCCAGTTCCACAATCAGTCAGTTTGTGATCAATCCAAACCTTTTCCATATATGCAGACCATGAATACCTCCTGTACCTAAGAAAGTGGACATTGAGTACATGCAGTTCCACACCTGAGGCTAAAAATTCGATGCAGAGCTGTTGGGAATGTATAGTATATCATGGTAGTAGCTATGAAGATGGGAAAGTTCAAAGCAAATTTATTGTCGAAGTGAACATATGTCACCATATACAACCCTGAGATTCATTTTCTTGTGAGCATACTCAATAACTCCACAACAGAGTAAAAACTGTAAAAGAATCAATGGAAGGCGGCACCAACTTGGGTAAACGTGCAAAAGGAACAACTGTGCAACTAAAAAAGAAAGAAATAACAATAATAAATAAATAAGCAACAAATATCGAGAACAAGAGATGAAGAGTCCTTGAAAGTGAGTCCATAAGTTTTGGGAACATTTCAATGATGGGGCAGGTGAAGTTGCCACTTTGGTTCAAAAGGCTGATGGATGATGGGTAGTAACTGTTCCTGAGACTGGTGATGTGAGTCCTGAGGCTACTGTTCCTTCTTCCCTATGGCAGCAGCAAGAAGCGAGCATGACCTGGGTGGTGGGGTTCTGTGATAATGCTTTCCTGCAACAGTGTTTCATGTAGATGTGCTCAGTGCTGTGGAAGGCTTTACCCATGATGGGTTGGGATGTTTCCACTACTTTCTGTAGGCTATTCCTTTCAAGGGCATTGGTGTTTCCATACCAGGCTGTGATGCAGCCAGTTAATATATTCTCTCCAAAACAGCATACAAACATAAAAGGTCAGACTGGAGAATGATAATGAGTGTTGTGGAAGATTTCCAGCGATCGTTGCTAGAACTTCATTGCCTTTGCTTTGCATAAGCAATGTGAACTAATCAACTCAAAGTGACCAAATTTGCAGATGATCCCAAAGCAGTGATTTACTGGGAACAGCACAGAAAAGGGGAAGAACAAAAGCATCTTAGCATTTGTTTAAAAGTAACATTTCCATCGCTTGCAGGGCCTAGGTTATTAATTGCGAGTCCTGATGAAGGGTCTCAGGCTAAAGTGTCAACTGTTCATTTCCCTCCATAGATTCTGCCTGACCTGCTAATTTTCTTCAGCATTTTGGGTGTGCTTTTCTATTAATTGCAAGAGAGTCACTCATAGAGTGACATGAACTTTACAGCCCATAAAAAAGCCATTTATTCCAGTTTGTCTATGCTAGCAAGTGCATTCCTAATGAGTCTCCTCCTGTCACCTTATTTGATGTAAGCCCAATGTTCTCTGTCCCTTGAACTAATGCAAACATCTAATTTATCCATAAATGTATCATTGTTATTTATTCATCCTAAGATGTTTCACATATTAGATGAAAGAAGTAATTGTACAAGAATTGATTAAGAGGAGATTTACAAGCATGTTGTCAGGAATAGAGAATTAAGTTTATTAGGTCATGTTGTCCAGGCAAGTAGGAGATTTAGATGAGATGTTTAAAATTAATGGAGACTTGGAGAGGATAATGAAAAAGGAGATATTTCCCTAAACAGAGACATCATTATTAAGGCTGAGGTTTCAGGGTAATTGGAGGCACAAGATAAAATAGGCTGCAGTTAGCATGGTTTCCTGAAGGGGACATTTTGACTGACAAATCTGTTGGAATTATTTGAGGAAGTAACAGATATGAAATTCAAAGGAAAGTCCGTGCACGTTGTTTACTTGGATTTTCAGAAGGCCTTTGTCAAGGAGCAGCACATAAGGCTGCTAAACAAGATAAAATTCCATGGTACTAGAGGAAAGATACTAGTATGAATAGAAAATTGGCTGACTGACAGGAGACAGTGGGAATAAAAGAGGCCATTCCTGGTTGGCTGTTCCGAAACTGGATTGGACCATTCCCAAGTATGTTCAGTAATGTTTCAAGAACATGCAAAATGAGATTTTAAAAAAAAGGACAAAATGATGTCTGGAAAATAAAATACGTTTTCCATCTAAAATTTGCAATGAAGCAAGGCTTGAATATTTCCTGTTGCCATTTGAACAGGGATCTCGTCATTTAGCTGTGTGCCATTTCATAAAAGACTTATGTCCAACTTCAAGTCCTCGGCTCTACCATGAGCCCTTGTCACTTTGTGTACCCTGCTTTTCAATTCAACATTTTATGGATTGGATAAACTTGGGTTGTATTCTATGCACTGGCAGAAGGTGAGCAGGGACCCGATAGAAGTTTAAAAGATTATGGGAGGCAGAGTGGAGAACCAGTATCTTTTTTCCCAGGGTCGGTATGTCTAATACTAGAGGCTGTGTATTTAAAGTGAGGAAATACAGTATGTTTAAAGGAGGCGAGCAGGGTAAGCTTTTCAAGCAGAGTTTGGTGGATGCTGGAAAATGTTGCAAGGGAGGTAATGCGGGCAAGTAAGTTAGATATGTTTAAGAGGCTCTTAGGCATATGAACGTGCAGTGGATGGAGAAATATGGAGGTTGTGAGTCATAAGGGATTAGTTTACTTAGACATATAATCACTAGTTTAGTTTGATTGGCACAATATCATGAGTTGAAGGCCCAATTCTTGTGTTGTGTTCTTTCCTGTTCTAATATTATCCCTTGCCTTCTTTGTTAACCATGCATTGTGCTTCTTTCTAGTGGAATCCCTCTTTTTGAATAGGATAAACTCTTGGTGAGCACCACAAACCAGCAACTTGAATATCTGCCACTATTCATTTATCAACCTGACTCGAGGCTTGTTTATCCAGTGCACCTTAGACAATTTCTCTCTATTCCATTATAATTGAATTTCTTCTCATTAAAGATACTGATCATGGACTTAAGGTGCTCATCATCAAATTGCCTCAATCATATTGCGTTCACTACCCCTAGGGCTAGAGGATTATTAATAAGATCCTTTATTACTTTTGTTGCATTAAACTAAATAAATTACCCAGGTTGTTAAATGGAATATATTATGGACATTGATGTCAAATGCCAATAATACAGGCTTCTAATATCCAAGATATTGCCTGTTCCTCTCTGAAATCAAAGTGAAAGAAATCATCCCTTCACTAATGCTGTGCGTAGGTGATCCAACATCAAGCAACATTTGAGAACAATTTTTCCGCAACTTGGCAAAACTTGCAGCAATCAATGGTAGCTCACCTGAAGTGCCCAGTCCAATTTCTCAGTAGGCATGATTTTCACACAGACAAGATCCCAAGGACAAGCGGGATCACACAGTACGGATCTTTTTTTTACTGCTTGATACAAGTCCATTTCTATATGCTCACTTGAAGTATTATGAGTTGTACCTTAAATTGAGAAGCATTGAATTATACAGTACAAAAAAGGGCAGCTTTGGCCCATGTCATCCATGCTAACTGTCCTGCACTAATCCAATTTGCCTTCATTAGGCCTGTGTCTCTCTCTGCCTTTGCTATCTAAGCACCTGTCCAAATGCACCTTAAATGTTGTACACTATCGGCCTCTACACCTCATGGGACTGCTCATTCCAGGCAGCTACCACTCTCAGTATAGGAATAATCTTATCCTTTAAGTTTCTCCTCTCTTAACTGAAACCTGTGCCTTCTAGCTCAAGATTCCCCTGCCCTGAGGAGCAATTCTGAATACAGATCCTGTCCATTCATCTCATAATTAAATAAACCCCTTTATGATCACTCGAGTGAAAATCAGAATCAGGTTTATTATCACCAGCCTGTGACATGAAATTTTTTAACTTAGCAGCAGCAATTCAATGCAATACATAATCTAGAAGAGAAAGAGAAAAAATAAAATGATAATAATAAAATAAACATAATAATAAATAAACAAGTAAATCAATTACATATATTGAATAGATCATTAAAAATATGCAAAAACAGGAATACTGTATATTAAAAAAAAGTGAGGTACTGTCCGAAGCCTCAAAGTCTGTCATGAGCGGGGGTGGGATTGGACCCAAATGCAGGACGCAGACACTGAAGTACTAGGGGTAGGAGAGGATGGGGATGCCATGGCATGTGAGGGGTAAGGCAGGTGGGGCTGGATCCCAGAGTTCAGACGAGGCCGGAGGATCCCTCATGGCGGTCCACATGGATCCCGGGCAGGGCCGCCACCCAGGCAGAAACACAGAGGCCTGGGCAGTCGCAGGGCACAACCCTTAGGGATCAATAGGTGGAAAGGGCAGAAACCCCCACCGGCCAGCGGCAATTTGGCCAGACCAGCCCGACAGAGGTAACAGATAGGTAGGGGCAGAACCCCCGCTGGGCAGCAGCAGTCCAGCCAGACCTGCCCGACAGAGGTAACAGATAGGTAGGGGCAGAACCCCTGCCAGGCAGTGGCAGTCCAGCCAGACCTGCCCGACAGAGGCAAGGGATCAGAAGGAAGCTGGGTCCAGGGTGAACAGCAGGACTACCTTGATACACAGGTAATTTGGGAAAGGCAACCGACAGCATGGCAGCACCTTTTTAGAAAATTGTCCTCATGGTGCTTATAGGACAGATTCTGGTAGTAACTTTTGCCTTCATCATATGTTTAAACCAAAAATGACATGAATTTAAATGCTTTATCCTTGGACTAATCAGGAACTTGAGTACCTCTTTGAAGTCTGCAGTGTTAACATTCCTGGTTTATTAGCCTATTCATTTTTTTATTACAGTATGTAGATGAGTCTCTTGAGGTTCTTCTGCATTTCTGGAATTTCTCATTTAATAGATTCCAGTATCAAAGCATGAAAGCCACGAGGAAGCTATGTGAAAATTGAAAACTGGAACATATTCTGATGCACACTGTATTAAACATGACAGAACTGTTCAGAATTAATCTGCTGGTGAATAGTGATGGAGTCATTATTGCTTCAGCTGTACAAAATACTGGTGAGGCCACACCTCCAGATAGCTTTGGTCTTCTGGTGCAAAAAACGATATACTTGCATTGGATGCAGTTCAGAGAAGGTTTGCTCAGAAGTACCTTGGGGTGAAAGCTTGAGCTATGAGGAGAAAGTGAAAGTCCTGAGCTTCCCTATTGGAGTTCAGAGGAATGGGATACAATCTGATGAAAACCAATATGATTCTGGGGATATTTACAGGATAGGTGCTTAGAGGATGCTCGTCCCTTGAGGAATACCTAGAAGTAGAGGGCAGAGTTGGAGAATATGGGGTATTTGTTCAGAATCCCCAAGGTTTAATTATTGAATATATTTGAGACTGAAGCGGCCAGTTATATAGGTATGTCGGGGAGTGAAAGACAAACCGGAATGCACAGGATAGTGGAAATGAGATTCACCGTGAACTTCTTGAATGGTGTGGTAGGCTCAAATGACCTGGTAGCATATTACTCTTCCTATTCCAAGTGTTCATATGAAAGAGTAGGAAATAGGACTAATTGGATATCTTTACTGAAAAACTGGTACAAGCACAATGGATTTGCATGGTCTTTATGCTATCCCTGGTTATTCATTGACATAGTTAAACTCAAAATCATCAAGAATAACTATTTGTAGACACTTCTGTCAATCCATTCTTATAATACAGAGATAAAACTACTGCTTTATTGACTTGTAAGGGAAATAAAATGATTACCAGACCAATGAGATACCTATTGTATCAATCGCACTGCACTTAATTCCATTGAG
The DNA here is from genome assembly GCF_030144855.1 of Hypanus sabinus. Taxonomy (NCBI): domain Eukaryota; kingdom Metazoa; phylum Chordata; class Chondrichthyes; order Myliobatiformes; family Dasyatidae; genus Hypanus; species Hypanus sabinus. Next base: position 39,507,876 of record NC_082730.1, on the reverse strand, counting down.
ATTTTGTAACATGCGCTTGATACCATAGTCCCACAATTCTTCTTTGAACTTTAGAGCAGGGATTCCCAACCGGGGGCTCATGGACCCCTTGGTTAGTGGTAGGGGTCCATGAGATAAAAATGGTTGGGAACCCCTGCTCTAGAGGAATATTCTTGTTAGCTATGTGTGGAACAATTCTCCTTTTAACTACCCTGCAGAAATTATTTCAAATATTTGGAAATCCAGTTGTTGTTCAGTTCCTGCCGCTGTCTGTAAGGAGTTTGTACATTCTCCCCGTGACTGCGAGGGCTTCCTCTGGGTGCTCCGGTTTCCTCCCACACTCCAAAGACACATGGGTTAGGAGGTTAATTGGTCACATGTGTGTAATTGGGGTCATTAGGCTGGAAGTGCCTGTTACCATGTTATCAATAAATAAAATTTTAAAAATTGTTGCTTCTATCACTTCTTCAGGCTGCACGTTATAAGCATCTGCCAATAAAAAAACTTCCCTTGTAAATTTCCTTTAAATGTCACCCTTTCACTAAAAAGCTGTGTCCTTTAGTATTTGACATTTTTACACTGGAAAGAGACTATCTACCAGATCCATGCCTTTCATAACATTATATATTTCTGTTAGGCAAACCTTCAACCTCCAATGCTCCAAGGAAAACAATCCATGTTTGCTAACCTTTATTTTTATTTATTATTCTCTTATTGAGGCTACATCTTGGTGAACATCTTCTACACCCTCTTCAATTCCTCCACATCCTTACTGTAGTTCAGCAACCAGAACTGCACATGGTACTCCAGATAAGGCCAAACCAACTTACAGTTACAGCTGCATTATAACTTTCAGACTTTTATATTCTATATGCCAGTAATGAAGGCAAGTGTGCTGCAAGCATATCATAACCATGTCTAGTAATGATGACACTTTCAAGGAGCAGTTGACTTGTACTACAATGTCCCCCTCTATGGCAATGATCCCAAAGATCCAGCATGTACCGTATATTTTCCTCGGACATTTGACCTCAAATGTACAACACCCTGCACTTGTCTGGGGTTAAGCTCCATCTGCCATTTTTCTGCAGATGCATATTAGCTTAATGTCATATACACTAGGGTGCAATGAAAATTTGCCTGTGTGAATCTAACAGAAAGAAAGTGCATATAGTAATAAAAAATACACCAATAAATATAGAAATAAGTGAAAAACAACAGAATGGTAGAAGGATTGCTAAAAGTGGTCACTCACCTTCCTATATGTCCAACTCGTCTGCATCCTGCTAAATCCTTTGATAACCTTCCTCGCTATCCTTTTTTTTTTGTAGTTGTCTGCAAACTTATTAATCATAAGGCCATAAGACATAGGAGCAGAATAAGGCCATCGGGCCCATTGAGTCTGCTCTGCCATTCAATCAGAACTGATCCTTTTTTTTTAATCTCCTCCTCAACCCCACTTCCTGGCCTTCTCCCCATAACCTTTGATGCCATGTCCAATGAAGAACCTATCAACCTCTGCCTTAGATACACCCAATAACCTGGCCTCCACAGCTGCATGTTGCAACAAATTCCACAAATTCATCACCCTTTGACTAAAGAATTTCTCCGCATCTCTGTTTTGAAAGGGCGTCCCTCTATCCTGAGGCTGTGCTCTCTTGTCCTAGACTCTCCCACCCGGGAAACATCCTCTCTACGTCTACTCTGTTCAGGCCTTTCAACATTCGAAAGGTTTCAATGAGATTCCTCCGCATCCTTCGGAATTCCAGCGAGTACAGACCCAGAGCCATCAAACATTCCTCGTATGATAACCCTTTCATTCCTAGAATCATCCTTGTGAACCTCCTCTGGACCCTCTCCAATGCCAGCCCATCTTTTCTAAGATGAGGGGCCCAAAACTGTTCACAATACTCAAGGTGAGGCCTCACTGGTGCCTTATAAAGCCTCAGCATCACATCCTTGCTCTTGTATCCTAGACCTCTTGAAACGGATGCTAACATGGCATTAGCCTTCCTCACCACCGACTCAACCTGCAAGTTTACCTTTAGAGTGTTCTACACAAGGACTCCCAAGTCCCTCTGCATCTCAGATTCCTGGATTTTCTCCCCATTTAGAAAATAGTCCGCACATTTATTTCTACTACCAAAGTGCATGACCGTGCATTTTCCAACATTGTATTTCATTTGCCACTTCCTCGTCCATTCTCCAAATCTGTCTAAGTCCTACTGCATCCTACCTATTTCCTCAACACTACCTCCTCCTCCACCAATAATCAGCCCACCTACACCTTTGTCCAGTTCAGTTTCTTGTATATCGTCTCAGGTGTGTCTATCATCAGGCAGTGCTGGAATAACCTTGTTTTCTTTTTCTCTGGTATACTGCCAGCATTGGGTGCTTGCTGCTTAAGTGAATGACCTACTTTCATTTTCTAGGGAGCCCCCTTTGTACCTCATTCACCCCAGACCCGAGGGAATGTCTTGATCTGAAATGTCGACTATCCCTCTCCCTCCACAGAGGGTGCCTAACCTGCTGAGTTACACTGGCAACTCATTTTCTGCTCCAGGTTACAGCATAAGCAATTCTGTGATGTCATTGTACCACACTGACAACCCCCACTACCAACCAAGCATACTCCCCACCTCCAGATGTGATAATACTCCATTTCAGGCCTCCTTTCCTCCACCATCTGATAGCAAGTTTGTCCCAGGCTCGAAACATTGCACATTGGTTATCTGTCAGTCTTTGTCTCTGTGTAGTTTTCAGTTATTCTGTTGTATTTGTCTGCTTACAGTGAATGCCTGCAAGAAAGTGAATCTTAGTGTGGTGACTTATATTTACTTAGATAATAAATTTACTTTGAAATTTGAACTTTGAAGCCTGCTTATTTTCCAGGTTCCTGGATGTAAATTCCATTCACATGGACCCAATTGCCCCAATTACGAAGTCCAATGCCCCCACTTGCACTGCAAAATCCCCATCGTCATTCATATTCCTGATGTCCAGTCAAATTGCTTCTCCAGCAGCACTCAATGTGGCTTCCTCTCTTTATCATTCAAGCTTTCAATCCAAAATTCTGCTCCCTTCCCTCAAGCTCACAGCCATGATGGAGATTTATGGAACCTACCTATCCCGATTCCACTTTCTAGAGAGGCACTTACTAAGTGGTGTACTTCTGATGCTGAAATACACAGGAGCTAGCAATTGATACAAGAGGTCTTGTGACCTGAGTTGGTCATTTGATCAGCCACTATAAATTGCCTCTACTGTGTAGGTGAATGGTAGAGTCTGTAGAGGGGGAGGGAGATGATGAGAACCTGAGGAGAATTATTTGGGATTATTGTAAATAAGTGCTTCATGATCAACAGAGAATCAATGGGTCAAAGAGCCTAGTTCCAAGCTGTATGATGTAAGACAGTAGTGTAACTGTAGTTTGCAGCTGTCCCCATTTGTTCACGTTTATTGCAGCTATAAATTATCTTAAATACAGTACATCTGTATGCAATGATGAATGATCACTTCCTTTCGCAGTTAAACTGGATATTTAAATTGACCATGAAATCGAAGGCTGGGTCACCATACTACAGAGAGTGCCATGTTCTATGGCTATGAGTCTGCATATCATAATAATATTTTAGAGGCCATGTAACTATATCTCTGTTAACTGTGTTTAAGATTCCAGTCCAAAGGTGTAAGTTCAGAATACTTTACAATGTCAGTTACCTGAAGTGTAATCTCAAAGAAAGTTTTATGAATTTACACCCTTATTCACGAGTTAGATATCCATACAACAAAATGTCTTTTCACATTCTAAAGCCACAACAGTTCTTGATTTTATTGATCATTAAACTTACATTTTTATTTAGTACCTTTCCTAATTTCAGGTATATTCCTGTTTATTTAATAATAAAAACAACTTATTTATGGAGAATTTTTCATACGGGAGATATAGTTCTAAGTGATTTACAATGGGATAAAGTGCAAACATAAACATAAAATAAAAACTAAAAATAAACATGAAAATAAAAGAAGAAAAGATATTAGTTAAAACTAAAATTAAATAAATAGGTTTTGAGCTGGCATTTAAAAGTGTCAACTGAGTCTGTATCCCTTGTAATTTTAGGTACTGAGTTCCATAGTTTCAGAGTGTATTTCAAAAAAGCTGACCTGCCAATTATCTTTTGATTGTTTAAATTTCAGTGACCAGTGGATGAAGATCTAAGAGTTCGAGCGGGATTATAAAACAAAAATGATGCCATGATGTATTCTAGTCTCAGACTATGAAGTAAAATTCTAAAACGATATAGGAAGGAAACACAGAATAGTTAGGATGGGAGTGATATGTTCCCTCATCCTGATTTTTGTTAAAAGTCTAGCAGCATTGTTCTGAATGCATTGGAATTTGTCAATAAATTGCTTTGGAAGGCCAGTAAAAAGTGCATAGCAATTTGAAGACCATAAGACATAGGAGCAGAATTAGGGCATTCAAACCATCGAGCCTACTCCGCCATTCCATCATGGCTGATCCCAGATCCCACTCAAACCCATACAGCTGCCTTATCACCATATCCTTTGATGCCCTGACTGATCAGGAAATGATCAACTTCTGCCTTAAATGTACGCATGGACTTGGCCTCCACAGCAGTCTCTGGCAGAGCCTTCCACAGATTTATTATTCTCTGACTAAAACAATTCCTTCATACCTCTGTTCTAAAGGCTTTCCCCTCAATTTTGAGGCTGTGCCCTCTAGTTCTGGATATGCCTGCCATAGGAAACACTCTCTTCACATCCACCCTATCTAGTCCTTCCAACATTCGGTAGATTTCAATGGGATTCCCCTGCATTCTTACAATCTAATCTATTTGACATAACACAGCAAAGTAGTTTTTCAGCAGCATTTCATGACAGAAATGACATACCTTTCAAATATTTCTTAAGTTTAAAAATGCTGTTCTGGTCACTTTCTTTAAGTGGGACATAAAATTTGACTATGTGTCAAGGATAACACCCAAGATGTTACTTCTGATTTTCCCAAATTTATCATGAAGCCTATCTCTTTTGTCTTGGGGACCAACCAAAAGTATTTCAATTTTATCTTCATTTAGTTTTAGGGAATTACTGTTCATCCACTTGTTCATTGCAGCCAAACCAGAAATCAGAGAAGACAGGGTGTTACCATCATAAGGCTCACCCGAGTTATACAATGGAGTGTCATCTTCATAACTGTGGAAAGCCAGTTTGTGCTCTGTAATGGTGTCTCCTAAGGGATGCACGTTTAAGAAGAAGAGTAGGGGTTAACAGAATAGCTGATAGTTCATTAAAGCAATAGCTTTCAACAACAAGTCAACATTTAAAATCTAATGTTATAGTGACACTAAGGTCAAGTACTGCAAGCAGAGGGAGGTACAGAGACCCAGGATTTTAAGCTTGTTGATTAGTACTGAGGGTATGATGGTGTTGAATATGGAGCTGTAGTCAATAAACAGCAACCTGGCATGTTGCAGGTATTGTTGCTGTCTAGCTGATCTTAGGACAGGAGAATAGCCAGAAAGGTATTATCTACTGTCGACCTATTGTGGTGATAGACAAATTGCAGTGTGCCCAGGCTCTTGCTTAGGCAGGAGTTGAATCTAACCAACCCCTCAAAGTACTTCCATCACAGTACATGTGAGTGCCACTGAGTGATAGTCATTGAGACAGATCACCCTGCTCTTCTCAGGTACAAGTATGATTATTGCCCTGGGAGCCTCTGAATGTGGCAGGGAAAGCTTGAGCATGTCCTTGAACACTCCAGTCAGTTGGTTGGCATAGCTTTAGATCAAGGCCTGACATCCTCTTGAAAGATGATCTGATGCAGCCTCTGAGACAGGGATCACAGGGTCACCAGATGCTGAAGGGATTCACACAAGTGTAGTTTTATTCTCCCTTTCAAAGCATGCATAAAAGGCATTGAGCTGATCTGGGAGTACAACATCACAAACGTTCATATTGATAGGCTTTGTAGGAAGTAATGGCCTACAAACCCTGCCAGAGCTGACGTGTATCTGATTCTAACTCTAACCTCAATCAGAGTTGTTTTCTCGCCCTTTGATGCAGCCTTCTGACTTGTATATTTCTGGGTCAATGATCTTGAATGCCACAGATCTATTCCTCGACAGATTAGGAATCTCCTGATTCATCCACCACTTTTGTTTGGGTATGTTGGGAATGAGCTGGAAGGTGCACAGAGTCATCAACATAGGTCTTGATGAAGGGTGACAATGGTGGCATATTCATTCTGATTTGAAGATGAATCCCTGAATATTGTCCAATCCACTGACTCAAAGTAGTCCTGTAAGGATTCCTTGATCATACCCTCTTGGTCCTCAATACAGATTGTGCAGTTTTTAGTCTCTGCCTCTGTCTATATGCTGCAAAATATGACCTGCAGCCTAATCAGGAAACTTGAAAGTGAAAACCAGCTAATTTTGGTACAACACTTCTAGTTGTTTGTACAAGAAGTTCTTTTGGTCCTCTAGGGATTCATACAACAGTTTGAACCACTGCCCGGCCGTTACTGGGACCTGGGTTCAGTGCTCCCCTCAGTTGATGTCTGTGTGAAGTTTACACTTTCTTCCTCTGACTGTATGGGTTTCAGCCAGGTGCTCTGGTTTATTCCCACATCATAAAGGCATTTTGGTATGTTAAGTGTCTACTGTAAATCATCCTGTAATGTAGGTATGTAGCAAAATAATCAAAAGTGGAGTTAAAAGGCATGTGAGAGAGAATACATTCCAGATTTCTAAGGAAATAAGAGAGTATGACTGATGGGGTTGCGTTTTGTTTACTTGTAATGAACAAATGGTCTCATCTGTGTTGTAATAAGTAAGTGGCAGAAGGAAAAATAAGTTAGGTACTTCAAACAATTACAAAGTAAACTTGAATAAAATTGTGGGACTGGGTTGTGATGTCACAGCCTGAATGAAATGAAATAAATCATCGTAACTCTGAAATAAATACTCGTAATGAGGCGAAATCTTTTCCTCTGAAAACAAATGTAATGTCCTTGCTATCTTTAATTAGTTTTAGCTCTATGATGCACAAGGGTGTTTGCTTTAATTAGCGACAAATTGGAATTTTGTACAAAACATCATTAACAGTCTGATTGGGTTTTACTAACTTAATAAATCAGGAGAAATATGTCAGCATGCATTTTAATTAAAAAATAATGAAGTATCGGGGTTCTGTGAAAGAGCACACTGCTCCATTCATTCTGAAGTGAGATACAAAAACAAGTTTGAAGGTCTAATCTCAACATAAGGAGCTGATTGCTGATAATGGAAAAACAAAGGGGAAGATATTTGTGATGCACTTTTAGCAACCTATATCAAAAAGTGGGAGAAGAGACACAAAACTAGTTTACCTGACCACTCAATCTATTGAACAAGAATCTCAGCCTCTTGCGCAAACACAAAATGCTGGTAGAACACAGCAGGCTAGGCAGCATCTATAGGGAGAAGTGCTGTCGAGGCCCTTCCTGACGAAGATTCTCGGCCCGAAACATCGACAGCGCTTCTCCCTATAGATGCTGCCTAGCCTGCTGTGTTCCACCAGCGTTTTGTGTGTGTTGTTGTTTGAATTTCCAGCATCTGCAGATTTCTTTGTGTTTGCTCTTGCACAAAACTGTGTTTGCACTGTACAAAATAAAGTACAATACCTAAACCTTGTTAAATGAGGTATAACTATTTTTAAGAGTATACCAGGTAATTGTTATTTCTGAACAACCTTTCTAGTCTTGAGAAATTTATCTATTGAATTATTAATTTTACAGAGTCTCCATTCAATAATATTTATAATAATAAATTATTATTTCTGTGACATTTCATCTTTCACTGGAAATCTGGGTGTATTTTCCAATTATGTTAATCCAAGTGCCCATCATCCAATCATAGGCAATATTCAATATCAGTATCAATATTCACGGATGCCGCAGATAGTGCCAACATAAAAGATAGGTCAAAATGGGAATTGGTGGGAAAAGAAGCAGTGGGAAATTGGCTGGTCATTGACAACAATTTATTGTGGACAATTTTCAAGCTGAGTTTATTGTCTGTGCACAAGTACATAGATACAAAGGGTGTAATAAAAATTTATTTCAGTAGCTTTATAGGCACATAGCATCATATAGGCAGCATTCAGAGGAAAAACAAACATAACTTGTGCATAATTTTTCTGAGAACAGGAAAGCATAATAGAACAGAAAGCTAATTTTATTGCCGAGTGATCAGAGTGGTCACGGTGCTGCTAATCTGTGGTGGAGGTTAGGCTTTTACCAGTTGATTTGAGAAACTACTGTTTGAAGAAAAGTAGCCATTCTTGAACCTGGTGCTGAAGGACTTCAGGCTCTTGTATCTCCAGCCTAATGGTGACTATGAAAAGATGGCATCGCCTGGATTGGGAGATCACCATGCTCTTCATGGGCACAGGTGAATTTGATGACTTCTTGTAGCAGATTTGGCTATGTTGTTGTAGATTGTTGCATTGCTGCAAGCTAAATAATCTAGACCAATATTCTCATGTATATAGTGGCTATAAAAGCATGTAGGTAAGACTGTTAACTAGGCTTAAGCTGGCCTCAGAATTACAGAATTGGACCTGTTGAATCCATAAGCACCAGTCTCTCTCTATAGGCCTGCCAATTGCCTTCAACCACAGGTCAAACTTTGCTACAGTATCCATGGGCTTCCCAGAGGTTGTGAGGATGGGTAGTGAAAAATGATTGTAATCTGTCAGCTTTGGAAAGCAAGTAAATGTTTTTGCCATCTGCCCTTTATCTGACTCCAGGATTCCTACTATCTTTTCAAAAACATGGCACAGATTTCCCCCTCTCTCTCTCTCTGAACTCTCATCCATGGCTTGTATTCTCCCTTTCCTCTTCTCGTGTCCTTCTTCCTTCCTCTTAGAGTGGTGTTTAAAGGACAGCATCTGACACCTTTGGCAGCCAGAGAACTGAGGATATGACAGCAGTTGTTGGTGGATTTTACTGGTGGGGCTTGTTCTGCTGCATACAGAATTGTTTCTATGGGAGAAACATTTGCATTCATTTTAGAAGTCAGGAGCCAGCTGCTTCTGAACGCAAAAATTTGACTAAATGTCTCCGGCAGAAATACTGTCCCAGTTTCTTTTATTCCTGGTCCAGCTCAAATCATGGTATTTCTGTTCAAGACAGGAAACTAGAGTATAAGAACATAAAAAAACAATAGGAATAGGAGTAGGCCATTTGGTCCATTGAGCCTGCTCGACCCTCCAATAAGATCATGGCTGGTCTGACTGTGGACTCATCTCTGCCTACCAGCTTTTTTATCCCCCATAACCCTTACTTCCATGGCTATGCAAAAACATGGTTAAATGGCATCTCAGTGATTTGGTACAGTATAGCCAATTGTACATTTAAATATGGAGTTGATAGCATCGCTTTCACAATCCCACCCACTCCTATCCTCTCCAACTTCTCACTGACATCTTCAGCTTTACTCTTCATCCTCCCCCTCACCTTCAGCTATTTTCACTGCACCTCCCTGCTGTGATGGACTCTCCTCAACCACACCCCATCTGTGGCCTCCAATCTCTGGTTGATTTTTACACAGACCGTTGGCAAATCATGACTTTGACTGACCACCATCTATGAAACTAAATTGTTTTAAGATGGAGATCCTGTGTTACCAGGTTCTTTGGTCGACTCCATTCCCTCCCGCACCCTCTTTACACCCCCATTAAAATTGAGACTGGAAATTTTAATTAATTTTACTTCTATATTGGTTTAGCTGCCCAACATGTAGGCAGAAGTCCTACAGTTTCTTTGAGCTTTCCAAAGGGTGAGAAGGTGGGGAGTGAAAAATGTTTGGAACCTTCCAGCTCCAGAACGCAAATAGTATGAAGCAGCATGAATCCTTTTGCGATTTGAGGCCAGTATAGTGTTCTTATCAATTTAAAAACTACATCCAATGAAGTTGTTTGGAAGATAAAGAAAGCCAGACAGAGTTGTGTGCAGGAGCGGTATATTTACTGTGCCACACCATGTTAAATCATTATTACCTGTTATCAAGTTGATGGACTTTGGCACCTGAAAATTCTATATTCATGTATATTTTGCCACATGAGTTACCACCTTCCTCATACTTTAATACAATGCATTCTCCTGTGTATCCTCCTGTGGAAAGAATTTTTGCATTCTGAAGAATAATCCATTTTTCTCAATGATTTAACTTCCTCAGGAGATGTATAACTATTGTCAATCAAAGAAAACATTTATCACTCATCCATCATTAAAAAAAATTCTCTTACACCATCTGGTGTTGCATCATTTCCCATTGAACATCAAAAGACTGAAATTTGCTGACTGATCCAATTCAACCATCAGCTTTTTACCCCTCCATTCACCTTGGACTTTGGTGCGTGAGGGGTTAATGGCTGATGTCAACTCCAGTGCTGGATTCACTGCTGAACCTGATGGTGGAACACTGACTTGCAGCACAGAGTCTGGAGGCACTTTGCATCTGGCTCCCAACTTTGCATCCGGGAGGGGTGGCATTTGAATGGGATATCAAGCTGGGAAAAAAGGCATTTCAGTCTTTTATTTTAGTGTTTTGAAATGTTTTTGTTAAAGGTTGAATATGCTCTAATTATAACAAAACATTTTTTAAATTATTTAAGTCAACAAGAATACTTCTTAAAGATCTTTGCCCCCGTGTGGCATTGTGAAGTAATTCAGAGGGACTCGACAATGTGTGAATGGTCAGATGCTCTCAGGAAATTCTAAGAGCACTCATTTCTTTGTTTTTGGAATGCCTGTAAAGTATAGAGGGAGGATCAGTTTATTCAATCCTCACTTCTGGGACCATTAAAGGAAAGTTTGCATTAGGAAAATGCCCTTCATGGAAGAAGTCTGCCATCTTCATCCATATTGGCCTGTACATGACTCAAAAGTCAACTGCATCTTATGTGTTTGAAGTGCCGAAATGGCCTAACAGGTCATTCAGTTAAAACCAGAGTTTGTGTCATTGAGGGGATATGCTATAAGTTGGAATGGATAGGTGACAGAGTTGGGATAAACAGTTCATTTTTGGGTTGATAATCTGAAATAGATTGAGAGCAGGTTCAAGATAATGAGCCTCCTCCTAACGTTTTCTTATGTTCAGCTGTGCCATAAATAATCCGTCAAAAAGAAAAAATAAAATGGGGCGGACCACCTGGCATTGTCCTCAGCAGCAATTTGCTCATGATGTGGTCACTCTCAGCCAAGTCAGTCTTTTAGTGTGACTGCTGTCCAAATTGATATGAGCGTCCCATAGATTAATAACTAAGTAGATCACACTGACAGCATTTCTCAACTCTACCATCAAGAAAAATAAGCACAGTGGGTGCATGAGACTTACAGGTGTAGCACCTTCGAGTTCCCCTCCCAGTCTTATGATAATTCTTCTGACTTGAAACAACATCAAAGTTCCTTCATCACCAAGTCTAAATCCAGAATACTCCTCTTCCCAACAGCACTGTGGGCGTATCTTCATCAGAAGGTGTATAGTGGTAGAAGAAGGTAGCTTGCCATCTCCTTCAATTAAGGATGAGCTGGCTTTGTCAATGATACCTAGATTCTGAATAATGAATAGCTAAAAGAATTCAGGTCTTAGAAATATTTTTAAAAGTAATTTAATAGGTGCCATTGTCATAGATATTCACTGTCTAGGGCCAGAGGGTCTTTTTGTCAAGATCAGTCTTCTAACACAGCAGATGACACTTCTAGACATCAAAGAGATGTTTTTGAGCATGTTAAAATTCAAACCAATATTCTTTGTTCAGCTTCTTTCAAACGCAAGCCATTCTTCAGTTCTTAATGTAATTGGCAAGCAATAGGCAGTCTGAATTTAAAAGGACAGGTTTCCAAACTGATAACATTGTCCATAGAGCACAGATGGCCCACAGCATAGGGCTGACTGCACAGGAGATGCACTATGAGACAGTGAGGTTATGCTAACTGGCCTGCATTGAACCGGACAACAAACAGCAAAGTTATTTAGTTCAAGGAGATATGCAGATCAAATTGATATTATCACTTTGCACATCAATTAGATCATCTATCAATGGTTGGAAGATTTGTTCAAAGTTCAAACTACAAAGTATATTTATTATCAAAGCACATAGAATATTGCATCATGATATACAACCCTGAGATTCATTTTCTTGCAGGCAATCACAGTAAATTCATGAAACACAATAAAACCAATGCAAACCCACACCCAACAGGACAGACAACAACCAATGTGCAAAAACAAAACACAATGAACTGTGCAAATACAAAAAGAAAGAGAAAAAAATAATAAGAAGAACTAAATAAGCAATGAATATCAAGATGACAAGACCCTGAAAGTGAGTGCATGGGTTGTGGAAAGAGTTCAGTGATGGGGTGAGTGAAGTTGAGTTATCCCTTTTCGTTATAGAGCTGTATGATTGAGGGATAATGCCTGTTTCTGAACCTGGAGGTGTAGGTTCTCAGGCTCCCACAGGCAGCAGTAAGAAGAGATCACATTCTGGATGGTGGAGTCCTTGATGGTGGATGTAGATTTACTGTGGCAGTACTCAATGGTTGGGAGGGCTATACCTGTGATGGATTAGGCCATATCCACTACATTTTTAGGCTTTTCTATACCAGGGCATTGGTGTTGCCATAACAGGCCATGATGCAACTAGTCAATATATTCTCCACCTGACATTGAAAGAACTTCCCAAGATGATTGCCAAATCTTTGCAAACTTCTTGGAAAATAGGGTGCTGCTGTGCTTTCTTTGTAAAGGCACTGACATGGTGGATCCAGGACAAGTCCACTGAAACGATAACACTGAGGATTTTGAAGTTGCTGGTCCTCTCCAACTCTGATCCTCCATGAGCAATGGTTCATGGACCTCTAGTTTCCTCTTCTTGAAGTCAATAATCATCTCCTTGATCTTGCTGACTTTCAGTGCAAAGGTGTTGTGGATCCACTGAGCCAAACTTTCAGTCTCCCTCCTATGCGCTGATTCATCACCACCCTTGATTCAGCCAACAGCACAAGAGTTGTCAGGACACTTAAATATGGGATTGGAGCTACACTTAGCCCCACAGTCATAAGTATAAAGCAAGTAGGGCAGGGGGCTAAGCACACAGTCTTGTGGTCTCCTTTGCTGAGGGAGACTGTGGATCTCACATGCATGTGAAGTCACCCAAGTGGCATAAAACAGTACAAATGTAAGAGAGCAGTCGGCTTCTCAGGAACGGTCAAGGAATGATCAGAAGACTGACAGGAAGACTAGAATCCATTCCTCTGCCTTTGATTTCTGCAATGGATGCTCGTTCATCTGTAACTCCTTGAAACTGTATGTCCTTAGTTTACAGGAATTGTACTGCTGTTTTGGAAATCCTTTGTATTTTAAAAACAGTTTGTAATTTGGAAATGTTTTATAAGATAGAAAACCTCTGTGAGTTTTAAGAATCATATCTAAATTTAAATGTGCATCTCTAAAAATAACTGAACTGTGTTTGAACTACTTTGTTAACTGGACGTATCTGCTCCATGGTGGGGAGGGGAGGAGTAACCTGCCACTCAAATAATGGGTATTAGCAGCTAAACTCACCATGGAGGATATAGCCTGTGAAGAGTTGATGGCTAACAGTATAACCTCCCTTTAGTGGGGGTACCCATAGCTATCTGTATTGAATAGGGCTTAAGATCTTTATGTGAGTTTAGAGCTTTGCAGTCAGCAAACCCAATACCGTACACCATCTTTTGTGAAAATGCATCTTGGTCCACAATACTGCAAGCTGTACTGTTTTCATTTTGACTGATTCTAATTAGCATGTCAAATTGGAGCCTATTTATCTTTATATAGCAAATAGCACAGTAACACACTCCAAATGCAGGAGGGACTCAACAAGTCAGAGAGGATCTCTGGAGAGGAATAAGGACCTGATATAGGGTATCAGCCCGAAAAGTCGACTATCTATCCATTTCCATAGATGCTGCCTGACCTGCTGGGTTCCTCCAGCATTGTGAGTGTTACTCTGGATTCCCAGCATCTGCAGAATCTCTTGTTTTTATTATTTTAGCATAGTAATGGAAATGTCTTTTTAATAATACAAGTCTACCCAATGTCACACTTTATGCATGTAGAACACTGTCAAAGTGGTCAGTGAATGTGCCATTATTTTTACTGATCGCTAAATATGTATTTTCTTCCAGCTGTTCACACTGATGCTGAATTGCTTATCGACAAGGAACTTGAGTTCTCAATGCCTGTTATTATTCAGTATCTTTAATTTGTAGATTGTAAGATGTGACAAAGGTGTTTCAAAGTTCCTAAATGAAGTTGTGACCCAGTGAATTTGGGCATTTCCTGGGCCACCATGATGGAGCCCTTATCAGCATGTCAGAAATTAAGAGGAATATCATTGAAAATTTTGCCAGTGTTTATTTGTAAACTTTACTTAATGGGCATTGAGATATAAAGGATTCCTGTAGCAATAGGTTGTATCAGATGATTAAAAATATTCAGTATTTTCTTCAGTCAGTCAATAAATTTCTTACTTTTGAGCAGGAAAAGGAGACCAACAGCAGAGCAGCCAGCATGCAGAATCATCCTGACATAGGTAATACTGGCCATCAATCACCTCTCAGTCCTTTACACACTACACGGGCCTTTATCAGGTAAGAATGCCTTTTCAATATAAATTATTCAGTGCTTTATTTTTCCTTCCTGACTTTATACTGCAGGTCTCCTATCATCTGCATCTGATTGGAAAAAGTAAGAATCTTTGACTTCAATGAGAAAACTCTCATCCATTCCTTTAAAGATCTAAATATTCAAAATGACTTATTTTAATGTAATTTATCATAGTAAATAAGAAATTATTCATGCCTATAAATCTCCCCTGAACAGTTTACAGGTATATCACATAAAGCATGACAATCAGTTTAATCAGTGTTGTCTGGAAATTTAATGGCTTGATATTTTATTTTTAAAAATGAAGGTTTTTTTAGTTCTCCAAGACTGAAGCAAAATTATAAACATTTCTGGTTTGTTTTGGGTACTTCCTGTTGTGACCCACAAGTCAATTTCTTCTGCAAAGCTGCACTGAATGATGCCATTTTTCATGCAATTCTTCTTTTAAATAGTACACGGAATGTGTTAGAGATGCGGGGTGTGAGAGAGTAGCAGCCAGATAGGGGAAGTTGTGGTAGTGTTCATCAATGGGCTCTCCCAGGACAAAGTCACCTGACTGCTGCAGTGAAGGTTGGGATACCTGAAAGCAAGTAAAATACATACTGGAATCCTCAGAGAAGAACCCTATAAAATCACAAACCACATGACAACACTCCAATGTCCTTTAGACAGATTCCAACATTCCCACGCAATAACAACCCACAATCCAAACTCCTTACTGCTGATACCCCAGGCCTCCTCCAATTCTCTCTCTGCTCTCCTCCTCTGTACAACAATGATGGTATAGTTCATAGGTGTCAAACTCAAGGCCCGCGGGCCATATCCGGCCCGCGAGATCATTTTAGATAGATCTCTTATTTTAATTATTAATGGCCCGTCGATATGAAGCCTATGATTGTAAGTTAATACCAATCATAAAAATAATGCTTGCTCAACAGTCTTCTTCATAAGAAACGGAATTTGTGAAGTGAAACACTTTGTAGTTATAGCAGAGACTGAGACACATGAGAACAGGCTGAAAAAACGGAGGCAATGAAAGCTGCGTTCGCACGCGCCCGACTGATCCAGCCCGTGACCTAAAATGAGTTTGACACCCCTGGTATAGTTCCTGACATTCAGTCCTATCTATCCACTGCATTGTGGTTCTGACTATGTGCGTGCCTGCTACTCCCTGCAATACCAGAGCCCTTGTGCCCTAATCCCTCTGTTGTGACAGATGGAGACCATAGCTAGATCAAGATGGTCCTTATTCAGTACTAGCAGACATTCAGAGGGACCCTGGTGGAAGGACCTTCCTGAACTTAGTTTAGCTGTTAGTGCACCACTTTACAGTGCCCGTGATCTCTGACAGGGGATCATTTCCTGCTGCTGCCTACATGGACTTGGTACATTCTCCCCATGAACACATGGGTCTCCTCCCACTCGACAACGATGTGTGGTTAGCTTGAGTGCGTTGTCGGCATGTTATTGTTAGCGCTGGAAGCACAGCTGAGTACAATCTTTACTGATTTGATTTGATTTGACACAAGCAAAGCATTTTACTGTCTGTTTTGAAATACATGTGATAAATAAAAGTTAATCTTTTATAACCAATCTTTTGAAAACAAATATAACAGTTGAAGTCTAATTTTAAATATTTAAAATCTAATTTCAAAGTTTACAGTTGCTGAGTTAACTCCAATATTGGGTCATAGACAAATGGTTTCTTAGAATCACATAATTACAATGCGAGCATATCTTAATTCTTAAGACAACTCTGAACATTTAATCACACCTTTTGGGAGAGGATAGTACATATAGTCTAAAAGTTTTGAGTACACTCATCCTCCTTTATCACAATGTTATACGGTGTTGTTTTTGGATACACAAACACCCTAAGTGCAAATATAACTATGACAATGTTTGATTGCGCAAAGTGACAAGATAGCCAGTATGGAACCTTCCTTGCTCTCACTTTGGGGTTTTTGATTTGAAATCACCTCACCTGTAGTCTGTATATTTGGCCAGTGCATATGAGAATGTTTTAGGGGTCATGTCAGTTTACAAATCAGTCCTACTACCCCTCCCTTTCCCCCACACACTATGGGCCAATAGTCTGCACCCTTCACAAAAAGCAGTGATTATTCATGCTGATGTGGTCACTTCAAAGACATTTACTGCCTATAGCTTGTTGTTGAAGGCTTCCTCTTGTTCTCGGATTATGGCTGCTATTCTCTAATGCCCCCTCTCTCCAGCGCAATCAAAGCTGCACCATCTCTAATTCATTTCCATTCCCATCCACCATAGCCTCCCTGCACTACCTTACTTCAGCCACATAACATGACTGGACTGTCCCATCTCCTCACCACAGACCAGTGCCAAAGAATGCCAAATCTACTCCCCATCCTCCCCATCTCCAAAACCCCACCACATAACCAGAACCAGATGGTCCCCTGAATGCTTCTCCACATCCACACAACACTGGCAACACCTCCTGTCCTTGCCCTATGGTTTATTTCTCCTCCACCCACTGTACAATCTAAGGATCCCACCCTCCCTTCTCCCTTCCCATCAGCACACAAGTAATACCTGCATCACACCCATGCAGATTTATTTCTTGTCTGCAATCGCATCTACCCCAGTGGAGGAAGGCCATGCTTTGACACCAAAGCACGCCAAAGATGAATGGCAGGAAATCCCCAATCATTGCTTGGAATTACTAACGACAGGTTAAATGGTGGGATTGGGTGGGACATATGTGTGTGAACAGACTGTGTATTACACACGGCCTGAAGCAGTCGCTACCCCGTAGTCTTCACATCCTTCTAGGCAATCAGTACAGCCCAAGAACAGGCCCTTTGACCCACAATGTGAATTTCAAACACAATTATGTAACAACAATCAATAGATTAGGATTACACAGGAGTCCACATTGTTGGATTGATGTACGATGTTGAACACTTGCTCGGGTCTTCCACCTGATGGTGTTTATCTGTAAAACTGCTTTAAGGAGTTTTGTCTCAACCAGTGGAACTGTGCACAGTGGCTCGAGTCTTTACCAATGCATGGCAGTTTCTATGCACAGCGCCACTGGTATAAAACAGCTGTATACCATGTTCTTGACTTTGCCACTACTTTATCAGGAAATAGAGGACTGTGATTCCATACTTCATCTCCTTAAATTCTTACCTCAGCCTGCTGTCTACAAAATGTATGGTAGTGTTGTACAATACAAAGCTTTGGTTTAAATTAGGGAAACCAGCTAGCAGATGTTCTCACTGACATCTTCAACATCTCCCTGAGCAGCGCCACCATTCCAACGTGCTTCAAGGCCGCCACCATCGTCCCCGTGCCGAAGAAGTCTTCAGTGTCCTGCCTAAATGACTACCGTCCTGTTGCATTTACATCCATCATCATGAAGTGTTTCGAGAGGCTCGTCATGAGGCATATCAAGACCCTGCTGCCCCCTTCACTGGATCCCCTGCAGTTTGCGTACCATCCCAACAATTCAACAGATGACCCCATTGCCATCACCCTCCACCTGGCCCTAACCCACCTGGACAAAAAAGACACATACGTTCGGATGCTGTTCATAGACTTTAGTCCAGCATTCAACACAATCATCCCTCAGAAACTGATTGGAAAGCTGAGCCTACTGGGCCAGAACACCTCCCTCTGCAATTGGATCCTAGACTTCCGGACTGGGAGATCTCAGTCAGTCTGGGTCAGGAGCAGCATCTCCAACACCATCACACTGAGCACGGGGGCCCCCCCAGGGTTGCGTGCTCAGTCCACTGCTGTTCACTCTGCTGACCCACGACTGTGCTGCAACACACAGCTCAAACCATATCATCAAGTTCGCTGATGACACGACCATGGCGGGTCTCATCAGCAAGAACGACGAGTCAGCTTACAGAGAGGAGGAGCAGCGGCTAACGGACTGGTGCAGAGCCAACAACCTGTCTCTTAATGTGAACAAAACAAAAGAGATGGTTTTTGACTTCAGGAGGGCACGGAGCAACCACTCCCCACTGAAAATTGGGGAGATCTCTCCTTGGTAGAGATCGTAAAGAGCACCAAATTTTTTGGAGTTCACCTGACAGAAAATCTCACCCAGTCCCTCAACACCAGCTCCATAGCAAAGAAAGCCCAGCAGCATCTCTACTTTTTGCGAAGGCTGAGGAAAGTCCATTTCCCACCCGCCAGCCTCATCACATTCTACAGGGGTTGTATTGAGAGCATCCTGAGCAGCTGCATCACTGCCTGGTTCGGAAATTGCACCATCTCGGATCGCAAGACCCTGCAGCGGATAGTGAGGTCAGCTGAGAAGATCATCAGGGTCTCTCTTCCTGCCATCATGGACATTTACACTACACGCTGCATCTGCAAAGGAAACAGCATTATGAAGGACCCCATGCACCCCTCATGCAATCTCTTCTCCCTCCTGCTATCTGGGAAGAGGCCCCGAAGCATTTGGGCTCTCACAACCAGATTATGTAACAGTTTCTTCCCCCAAGCTATCAGACTCCTCAATACCCGAAGCCTGGACTGACGCCTTGCCCTATTGTCCTGTTTATTATTTATTGTAATGACTGCACTGTTTTTGTGCACTTTATGCAGTCCAGTGTAGGTCTGTAGTCCAGTGTAGCTTTCTCTGTGTTGTGTTTTTTTTTATTACATAGTTCAGTCTAGTTTTTTGTACCGTGTTATGTAACTCCATGGTCCTGAAAAACATTGTCTCATTTTTACAATGCACTGTAACAGGATTTATGGTCGAAATGACAATAAAGGTTGACTTGACTTGACTTGAAATTACGTATTTACTTATTTACGCAGAATTTGGTTTTATTGAATATCAGTTTAACATTGTTATGGGATCACATTCCTCACTGTTGCTCTGTGGAAACCATTAAACTGTAGTCTATCCAGCACAAAGCAGTAAGTCAATCATTTTTGGGGCCTAAGTTGGATGCTGTGTTTTGATTTAATACCAAACTGAGCATCAACAAAAAAAGAATTACTTAACTGGCACAGCTTTTAATTGCTGTTGTGGGGTGATTAAGTGAAATTAAATCTGGTGTTCCATTGGGGAGCCTTTAAATTACATGCAGTTCCCAACTTGTGTGATTTTATCCATGTTTTCATTAACTGGGAGTGCACAACAAAAGTAATTGACTACAACCGTTTGATCTTACTTCCTTATATGAAAATCTGCAGTTTCCCATGCAATCAAATAAGATGCAAAGCCTGTCCTTTTACATCTTCCCTTCCCATGATTCAGAGAACCAAACAAAAGTTCTGTCTATTTCCTCCACCCTGGACTCATTCTTGTTACCTGTTTTGCAGATTCCTAATTCCTTCATTGCAACACTTCTAGCGGAGTCTTACAATCGGGTGTACTCTGCTCAGTCGTCACAACATGGCCTCCTTTACACAGAAGAAACCAAATGCAGATAGGGTGCTGGCTTTGTGGACCATCAGTGTTCAGCCCACAGGAATGGCCCTGGGCTTCTGGATGCCTGTCACTGTAATTACCATCTCACTCCCATGCTGCCTGATCCCTTTCACTGTCCCAATGAGGCAAAATGGAAGCTGCAGAAGCGACAATTTCATCTCACTTTGGTGCTGAGGGCTACACTATGGTCTCCTTTACTGTCCCAATGAGGCACAATGGAAACAAAGCTTTTCTGTGTGGGCACATTGCAGCCGGCAGGATTGAATAACTAATTCATGAACTGTAGAGAACTCTCTTCCTTTATGCTGCTTTGGAACTTTTGCTTGCCATAATTTTAGCCCATTATTTCTTATTTTTTCCCTTTGTTTATTTTGTCCAGCCTCAGGGTATGTTTTAACATTAGCAAAAACAGCCTTTCACAAAGAAGCCTGTTCTGATTTTAACTGCCTCTCATTTCCTATCAATGACATTCTTTTTGTTCTATCACTTCCCCTCTCCACCTTCTAACTCATTTCTCTCTTTCCCCACTGTCCTTGTGAAGGCCCAAGGCAGAAAGAAGCATTAACTGTTCCTCTTTACACAAGTGCTCTTATCTGCAGAGAGTATTTGCTGTCCATGGAAATGGAGTGATTACATGCAGAAAATATAATGTAATGTATTGACAGCTCTGTAAGAATGAATCATGACTGTCCTGTGGAAACCACTAGACCACTGTCTTGTCAGTGGATCAAATATTTCAAAAGAAACACAGTGATCTTTTTTCCCAACTCAACTTATGCATTAGCAAAACATCTTAAATATTTTAATTCAATATTTAATTCAAGATGTGAACACCCCACTTTTCAGGACATTTACAGGTGTGTAAAAAGAGCCTAAAGGATCATAGGGACCCGAGTCACCCCAACCACAAACTGTTCCAGCTGCTGACATCTGGGAAATAAAAGCCTGGACCAACAGGCTCCACTTCTTCCACCAGGCCATCAGACTGATTAGTATGCGCTGATACAATTGTGTACCTTTGCTATACTGACTGTCCTGTTGTAGATACTATTTATTACAAATTGTTATAAAATGCACATTGCACACTTAGACAGAGACATAACATAAATATTTTAATTCCTCATGTATGTGAAGAATGTAAGTAATAAAATCAATTCAATCCAATTTAATTTAAGCTTCCTTTCCCCATGCACTATCAATGTGGAGCTCTATCTTGTGGTCGCTTTAAGAACAGCTGAAGCTCCGCCCTATCTGTGATGCACAGGTGTCGGAGCGGATTTTCCTGGGGAAAAGCATGGTAATAGACAGTGCTATGAAGCGTTACTCTCTGCTAGTCTTTGTATCTAAAATGTTTTCTTCAATTGCCCACACACAGTTTAGGAAAGCCCAAAGAAGAAACAAGCCCAACAAAGCTGAAAAAGCAGCCCAGCCTGGAAAGTAATGCATGCCCTCTGGTGGAGTATAGCAGTACAAAGGCTGAAAGTGATTGCCACAGATATCAAACAAAATCAACAGAGATCAAGGGAAAAGAACGAGAAGGATATGCAAAACTTCAGGAAGATGCATCCAAGCAAGAAATCAAGAACAATGCAAGGCTACAGGTATGACAATGAAGTCGAACCCACAACACTGCATTCTGCACAATCACAAAGAGGTTCTGCAGATGCTGCAGGGAAGCACACAGAAAATGCTGGAGGTCAGGCAGCATCTATGGAAATGAATAAACAGTCCACATTGATGGCGTGATCAATACTTCCCTTGGGTTTTGGGTTTGGTCAATGACCGCAAGTTTCCCCCTGCAGCCCAAAGACATCAAGGTTTTATAGGTCAATAGGCTGCTGTAAATTGTCTCTAATGTGCACATGAGTAGTAGAATCTGGAAGGAGCTGAGGAAAGATTTATCAGAGTGAAAGTAGGCAACTCTTATAGGTGTATAAAATCACGAGTGCCATAGATATGGTGAATGAACTGAGTCTTATACACACAGATTGCGTATCAAGAAATGGAGCCAAAGGTTTAAGGTGAGGGGAAAGATTAAAGGGGAGGTTGGGGGCAACTTTTTTTTAATCTACAAGAAGGGTGGTATCTATATGTGGAATCAGCCACCAGAGGAAATAGTGGAGGCAGGTACAGTAACAACTTCCAGAGGACATTTGGACTGGTGCATGGGTTGGAGAGGTTTCGAAGTTTATGGGTCAAATCCTGGCAAATGGGACCATTTTGGATAGGGCATGGTCCATTTGTGCCAAAGGGCCTATTTCCATGCTCATTGACTCTAAAGGCAAGCTCTTTCTTAGAGCTTTTGACTTCTCAGTGTCCAGACGTTATCTATTTCCCCATGTAGACATGTGACCAAGGCTCCACTCCCATCAGAAACAGAACTACAATGTTTGTAATTTTATTTTGTCAATTCTTAAATATGAACTCTCTTAACTGAGAAGCATACGGAATGGCAGTGGACTTTGTGTAGACTCAGTGCAGCAGGGTGCCGCATTTCAGGCCAATATGTCTGCATAATGGCTAATGGAATTGCTTTACAGCCCACCAGCGATCATTAATTGGGGTTCAGTTCTTGCCATTATCTGTAAGGAGTTTCTTTGCTCTCCTGAAGACTTTGTATGTTTCCTTTGGGTGCTCTGCTTTCCTTTCATACAAACAAACAACAAAAGTTCATTTATTGTCAAGATGTACAACTCTGAAATCCTTCTTCTCCAGATAGCCACGAAGCCAAGAAATAAAAGAACAGTAGCACAATCTTCAAACCCCAAATCACTCCTCCTTGCACGAAAAATGAACAAAACTGGAACAGGCATATCAACCCACAAAAACCCCTTGTCTGCACACAAAAAATGAGAGAGATTGGGCAAAAAAACATGGAATATAAAAAACTATGAACATGTAAGAAATAGTCCATAGTCCAAGCCAAAATCCGAAACACAGAAAATCTGGGTAACGTTCTCCAGGCACAGCAGCAGGCCTTTTCCTCTGTGCTAGCAGAGTGATCTCCCAATGATCAAAAGGCAATCTCCCCTCTCCTGCAGCACAGCAATCACCACTTGCGATCAAACAGCAGGTAGCCGGTGCTCACCTTCGACATTCGTCTCTTTTTTTAAAAACCTCCCTCGTCACTTTAATCGGCAAACAATAAAAGGTTTAATTGGCAAAATGGAATCGAACATCAGCTCATGCCCCATCCCGCAGCCTTATCACAGCTAGTTTCGCGTATGCTGTCTCTACACCTGGAACGCTCTTGGAGACTGCAGTGTGCCCAAACGATCTCCAACCTGCAATTTACAGGCTCCAATAGTTCCACAATCACATTCAAGACAAAGACAAATGTAAAAAAAATAAAAGATGTTGACCAAAGACAGCGACTGAAGGAGTGTTGTACGTAGCCACCATCTTGACCAATATATTCCAAGGATGTACAGTACTGTGCAAAAGTCATAGGTACATATATAAAAAAATCTGTAAATCAAAGATGCTTTCAAAAATAAAGGAATAAAAAGTTTCTAGATATCAAACTATTTGCTATAAAGAGCATTAAACATAAAAATCTAAATCAAATCAACTTGCTGTGACTACCCTTTGCCTTTAAAGCTGCTTCAATTATCTTAAGTACATTGTTGGTGTATTGTAAATACATTGAAGGTTTTATAAGAAAACCTTCTGGTGGGTTTTACCAAGCATCTTGGAGAACGCCACAGTTCCTCTGCAGTCTTTGGCTGTTTGGCACGCCTCTGTCCCTCCAGCTGATCCCAGAAAGCCTCAATGGCGTGGCACGGTAACGCCACAGTTAGCACAACGGGTTACAGTACAGATGACCGGGGTTCAATTTCCTCCACTATCTGTTCTTCCCGTGACTGCACGGTTTCCCTTCAGTTGCTACTGTTTCCTTCCACAGTCCAAAGGCTTACTGGTTGGTAGGGTAATTGGTCATTATAGTTTGTCAGTGATTCGGCTAGGACTGAACCAGGAATTGCTGGGCAACATGGCTCAAAGTTCTGGAAAGGTCTTTTCTGCAGTGCAGCTCAATAAATAAAAAAAAACAAATGACATTGAGATCAGGGCTCTGTGGATGTCATACCATTTGGAACCATATAACAAATGCAGGGTGCCTAAGACTTCAGCACAGTGCTGTATGGTTAGGGCTGGTGAGTTGTGGGCCTGCTATACTGGTGGCTGAGGAGTAGCGACACCTACAGGCTGTCCCCAGCACAACCCTTGGACTTTTGGTCATTGATGCAAAAAAAAACAATACAGTTCACAGACAAAAGAAATTCCACAGATGCTGGGTAAGCAAAGCAACACACATAAAATGCTGGAGGAACTCAGCAGGTCAGGCAGCATCTGTGGAAAAGACAAAGCAGTCAGTGATTCTGGTTGACTGTTTAGTCTTTTCGATAGATGCTGCCGGACCTGCTGAGTTCCTCTATCATTTGTGTGTGTGTTGAGATGCATTTCACTCTACATGTGACAAATTTCAACATCTTTCCACTCTTTTTCTCTTCTATCCAAGTCAACAATTTTTTGGAAAGAGACTGTTGACACTGATCATTGAGCTGGTTCGGCTGAACTGAATTACATTACCTTCACCTGGGATGTGCCTAGCTGCAACAGGCTGATTATTGAATAAACAAGAAAGAATATGATAATTTAAATAGTTGTTAAATATTATTTCAGGACGAGAAATCAGGAGTACAACAGGAGAAAAAGGAAAATATCCCTGATTGTTCCAGCACAAAAAGCAGCCCCTTCCGTCGTTTCTCTGCAAGAGCTGCATCATTCAGAGTGAGTGTGACTTACACTGATGCTTTTATAGTGATATGATCATCTAGGATTTCATGCCTACTGATACCAGCTTTGTTAAAGTCCTGCTTCCCTGATTCCATAAACTCAAAAATTCCCTTACATGAATGGAGTAAGGCTATCATATCATACTTATCTACTCTGCCATAAATAAGCATAAGAAGATCAAGGACCTATTGTAAAAGATTTATATTTTTGAAGTATATCAACAAAGCAAAGCAATTCACATTTAAGGGATTATACACCTTTGATCAATAAATCTAATATTAGGAAATAAGGCACAATAAAGACAATAGTCACTGTAATGCTAAGCTTTGGAAAATATGTATTAAATGTTTGTTCTTTTTATGATTTAACAATAAAAGATAATTTAGTATAGTTTGGAGGTCAAAGTAAAATTTACTATCAGAGTACACACGTGTCTCCACAAACAACCCTGAGACCCTTTTACTGTGGATGTACTTGGCAAATCTATAGAACAATAACAGTAAAGAATCAATGAAAAACAAACTGTGCCAATGTAAATATAAATAATTAGCAACAAATAATGAGAGCATGAAATAATAATATAAAGAGTCCTTAAAGTGAGATCATTGGTTGTGGGAACACCAGAAATAGAATGAGTGTCCTTTTTTGTTGGTTGAGGGGTAGTAACTGTTCTTGAACCTGGTGCCATGAGTCCTGAGGCACCTGTACCTTCCACCTGATTGCAGCCACGAGGAAAGACTATGGCCTGGGTGGTGAGGATCTTTGACGATGGATGCTGCTTTTCTACAACACCATTTCGTGTAGATGTGCTCAATAGTTGGGTGGGCTTTACCCATGATATACTGGACGGAACCCACTAAGTTTCGGAGGATTTTCTTCTCAAGGGCATTGGTGTTCCCATACCAGGCCAGAATGCAGCCAGTCAATACACTTCCCACCACACATGTAGAGAAATTTTTGACAACGCTTTGGTACATGCAGCTTAGAAAAATAGAGGGTGATGGGTAACCCTGGCTAATTTCTAAAGTAAGTACATGTTCAGTACAGCAGTGTGGGCCGAAGGGCCTGTATTGTGCTGTAGGTTTTCTATGTTTCTAAATCTCTTCATCAACTAAGCAAGTTGAGGCACTGCTGTGCTTTCTTTGCAATTACATTTATATGATGAGCCCAAGATAGGTCTTCTGATATAGTACCACACAGGAATTTAAAATGTCTGACCCTCTCCACCTCTGATCCTCCAGTGAGTACTGGCTTGTGGAACTCTGCTTTCCCTCTCATGAAGTCTACAATCAGTTCCTTGGTTTTGCTGACATTGAATGAGGGGTTGTTGTTATGACACCACTCAGACAAATTTTCAGTCCCCTTCCTGTATGCTGATTCATCACCCCCTTCAATACTGCCCACTATAGAGGTGTCATCGGCAAACTTGTATAAGATGCTGGAGCTGAATTTAGCCACACAGTCATAAATGTAAAGCGTTTAGAGCAGGGGATTAGGTACGCATCTCTGTGCCAAACTACCTGAAGAATTTAACCAAATTGATCTGCAGAAAATGCTTCCTTTTTGCCAATTCAGACAGTATGGTTTTGTTTTGTAATTTGTAGGTTTATTTAATAGAGACGTAAGCACGTTTTTTTCTGTGAATAAGGGAGTAAAACTCAAAATTCTTTCAGGAATTCATCCAGTGAATTTTTCTCCTTTTCTCATGTTTATTTTCCACTTCAAACTTTAACGCCAAGGGAGAAGTTCTTCCAGTTCTGAAGCAATAACTTAGTTGAGATAGAGGAGCCCCATCCTTTATTACTGGGGATTTATGACTGATTTTGGCATGAAATGCAGAGAATCAAGTTCTTTAATGAATTCAAAGTGTCACTAAGCATTACAGAAAAAAATATTATAGATATTTAAAAGCAAGAGGCATGCATTGTCTGTTCTTGCTTCCAATTTCCTCCATGTAGTCATCTGTTCTTTCTGTGTCTATTGGCCATGGTGTATCTTCCTTCTTCAGATGTGCTGATGATGTCTTGCAGCCCTTCTTTTATCCTCAGGAGAGTAGTGCTTCGCCATTGAGGGTCATGGATTGTCTTGGATGAAAGTGATTAGCTTATGGGCATCTTTTGCTCATCCATATGTTCCTGATGGCTCAGTGAGGAGACTTCTTTGAGGTGATTTCTGCATCTGATCTTAAAAGAGCATCAGAATTAACACTTGCTTTGTCATGACTTATTTGTGTCGTCTGCAGTTTCCCAAATGTTTACTTTGACCTTCTCCCCTTGAATCTTGCACAGACATCACCAATTAAAACACATCCCATCTGTCTCAAACTTATCATGTATTGATAACATTTCCTATCATGCTTTGTGGTTTGCAACTTACCAAAATGACCAATAGTGATACCAAATTCAGATTTAAATACATTGTTTGTTATTAATCTAACACATTTGATTCTGTCATATTGCTGGTGGAAATTGGAGGAGAGGAGAATGGGGGAACATTATATAGAAAATGTATAACTGATGCATTGATTTTTCTTTAGGCAACGAATCCCGAGGTGAAAAGCCAATTCCTCCAAAGAAGGTTAGTAATTTAAATAGTTTTATTTATGTTCTGTCATGGAATGGGAACTCTGCTGCAAAACTTGCATTTAATGCCAATCGCTAACTGCTTCTGTGAAGCTTCAGCTCAGTAGCCTTCTTGGACAAGACGGTCCCTATGGTAACCGTATATTCATTATGTCCTTGAATAAGGAATTCCAGGATTTGGTTTCAACAACTTACTTTTAATTCAGAGGTGTTTGACATGGAGGGATTCTGCTGGCAGTGGTCTTCTTAAGTACTTGGTTGTTCTTGTCTTGCCGTAAGATAGAAATAAAGGATTTGGGTGAAACTTAGGATGAAGCTTTAATATTTAATTCAGAGATACAGCTTGGTAACAGGCCCTTTACGGCTCAATGAGCCTGCTCTGCCCATTTCCACCTAAGTGACCAATTAACCTACCAACCCGTATGTTTTTGGAATGTAGGAGAACACCAGAGCACCTGGAGGAAACCCACCCAGTCAAGAGCAGAACGTAAAATTCCTTACAGACAGTGGCAGGAATTGACCTCAGGTCGCTGACTCTGATAGCGTTCTGCTAACCATTCACTACTGTGCTGCCCCAAATACTTCCTGCAGGACACGGACCCATACTGTTGGCGAGCTTGAATGTTCATTGAGGTAGACTGTTTGGCAATCAAGTAGCAAAAAGGGCCGGAGGAACTTAAGAGGTCAGGCGGCAACTATAGAGGGAAATGGACAGCTGATGTTTCAGGTAGAGATCCTTCATCTGGAATAGTGATCTGTTAACAAAGTATTTTGTCATAAGCACAAGAGATTCTGCAGATGCCGGGAATCCAGAATAGCACACAGAAAATGCTTTAGAAACTCAGCAGGTCAGGCAGCATCTATAGGAAGGAATAAAGAGTTGATCTTTGAGGCAGAAACCCATTTGCCAGGACTCATAAATCTGATGAAGTATTTCATCTGATGTAGTACTAAAGCAGGTTTCTTTATCTTGGACTGGGTTGACTATTGGAGCTTAGTGTGTGATTTTCAATAAAACTCCTCCAGACAAGTGCAGGGAAGGCAATCAGAATTTGATATACCTTGTAAATGACAGAAAGGCTTTAGTGAATAAATGGGTGAGTCACTTACACAAAATGCCCAGCTGCTGATCTCCTTTATTAGTCAGTTGTTTCACATTACAGGGCTTGGTGATTCATTCATTCATGGCTTGGCTTCGCGAACGAAGATTTAGGAAGGGGGCTGCCCACGTCTGCTGCAGGCTCGCTGGTAGCTGACGAGACCAATACAGGACAGGCAGACCCAGCCACGGAGGCTGGAGGATGGTTGTAGACGTGGGTGTGTCCTTCGGAATGTTTTTTTAGGTGGAGTGCAGTGAGCGCAATATGCACCCCACCCTTTACACCCAGGGTTCATCTGCCATAGCCTAGCAAGCTGGGACGGTGACAGCACGGTCCTCAGGGCGTATGAGTTATGTCAGTGTGTCTTTCTCCTAGGTGGATGGCTAGACAAGGCTGACGGGCCCCACCTGCCTGGGTTTGGAGTCAGAGTTGTCCTTCCCTTAGGCTGGTTGCCAACCAAGGGTACGAGCCCAGCCTACCCGTTCAGTTATACTGATGGACACTGGGTCACGCCATGACATTTCAAGCCCGGTGGAAACGGGGGGGCACCGACGAGAAGGTAGTGCTATGGACACGGTAGTGTAGGAGAGGCCATTTGCAGTGGCCTCTTGCCTAGCAAGCCTGACAGTGACACGCGGCAATCACTACACTGGGAAAAGAGAGGCGATGTATTGCGCTTGCACTTTCCCTGGGTGAGCGGGACGTCAGGCCCTGACCTCACCTGTCCCCCCCCACCCCCAAGGGCTTGGTGATATTATTAGATGATACTACTATTAAAGAACAATGTTTCTCTTTCTTCAACATTGATGCTACCCTCACCCGCAACTCGACCATTTCCCAGATATCCACACTCACCCGCCGCCTTAATGGGGATGGAGTTCCTCTACCATCCCATCAGGCTCCGCTTCCAACGCATCATTCTCTGCAACTTCTGTCATCCTCAACAGGGTTCTACCACCAGACATATCCTTACCTTCCATCTCACTCTCTGCTTATTCAGGGATTCCTTGCTCTATGATTCCCTGGTCAATTTGACACTCCCTGCTAATCTCCCTCTTGGCTCATATCCCTGCAAATGAGAGAAATGCTACTCCTGCCCATTCACCTCTTCCCTCACCTCGATCCTCCATGAATCCCTTGTCCATTCCACTCTCCCCACTAAACCCTTACTGACACCTAGCCCAGCAAGCAAGAGAAATGCTACAACTGCCCATTCCCTCACCTCCAATCATGGCCCCAAACAATCCTTTCAATGTTCAAAGTAAACTTATTGTCAAAGTAGATATATGTCACTTTATACAACCCTGTGATCCCTTTTCTTGCGGGCAATCCCAGTCAATAAAGAGGCCACACCCATCAGGACAGAAAAACAACCTATGTGGAAAGAAACAACAAACTGTACAATTACAAAAAGAAAGAGAACAAAATAAATAATAATAATGATAAATGAATAAGCAATAAGTATTGAGAACATGAGATGAAAACTTCTTGAAAGTGCACCCAGTTCAGTGGGAAAAGCACAGTGATAAGGTACGTGAAATTGTACCCTCTGGTTCAAGATCTCCACCGCATATCATTTTAGATGACGTTGAATCTACACAAACTTCTAAGAAATTAGAGGCACTGCCATGCTTTCTTCATAATGGCACTTACTCGTTGTACCCAGGATAGAAACTCTGAAGAGAAACTCTGAACACCAAAGAATTTAAAGTTGCTGACCCTCTCCACCTCTGATCCTTCATTGAGGACTGGCTCATGGATCTTCGGTTTCTTCCTCCTCAAGTCAATAGTCAGCTCTTTGGTCTTGCTGACATTGAGTGAGAAGTTGTTGTGGCACCACTCAGCCAGATTTTCAATCTTCTTGTTATATGCTGATCTATCACTACATCCTATTCTTGTTAGATGTGTCTTCAGACAATGCTGATTCATAGTTATGCATCAAACCTATTTCTACCAACTTCTCCTTATATGCGTCCAAAACTCATAGTTAACCGAGGCTGTTGGGACGAGAAGCACCACTTTCCCATCAATACAAGTCCTGTGCACATGCCTCACAATCTCACTCCTGCTAGTCTCGCATTGGTAGTAGCAGCACGTGGATGTGCGAACTTGCGCTCTTAACCTTTTGTTGTTATTACCTACGGTGCAGTGACCTTCTGCTTGAAATATTTCACCATGCCTCCTAAGCATCCCATGTCAAGCCCTGGGCCATCAGCCAAGTGGCAGAGTACCACTTTAACACTTGAAAAAAAGTTGGAAATTATAAACAGGGCCATGTCAGGTGAAGGTAACACAGCCCTGGGATGTTACTTCAGCCAGGGTAATTCCACAATCAGAAACATAAATAAAAATGCTGAGAAAATAAAAAGTGCAGTGATTGATTCATCACAAGTGTCTTCAAAGGTTGTTACCAAAGTGTGTAACCCGACTATGACAAAAATGGAGAAAATGTTGAGTTTGTACATTGAGCATGAAACAAAGAAAAAAAACAACATTCAGTTCTGATCATCTTCATGTGAAAGCTTTGGAAATTTATGGTCGCCTTTGATCAGAGGCTAGTGAAGAAGTGTCAAGTGATATTGTTAGCTTTAATGCAAGTAAGGAATGGTTTTCTCAGTTTGTTAATCATCACAGGCTTCACAACTTAGCTGTGCATGCTGCGCAAGCTAGTGCTGACCATGAAGTTGCTGAACACTATCCTTTGCAGTTGCGGGCTATGATAGCTGAGTTAGGCATCACACCAAAGCAGGTGTTTAATGCAGACGAGACCGGGCTTTTCTGGAAGTGTATGCCGAAATGCACTTACATAAGTAAGGATGAAAAGACTGCGTTAACTTCCTATAATTTATTACGTTGAATATTACCTTAAATTGATGAAATATAATACGAATGTTGCCTTGTGGTACAGCTTTTATGTCGTATTGGTATGAAAATATGAATAATTTACAGATAAAGCATACTTAGGAAGCCCTCCAGAATGCATCCCTATTTTCTCCATTTAAATAATTATTCACATTATGTGTTTTCCGTACTATGTGTTGTCTGCGAGGAACGTATCCCCCACATATAACGAGGATAGGGTGTATGTTTGATTCGGCCAGTGACAGTGGTGTGATAAGCAAACTTAAACATGGCAGTGGAGCTGTTATTAGCCACATGGTCAGAAGTGAAAGCAAGTAGAGCAGGGGACTAAGCACACAACCTTGTGGTGCTCCTGTGCTGATGGAGATTGTGGAGGATATTGTTGCCAATCTGAAATGATTGGAGTCTACAAGTGAGGAAATCAAAGATCCAGTTGCACAGGGAGGTATTGAGGTCAAGGACTTGAAGCTTTTTGATTAGTTTTGAGGGGATGATAGTATTGAATGTTGAGCTGTAGACAATGGAAATCATTGCTATTTATGCATGTTCACAGTCCAGATGTTCCAGCATTGATTGAAGAGCCAATGAAATGGCATCTGCAGTTGACCTGTTGTGATGGTAGACAATTTAGCATGGATGTAAGTTACTTCTCAGGCAGGAGTTGATATGTTCCATCACCAACCTCTCAAAGCACTTCATCCCAGTGAATGTAAGTGCTTTTGGACGATAGTCATTGAGGAAGATCTTCTTAGGCATCAGTATAATTTAAGCCTGCTTGAAGCAGGTGGGTACCTCAGACTGATAAAGTGAGAGGTTAAAGATATCAGGAGATGCAACAATTCATCTGTGAATCTGTTGGGGTTGTCTATTGCATCCAGCACTCCCAATGTGGCCTCTTCTACATTGGTCAGACCCAATATAAATTGAGGCTCCACTTTGTTAAGAACATCCAATCCATCTGCCAGAAGTGGAATTTCCCAATAACTAATCATTTTAATTCCTATCCCAATTCCCATTCCAACATGTTGGGCCTTAAGACTATAAGACATAGGAGCAGAATTAGGCCATTTGGCCCATCAAGTCTGCTCTGCCATTCCACCATGGCTGATTTTTTATCCCTCTCAATCACATTCTTCTATAAGCCATAAAGAGGTCCATGACCTCCCCTTCTGCCACGATGAGACCACTCTTACGCGGACGAGCAACATCGCATAATCTGTCTAGATAGCCTCCAATCTGATGGTATGAACATTGATTTCTCCTTCTGGTTTTTTTCCCCATTCCCACTTACCTTTTCTTCTATTCTCCACTGTGGCCTCTGACCTCTGCTGCCTCTCATTTCCCCAGTGCCCCTTATCCCTTACTTTCCTCCATGGCCCACCCTCCTCTCCCTCTTCTTCTCTGGCCCTTGACCTTTTCCACCCACCTGGCTTCACCTATTACCTTCCATCTTGTTCTCCTTCCCCTCCACCCCCCACCTTTTTATTCTTACACCTTCCCGTCCAGTCCTGATGAAACGTCTCAGCCTGAAATGTCAACTGTTCATTCATTTCCATAGATGTTACCTGAGCTACTGAATTTCCCCAGCATTCTGTGTGTGTTGCTCTGGATTTCCAGCATCTGCAGAATTGTGTGCGTTTAAAGCTTGAAGTACACTTGTTGGTGATTACATCTTATGCCTTTGCTGCACTCAAATGTATCTTGCTGGTGGTGTTTGGCATGGAGGAGTACTGATTCTGAGGGAGCTGCTGAAAGAAGTTGGATGCTAGCCCATCTGTGTTCATAGATTCACTGCAATGCAACTGACTCTTAAATGGTCCTCTTTATTGATCCCTCAACTGTGCTGGTCCATGGTGGTAATGTAATACAAGAATAGATTCAGAAGGAACATTTGGCATTGGTTCTGCATCTGGTCAAGGTACACTCTGTCTAGTTAGTCCTGCATAAGTTCCTTATGAAAGTCAAAGAACTAACCAAAAACCAAAAGGTATACCAGAATGGAGGCGTGCAACATTAAAGAGAGATCATATGCACAGATTCATGCCTTTCAGACTCCTGAATCACCATTCTTGGTTACTTCCTGAATAAATGCCAGGTTAGTTTTAAATAAGATGTATGTTCTGTGGTAGACTATCAAGAGCATGTCTCTGTGATATTCTCACCATTAGTTCCACACTCCAAAATGTCTCATGACATCAGGTCGTATCACCTGGGAATTATATTAATGAATTATAATTGGCTCTTTATGCTTAGTAATGAGTGAGGGTTAATTGATTGATGTTGATCTCTCCTAACAGTGCCAGTTTAAGGATTCCAGCCCGATCGTCATCAGGAAAAATTGATGGCATACTTGAGAAGTATGCAAAGGCAATTGAGGTGAGGATCTGTGTGGTTGGGTAAATTGCATAACGGGTGTGAGAATATAATATCCGCTGCTGGCATTATTTTGTGGAATATTGAAGTCCAATTTTTGTTTTTCACTACATGCCATTTTCCTTTGGGCTCACTGAACTACTGCCTAACAAGCAGAATTTGTAGCGTTGCCCAACAGTGTGTAGTGAATCCCAGGAAGGCAGCTCTGTGATTTTGTTTACTCATACTATAATCACAAGCCTTCATCAGTGAGCCCCTCCCTGCGTTGGTCTCCTAACTCAGCGAGACTCAATCCACTCCTGACTTGGACCATTTGGCTCAAACCACGTACCCCACTATTAATCTGTGTAATAGTTCATTCTTCTCCAATTCCTGTAAGCTGACCATTACCAAACCCCTCAATTAATCTCCAGCCGAACCTCTACACTTTCAAGGACAGGGCCTGAAGTTGCCCCCATAATCTTAAACCTACAATCACCCTTCCGATCTGCAGCCATCCCCTCTTAAATTGGGCCACAGATTTTTCCTAGCAGGAAGTCTTCAAGTAAAATGCTATCATCATATACCAACAATTCAGTATGTGTAAAACTTGATACTAGATTTCTAGTTTGGAATGTTGCATTTCAAACTTAAGGCAATTTAATTGATTTCATTTAATATTTCATTACAGAGAAGTGACAGCATCAAATCAAAGTCATCCTCTTCAGATTACCTGTCCCGACCACTGGAAGGCATTGCAAGCAAGCGCTGTGTGTTTGAAAAAGAAGACGCACAAAATAGCAGTTCTCGATTTCTAATGACCAGAAAGGTACTGTGGGTAATTCGTGAGTTAAGGTTTACATGAAATGACTCATGTTCACACACTATGTACAGCAGGAATGGCTATAGTAGCACTGAAAATGCAATGAATTGACACAGAGATACCAATTACCTGGAAGTAGATACAATTGCATTTTAAATATGCTTGAAAATAAATTTTCTATTTCTGTTTCACACTACGAAACAGCGTAGGGCAAAGCAGACTGCGAGAGGAAAAGTCTGCAAGCAATATTTTGGACTTCTAACCATGTTTCTTTTTAGGATTCTTCCACTAAGCTTTGTTGTAACTCTGCAGATGTTTGCTCAAAAATGATCTACCTCCTACAATCACCATCAGTAAAATTATCAGGTTATAGTACAAACTTGCAGTCTCAAAAGGAAACTGGGCTAATTTATGGAATTGATTCTATTTCCCTTTGAGGTTTTGTCCCTTTTAGTCTGTGTGTAATGATCATGAACTGGTATTTGAGATCTTTTTAACATAATTAAACATCCAAAAATACTCAATAGAAAATGGCACTTTTCATAATAGAAAAAGTGTTAATGAGCAAGCTGAAGACCAAAACATTAGAGCTGAGTAAAGATTTAGTCAGAATTTGTTTTCAGGATTTTAAAGATTGAGCATTAACATGAAAAATCCATTCATTCATTCATTCAGTCCTACACTGATGCTCAGTTTATTGACATCTTGACTGTTTTTCCTATCTTTTCCTAATGAAACTTGATAGCTTCTAAAATATCTAACATTTATCCACCTCAGTCTTTGTGTCATTGCTCAGTGCATGTCAAAGGAGGAGGATAGAAAGGTTTATCAGCTTTTATGTCAATATAGTGTTTCCAAGATACACAACACTACATTTAAAATTATATTCCCTTGCCCTTGAGTTTTTCATCAAAATGTGGTCGATTCTCCATGTCTAACCTCAGTCAGGACATCTAGCACCCTCTACTGAAGACAATACAGGCCAAGTCAAAGAAACTTTTCCTAGAATCTAACTTGCTGACAGCATTCTGCTGAATGTATGTTGAAATCCAATACTGCATGTCCGTCTTTTGATATAGTGTCCAAATGGACTCTGATATTATGATGGACTTGTCTGCCTTCACATGTTGAGACTCATCCGGGTCCCAACTCAGGTGCATGATTCGGTTTGTGTTTTGTTACGGATGGCTGAGAACGATTTAAATAAACACCATTTGGGGTGTTCTGTTGGAGGAGCTACAGAACACATCAGTCAC
Source organism: Hypanus sabinus (assembly GCF_030144855.1). NCBI lineage: Eukaryota > Metazoa > Chordata > Chondrichthyes > Myliobatiformes > Dasyatidae > Hypanus > Hypanus sabinus. The sequence continues at coordinate 39,471,962 of NC_082730.1, read as the reverse complement.
CTAGGCATGGTCCAAATGAATGTTGGCTGAAAGCTTTCTCTGGAAGCCTGGAATAGATTAGCTGAAAAAGCACTTTTATATTAACAGATAACTCCTTCAACCACAAAGCCACCTAGATCTCACCCTTCCTGTTAGTCTGTTACCTAGCCTTTTATCTCACCCACAACCTCAGGCTTTATTATTCCCAGCCCGACCCAAGACTTTACAGGTACAAACCGGGTTCTGCTCAAAATGTCAGGCTACATCTGTGAGAAGAGAAGCAGTGTTGAGATTTCATGTCAGCCAACATTAGCCATGGCCCTCCTGGGGAAGCAGAAGTTTTCATTCGCAAGACAGAAATCATTTTATTCTGTTTCTGTAGCACAAAACCTATACCATTATCCTGCTGTTATCAACTTTTCTCACACTGTTTAAGATAATTGAGTGTACCTGTTGTACAATAAGATAAACCCTTAACCTGAGTGTCTACCTTGTCATGGTTTTGCACTTCATTGTCTTACTTGCACTGCACTTTCTGTGTAACTGTAGCACAATACTCTGCATTTATATTGCTTTTCCCTTGTACTACAAAAGATTTTATGATACCTCAGTACATATGACAATGATAAAAAAATTTACTACTGCTTATGAAAGATGCATAAATATAGACATTTTCAAATTCAAGATTCTTTGGGCTGCATTGTCAGGTTTGCAGGTATCAGTTTTAACAAGGCTTTTTTTCTATTGATCTATTACAAGTTCTTACAGCTTCTGACATTCAACTCTATGAGCGTGATCTCTGCATTCAGCTTTTAAAGGAATTTATCAAAATTTCATTGATTAAATGACATCTTTTCCAGATACAGGGAGTGTTGCAGCTTAAGGGATGGGAGGAGAGTTGGAGACTGCTCCCAGAGGTAGGAGAGTGGCCATGTGAACTAACTGGGGCCATTGTAAATGTCACACCTTGCTGTCTGGTGTGGGTAAGCGTGCCTGAAGAAGGTCACCAGTTGATAAAAAACAGATAGTAATCTGCGAAGGGGTTTTATTTGGTGCTGGGTGAAAAAATAAGACATAAGCTGCCCAAAAGTTGTGAAGAAAAAAGTATTTACAAATAGACAAGAGATAACAAACATGTATGTATAAAAATTTACAGATATACAAAGGCTTTTTCAATGAAACAATTTGTTGTTAACTTTCCAATATAACTGCTCACGGACCATCAGCTCCAGCCTCCATGCCTCTCCAGCAAAGCCAGACTGAGAGTTTAAACCTGCCCATGTAGGGTGTAGTGCACCTGCTCCCACTAACCCAGGCATTATTTTAGAATGGTACAAACTGTCCCTCAGGTCTTTCGAGGCTGCTCTGCTATCTACAAACTGATGTAAGGGTGGAGTGAAAATAAATGAAACTGCTTCGAACATCTGTGTCTAGAATCCTTAATTTATGTGTTATAAACCAGTAGAGCACATTATCTGAAGAGATTGTTTTGATCAGCCAAGTTAGTGACTGTTTTATTGTTAGGGTTTGTAAACAGTGAACTCCCAAGAACTGCAGAACAGGAGGGCAAAGTGTGTGAACTTCTGGGGAAACTAGACTAGGAGTGGTGAACTACATATACCTGTCTGGACATGCCCCCTGCTGACTGCTCCTGTGGCTCCTCCCACAGACCCCGGTATAAAGGCGATTGAGGTCTGAGCCCAGCCTCTCTGTCTCCAGGATGTAGTGTGGTGGTCAACCACTGCTTGTTCTTTCTTCCAGTCAATAAAAGCCGATATCTCGCCTTCGTGTCTCAGAGAGAGTTATTGATGGTGCATCACTAGGGACAGGACAAGGAGGAGTGACTAACTAGGCAAAGGGCAAGTATAGATGGAGAATTAGCATTGCCAACCTGTTCTGCCACAGCAAACGTCTACCCAAGTTCTCTTGCCAGGAAGGACTTTGGAAGGGCATGAGTTTTTCACACTGTTTGAACTTGGGACTTCGAACTTGGAAAAATAATTGAAGTACTTTCTGCCTTTGTATAGATTTTGTGTGACATTCCAATGTAGATGACTATAACCTGGAATTCAGCATATAATACTACAGTCTAGCACATGGAAGATTTTATTTGAGATTGTGGGGAGTCACAGAAAGAACTGAGGAAAAAGTCAGCAGTTTGAGCGATGGCCCTCAATGTAACATGGTTCAATGGGAATAGATATAGCACAATCTGGTTGGTTTTGAGTGAATTGAGGCTATTGTTTTTCAGCCTAGTTAAATTAATCTCACTGTGATTAATTTTTGCATATTCCACTACTATTTGCATTCACTGTTAGAGAATTATAATGGAAACACAAAGTCAGGTGTCAAATTCCCTGACAAGCAGTAGCTACTCAAAAATAGGAAATGTATCAACCTAGCTTTTTAACCATAGAGCCATATTTAGTTTTGGATCTGTATCAAGGAATTTTGAGGTTAGTGCTGCTACCAATGGATACTGCACTGAGGCATCAGTGTAAGTTTTATGGTGCTTCTAATTTTGATTTAAGGGTACAAACACAATAATGTCTAATCAAAATATTATTAGTCATAAATTCTATATGCAGGATAGGGCTGATACCAGAGTGATAGGGCTTAGGAAGGGGAAAACTGGGGTGATAGGGCTGAGGAAAGGGAAAACAGAAAACAGCATGCAACAGAGATAATAGAAAGGACAGGCAGGAGATGAGGCATAATCACAGCCAGTGGGATGATTTACAGTGCAATAGAGGCGTTGTGCATTTAAAACAGAAAGCAACAAATACTGGATTGAAAGTGTAATACTTGAGTGCATGCAGCATAAGAAATAAAATGGACGATCTTGAAATTCAGCTATAGATTGGCAGGTATGATGTTGTGGCCATTTCTGAAACTTGGCTAAAGGATGGCTGCCATTGGGAGCTGAACGTTCAGGGATATACATTGTATTGTAAAGATAGGTTAGTAGGCAGAGGGATTGGTGTGGCCCTGTGTAAAAGAAATAAAATTAAATCATTAGAAGGAATGACATAGGATTGTAAGGTGTAGATTCTCTATGGATTGATTAAGAAATGGCAAGGGTAAAAGGATCCTAATGGCAGTTGTATACAGACCTCCGAACAGCAGCCGGGATGTGGATTACAAATTACTGCAGGAGATAGAAAAAGCCTGTCAGAAGGGCAATGTCATGAAAATCATTGGGGATTTCAACATGAAAGTGGATTGGGAAAACCAGGCTAGTACTGGACTTCAAGATGAATTTGTCTCATTGAAACATTCTGAATGTTAAATGGCCTGAACGGGTTAGATATGGCAAAGTTATTTCCCATGGTTGGGTAGTCTATGACAGGAGCGCATGACTTCCAGGATTGAAGGACGCCCATTTAGAAGAGAAATGTAGAGAAATTACTTTAGTCAGAGGGTGGTAAATCTGTGGAATTTGTTGTCACGAGTGGCTGTGGAGGCCAAGTCATTGGATGTGTTTAAGGCAGAGATAGATAGGCTCTTGATTAGCCAGGGCATCAAAAGGTTTGGGGAGAGGCAGGGGAGTGGGAATGACTGGAAGAATTGGATCAGCCCATGATTGAATGGTGGAGCAGACTTGATGGGCTGAAAGGCCTACTTCGGCTCCTATATCTTATGGTCTAGGATTCCCTAAAGATTAACTTGCAAGCTGAGTCAGGGATAAGGGAGGCAAAAGCAATTTTAACATTCATTTTGAGAGGACTAGAATATAAAAGCAAGGATGTAATGTGGCATCTTTATAAGGTATTAGTCAGACAGCATGGAGAAATGTGAGTAAATTTTGAACCCTTATCTAAGAAAGGATGCACTGGGATTGGAGAAGGTCCAGAGGAGGTTCATGCAAAGGATCCCAGGAATGAAAGGTTAAAGTATGAGGAGTGTTTGATGGCTCTGGGCTTGTACTTGCTGAAGTTTAGTAGATTGAGGGGGGATCTACTTGAAATCTATTGAATATTGAAAAGCCTAGATTGTGTGGCTGTGGGGATCATATTTCCTGTAGTGAGGAAATCTAGGACCAGAGAGCACTACCTCGAAATAGAAGAACGTCCCTTTAGAACAGAGATGAGGAAGAATTTCTTTAGCAAGAGGGTGGTGAAGCTATGAAATTCATCGCCACAGATGGTTGTGAAGGCCAAGTCACTGGGTGTGTTTAATGTGGAAGATGACAGGTTCTTAGTTAGTCAGGGGATCAAAGGTTATAGGGAAAAGGCAGGAGAATGGGATTGAGAAAGATAATAAATTGGCCATGATGGAATGGTGGAGCAGACATGATAGGCCAAGTGGCCTAATTCTGCTCCTATGGGGTGGTAGTTTTGCTCCCCATAGGGTCAAGACAAGTGAATTTCTCCCCCACATTATGGGCAGCAATGAATTACCTGTGACTGGGTAACTTGTAAAACAAGTACCCTATTTCTCAAATGTTTACTAATGCCCAGGATAATCTTTTCCCCATGAGTTTTATGAAAAAGAATATTTCCGATGGCACAAGATTAGTGCTACTGCCTGTGTGGAGAGTCCACCTTCTCCTTGTGATTACATGGTTTCTTCCAGATGCTCTGATATCTCTACATGTGCCACAAACATGCTCACTGGTAAGTTATAGCCACCCACCCTCACCCGGTGTAGGTGGTTGCAAGAGAATCCAGGGTAGTTTATGGGGTGGTGTGGCAAATGGGATTATTATAAATAGGTTTTTAATAGTGGCATGAAGGTCCTGTTCCCATATTGTGATAAGGAATGAAAGAGTTAAAACATATGTAATACATGATTACTGGAAGCTTTGCTACTGACATAATGCAAGGGAAACTGTGTTCAAACAGTCCTGAATTGTTCATCTTTACTGTGGTGGAGATTTTGATCCAGCAACAATGATAACCTAAACTAAACATACATGATGATACTTCTGCATGCTTTTTCCTCACACAGCATTCAGCAAACACACAACATTTGCTGTTTACTCCTTGAAATGAAGACTATCACAGCATGTTGTACTTTATGTTGCACAACCTGTCACAGATCTATATCATTGGAATAGGATTTCATGCAAGTCAAAGAGCATAAAGATTAACTGAAGCACAGTTTCAGAAATGGAATGATAGTTACAGCTATTTGGTGTGATGGCCCATAGGAAAGTTTGTCCTTCTCTCATTGCTGAACCAAATTAATGGCTCCACATAGCACCATTTTATTTCATCACATTCCAAAAATTATTTCAATTGAGACCACAATATGGAAGTTTGTTTACAAGTCCAGTTTTCCAGTAATTCCAGGTCGTTGACTGAATTTCTCCATGTTGACTTCCATTTCTTGCAAGAGGGCATGAACATCATTTGTATTCAACTTTCTTGTACAATTATATATGCTACATACAGCTGCAACTCTGCATTTTGATGGCATTACATTTTAAGATTCATTATGAATGGGATGGTGAAGTTTATATAACTAACTGACATTTATTTATCTCATGTACTTTGAAACATACAGTGAAATACATTGTTTGCATTAACAGCCCGCATGCCAATGATGTTCTGGGGCAGCTCACAAGTGTTGCAACACTTTCTGGAGGCAACAAAGCATGCCCATACTGTTCCCCAGAACAACAACAAATAACATCAACAGTAACAGCAAAACAAGCCCTTTTCCCATACCTCCCACACACACACACAGAGCTGAGTCTCAAACCCTAGGACAGTCTGCCTCCAGTTCTCACCCCCAGATTCTCAGATTTGCAGATATCAGGCCTCCAAATTTGGACTTCAGCCCGGGACAGCAATTGTAGGTTTGACCTTTTCCCGTCGACTTCTAGACTGACCAAACCACTGACCTCAGTGACTTGGACCCTCATGGCTCTTTTGGGCCATGGTGTCATCCATGCAGAACACAACACACCATGAACTGCGTATGGCCTAGGAAGAGCAAGACATAGTCCTGGACCAAGGTGGTGGGAAGTGTGCTGAAAAGAGCAATAGACAGCATTGAGTTTGCTTCAGTCATTGCACGTTTCAGTGAGAAAAAACTGATTAGAATCTGAAGCTACGGAATGAAACATCTGCCTGCAACCACAAATTTTCACATGATAAGTCTCCTGAAAAAGTTTAAAAGGCAGCTCAATAAATAAGGAAAGATTTAAAAAATAGAACTGCAGATGAGGGAAATGTAAATCAAATGCTGGAAATACTCAGCAGGTCAGGCCAATATCGATGAACGAAAGAGTCAGTGTTCCAGGTCAGAGACATACTGGCAAAACTGAAAATGAAACAAAATCAGTGTGTGAGGCTTGCAACCCCACAGATCGACAAACTTTTACTGCCTTCTGTTCAGCTGTAATGGGAGGTCTTGGACCTTGAAATGATAAGTCTGCATCACTTTCCACAGATGCAACAGAACATCAAATGTGAATTCTAATGAGGCTTTATAAGGCATTGGTCAGTCTACACTTGGAATATTGTGAGTGTTTTTGGGCCCTTTTTCTAAGAAAGGACGTAATGGCATTGGAGAGGATCCAGAGGAAGATCATGAGAATTATCCCAGGAATTAAAAGGTTAATGTATAAGGAGCATTTGATGGTTTTGGGCCTGTGCTTGCTGGAACTTAGAAGAATTGGGGGTCAGGGTGGTTCTCATTGAAATCTATTGAACAATGAAAGGCCTAAAAGAAGTGGATGTGGGTATGATATTCCCTATAGTGGAGGAGCCTAGAATCAGAGGGCACAGACAGAAAAACATTCTCCTAGAACAGAGATGAGAATGAATTTCTTTAGCCAGAGATTGGTGAATATGTGGAATTCATTGCTACGGATAGCTGTGGAGGCCATGTCACTGAGTATACTTAAAGTGGAGGTTGATAGTTTGGTGATTAATAAGGACATCGAAGGTTGCAGGCCGAAGGCAAGAGAACAAGATTGAGAGGAATAACATCCAACCATGATGGAATCGTGGAAAAGATTCAATGGGCTGAATGGCCTAATTTTTTTCCTATGTCTTATGGTTTTATTTATTAATATTGATTAATTTTGCTCTCCCAATAATAATAAAGCAAAGTCTTTGTGCACTGGTACCACAAGATAAAAAAGGTATTATTTTTGTTTTTAGGATATTCGACCAGGTGATGTAGCCAGTAAACGGAGCCTCTGGGAGAACAAAGCTGATTCTGTAGAAAAGGTAATGAAATCAAAATTCCATTGAAGTACCACATGCATCTATGTTTCAGATATCCATTGTTGGTGAAATAATAGTGAACACTTCTACAGTAGATCATTACATCCTGATATTTAAAACCTCAGTCAATATTCTTTGGCCTGCAGTCATTGACAAGGTAAACTGGTAAACTGGTTTCATAAATTTACTCCCAGGAAATATATTTCATAATATCCATTGTATGTTATAATTCAAATGAAGGATTATTGATGAGAAACACGATAAAAAACAACTTCGGAAATACAGGAGCAAGTTTAATTGTGTGTTATTAAGATACAGGGAATATAGAATAAATACTTTGAATGCTTTGCTTATGAATATTTGTGGAAGTGAAATGTGTAGGACAGAATATATAGGAGAAAAGTGTAAAAAAGGAATTATTCTAAAAAAATCTGGAAAATGTACAGAATGAAGTAAAGAAATAAATAAGGGAGAGAATATAATGGTGCCACATCAATGTTCTTCCCTATGCTCTTTTAATATGCAGAATTTCTAACTGGAGTTGGATAATTGATGTTCTAATACTTTCATTCATGCAATATATTTATAGTACAGTTAAATTTGATTGTAGTAATGAAAGAAAAATCATTTAAATTTCATCATCATTGATTATTGCAATATAGCCAGAGATTTTAGTGGTGGTATTTGCAACAAGCCATGATTACATGAAAAGGTAACAGTATTATGCAGATATTTTGTAAATAGATTGTGTGAAAAGTGTTTGATGAGAAAGGCTTGTTGGAGGAGTATGTATAGCACAGCAGAAGGGATAGAAAACAAGTAAGATCGTGAAGTTAAAACAGGTGGGAACAATACAGAACAAGTAAAAAGTTGCATAGATCTGCCATTCATTGTTAATACTCTGTAAAATTAAACAGAACAATTGAAAGCTGCCAGTAGTGTCTTTATGTCTGTGCTAATTTGTACAGGTTTAAACCGGAATGGCAAAAAGAAATGACCACAATGTTTAAGTTCCCAAAGAGAATGCTTCTAACTAATGATATACTACTTCTGGAGCAATGCTAGCTTTCAAATTGTGCAGATATAAATACAAGTAACCTGAAGCAATTTGTCAGTGATTAAGTTGGGATGCAACGGGCAGGTACTTGTTTAAGTTCTTCCTTTCTCTAGCATCTTCATTGCTTTTAGGGGTGGCAAGGAGTGGAACTATTTTTCTGTAATGTAGGTAATGCACCTACCAGCTAAAAACTGGACCCAAATAGAGCAAGGCAGGCGTATTTGTATAGCACTTTAACAAACACGAGGCAATTCAAAGTGCTTTATGTCGACCAAAATATAAAAATCAAACATCAGACAATATAAAAAAGAATAAAATCGCACAAAAATAGATACGATAACTAGATTTAAAATGGAATGGAAGTTACAGTGCAGGAGGTTCTAATAAAAAAGCAACTGTGAAAAGTTTTAAACTTTGATTTAAAAATTAGATCAAAGAGCAGTACAGCAAACTATCAGGCCCTTTGGCCTACGACGTTGTGTCAGACTGATTAAATTGGTCAGCAAGTGCCTAACTGAACTAAGCCGTTTTGACTAAATGATGTCCATATCCTTCCATTTCCAGCAAATTTACATGCCTGTCCAAGAGCCTCTTGAATACCTTTCTCATATTTGCCACCACTGCCACACCTGACAGCACATCCCAACCATCCATCACTTTGCGTGAAGAAACTTGCCCCGTACATTTCCTTTCAAGTCCTTTACTGCCAGGATGAGGCCACACTCAGATTGGAGGAGCAACACCTCACATTCTGTTTGGGTAGCCTCTAACTTCTGGTCATTTCACCAACATGCACTTCCCTTTTTTGTCCCCATTCCCCATCTGGTTCCTCTCCCTCCACTTCTCTTCTCCTCACCTGGCGATCACCTCCACTTGTTGCCCCCCCCCATTCCCTTTCTCTCATGCCATAACTGTCCTCCCCTATCATATGTCTCCTTCTTCATCCTTTTACCTCAGCTACTTATCATTTCCCAGCTTATTACTTCATCCCCCTCCTCCATCCATTCATCTACCCCCTCATCTAGTTTCAGATATCACCTGCCTACTTGTATTCCTACCCCCCAACTCCACTGCCACCACCTTATTCCCCCTTCCTTTCCAATCCTGATGAAGGGTCTCGGCCCAAAATGTCAATGGTTTAATCCCCTCCGTAGATGTTGCCTGACCTGCTGATATCCTCGTATTCCGTGTCTGTTCTTCGAGATTTTTCAACATCTTGTCAGTGTGGAGGATCAGAGGGATCTTGGGGTCTGAGTCCATAGGACACTCAAAGCTGCTACTATGCTCAGTTCTGGTCGCCTCACTCTAGGAAGGATGTGGATACCATAGAAAAGGTGCAGAGGAGATTTAAAAGGATGTTGCCTGGATTGGGGAGCATGCCTTATGAGAATAGTTTGAGTGAACTCGCCTTTTTTTCTTGGAGCGACAGAGGATGAGGGGTGACCTGATAGAGGTGTATAAGATGATGAGAGGCATCGACCATGTGGATAGTCAGAGGCTTTTTTCCCAGGACTGAAATGGCTAGCACAAGAGAACATAGTTTCAAGGTGCTTGGAAGTAGGTGTAGAGGAGATGTCAGGGGTAAGATTTTTACGCAGAGAGTGGTGAGTGTATGGAATGGACTTTTGGCAACACTGTGGAGGCAGATACGATAGGATCTTTTAAGAGACTCCTGGACAGGTATATGGAACTCAGAAAAATAGAGGGCTATGGGTAACCTTAGCTAATTTCTCAGGTAAGGGTATGTTTGGCACAGCTTTGTGGGCTGAAGGACTTGTATTGTGCTGCAGGCTTTCTATGTTTCTATCTTTCTATCTGCAGAATCTCTTATGTTTATAACTAGTCAATGTTTCAGGTCGGGCACCAGGATCCTGGTAAAGAATCATTGACCCAAACTTTTGGTTAATTTTCTCTTTACATGAACTCTACTGGATCAGGAGAGATCTTCTATTATTTGAGTTTGTTAAAGAAATTCTTTGCTAATGTCACCTACTTTGGTGGTGGTGGCTATTGAATGTGCTATATTCTGCATCTGAACTTTGGTTCCAGTGGTTTGGATTTCACATGCAGATCACAGACATTCCATATGGATTATGTGAATGTCCATTTACAGATCTTATATATTACAAATTAAGTTAATGTTCGGTAACGGTAGGTCATCTAACTCAGCTTCCTAATTACTGTATACTGAAATAATTTTCCCATTGTTTCCAGATTCTAGTGGAAAATGACTTTCAGATTGTATACTGTATACATTCTCTGATATTAAGTTGAACTACTGAATACTGAATGGGACCCTGGCCCCATTTTCTGAACCACAATTCCTGGAGCTCTTGTTAATCTAATATTGTCCACTCAGGTAGAGTGGTTTTGTCAAGCACCCTACCTGACTGGTGACTCCCTCCAGATGATTTTGATAAACACTTGTTAAGATTCCTTGTAAAATTGAAGCTAATTGCTTTTAAGATCCATAACATGCTTTCCAATTATCTTTGAGCAGAAAATTGTCTGCTTATTTACACATTTTATATATTATGTATTCTTTGTACATTATGTACAGCTTTTCTTCAGCAACACAGCATGTATCCCAAGGCTTGGGTGGACCTTAGCCTGATTGGCTATTGCTAAAATCTGATCCCATGGGAATGCATAATGCTTGGCTCAACTTCAAGGCTACATGACATTACACTGGTGGATGTCAAACGTGTGATTAGACAATAACAAGTAGCAACAGTGCAAGGTTTTTTTTCCCCCAATGACTCATCTTTATAAATAGTATGTAATGTGAAGGCTTTCATGTGAATAATATTAATATTTACTCTTTGGTAGTTAAGCACAAATCTGTTATGCCAAATGCACAGTTCATTGAACATTATTTCAAAACATTACAAAATAACAAACTAATAGCAACAGTAGGCTTTACGGATGGCTTTTAATTCGTTACCACCTTGACTGATCCCGGGTTTCAAGTCAACCTTCCCACCGATTCTTCAACATTCTGACTTGACAATTTTTGAGTTATGCTAACAAAACTTGAACAAAAATATGCATATCATAGTTTAATTCACTCTTATCACTTCGCTTGCTAAAGGTTACCGTAAAGAGTTTCCCAAGAAAACAGACAACCAACAAGACCTTTAGGCAAGTTGATACATTCGCCTGGATCTGGGCTTAGTGCTGAAGTCACAGTGCTAATAGTGACTGTGAAAAAAAAACAATTCATCATGATCCAGCAACCATTATGCATGAACTTGTATTTTTCTAACGTAATTTGCTGTCGGGTGTCAACCTGTCTGGCAGTCTTAGCATGAGCTGCCATATACATCTTATCGGAGCACAGTGTCATAGTTACTAAAAGGAATCATGAGAGATTTTTAAGGATAGCTTTTTTTCACATTGGCTTGCGTAAAACAAACCATTCAGTACAGGAGTTGAGATGTTATGTGCAAGTTGTATGAAACATTGCTGAGGCCTAATTTGTATTGTGTGCAGAGCTAGTCATCTGCCTAGATATCAATAAGATTGAAAAGGTACAGAGAAATCTTACAAGTTGGCAGGACTTGATGACCTAAGTTAAAGGGAAATGTTGAATAGGTCAGGACTTTATTCCCTGGAGGGTAGAAGAATGAGGGGAGATTTGACAAAAGTGAACAAAATTATGAGGGGAATATGCAAGCAGGCCTTTCCACTAAGGTTGGATGAGACTAGAACAAGATTAAAGGTGAAAGTGGAATTGTTTAAGGGGAACTTAAAGGGAAACTTCTTCACTCAGAGTGTTGTGACAGTGTGGAATGGGCTGTCAGTAAATGTGGTGGATTGTAACAATAAAGAAACTTGGATAGACACATTGATGGGAGGATTATGGAGGGTTGTTGTCTAGGTTCAGATCAATGGAACTAGACAGAATAATAATTTGGAAAGTACTAGATGGGCTGAAGGGTTGATTCTGTGCTGTAATGCTCTAAGACTCTGTGAAATGCAACTGACAAGCAAGAGAATATCTACAGATGTTGGAAATCCGAGCAACACACTCAAAATATTGCAGGAAATCAGCAGGCCAGGCAGTGTCTATGGAAAAAAAGTACAGATGACATTTTGGCCCAGCATTTTGTGTGACCTGCTTGGTTGCAAAGGTATTAAACCTACTGCATTTCAAAATGGTGATTAGAACAAAGATGCGGTTTGTGGAGGAAGCCAAACTATCAAACTATTGAAATAAAAAGTACAAAATTATTTATAATCTTATGATTTGTTATCACTGTAAAACTTCATATACTATAAATTACAAAATAACTATTACAAAAAGGAATAATGAGACTGTTAATGTGTTTGTCGGACCATTCAGAATCCTGATGGTGGGGGTGGATGAAGTTATTTCTGAATCATTGACTATGAGTCATCAAGCTCCTGTGCTTCCTCCCTGATGAAAGTAATGAGAAAAGGGCATGTGCTGAGTGAATGAGTTCTTAATGATGGATACCACATCCTGAGGTATTGCCTCTTGAAGATATCCTCTGGTGGAGAGGGCTGTATCCATGATGGTGCTGACTGAGCCTACAACCCTCAGTATCCTCTTACGATTCTGTGCATTGACACCTCCATATCAGACTGTAACAAACCAGTTTGAATGCCCTCTACTGCACACCTGTAGAAATGTGTTAAAGTTTTTGGTGACATACTTAATCTTTTCAAACTCCTAACGAAGTAAAGCCTGTCACAGTTGTGAGTAGTTTTGTGCCTAAGAAAGGATATGTTGGCATTGGAGAGGGTCAAGAGGAAGTTCATAAGAATTACCCTGAGAATGAAAGGGTTAATGGGTGAGGACCATTTGATGGCTCTGGGCCTATACTTGCTGGAGTTTAGAAGGATGGGCGGGGGGGGGGGTGGCAGAATCTCATTGAAACCTATGAAAATTTGAAAGGCCTAGATAGAGCAGACATGAAGAGGATGTTTCCTATAGTAGGGGAGTCTAGGACCACAAGGCACAACCTAGGAATAGAAGAATGTTCCTTTAAAACAGAGATGAGGAGGAATTTCTTTAACCAGAGGGTGGTGGATCTGTGGAATCTATTGCCACAGATGGCTGTGAAGAGGTGAAAGAACTGCAAAGTCGATAGGTGAAAGAGATAAAGCGCTGGAGAAGTGAGAATCTGCCCTGTATCTTCTTCATCCAGATCCCTCCTTCTCCAGCCCTTCATCTTTTTCACCTATCAACTTCCTAGATCTTTACTTCATCCCTCCCCCTCTCACGGTTTTACTTATCACCTGCCGCATTGTATTTCTTCCTCTCTGTCTTTAACTTTTCATCTTTTTTTCCCAGTCCTGATGAAGGAACTCAGCCTGAAACGTTGACTGTTTGCTCTTTTCCATTGATATTGCCCAGCCTGCTGAGTTCCTCCAGCATTTAGTATTGCTTAGATTTCCAGCGTCTGCAGATTTTCCCGTCTCTCTCATTAACAAGCCGTTTTTGCCCACAGAACTGCCACTCACTGGATCTTGTTTTTTGTTTCTCGCACCATTCCCTGTAAACTCCAGAGACTGTTACATGTGAAAATCCTAGGAGATAAGCAGTTTCTGAGATACCCAAATCACCCCCTCTGTCGTCAACAATAATTCCACACTCAAAGTCACTTAGATCACATTTCTTCCCCATTCTGATTTTTGGTCTGAATACAACTAAACCTCTTGACCAAGTCAGCATGCTTTCATGCATTGAGCTACTACCACATGATGGGCTGACTAGACTTTGGCATTACTGCGCAGGTTTATAAGTGTATCTGATAAAGAAGCCACTGATTGCAGCCAAGGATGTCCATGAGAAGATAACTGAACACTGATAGCTTGATTATGAACAGCTGCTGCAGTTTGCACGTGTGCAGATCCTGATCAGCAGGGTACTTGGCCCAAGTCATACAAGAACAGCCTATAGAACTGTGCCAGAATTTGAACTGCTGCCTCAGAACTCCACTGACCCAGAATTAAAACAGATCTCCCATACCATATGGACAGCGTCTTCACATTCCCCTGTTATCAAGCAGCTTTCCTTCCCTCATTCCAAAGCAAATGCACCCATTAAACCAGGTATTTGTATAAGTGTTATGTAAATATCTAACACTTATAATGTGGCACTGATTTAAATTAAACATGCATCAATATCATTGTATGTGATATGTTAAACACACAACACTTTACGCATGTTTTAATTTTGTGTTCATTGATCAATTATTTATTAGCTGCCTAAAGCAATAGAAGTTAATGAAGTGAAAAAAAAGATGTATTCCAATAATGAAAGGGGCACATGCAAAGCACAGAATTTGAGTTGAATTGACTTTATTTCTTACATCCTTCACTTACATGAGGAGTAAAAATCTTCATGTTATGTCTTCATCTAAATGTGCAATCATAGTAATTTATAATAAATAGAACAGTCAATGTAACAGAAATACACTCAAATCAGCGTGCGTTAATCAGTCGAATGGCCTGGTGGAAGAAGCTGTCCCGAACACTGTTGGCCCGTTTCCTGGGCAGTAACAGCTGGAACAGTTTGTGGTTGGGGTGACTCAGGTCCCCAATGATTCTTCCTGCCCTTTTCCACACCTGTCTTTGTAAATGTCCTGAATCATGGGAAGTTCACAACTACAGAGACGCAGGGCTGTCCGCACCACTCTCTGTAGAGTCCTGCGATAAAGGGGGGGGGGGGGGTATAGTTTCCATACCAGGCAATGATGCAGCCAGTCAGGATGTTCTCAACTGGGCTCCTGTAGAAAGTTCTTGGGATTTGGGGGCCTATACCAAACTTCTTCAACCGTCTGAGGTGAAAGAGGCGCTGTTGTGCCTTTTTCACCACACAGCCATTGTGTACAGACCTCGTGAGGTCCTCGGTGATGTGAATGCTGAGGAACTTAAAGCTGTTTACCCTCTCATCCCCAGGTCCATTGATGTCAATAGGGGTTAGCCCATCTCCATTATGATATAGTAACATAAGTAAGCTGACTGTGCTTCCCAAATTCTGTTCCAGCTTTGTGTTCTGCTAACATTTTCTCCATTGTAATTGAAAGCTAATTACTTAGACAAAGATTTGACACTCATAGGGCTATGACCTTGTCTCAATTTTTTTGATTTTGAGTGTAGAGAACTTCAACATCTTTGGATGCTCTGGAATATTGAAGTTAAAAGGCCAGTTGAACAAAATCTCTTCTTTATGTTGTAGTGTTTATTCCTAAAGACAATATTGCAATCAAATAATGAACAAAAATGCATGGTAAAGGTTTTTTATTATTTTCCTGCAAAGGACTAAGCCACACCCAAGTTTAAGCATTCATTTCAAAAGGACTAGAATACAAAAGCTTGGATGTAATGCTGAGGCACAACATCATAATTAAAGGATGTCCATTTAGAACAGAGATGAGGAAAAATTTCCTAAGCCTGATGGTAGTGAATCTGTGGAATTCATTGCCACAGACAGCTCTGAAGGCCAAAGTACTGGTTTTGTTTAAAGTGGATTTTTATAGTTCCTGATTAATCAAGGTGTTAAAGGAAATGGGGAGAAGATAAGAGAATGGGGTTAAGAGGGATAATAAGCCAGCCATGATGGAATGGTGGAGAAGACTCGTTGGGCTGTATGGCCTAATTCTGCTCCTATATCTTGTGACGTTATGGTTAATGCATTGGCTGAATGTCAGGAGTCAGAAATAATGTGGAGGCATGGAAGTGTTTGTGAGCTTTGCTTATTTTAGGTAATGACACTCCATAATTTTGGCTGCACTGCTCTGCACATTGGCAATGCACATTGTAGCCAATTGGCTGATTTGTTATGAGTCACTGTCTTCAGCCATCATGTGCAACTTTGCTAGTTAATGATATATAACATGTGCAGTAAGGAACCAGGGAGAATGCCAACTGTTCCATCTGTCAATAACCATGAGGTGAATGTTAAAACCTTTGATGCCTGATGTGGTCCAAAGACCACATCAAAAAACACATAACAAATTGGTGTACAAGGGCACAAACCTTTTCTATAATCTGAAAAGTAACAACAAAATTTACATCATTCTGCTGATAACTTTTAAAGAAATGTTTAACGCACTTACTTGCTGTTCCTTCATCTGCTCCCTTAAAACAAGTGCTAACACATTTAGTTTAACTTTAGATTCTGATGAAGGGTCTCAGCCTAAAACATTGACTGTTTAATCCTTTCTATAGCCTGACATGCTAAGTTCCTCCAGCATTTTGTATGTGTCATTTTAACTTGTCTAGAAACCTGTATAGTAATTTAAAGGTTATATTATATCTCTGATTTTTCCAGAAGACATCAGGTTTTGATGAAAGGAAGAACAATTTATAATTTAATGGCCATTTTGTGGTATTTTGGATCAAAATAATGGCTTGCATATTAAATTCTGAGCATTCTAGAGACTAGTAAAGCATGAACCTGCAAGGAGCTTGATGTTTAGCAGTACAATTTCAATATTGGTCTAATCTAGATATTCAATCAAACTAAATTTACAAATTGAGTACACTGGACAGTCACTGTTACATTGTAGTGATAATTTTGTGCCTCGGGTATCCCCTGCATTGAAGTTCCAGCTGCTTAAGCCATC
Source organism: Hypanus sabinus (assembly GCF_030144855.1). Taxonomy (NCBI): domain Eukaryota; kingdom Metazoa; phylum Chordata; class Chondrichthyes; order Myliobatiformes; family Dasyatidae; genus Hypanus; species Hypanus sabinus. The sequence goes on along the minus strand of NC_082730.1, from coordinate 39,455,145 downwards.
AGCATTTAGCACTGAATACCATTCCCATGAATTCCTCATGCTTGTTTCTGAAAGCACAGCCTGAGCAGCTGGAAGCTGCCTGCTCATGTTTTTGTAACATATTTAACCTGAAGGTCAGAGAACAGGAGGCAGTGGTTAGAAAAATAGCATCTACCTTCTGTCAATTTAGACAAGCATAATGTTATCTCTGCAGCTCTCATCAGCAGGTAAAGTTGGTAGCCAAGGTTTTTGCCTACCGTAGCTGTTGAAGAAAAAAATGACTGAGCACATATAAACACAGTAAAATATTAAATGTTTTACAAGTAACTACCTCAGATATCTTTTAATATGCACTTTCTAGAATATTTTGTAGCTAACTCATGTCATTTCAACCCATCTCCTTTGGCAAATAAAGTGATTAAATACACAACCAGTCAGTCTGATGTACTGCTAGAACCATACGAGATGTAATTGAGATGTAATTGGACACAGTGTCGATGGTTCTATATATGTTACTGATTAGACCACACAGTGAGACATTAGCAGGCAATTCCTGTCTGCCTTAGTTCAGTTTCCAGACTTGGATTCTTGTCACCAACTCTTAACCTGTCACTGTAGCACAATACCTCATAAGGAGGCATCCCTTCAAAGCCCCGAGGTTGATAGATAGGAAATGAGAAGGCAAAGAAACAAAAAAGATGCAAAAATACTTCCAACATTGTCCCAAAAGCCACTGTCATGGGTTTCTAACTTGCTTTTCTCTCATGTTACAATACTCTATATAATTAATCGATACTGAACAACCCCATTGATTTGATGGTTCCCAATCAAACATTAAATGGCTGCTTTAAAACATTGAGGGCAATCCCAAAATGCAATTCAGTTAATACCACATAGTGTTCTAGGTCCATACTGGTTGCTAGAAAAATAGAAACTTTGATAATAAGGATTTTATCCCTGTAAATATTTCTTGTGCATTTTAGTATCATAAAATGCTAGTTTTGTCTTACATCCCACAACACACCATCCATCTTAAATTTAGAGAATAAAAACACAAAATGCTGGCAGAACTCAGCAGGCCAGCATTTTGTGTTTTTATTTATTTCCAGCATCTGCAGATTCACTCGTGTTGCCTTTAAGTTTAGAGAATGTGGCTAAATAATTTCAGACTTCTTCCAAAAATATTAGATAGTATGATCATTCATTTTCAAATTAAAGTAAAAATAATCCTTGGACTAACAACCTTGTTTGAAGGATAATTTTCTCTTGAATTTGTCATCTGAAGAAACATAATAATATGCATTTCATCATAAAACAATATCAGTTAACAATTCTAAAGATAGTAGCTTGTTTTACTCTTCCCTACAAACTGAAACAAGGTAGTTGAATTTCTGTGCATTATTTTGTGGAGTAGAATATCTCCCATTTGCAACGTAACTGACATAAGAATGAAAATGGTAAGTATCGCACCAAAAAGTCAACTTAATCCTTTTTGTTGTGAATTAGAAAAAGTTGCAGGATCACCAGTCTTTCAGCAAGAACAACAATCAAAGTAAGACAAAGGTCTCTTTCATTTATATATGGCCTGCCTTACCATCTGGCTGTTTAGAGCTTTGTGACTAACATGTCTGGCCTGGGGATTTCTTGTGGCTGCATACAATATTATGACATGTGTTTAAGAATTTAATATTTGTATGTGACCTGGTGTACACAATGTTTTGGCTTCTCTTCTTTGCAAGTTCTCAATCAAAAATGCTAGAAGATAACAAACAGATCAAGCAGGCCCGTAGAGAGATAAACAATGACCTTTCATCAAAACAAGGAAACATTAAATGAAGACATAGGGGCAGAATTTGACCTCTCGGCTCATTGAGCCTGCTCTACCATTCAATCATGGCTAATTTATTATTCCCACAATCCTATCTCTTGCCTTCTTCCCGTAACTTTTGACACCCTTGCTAAGTTTTAAGTCATATCTCTGTCCCCAGTTCTGATGAATGGTTATTGATCAAAGGCGTACATTTCATCTCTGTTGCCGAAGTTGCTGCCAAGTCTGTTAATTTTCAGCATTTCTGATTTGTAGAATGTGCAGGGTTTCTTTTTTAGGTGATGCGAAATTCTCTGGTGGCACATCAACTTATCAAACGGAACATTAACCAGACACCTTGTGGAGGCTAATAAAATGAAAAGGAAGAATCTCTCTACTGGTAAAGAATCTTATGTGAGATATTCGTGCAATCCCACCTCAGTTTTTTGAGGATTTACAACATGAAATTCTAGTATATCAAGTAGTCTCAATGGATGAGGCTGCTATAACTACTGACCAGTGAAACAACTGCTCTTTTCAATAAACATTTCATTGACGCAGTTGAACTTCCTATAAACATATGCCAAAAATTGCTTGATAAACTTTTCCAAAGTGCAACGGAAATAAGAAAATGGTCCCTCCTTCATCTCAAATGAGCACCAAAACATGCTTTGTTCAATGTTTAATGCAACCCAAAAAAATAGCAAATATAAATAAAACAGGGATTTATTTTTTCTTTTCTATAGCAGTACAATACCAATTTTAATGTTTCAAACTTCACCAAGTGCTATTTTCCATGAATTACAAGCTCCAAAATTTTGCACCAGAGTTTCACATAAGACCATTTACCAGAATGGTGTAAATTGCACAAAGTGGGATTGTTGTACTTTTAAACTGCTGTTTGAGTTTACTTTGGCACCAGGATTTAGTTCTATGAGATTACTGTACAGTTGTTGAGTGTTTAGTGTGTATATTAAGCTATTTTCTTGTTTGCTTTTGGAATTAACAATCAAAGGCACAGATAAGAGTTTGAAAGCCTTCAGAAGCAATCTGGTAAAGAATTCATGTCTAGAGTCCACTAAATTCTCAGGGTGTTTTTTGTAACCTGGGAGGAAGCAGTTTATTATTTTTCTTCTTCTTCCTCCAATCCTACCCACTAACCCCCCCCCCCCCGCCCACCCCAGACCCCAAATTATCTTGACCTCATTAGGGGAAAATTTAGATCTCTCTTGTGAAGAAATCAAAGCAATATCCAGCTGGGATAAATTGTGAAAGCTCCTGACTGGCATCTAGAAATGCTGTATTGTTTTTCAAATGTGAGATGCAAGCATTCTCCTTTGGAGACTTGGTTGTTGAAAATCAAGAAGGCATGAGCCTGAAATTAAAGCAACTTTAGGAAAGGGAACCCAATAGCAAATTATATTTCCTTACAGCTCCCACTAAAATTGTGTGTTACTGTCTGATGTTCTCAAGCTATGGGAGAGTGTTCAAATTTATATGAAACAGGAAGCCTCTTCATAATATGGTCATTATACATCCTACCCACATTTCCAAGAACCCATACATAAGTGTGCATGATAAAGCCGTGATTTGTCTTGTGAATATGGATCTTTCATATATATTTCCATGACATGGTGTGCTATTGTACAACAGTACCAGCATCAGCAATATGGGTCCCTCATTGTTAAACTATGCTAAAGTTCATCACAGTCGCTTTAAGAGGAGCACACTGTGAGCAGATTGCTTCTGGTGGGATGAGGGATTTAATAATGTTCCTTTAGAAAGCATTTTCATTTTAAGTAAAAATTCCTAGGAATCGTTTTCCCACATTTGTCCATGTATAAAGAATAGATGAAAACAAATCCATTAATAAGAGATGTCATTTCACAACAAAGTGAAGATTGCACCATTTTAAAAGAGACTTTATTTCCATATTTACACATTTATCAGCTGTAGAAAATTGTCATTAAAGGCACTTGTTTCAACGTTTTGACCTTTTTACTTTTTTAATTTAAATTTTCACTAGGCGTAACACATCAAACTGAGAAAAGCTACAGAAATGGAGTCAAGCTAAAGCAGCAAATATAATTCACTTGAAGATGATAAATGTCTTAACACAAGCTTGATTAATTGAGCTAACTTCAATAGGAATGATTTCACAGCAAAACAATAATGTTTTAATATAGGGTATTCAGCTACTTTTAAAACTGTTGTGTCACAGAAAAAAATGTAATTTGTTAATTAATTAAAATCAAGTTCCTGTTTAAACCATTAAGAGAGTAAATTAGGTTCAAACTTTGTAAAGTAAGATGCTTTAAATTTTGCAATTTTATGGTTGCGAATACAATATCATGTACACTTCATTTCAATTATTTTTCTTGAAAATAAATGTTTAAATGGTAATATGTTTATTAGATTGTGGTTATTTGCTTTGCATTTACTTTGCAAGAATCATGATTTACCAATAAGTTATATCTTAGGAACAAAATTCCTCAAGATAATTTTACAGCACAAATTACTTCCAAACCGTTAACAACTGAATGCTCGTGATTCACATTATCCATAACATAGTGGGGTTTATGGAGTCCTACTGGAAATGTTACAAAATGCAGTGCAGTAAGAAACAAGTGCTGCTTTTGGACTGACCTAACCTTCACAAAACAAAGACCTAAACATACTCATTGATTGGATGAGGCATGCTGCTAATGTTAGCACTACAGAAAACCAACTGAAGAACATTGAGGTTAAGTCATATTAGTTGGAGAAGGAGAAGCATGTGCCTCCTTCTTTGTTAAACCTGCCGAAGTATGCCTTATTTATTCCACAATGTTAGAAGTTTTTGAAATATGTTTCAAGATTTCGGCTTCATCCAAGGTTATATAGTGCAAGGTAATGAAGAAGGAGTATTATGTTGTTAGAGGTATCAAAGATAAGCTGGGACTCTGTTTCTTTTGCAGTCCACATGCCACTATTTTAAGATCTAGTTTCATTTCCCAGTAATGACATCCCACATTATGATGAGCACAAAAAGAAACAAAAGGATTTGTATAAAAGATTCAGTTCCCTTAGTTAATTTTAAGCTCTGGCATCAATGGTTGTTATTAATTCAATGAACATGGCTCAGTACAGAATCTACTGCTTCCTCTCCAGTAATAGAAGAATGTTATTTTTGCCTTTCAAGACTCAAAGCAGTTCTTTTGAAAGGTGAAACAAAAGGAATGGGAGCTTCTGATAAAAATAAAAGCAGCTGTTCGGCTTTTGACAATGCCTGCTTTCCAGATAGTTATAGCATTCCCCTTGTACTCACTCTATTTCTTGACAAACTAAATTTAGCCCTGTCTTGCCAAATGCACATTTTAATTATGCAGTAATTACCTTCTGCTAAAAATGCAGTTAAATATTAAGTACATAATTATCTTATTTAGATTGGAGATACAGTAAGGTGCGCAACAGGATGAGCATTTGGACATGAGTATAGCCTAACTCAATTAACATAGAAGTGAAGAGCTAAAATAATACAGTCAGCTGTTACCCTGGGATCTTAACCATTACATTTCAAAGCTATGAGGCATTAAGAAGGGACATCAATTATTCCCCATCTATCCATGGATCCAGTAAAGAGGCATCCTGAGATTATCTCTAGTCAATGACAGAACACCTGATTCATTGCAAACTCCTCCGTCTTTCCCAGTGTGCTGACATATTTCAGCTACTACAGTTGGACCCCAATGGCAGGATTTCTCCAGATTCTTGGCAGTCCTGTAATTATATTTATAATGCCACAGTGACACTGTCAAATGTCCAGATAAAGGAGACAGGCACATTAAAAGCCACTTTACATTTGGTTCCATAACAAAAGCAATTAGTTACAGACATTTGACCACAATATTCCACAAACTGCAGTTTCCAGACAATAACCTCAACTGATGTTAATAGAGAAAGTAAATAGAGATCAGCGCCTGCTAGGAAATCAAACCGGTACAGCCCTGAGACTGCAATTAATCTGCCATGGGTGACTATCTTTGCAACATCAGACATTATCTGTTCTTTGTCAAGGTTGTAAACATACTTGTTCAGATGCCCCACACACCTTCACATTCTTGCTAAAAGGATAGCCCAAACAATGAAGAATCTTGCCAGCATCTAAAACAAGGTTGTTCACTTGATTAAAATAATATTGATCATCTAAAATATTTAATTTCTCCACTATAAGCATGTCCTAGTTACAGTTTGTACAATCTACAAAATGCTCAAGAGTGTTTGGCTAGGTGCTCCAAATGGCCCCTCCCAAATGTCTGACCATTTATCACCAATAAAGAGAACAGTAGCCACATAGGAAATTGCAGTGAAGACACAATAAAATGCAAGGCTACAACAGCATCAAAAGTCAGTCTTATCCTACTAGGATCCAGTTCAGTAGTTTCATTACAGCAGAATATAAGCTGTCCTTTAGTATGTGTTTTTGTATCCTCTTCCTAATGGAAGAAAGGAGAAGGGAGACTGCCTGGGGAGTTTGAATATGCATTCCTAAGACAGTAAGAAGTGTAGATAGACTCCAAAGAGGAGAGGCTGGTTTCTGTGATTTAAGGCGGAAGTGAATCATACAGCACCAAAAATATTTTGTAACATCATAGAATTTCTAGCCTTTTCCCTCATCAAATATAGAGAAAAATGTACAAGATTTTGCATTGGAATTTTTCTGCAATTAGAAAAGCACTTTAATGTTCTCAACAGGCTGGTTGGGCAACACATCCGTTTTACAATCATCAATGGTGCATTGCTGCATGAAAGAAAAGCAAGCCAGAAACGTCTGATGGCTCTGGGTCTGTACTCAGTGGAATTTAGAAGGATGAGGGGGATCTCAGTGAAATCTTTCAAACAATGGAAGGCCTAGACAGAGTAGATGCAGAAAGGATGTTTCCCATGGTGCGGGAGTCTAGGACAAGAGGGCACAGCCTCAGGATAGAGGGGTATCCATTTAAAACAGAGATGTGGAGAAATTTCTTTAGCCAGTGGGTAGTGAATTTGTGGAATTTATTACCACAAGCAGCTGTGGAGGCCAGGTCATTGGGGTTAAAGCATATTTAAAGAGGAGCTTGATGGGTTCTTGATTGTACATGGCATCAAAGGTTACAGGGAGAAAGTCAGGGAGTTGGGCTGAGGAGAGAAAGAAAGGATCAGCCATGATTGAATGTCAGAGCAGACTTGATGGCCCAAATGGCCTAAATCTGCTCTTATGACTTATGGCTTTATGGTCTTATGACAATTGATCTATCTTTCACTTTATGTTAACAGCCTCATGACCAGATAATTTTAAAAGGAAGACATTTCAGTAGGCTATTTTGAGAAAGAAAATAAATACAAAATACTTGAGAAAGTTTTTTTCATAAATATGTTGGTATGATTAATTGGACTTTTTCAGCCTTCTGTAAAAGATGTGCACATTCTGATCATGTAAAAAATGGAACATGTTCCATTTAATTGTGATCAAATTGATGTGGTCCATGCATTAGTTAAAAGGTTAAATACCAGATTAACTTGTTTGTTTATTTAGTGACACTATCCCTCATTTGGCCTTGTTTGAAATTTCAAAGAAACACCATTTATTTTTGACACTAATGTTCTCAGAGACTATTAGTGGAAACATCTCCTGTCATATTCTCATGTCACCAGTTATTTCCACCTGACCTGAATAAATTATAAGTAGAAAGTTCTTTTTAAATTTTGAAAGCTGTAAATTCAAAGTTATTGTACTATAGGTATAATTTTGTAATGTATGCCTGTTTTATTCCATTTTGATGTAGCCAAATTTCAAAAATCAGTATACAACAAAGCAAAGTACATTTAGTAAATACGATCTCAAATGATGCTAATTAATTGAGAAAGACCATCTGGTCAGAGACACATTTATTCTATCATTCACAAATACTTACAATTTGGTGAAAGAGGTAAACCACCAAGGTCTCTATGGTGTACACTTGTGCCTATATTTGTCTACATTTGTTAAACTTCAAAAGGAGTGCAAATTGGAAGAAAATTCAACTGACCTTATAATGGGCATGTACTGTACAGTTAATCATCTTCTAATGTTTTGATGTACTGTGTGTTATGTTTTGTAACTTTGGGCACTAATTGAAAGGAACGCATAGGAGCTGTGATACTTTACTTAGATTTCTTTTGCTCCTTTTAATGAGGCAGTCACATATGATATGATGGTATAATGACTTCTGCTATTCACATGCTTTCTGAATCATGTAAACAAATAAAGGATCTTAATCAAACATTATCTATTACTCAAATATTACTGCAATATTAAATACACTACACTGGGCATGCAAGGTTTGCCCACTCTTAAACAGCTTGCTCATTTCAACAGGAGTCCAGCATCTTCAGATGGTAACAACCTGGAATACTCAATGCCAGCATGCATCTCAAAAGTTGAGGCAATTCGACGGCAGCAGATGATAATCTAAATACCATCTAAAGATATCAATCTAAAAACATGTCTCAGGTTGCTCAGAATGGAATAAAGTGATCTCTGTGGTTTTTGAATGCCATGTGGAACCTTTGGCGCAGAAAATATTAAGAAAATAAATATTTTCTGAAAATTTGGTGCCCTTATTTACAAAAAATAGGATTAAATATATAGGTGCTCCGAAGATAAAATTATTGGTTATCTGAGGAAAGAAATAAATATACATATTAAAGCTGTTATGAACTCCATGGAGCATGTGGGGATCTTCCGATATCCAGGTATTCTTTCTTTCTTTTTTCTTTCTGTCTTTCTTTTTTCTTCTTTTTTTTCTATATAGGGATATGTTAGGAGGGGGGAAGGGTTGATACTTCTTTTCTTTCTGTAACCTATTTGAAAATTCAATAAAAAAAAATGTAAAAAAACATAATATTTTCTTTCAGTAGAGGGCAAGATTCCAAACAAACCTGCAAAGGCAGCTGGTTAAACATCAGAATTGAGTATCTGGCACAGGCCTTCAAATTTTTCAAATAGCTTCACGTGTTATTGACTGAAACTTTGAATGACTTATCACACCAACTGCAGCAGAAGCCTCTGACTCCGATCTGTACACCACATAGCCATAAACTAGCTACCAACAATCCCCATGGATACCCAACTTTCAAGAGATTATATACCTGGCCACCTGAGGCAAACCCCCTCGCCTATCTCACAGCTTTTCTGGGCTACTATCCCTTTGGCTCTATCTGGCAAACCATGCAAACACGTTGCACAAAACTCACATGTTCACATCAGTCTGACTTTGCAGAACAGCGGGACAATGTTTGGAGGCACACATTGACTGAATGAAAGTCACAGTGCTCATCATTATCGGTTCAGTGACTTTTAGTGAAGTGATAGAAGATGCTAATACAAATACAAAATGCTTTGAATACTGGGAATTGGAATGAAAACCAAAATTCCAGAAAATCAATAGAAACAAAAATAATGCCTTAGGTTAATCATCTTTCATCAGAACCATCAGAGGATTGCCTCCTGCTGCATCCTCAATCATTAAGCACATTAACAAGATGCATGCAAGTAATGAACAACTCCTTCTGCACCCTTGAAAACAGAGCTGTAGTGCCCTATCAAAGACCAAGGTCTCAGTTTCATGGTATACCAAGAGGAGACCACCCTATACCTACCATGGAAGTGCCGGCTGCAAATCTGCAGAGAGTATTTCAGATTTCTTCCAGAGATGCTTATTCTAACATTTACTGGTGAATAAGGAGTATGGAATGCTTGATTTTATTAGTCAAGTCATTTAGTTCAAAAGTCAAAAGGTTATATTGCAACTTTATAAAACTCTGGTTAGGCCACGTCTAAAGTCTTGCACACAGTTCGGGTTGCCCCACTATGAGATGGATGTCAAGTATTTGGAGAGGGTACAGAAGAGGTTTACCAGGATACTGCCTAGTTTAGGGGGCATGTGCTAACATGAGAGGCTGGACAAACTTAGGTTGTTTTCTCTAGAGCACAGAGGTTGAGGGTATATCTGATAGAGGTTAATAAGATTATGAGAGGCACAGATAGAGTTGACGGGGAGTATCTTTTTCCCAGGGTCTTGTACCAGAAAGCAGGCATTGAAGGTGAGAGGGGGTAGGTTCAAAGGGGATGTAAGGGGTAAGTTTTTTTACTCAGAGAATTGCAGATGCCTGGAAAGCGCTTCCTGGTAATGGTGGTAGATGCAAAACACATTCGAGGCTTTTAAGAAATTTTAGATAGGCACATGAATATGAAGAAAATGGAGGATATGAATATTATGCAGGTAGGTGGGACTAGCTTTGGGGGGGGGTTGCTAGATTTACTCTTTAGTTGGTTCTGCACAATGCTGAGGGCTGAAGTGCCTGTTCCTGTGCTGTGCTGGTCTATGTTCTATGTTTGTTAAGATGCTGCTCTTGTGGAGTGGTGGTGGGTCCATGGACATAGATTAGTTGTTTCATCTCAATACAACAGCATTCATGACACCACCAATGCCGGTGTTACTTCCTGACAGACTCTACAAAGAAAAGACTGGTGCTGTTTATGTTGAGATGGTGCATCCAAATACCAGATCTAGGCTCAGATATTTAAAATTCATTAGAACGTTTAAAATATTAAAATGCAATTCCCCAAATCACTTTAAAAAGCATCTGAGTAAAATCAATTGGAAACATTTTAAGTTACCTCATATCTTTCCATATGAGCTCAAAACAGCACTTCCTCTCCATTCACATGAGTAGGTTCATTGTTTCTGCACATGTTTAGCTAGGCACAGAATTGCTGGGCAGGTTTTCCAAAATATTTACTGGCGTATTGCAGCACCTCCTACATCAGGACACACATGAAGAATCACAGACAAAGCCAACAATCTCAAGACTTCCTGATTCAGGAAAATCTCAAGTTTGGTGGCACGAACGCAGAGAAAAATCTGCATTTTCACATTTCTTCCGTCTCCATGCCCTGAGTTTCAAGCATTTTCGACTTCTGCTGAGTTCTAATGCTTTTCTTGCTTTTCCTCAAATTCTTCAGTCATTGATGTTTAAGCAGAGTAGCTGATTTGTTGCTATAATCAGAAATAAGCAAGTTATATTTGGATGTATTCGGGCAGGTGGGGCTCGTCAGCCTTGGGCAGCAGCCCGCCTAGAAGGAAAACTCTGATTTTAAACCATTGCTACCTTGTGGCAATGGGAAAAGCTTTGGGAGTAAACCCCGAGGAAGAAATCTGGAGCCCGGATCCTCAAGGCAGTTTGATGTTTTTTACAACTTCACTCTGGCAATCTCTGCGACGACACTGGTGCCAAGCTACATCGGTGCTTGCCCTTCCTTTGGACTACATCAGTGGTGTGGAAAGGGAACCTGCTACATGGGCAACAGTCGGTTCTTCAAATCCTCCCGACCAAGCTTGCACCCTGGAGTGGACACGGATCCCATGATCCCCAGGGATCAACGGCTGCCAACTGTACTTAAGTGTAGCAAAACTTGTTACAAGGTAATTTATTTTGGTTCACAGATGTTTGGAGAAAGTTCTAAGATAACAATGGAAAATAAAAGATAGGCTTTATGTGTACATCAATGCATCAAAACACAGTGAAGTGCAACGTTTGCATCAAAGCAAAGCGAGCATTGTGCTGGGCAGTTCAAAAGTGTCACTGTGCTTCTGGCACCAACATTGCATTGGAATAGTGAACGAACATATTACTTCAAAGCTCTGCCTTATTTCCCCCTAGGGAAAACGTGATGCACATTTCAGAAATGCTGTCCCTTTATAAACTAACATAGACCATCGCAGATCTAAGGATAGGTATGGATAACAACAAAAAGACAGTTGTTATGATATATTTAAGAATAAAACAATCATAAAGATCACGCCAATATACTTATTGTTTCAGTCATGTTTTTCTTTTGGCTTTTGCATTCCACTCTCTCCTCTCTATCCTCTATCCCTCACCCTGCAAAATCCATTTGTGCCTTTGTCGTGACACTCACCAAAGAGACTTCTAAGAATAGCCAGATGCACCGACGATGATGGACTTTTATGGGTTAGTGAATAGTGTTCAGGGCAGACAAGACAACACCCTTCCAAAATCGTGTAACATTTTATGCACGTTATCAGCTCTGTCTCACCAATCAGGAAATCCACTGGTCATTGGGGCTGGACTTTGTTTTAAGCACAAAACTTTAAAAATAACCTTTCCGATCTTTAGACGGTAGCTGGGTTAAGCCTTGCTCTCTTTTTCTTCTACGTGTTTTTTTTTCTCATTCCAGGTAAGAAATTTGAATTTTTCAATTCCACTTTATTACAGAATATTTCTCTTTTTGGATTATTAATTGTTTTCAATATGGAATGTTAAAAACATTCTACTGAATAAGGCAGTTTAAATAATTCTACAGAAAAATTTACTATTTATTTTTTAGGAGTGAACATCAAATAACTATAGGGTTAGCAGCAATGGACAAGACAATTCAGTAACATTTGTGGTTAAAACTATATATTAATGGAAAAGATACGATGTATAATGTATAATTGTTCTTTTTATTGCAGGCATCACAATAATACTGGCTTTAAAGCTCACCAGCTGATATTGCTTTATGTTTTTTATTCAGAATGTTGTAATGCAAATAGAGTAAAATTTTGCATGTTGCAAAAAATGAAAGCTCAGTACTTTTAAGAACAAACTGACTAATGAAATACCAGAAGTATGTGAATGAAATACATGTGGGAATAGGGAGTTGAGGGAGAGAAGGGAATGTGGAGTGGAGGAGGAATGAAAAAAATGCTTTTCACTCAAGAGACTTTATAAATCCTAAGCGCATTCTAATTTCTTATACACTTAAGGCCATGAAAGAGGTTAGAACCTATTATTAGGTAGTTCTTATCTAAAATGATTCCATTCTTTAATAAATGCTTCTTTAAAAGGACAGAGAATTGGAGTAATTTCAGCTATGCAGGAGGATAAGTGGGCCACATGATGTGAGGCTCACAGTGGTCATTTAGAAACATTTGAAGACTCCATTTAAATATGCTTTTGTAATTCCCTATCCCAATGGGATCAATCTCTGATTAAGATCTCAATGGTTTTGAAAAGCAATCTTTACATTATCTACAATACTTCCTTTTCAAATGGTAAAAGTAGTATCCATGTTGACAAATAAAAGCAACTAATATTTGGAAATGTTAGGTTGTTCTAAAATGATAACAATAAATGTGAAATATCCTTAAAATTAGAAAATAAAATTATCCTGGAATAAATTGAAAAATTTAGCTTTTCATGCTTCTTAAATAGGTAGTTCACCTGAATAACTACTGAAAATAGTACGGGGTTGATTGAATTTTTGTTTTATAAATTGAATTGTACTTGGCGATGGAACATTTCCACCAGATCTCTGGAGAAAAATAGATCATAATTTTGTAATTTTGCACTGGCAACTGTACAACAGTGGCAATGGAAACTGGCTGATGCCGAAACTGATCTGAAATGCTTTCTACTTTTACATTGATTTTGTGCAAGCTCACTCATTATGATTAGTGCAGATTAAAAGATATTGTAAAAACCAATGTAATTATTTAATAATTTTATAAGCAGTTGAATAGATTTTTGATGTTTCAGTTAATAAACAACATATTACTAACATAGCCTCTTAGAAAATAGGCCATTCTGCCTGTGCTGTGCCCATATACAAATAAACATATTAGAGTTATACCGTAATACCATACTTTAGTTATTGATGTCACTCCTAAGTATCAACAACAGCAATGCAGCTGGTCATCTACGTATCTGCATGCAATGAGTAACTAAGGTAATTCAATACATTTTAAAACCGGAAAAGTTCTTAAATAGCCTAACATCTTTTTTCAAACTGCAATTTGAATCCAAGCTTTAACCAATTTCTCATTTCTTCTATCTATTCATTAAGATGGTCAGACGATTATTGCGACTTGGTCTTCCAACTTATTTTCATACAGTAAGCTTGTCAGTAGCAATTCCCCTTGGATTAAGAAAAGGGCATCCATGAAGGATGTAACATGTCATTAGATGCAATTCTTATCTGCCAGTATTCATTCACTCTCACCAGATGGCTGAGTTACATTAGCACTGCTAGGACAATTATGGCCATACATCTGCTTATGCTTTTCTCTCCACTCACTGCAAGCAAGGTATACTGCTGTCTTTAGACTCACTCCTTTCAATTAATTCATTCTGCACATCTCTTTTCCAGAGATATATCTGCAGGCTTGTTTTACAATTCCATTGCCTAGTCAAGGATTTACATCCAGCCATTCATTTATAATGAGAGATATTAGGCTATAGCCCAATATTCTTATTCAAATGTTGTTTACTAAGGATTATGCGGGAAGTATGAAGCATCAGGACTAGGACTGCCAGACAGGGTAACAGCTTCTTCCCCTAGGCTGTAAAACTAATGAATACCCTGTCCCCACTGAGGTCTTGTCACTAGAACAGCGAGCTTGTACTGGTTACCGTACTGTTTACCTGTACTGCGCACTTCACATGCATTTTTAATTATATTTTATTGATATATTTGTGGTAATATTTTGTTTCATGTGCTGTATGTATTGTGAGTGCAGCCTGGTGCAGGGGAGTGTTGTTTTGTTTGGTTGCATATGCACACAGTCAGATGACAATAAACTTGAACTTTTCATTTTGTCCTCCTTTACACTCATGTACTGGAAAAATGACAATAAACAATCTTCCATCTTTCTAAATGATTTTGTTAAGCTTATCCCCAGGTCCGTCACTGACTTGCTTCAATGTGTTACATCACTTTAAATTAACCTGGAGTTGCCAGTAAAATAATGTCTAAAGCTAAACATGATGTACTTAACACACTATGGTGCCTTTAGGATTCTTTTTCAAAATAACAATTTCAGATAAACCCCCTTTTCTTTTTTATATCCAAATTGTGTTAGTTCTGATGTCGAGGTGTCCATTTGCAATATTAATTCAGATGTTCTCTCACAAAGTGCACTGTCTGATCTATTGTGCATTTTTGGCATTACCCATCAGCTTCCACTGTCAGCCACAGCTATGACCGATATTTCACAGCTTTAATTTGTCCCTTTGTTTATTCTCTCTCTCTCTCTCTCTCTCTCTCTCTCTCTCTCTCTCTCTTTCTCAAATTACCTTTACAAATTTTTTGAACAAGTATCTCCATAAATGTTAACATCACCCCATCGACAGTATTCCCCTCCCCTAATCTCAATTTGCTGTCACATTTTCAAATTCCTAATGAAGGACTTCTGATCTGAAACTTTGCCTTCATTTCTCTTCCCACAGGTACTGTCTAACCTGCTGACGATTTTCAGTATTTTCCTGTTTTATTTCAAAAATACAGCATCTATTTTTGTTTTAAATACAAGTAATTCAAGGAATTCTGTAGAATAATTTTCTAAAATTTCTGGACCACAGATAAATTTAGGTTTTTATCTTTTTAACTTCAAGAACTTATTGTGAATATGTCAGACACTGAAGAGGTTGTAGAAGAATTTGAGGAAGTTGAGTAAGTATCGTATTTATTACAATACATATCTTTAATTATTTTTTCAGTCTGACTTCAGAAGTGGTCTATGTGAGTCTTGCGATATTCTCCCCGTGAACGTGTAAGCTTCCTCCAGTAGTTTTGTTTTCATCCCACATAACAAAGACAATGTGGTAGGTTAATTGGTCACTAGCCTACTGTGAACGTGACTGGTTGAATCTGGGAGCCAATTTTCTTTTTGCTTTGAATGCATGCATTGAATCCATTTCATAAGAATAGTCATCAAAAACAGAAAAGTTGGTCTAACCTTTCCTCCCTAATTTAAAGATGTGTAATCACCTAACTCGACATAAACCATATTATGAATGCTAGACTCACCCATTTTGTAGAGATCAGCTATTTTGAAGATGTGCTGAGCCTTTGCCAAACTTGATGATTATTATGCTTTTCCCTCCAGGGAGCAGGAAGGTAAGACAATGGAAAATATCACCTTGCAGTTCCATTTTTTGTCGAAGGAACATTCACTGACCTGTATAAAATATTTTTTCTTGTGTTTTGTTTGCCTGCTGTAACAGAAGAAGCTGTTGAAGGTTTGTAATATTCTTTCTGATCATTCTTATAAATTAAGATTGGTTATGTCTCTTTTGGCAATTTTTTGATAAATAGAAAGGGAAAATGCTGTTTTATGTTTTCAGATAAACTTTACATGGATAATTATGGCTAGCAACGTGACAATTAATTAACTCTTGATTGAAGAATATTGCTACTCCACCTTAAAGTTGTGCCAAATATTCTTTATAAGTAAACATCAGTTGTTAACACAAACAGGTTCAGAAATTATGCTTTGTTCTGTACTGCCATCTTGATGATTTATCATTTGTATGTTGACTGGGTCATGATGTGTTACATGAATAGATGTCCTGAGTTTTCAATTCTCAAATGTTAAAAAACTAAATTGTTTTTATGACAATTTGTTAATTTCATACTTATTATTACTGATATTAAGCTTATAAAATAAATTTAGATGATTAAATACTCTAAGTTACTGCCAAGACAGATTTGAACTCATGTCTCCAATATTTATTAAGATGATCTGCTCAGTAACACAACTATCGTGCTGATAGTTTGTGTCATTTTATTATGCAGCTGAAGCTAAAAGAATAAATCTGGTCAAAATTGGATTAAGTTTGTCTGCATACTTAATCCAGTACCATTGGTATCACTCTCTGATGCCAATGTTCAATTTGTCTTCTCAACAACCTTATAAATAGCTTCCAAAATACTTGAATTCCCTTCCAGAGAGAATATTATTGGAGCTATTTCTACCATCCCTTAGTGCATTCACTTCCTTAGATTTTGACCTGCTGTGAATTTTAGAGCTCACACCATTTATATTTTAAATTATTTTCAGTTATTGTAGTAAACATATTGTTGCTAGATATTCGATCAAGAGTAAAATACATGAATGGAGAATTACATGACCTGACATAGGGACTTGCAGTTACAATTGCGGCCTGCTCCAACACATCTTGAAGTGTGTTGCTGTTAATGTAAATGATGTATTTCACTTTCCAGTTCAATGTGCACGTGATAAATAAATTGGAACCTGATCTGAATCAGAAATGGGATAGCATAATAATAATAATAATAATAATAATAATAATAATAGGAAGAAGTACTTTATTGATCCCGAGGGGAAATTCTTTCATTACAGCAACAACATTTAAAACCACGCTTAGAAGTGTGCAGACTTAACTAGTAATAAAGTACAGAATAATAATACACACAATAATAATGTGCAATAAAATGTATGAAATAGTAAAGCAGAGACTATTGTGTTATGATATGTGTTCTCCTGTATCATAGAGAAGAACTGTTGTATATGACTATTGCATTTAGTTGGAAGGATTTTCTGTAACGATCCTTATGACGGCGGAGCTGATTAGGTCTGTTCAAAAAGGTGCTCCACTGCTTATTCAGTAGGTCATGGAGAGGATGTGTCAGACTGTCCATAATGGATAAAGGTTTGTTTAATGATCTCCTCTCCACCAATAACTCAAAAGTGTCTGTGTTGTAGTTCCAGATGAATCCAACCTGTTTTAGAGATATGGAATCATGCAATTTCCACAAAGCTTAAAGTATCAATTAAAAAAGATCATGGAGCATATGAAAATTCCTTCAAGCAGCCACTTATCCTGTTCTTTATACCTACCTATGCATTTAGTAATGCATTCCACAGCTTGGTTCAAACATGTCCTTTTGCCTTTGTCAAACTTCTTATGTGAAATTTATGATTTTGTGCACTAATTTCTTCAGTCATTAGAGAAATATATTTGGCATGGTGTAATACCTGGCAGTGTTCTTGCTCTCGTTTATTGTTAGTGTCTACTTGCTCTGTCTCTATATTGTATAATTTTAGACAGCTCCCTGACAGCACCTGGCAATCTTGCTTGTTCAAATATATGACACCATTGTGAGAAACTACTCTTATGCTGTCTTTAATTAACAATAATAATGTTGAATATTTAATAATACAATATATCAATTAGTATTACATAAAAGTTCATAAAAATAAAAAAGGAAGATTACAGATAGATAGGAGCAGGTCAGAGGGACTAGGCAGAAAAATGGTTCGGCACAGCCAAGAAGGGCCAAAAGGCCTGTTTCTGTGCTGTAATGTTCTATGGTTCTGTGGTTCTATAAACTGCCCTAATGCCAGTGTAACCACATCAATATCAGCCCGAATCTGAATTAATTTTCTATTAAAACTGCTCAGACAGATAGTCTTCCATCCTTTTCCTATAGATAACACAGCTGCACGGGTTACTCTTAAACACCATTTTCCAGAAAAGTATTCCAATCCATAGCAGGTAGGTGCTGCAAAGTACTGGGATCACATCCGACAGCTTTACAAAATTCTTTGCAATGGAAATTAATTTTGGAAATAACCAATATCTCAAACATTATTGTTGGAAATTGTATATTGACATTTCTTAAAAGGGAAAACAAATAGTGCTTCATGCTAAATATTTATTTTAATATAAGGAAGACAGGCACTAATTACCTTATGGAGGCAAACTATTTCCAAGTTTTTGTGAAGTATTGGCAAATTTTAAAATTATAATATAGTAATTTGTTTTTAAACTTTCACTCTTTCTTTTACTTTTGTGTGGGTATGATTCTAATTTATGAAAGTTTTGTTGCTTAACTATATTCATTTTTTTTTAAATTACAACAATACTTCTATTACAGAAGATGTACCAGAAGAAAATGGTAAATAGAATTTTAATTCATATTCACTCAAATTTCTTAATACTTAAAATTGAGTAGAGGTCATGTGAGAATTATCATTGTTTAGATGCACATCCACTGTATTCCTCTGAAGCCCTCCATTGGCCAGGATCGAGCATGGATGTTGCATGCCAGCTGACTATGTGACCTGCAAACCAGTTCGCAGACCAACCAGGGTGATACGATATGGAGAGTAAGCTGTTGCCTGTGCAGCACAGCTGATGAATCCAAAGGAATGGCAGGAGCACTCAGTCATTGTTGAAATCAATGTAGGTCTTCAGCACCAGATTTTTCCTTGAGGTTTACTCCCAAAGACTTCCCCATGAGCTTTCCTTGAGCTTCCAACCACAGCTGACCAGCCCCTTCTGCTTGAAGCAACTGGTCTTAAGGCACCTTCGCCCCTTCTCCTGTTGGTAGAAACAGTTCTGCTGGGCTTAGTAGCTAAACCACACGAAGACCAGGAGTTGGATATGGTTGTCAGAGGCTATCTGAGGCACACACCATTGGGAGCATTTAATAGAATGGAAGTTTATGCCACCACCTCCCCCAGCTATGACACCCTTAAAGAACTGACAACTGTATTAACTCAACTGGTTAAACCAAGAATTAATTGATACATATAGACTTGGAATATTTTTGTTCTCTATTCCTGGTTTGTAATAGTTCATTTTAGGGTGACAAAAGGTGAAATTATAACTAACCATCTAAGGCCAGAAATAAGGGGAAAAAATTGTTACTTAATCTCAGGTGAAGATAACCTGCAAAAATGAACAATAAAGCTTTTAAATTAAGTGAATAATCTTACTGTGATATATTGATAAATTCACTTAATTGTGAAGAGAAAATTGGCCCTTTCATTAAAGAGTGCAATGGTCAATTCACGCTCTTGAATGATCTTTTACTTTGCATACACCAGCCTTTCTCAACTTTTTTGTCCTGAAGGAACTCTTGAACTATTTTTTCAGGTCTCAAGGATCCCCTACATAAAATTATTATATCTACAGCTCATGATACATTAGCATGATCAGTAATTTTTAAATGTAATAATCCAAAAATAATGGTCAATGCTCTTTTGAGTAGAGATTAAATTTTTAGCTTACCTTTTTTGAAATTATTTTCTTTCTTTCCCTTTCATAAATTTTAAAAACTCATAAGGTAAACATAATAAATTCCTCAATTCTGGGTTGAACTTGAGTTAAACACGCACAGATTTCACCTTCAACTGAAATGAGTTAATTCCTATCCTTGCTCTTGATGCTTGTTAAACAAGAAAAATCTTGCTCACACATGTAAGAAGTTGAAAACTGCAGCAAAATGTTCAGTGCTTTCCTATGAATGTCAAGGTATTCTTCGTTCACAGGGGAAGGTCAGTAAATCTCATCTTGAGTGCATGATCAGAGTGCAGCTCACAAAGTTCCTCCTCTCCTCTCAAAGTCAATTTCTCAGGCTGAGCAGAATATTCAGAGAAAGGGTCCCACACCCACTTATGTTGAAAGGAAAATACTCTTCAATTTTGCTCAGCCATTCTTCCACATGGTTTTCAATAAGACTTCAGACTTTCTGATATCCTTCCTCACTCTCAAGCCCAAGCCGCAGAGGAAACATTTCTAGATTTCCTTTTGCAACATGATTTTTTTCAACAATTCAGTTTCCTTTTAAGTCTAAGAATCTTATCACTTGAAGCCAGACCATTTTCTCCTGGGCCTTGCAGAGAATTGTTCAACTGGAAAAATGTCTGTTAAGAAGGCTAGTTTCTGCCACCACTCTTAATCTTCAAAACACTCTGCTAAATCTGGCCTACTATTTTCTTGAAAGTACTCCTGCAATTCAATTTCAGCTCAAACACCCTGTTGAGAACTCTTCCTTTGCTAAGCCACCAGATTTGTATATGGAGCAGGAGGTTGGTGGGCTCTTTGTCCAGGTTTTCACATCGTTTTTGAAATATTCTCTAATGAACTGGTCTTAAAGCTATTAAATAACATGCTTCCTATACCTTCTTACAACTGTGACTTTATTTTGAAAAGCTTTAATCTGTTTGCTTTGAGATTCCAATAGTCATTTAAAATAATCAATATTTGTATGTGTCGTATGGTTGTGATTTGCAGTTAAGTGTCTTTTCAATTTTTTTGGAGCCATTGCTACTTTTGTAAGTTGTTCGCACAATGGAATAGGACACCTTGGATCACCAGTCCATATGTAACCTGTCCATATATCAGCAATGTTTTGTGTCTATTGTTGCACTAGTGCAGTGAAGTGACTCAGAAGATTGTAATACTTCAGAATTGTCCTTAGGCATAGGCCTAGAAAACTCCTCTTCCATTTCACACCTCCTCTTCAAAAATCACCACATTGGACTGTCTTTAGAATGAAAATTTCCCTCCAGTTTTCTATTTCACTGGTAGATTGCTACCAAAACTGAACAGAACCTTGCAGTAGAATTTAGGATCCCCATAGTGCTGATTAGCCAATACCCAGAGTAGAATTCATTCCAACATTTGCAATTGACACCTGCAAGCAAAGCTGAAGTGCTAATCCTCCTGACAAATTCTTCAGACAGCATAACGAGAAGTTAAAGTCTCAATAAAAACAAACACACGATGTTGGAAATAAAATGTTGAATTGCTTGATTACAAATAACTTACAGCAAGACATTTTACATTACAGTAAAGCAGAATTTTGAAATAATAGTCTTGAAAGGCCAAGATCATAACTGAGTTGTTTTTAGTTTCAGAGAGATTTCTCCAGGAATTATACTTTATAGTACTGTTTATGCGTTTAGGTAAATGCAAATTCATATCCTCTGAGTTACAGTAACCACCCTTTCAGGCCAATTCATGCAGGCCAACTGAAGTGTCCATCAATCAGCACAACTCCCATTAACCCTTTCCTTTACACCTACTAACCCACATGTTTTTTATTACATGCAGCACAAAATTTTATATTCAATGATGCCGAGTTTTATAGTGAAATTAGTGCAATGCATGATAAGATCTTATTATTTTAGTGAATTCAAGAAGAATTTCAGTTTGAGAGGATTCCAACAGCTGGGAAGCAGATATCACTTTGAGATGCTTCTAAAAATTTGCTTTCAATTGAATTTACATTTTAGAACTTCAATCTAATATTTACTGACAGCTTTAAAAGCAGTACAATTGTAAATTACATGCCATTAAATACAGAGTACATTTCCGTCACTATGGCTTGGAAGTTATTGAGAAAGGATAATAAACTATTTCCATGCCAGCCTGTCTTTCCCTCCAAATCTATCAGATGGCTATTTTCAGATCTTTAGTTGTTCTGAAACTCAACAGGATATTATTGTCAATTGCTACCATTGTAAATGCCAACCGCAGTCAACATAATCTTTGAGGCCCAGGTTTGTTATCTAGAATTTGGATTTAGCTCTTTTTGTGATGAGGCAGTTTTGTTAGTCATAAGAAAAGGGAGAGAAATTAGGTAATAATACATTTCTTTCTCATTGACAACTGAGTTAAATCGTATGCCACTGGATTAGTTTCAGTTCACTAATCATTGTGTTTTCTACTCTCAATGTTGTAGAAGAAGTGGAAAAGGAACAAGGTAAATTATTTCAAATCTGTCATTTTATTTATATATATATATATTTGATGCCTGTAAACAAAAACTGTAAAAGAATGAATTGTTTAAGCTTTGCACTCATTTGGCTGGAAATTTGGGAGTCCTTGATTGTCAAATTATGATTAATAACTTTGTTTTGGCATCCAGAAGTTAAACAATTTACCATTTACTTTTGGTGGAGGAATTTGCTGTTGAAGCATTTGATAATATATTTTAAATATTACCTTGGACTACAAACACTGAAAATTCAAAATACGAGAGAGTGAGAGGGAAGCACTGAAACTGTGACTTTGCCTGTCAGAGATGAGATTTTACAAGTTCATTGAGGCATCTAAAATGGAGGGGAATACATGACATTATAAATAGTTTCATTCTGTTCAATAATATATTTTAGCTTACTTATTATGTGACATCTCACTATGATTTTCTGAACTAATATAGTTCCTTTGTTGACTGATTTAATTTAACACTTCCACTGTCAGTAGAATAGAAATAGTGCTTTGTTACTGTATTAAGTATATTGTTGCACTGACTTTCCAAAATTTGTTTCAACAACCTGTGATCTTGAATGCTTATTTCAGCTGAGGAAAATAAAGATGATGAAGAAGGTAAGATTTGTAAACCATACCTAGCACTGTCTTTATTGAAAATATTTTTCTGCATGTGCCGAATTTTGCATTCCAAATGTTTAAATAAAAGTAATTAAGGTGACAAAAACATTATTCCATTCCTCTCCCCCTCTTTCTGTCATACTGTAGCATATTACAACTCTCAAAGTTCAAAATAAACTTATCAAAGGCCATAAATTTCACTAAATACAACCCTGAGGTTCATTTGCTTGCTGGCATTCACAGTAAACACAAAGAATACAAAAGAAATCAATGGAAGACCACACCCAACAGGACGGACAAACAACCATGTGCAAAAGACAATGAACAGTGCAAATATAATAGAATTTATTTATTTATTTATAAGCAACACATATTGAGTACATGAGATGAAGTATCCTTGAAACTGAGTTCATAGGTTGTGGGAACAGTCTAGTGGTGGGGTAAGTGACGTTGAGTGAATTTATCCCCTCTGGTTCAAAAGTTTGAGGGGTTTTGTTTTAGATGAAGTTTTAGCTGACTTGTCAAACCTTTACAAACTTCTTAGGAAGAAGAAGAAGCACCACAGTGCTTTCGTCTAAATTGCACTTATGTGCTGGGCCCAGTGCAGATCCTCTGAAATGATGACACCAAGGAATTTCAAGTTGCTGACCCTCTCCACCTCTGATCCCCTGATGAGGACTGGCTCATGGACCTCTGGCCTCCTCCTCCTGAAGTTAATAATGAGCTCTTTTGTCTTGCTCAGTGAGAGGTTGTTTTATGGCACCAATCAGCCAGATTTTCAATCTCCCTCCTATATCCTACCAGCATTGATTTGGCCAATTTAAGTATGGCATCGGAGCTGTGCTTAGCCTCACAGTCATAAATATAAAGCAAGTATAACAGGATGCTAAGCACACAGCCTTGTGGTGTACCTGTGCTGACGGTGTTTGTGGAGGAGGTGTTGCCAATCCAAACCGACTGGTGTCTGCAAGAGAGAAAATCAGGGATCCAGTTGCACAAGGAGGTATTGAAGCCAAGGTCTTGAAGCTTATTGATTAGTTTCGAGGAGAACAAGTCTTAATAAATATATAGCTGTAAAATTACTCACCAGAGAATAAATATTGAGCTGTAAAATTACTCACTGGAGAATCCTGCCAAAGAATTGATCTAGATAAAGATCAACTGTATTTGCTATATGGATTTACATGTATTAGGATATTGTTGTGGTGTGTTGGTGCTACTTACAACAAAAATTACAATATCCAGTAGTTAAATTACAATATTCAAGAATTACATGAAAATAAAGTTAGAAGTACTGCTATATTTGGAATAAAATGTGCGTTAATAGGAGCATGCAACAATCTACCTCGTGATTGACTTATCAATATCAAATGGTCAAAGTTAAATAGAAATGGTATCAATTAGCTTATGAAATGTCAATGAGTCAGTCTTCAAATAACTTGTCAAAGTATGAAGGGAAACCAATTAGGATTTGGTGAAGCAGGAAGGTGTAATAAACATCCTGCATCATCTTTGGTTAAGAAATTATGAAGAGAAAAATGTAGCCAAATATTTACATTCAAATATTTATACTGCCAGTGCCAAATATTCCCTTTCACTTTCATCCTTCCCATCAGTCAGGGACCCAGAAGCTCCAAGTAATAACTTATCTGTACTACTTTCAATTTAGTGAGCTGCATTCAGAGCTCATTATGTTGTCTCCTATACACAGGGGAAATCGAACATGGTTTGCTTGGTCACACCTCCATATAATAACTAGGGTGAACTGGAAATTCCAGTTACTAATCACTTTAGTTCTCCATCTGACTCGCACTCAGAACTCTGTCTTCCACCTCCTTTAAAATTTCAATGAAGCTTAGTATAAACTTGAGGAACAGCTCCTCACCTCCCATTTTAGCACAGAGCAGCCTTTTGTACTCAACATTAAATTGACCAATTTTAGAAGCTTGCCTATTCCAGTCACATTTCCAAAATTTATTTTATTTTTTTCTCCTTTCTGATATCTTCCAGTGTCCTTAATTATCTCCTATTTACTACCAACTGCAGAGATATATTGTGCATCCTTTTTCAGTTGACGAGAACCTGTCTCTGCTGGTTTCTTTATCTTATCATGGACCTTCTCTTCATTCTATCTACCTCTTCCCCCTCTCTCTGAAACCCAAAAAAGGTTCCATTTCTAACTTCTCCCAATTTAGATGAAACATCAGCTGTTTCTGTCTCTGCAGATACTACCTGACCTGTTGAATGTTTCCTGCTTTTTCTATTTTCACTTCACTTCAGTTTCAATTTTGTAGCAGTTATTAAAAATGTTTTTCTTTTTATATCATTTGGGTTGTTTCTTTTTCATTATCAATGTTAAGCAATCTATTTCTAGCTGTTGAAGTTGAGAGGTAAAGAGAACCAAAAAAGTACTCTCAGATTCAATAGAGTGAAAAAATTCAATTAACAAAAAATTTAGAAACTTGAAACAATTCTGTTATGCATATCATAGAGGTGATCCACATTTCACTTTTTAAGCTACAGCACATTTAATTATGAAAATTACTGAATATTATTTAAAATAATCATAAAATATCATTTATCATTTTAAATCCTAGAAGATAAAACTACTGAAGATGCTCAAGGTAGGAAATATATAAGCATTCATATTTTTCTCAGTAATTAGCTATTTTTCTAATCTCTTCTGATTTTGTTTGTAAACTGGAAATGTCCATTGGCTCTCAAGCTACATATGGATGATAATATTCACTCATCATCCCAAATATAATGCATTCCCTGAGCAATTCTCTCATTAATACGTGCTTTTGGTAGCCCTTCTGTTGAGGCATTCCCCCAAAGGCCTTCAAGCAGAAGACTGGCCTCAGAACATACAGTAGATCCCAAAGTCTGACATGCAATACACTCTGATGATTGAAACATTTGTACAAAATAAGGAATAAAAGTTTAAAGAAAGGAAATTAACTTAGAATTGGTTTAAAGACACCATTTCACGATTATATTGTAACGACAAATTGGATAGGCTAAGTCTGTATTTTCAATGACAATAGAGATTGAGAGGTGACATGACAGAGGCATGGAAAATTGTAAGGATAGATAGAGTAGAGACAGTGTCTGTTTCCCACGGTAGGGGAAAGTTCAAGGCATAGGTTTAAGGTGAGAGGAAAGAGATTTAATTTGAGCTCATTGGATAAGTTTCTCCAGAAAAAGAGCAATTAGGATCTGAAATAAACAGCCATAAGAGGTGGTGGAGCAGGAAAAATAACATTTAGGAAGCATCTGAATGGGTAATTTAATGATTCTGGCCAAGTGGGATATGAAAGGAATCCAGGTAAATGTGACTAGTCTAGACAGGCACAATGATCAGCAAAAGGATCTGATTTATACTGCCTAGCCCTATGGTAAAAGTTCATTAAAAAGAATTGAATGAAGACTTAATTTAATAAAAATAATGTAAACAGTCACTTTTCAGGGCTACATTACACATCCACACCTCCCTGGAGTAAAGCTGAAGGGCCCGATGTAAAATGCATTAGCATTTAGGGTATTCATCCCTTGTCTCTGGATAGTAAGTGTTATATTTCTGCGGTATCATTCAGCCAATCAAAGTATACAAGTGAAACTAAAACCATGTTTGATAAATTCCATCCAGAGAAGTAAAACACTCTCAGATGAAGAGCCATACTTTACAAAGTTTCTCTTTCAGAAGATGAACATTTAGTGAAAAGGTTAATCAGACTCTGACTGCCTGATAGCTTCTAAATTAAATAGAATAATGCAGTTAATACATTACAGCTAGAATATTTTTAATAATTAACAATGAGAGAGGAAAAAAAAGGAAAACTCAAGAGAAGGAGATGTAATGTGGAATTGTGTTTTTTTTCCCCTTGTTCTTGCAGAGACTAAGTTGGGCCAAGTATCTTATCATTGCTTCTGATCATGAAACAGTGTATAATGGCCTTAAAATTTAGATTCATATCAATGATGATTTTTTCAGTGATTCACATTTGAAAGTTACTTCTTGGAAGGGTACACCATTAACATCTGTTCTGGGTCAAACTTCACCATTCTGGCTTAATAGTTCCAGAGACAATTGGCTATTTTCACATTGAGGAAGAGCATGTAAGAAATAAGAACATTTTATTGCAATGAATGACCATTGTTCAATATTCCTGAGTGTCCATTCATAGCACTTAAAAAGAAAGAAGAAGAATCTTGGAGTTGCAACGCAGAGAACCCAACCCAGGAAGACCTTTTCATAAGCAAGAGAAATTCTGAAGTGACTGAAAATCCAGGCAACACAAACAAAATGCTGGAGGAACTCAGCAGGCCGGGCAGCATCTGTGGAAAAGAGTAAGCAGTTGACATCTCGGGCCAAGACCCTTCATGATTCCTGCTTGCTCTTTTCCATTGTTGCTGCCTTTTCTGGTGAGATCTTTCATGTTTCATCAGCCTTTACTTCCTCCACAGTTACTACGCCAACTGTGCAAAGTTCTAATTTGTCCTGGCCACCTGTATTCCAACTCCAGTGCAGACACTCTCACCTATACCTGCCACTAAGACCCATTCACTAGATGACACTTCCTAACAAGCAGCACCATATTACCACCCACCCAGGTTTTTGTTTCCAGCAGTAACCTTTATCCCTAGGCTCCATTTAGGTTATCAATTCCCTTCACTGCTCCCTCAGTCTAGATCTGAGCCGGTGTGAGGTTTCTACACAGAACTTTCACTGCTGAACTATATTACTAATCTGCATAAGAAACGTCACCTTTGGTACTGCAACAATAGGAAAGTAAGGAAGGTTATTCTGGTTGCTCACTGACTTTATTATCCCATAACCCAAGTCAAAACGTGCAACGGCAGAAAAAGTGACTGAAATTGGCAAATCTTTGATTGTCACAGCAAGGATAGAAGTTGTTGCTTGTATATGTTTACAAGTTTATTTTAATAAAATAATAACTTTTATTAAATAGTGAATTTTTATAGTTTACAGACCCTGGTGCGAAAGATGGAGGTTAAGAAAATAGTCACTTACACTTTTAAAAGCAACCAGCTGTTGATTTACTGCCGGCATACCATTTGGCCTAATCTAATTTGCAAAATGAGACAAATGGCTAATGTCACAATCTATACTTCCACCTTCACCCGATCACTTCAGTAACACAGATGCAAACTGATACTTCAATAATCACTTACTTAATTTATTGAATTATGATTAGCATTTAAGACCCAGTACCTGAATTTGGGCATCGAGGGAGAGAGGAAGAGAAGAGCCATTCACAGTACCACCGATGCGGCAGAGAGGGCCTCAAGATGGCTGTGGCTCAAAAGAGGGGAGCCATGGAGTCATTTGTAGCTAGCCATTTGGACACAAGCTGGGGTCTGATCAGCCCCAGCTGGGTCACCTGGAAAAGGGTGTATGATGCTGAAAGATCCGAAACACCCGATGATTCCAGGTACCTCACTGATGATGTGTCCAGGAGCATCAGTAGATGTGTGCACACAGCAATTGATTGTCAAAAAGCCACTTGAATAAAAATCTATTCTAATACTTTACTATCCAAATGGCTACAGATTTATCATGGATAGCCAACACTAACTTTGACATTTTCGTCATACCTCTCTGTATAAATACTGTATATCACAATCATTTCTTTTAAATGCCTTTGTCATTTTTAAGTAATTCTAACCTGAGGAATATTGGACTTGGAATTGCTTGCATCTTACCTGCAATGGAACAGATTTTCTTTAGAGATGGTATTCCACAGAAAGTGATTGAACAGTTGGTTAGGCCAACAAGCCTACACTTTAATGCAATATGGGTAAATCATAAACATTACAATGTAGCTGCTGAGTTGTTTTTGACAATGAAACCTAAGCGCTTTTCCATGTTGGATGGGCATAGCATTTAAGGCCCAGTACCTGAAGAGATGAAGTAAGTATCTAAAAAGCTGTGCTAGCTTGCCAGTAGTTTTCACAGCAAGATGTGTTATTGATGAAAGAAGATATTAACAAGTCAATTAACAAAAATAGCTTCATGGACTGGCCCAAGTGATTAAATCCAGAGTTTTGCAATTTGTTTATTTAATTCATTGAACAGATTTTCCTCACTACTTGGCAATGAAAATTAATTATTTACTTTAAAATCTTTGAACAACAAACATTTCATTTCTTTTTCTATTTCATATCAAAGAAGAAAAACCCAAACCAAGGTAAGTACAACTTGTATGATTAATCTCTTTCATTATTTTGAATAATCTTTTTTATTCAAATGTTTATGAAGCTCAGTAAATAACATACCAGTATGAGCTGTGATCTTTATTGTGACATGTATTTCAGTTCAGCAACAGAGGAATGTTCTGGAGTAAAACAGAGACCCTATAAAAGATCTCACAATCCTATTCTGAGAAGAAGAAGAAAGTTCTTTCTGACTGTCACTCCCACACTTACCCACACTCAGCAATCCTCTTCTTAAACAAAAACCTAATCAATAAATCTTTGCCATTTATGAGCCCCTATTATGCACAACTATACTGCTGAAATTCGAAGTTAAAAAAAACCGCTGGAGAAATTCAGCAGGCCAGACAGCATCTGTGGTAGGAAATAGAAAGTGAATATCTTGTGTTGAGGCTCCTCACGTGACCTGAAGGGTAGGGGGAGATAGCAAGTATTAAATGGGGTAAGGGGAAGGGGTGGAGAAACATCTGACAAATGGTAGGTGGATCCAGGTGAGGTGAGTGATGTGCTGTTTAATGCATAAGTGCAGCCAACTAAGGTTAATGGCTGAATTTCTCTATATTACAAATGAAATGAGACTTCATGACATGTAGGCTCGGGTGTCAGATTGGAGTCTCTTACCATGGTCCAGGCATGCAATTTAGATCAGAAATGGTGAGTCCCAGCAAATAGGAATGAGAGAAATCAGGGACAAGAGAAAATCTGATGATGCTGGAAATCCAAGTGACGCACAGGAACTGCTGGAGGAACTCAGCAGACCAGGCAGCATCTGTGGAAAGGAGTACATTTGACGTTTTGGGCTGAGACCCTTCAGCAGCACTGGAAGAAAAAATATGGGGTATCAGAGTTAAAGGGTAGGTGGGGGGAGGGATTGAGAAGCACAACATGATAGGTGAAACCAGGAGTGAGGGAGGGAGGAGTGAAGTAAAGGAGTTGGGAAGTTGATTAATGAAGGAGACACTGGGCTGGATTGGGAATATAATAAGAGAGGACAGAAGGCCATGGAAGAAAGAGAAAGGGGGAGGAGCACCAGAGGAAGGCAATGGACAGGCAAGGAAACAAGGGGATGGGGAATAGAGAAGGGGGGCATTACTGGAAGCTCAATAAATCAATGTTCATGCCAGCAGAATACCCAATGGAATATAAAGTGTTGCTCCTCTAACTTGAGTGTGGCCTCATCGAAACAATAGGAGGTTGGAGGAGCAACACCTCATATTCCGTCAGATGGCATGAACATCAATTTGTCAGACTTCTGTTAATGCACCCCCCCGCTTCTCTATTCCCCACCCCCTTTTCCCTCTCTCATCTTGTTTCCTTGCCTGCCCATCACCTCCCTCTGCTGCTTCTCCTTATTTCTCTTTCTTCCATGGCCTTCCATCCTCTCCTATTAGATTTCCCCTTCTCCAGCCACGTATCTCTTTTAACAATCAGCTTCGCAGCTCTTTACCTGATCCCTCCCTCCTTCCCGGTTTCACCTATCACCTTGTGTTTCTCTCTGCCTTCACCCCTCCACCCCCCAGCTTTGACTCCTCATAGTTTTTTCTCCAGTTCTGCTGAAGGGTCTTAGCCGGATACATGATGCTGCCTGGTCTGCTGAGTTCTTCCAGCATTTTGTGTGTTTTTCTTATGTGAAATCAGGGATCAAATATCGTTGTCCTTTTTCTGCCACAATTACAGAAGGAAATGAGAAACAAAGCTTGCTACCTCATCCCACTGTCTGATGAAGTGAAGGAAGATGTTCTGCTTTTTCTAGTCGCTAAAACACAATTTTTAACCTTATTGTTGCTACATATTATTATGTATTTGTTGAATGCCATCATCACAGAAAAGCCCACATTTATTGTACAAGCTTTTTACCCTTAGAATAGTTTGGAAATTACTTCAAGGGATAGTTGTGATTCAAGCACACTGCTGTAACCGTGGGCTCAAAGTAACATATAGTTCAGACTGGGAAAGTGTAATAGATATCCTTCCCCAAGCAGATCCACTAATTTCACAGTCATCAATTAGTTTTAGTGCCATGGTGAGACTGGAACGTGTGGATTAATGGTCCAGGCCTCCAATTGTTTGCCCAGTTATAAATCCATAATGCTGCCATACACAGCAAAATTACTTTTGGGCTGGTGAAATCAATTAAATTGAAGATCCCTGAAAGTAATCTGTGATACAAAGAAAATACCTGGATTAGTGTCTTAGAAGCATAGCAGATAATTTATTCCTTTCAAAGTGTGACGTGCCAAGTGAGCTTGGGAGCAACAAACATGATGTAACACAGTTTAATTATTTTTTTTGATTCTGTAGGCTCTTTTTGCCCAACCTTGTGCCACCTAAGATTCCAGATGGAGAAAGGGTCGACTTCGATGTAAGCATGTTTTGTTTATTGCTCATTGAGCAGTATTTTTTCTTGTCACTTATTTCATATTCTGTCATTTGCTCCCATACTCCTAGGAGACTTTCACTGCTCTTTATGTGGGAACAATCTTCCCGATTACACTTCCTTCTGGTTTTAAGAATATGATCTTTACTCCAGTTCCCATGCTAAAGCAAATGGTCCCTTGTGTCTATCATATCATCTATAATGTTTTGATATGTTTGAAGTAGACACAAAGCCAAAATTTTGCATTTCCAGTAGATCTATGCAAAACCTCCTGCAGTCTGTTGGTCTTGCACTCATAGTGGGCGTTATGCTCAATATGGTCATACCTGAGTTTAGATGCATCAACAATTTATCCTGTATCTACCTGTTTTTTACCCCTAAGGATAAATCATGAAACTATGCTGACCTCTTGCTATTAAGGATTTGGGAGACGGTTGAATGAGATGGAGCTCGTGCGTATGGTTTCTGTTTTGCAGGACATCCACCGTAAACGGATGGAGAAGGATCTCTTAGAGCTGCAGACTTTAATTGAAGTTCATTTTGAGAACAGGAAGAAGGATGAAGAGGAAATAATTGCTTTGAAGGAAAGAATTGTGAGTTGTAGTGTTTTTTGGGGGTTGACTCTGCATGACATCTTGAGGAAGCTCTGTGGTCTGCCATCTGGTCACTTGCAGTGTCTGGAGAGAAGGGTGGGTGTTGCAGGTCGATGTGCTTACGGCAGAAACTGGTATCACCAAGGACATACTGTATCACAATCATCAAGAGCAGTCTGAGTTCATCTGCCAATGGCTTTTACGGAATTGACATGGTCATCGTGCCATGAATTATGGTCAGCTGTGCCAGAGCCTTGGACTGAAATACAGGCTTTACAATGTACTCCTGACAGTGTTATTTTACAGAACCGGGATTTGGTCCCTCATTGTTTAAAGACATAAACAACTGACCAGAGTTTAAGGTCATTTGGCCCATTATTGTCTTGCTTAGACCAGTGCAAGAGGAATTAAAAATTAAAATAACTGAATGCACGTCACTAAGTTTGCATTTTGCCCAATTTAAATATTTCAAATTGCAAGATAATCCTTATTAAGATTAATGACTAAATCAATTGAGTTTAAACAATAACTTATAAGATAACAAGGAAATGAGAAGGCTTCAAAAAGAAGGATAGTAGCAATTGTTCCCAACCTGAGGACCACAGACCCCTTGTTTAATGGTATTGGTCCATGGTATAAAGTGGGCTGGAACCTCTGTGTTAGAGGATGCAGGCTATCTGTGAGGAACGTCACCTACATGTAGCAGGTGAATGCACAACTCAAACTGTTGTCAGTTCTATCATGTTGCAAATTCAGGTGCCCACCTGGCACCTGCTAAAGGTACTGTTGCAATGGCATCATTGAGAGCTTACCAATACAACCAATGATCAATAAATGCACAAAACAATAATGGCTCTGGGCTGCCTCCAGGTCTTTGGTGGTAATATACACGTCATGCTGGAGGAGCTCAGTGGAGAGCTGCCATCAATGGAAAGGAAGAAACTGTCAATTCAGTGTGCTGCTGAAGTTTCTTAGCGTGAAAGGTTGACTGTTTATTCTTTTCCATAAATGCTGCCTGACCTATTGTGTTCCTCCAGCATTTTGTACGTGTTACTCTGGATTTCCACCATATGTAGACTCACTTGTGCCCATGTCTTTTGCCCTTCCCAAAAGGGGACAACTTTCATTTCTCTTGAATCCCATTTGACTGAATCATCACATAATCGACAGAATTTGTTTTAAAATCATTCGCAAAACCAAGCAGGCTTAGCGATGGCTAAAGTCTCTAAAGTGTTCTAAAATCAATGATTACCGTTAGCTGAAATATTTACTAAGATTGTATTTTACTTGTACCATAGTTCAAATGGTGGATTCTCTCCAAAAAGACACATATTAACTTAACTGATGAAATGCACGTGAATTTCCAATGTAGGAGAATCGTAGAGCAGAAAGAGCAGAGCAGCATAGGATTCATGCTGAGAGGGAGAGGGAACGCCAGTCAAGGATCGCTGTAAGTAATGATACTTGAGCTACCTTTCATTGCACAATTAGAGAAAAGCAGGCAGACGGCTAATTGTCTATTTATTTTATAATAGGAGGAAAGAGCCAGGAAGGAAGAGGAAGAGTTCAGAAAGAGAGCAGAGGAAGATGAAAAGAAGAAAAAAACCATTTCGCATATGTCCTTGCACTTTGGAGGCTACATGCAAAAGGTAACCATTAATACAACATCATTATTTGGAACACTGATTCAAAATGCCTTACTTCCTTTATTACTGGCTCTAGTTAGACAAATACAGACGAGAATTTTTAAAAATTATCTATGCTTCCCAGTCTTTATTTTAACAGTTATTGTTGGATAATTATTTGCACTAGTAAATGGAAAATTTGTGTAAAATATTTGCCCAATAATAAAAATCCTCTAAACAACACACACAAAATGCTGATAGAACACAGCAGGCCAGGCAACATCTACAGGGAGAAGCACTGTCGACATTTCGGGCAGAGACCCTTCATCAGATGCTGCCTGGCCTGTTGTGTTCCACCAGCATTTTGTGTATATTGCTTGCATTTCCAGCATCTGGAGATTTCCTTTGTTTGCCTTTCAAAATCCTCTAAAAGTAAGTTTGTAGAATTGAACTGCACTATTTTAAACTGATAGAGATTAATTCTCAGATTTCTTTAATTTATCTATTATATTTTCAATCCACAGAAGGAAGAGCATTGAAGTTTGCTTTTGCTTCATAGATAAATCTATAGCTCTGACTTTTGTCACCATAGGCCAGTAACCTTCATGGTAATTATACAAGGAGTTTATCACAGCCAATTCCTTTTAACCATTTAAGCCTTCTATGTTAGCATTCCTGCAGGACAATTTGATGAATGCATATACAGGTTGACCACATATTTTCCGGAAACTGATGGTTCAACACCTCTTTTAATTCGGATGAGGATACTAATTTTACATGTCTTCAATTTGGGTGCTTTCTCAATTAGCTTTCTTTGTATCATATTATTATTGTATGTTTATTTTTGCACTGTATCAATGTTCTTCATTTTGATCTGGGTTTTTTTTTAATCTGTAGCTATGTTGAAAATGTATAAAAAAACTAATTAAAAAAATAATAATTCGGATGAAGTTACAAGGCCAAGTAGTGCTCACTTTGCATGAAATAGTTAGATGAGGTGGATGCTGGCAATTCTGTGTAGGCGTTTATAAAGAATTTATCATGAAGGATGTTCTTTGGTTCATCGCTCGAGAGTGGGAGAAGGTAGAACCTTCAGCACTAAAGAATGGCTGGCGTAAGTTGTGGCCTGCCTTGATGTTCGATTGTGAGCCTGAAGAAAAGCTTGATGATTTTACAGGATTTTGTGTACCAAAGGAGAAAGTAGTTGTTCCTGATCTGCTTGCATATGCACGAAGTATTACCAGATCTGCTTTCAAAGATATAGCTAATAGTCTTAATGAAGAAAATCTACCTGAGTGAATGATTGTAAATGACGAAACACCTGTTGTGCATCACCTTACCGACTCGGAAATTATAGACAGTGTTCTGAATACTGATAGAAGCACACTAAATGATAAAGATGGCAGCAATGATTATGAAATGGGAAGATTTATTGACAAGTTAACTGAATTGTTGGATGATTTAATCAAAGGGTTAGAGAAACGTACCTTCGTGACGGACAAGGGCTAATGAATTTTTATTTGATGCAAGAAAAATTATACAGGGAGAAATCAAAACACATGAAACAACCTCACCTGAATGAAATGTTTAAAGATGACTGAGAAGCAACATTCTTTGTAAGCACAGTAATTAATAAAATTACATTTTATTTTTGTTGAATTAATAATCCTTTTTAAGCTTCTCCAGTCCATTTTTGCTGTTATTATTGTGAGACCTCTTTTAATCCAGCAAAAACATTAATCTGACAAGGTTTAGGAACCAAGGGTGCTGGAAAATCAGTGGTCAACCTGTACTTGCACTAATACAGCAGACAAAGTTGCAGTTTCCTCTCTTAGATCATTTAAATCAGCAGACTCCAGGATCAAATGGGGACTTTCTTAATAGTATGTGTCACTTCCATCTTGTGAATGTTACTTCCAACACCACCAAGAAAAGCTTTACCTTTATTTCTTTCCAGAACTAGATAGCAAATGATTTGGTTCCCCTGTAACTTAGGCCTCCCCTACCATCATAACCACCAAAAAAGCACATCGAATTCCATTTCTCCATTGATATCTCCAGTTTAATTGAATTACACAATGAATTGTGGAGTGTTGTCATGTTGTTTCCATCAGACTGACAGCCGGAGAGGTGGAAAGAAGCAAACTGAAAGGGAAAAGAAAAAGAAGATCCTGGCGGAAAGACGCAAATCTCTGGACATTGATAATCTGGATGAGAGTGAACTGAAGTAAGGATGAACATTATTCTTGTTTACTTGCCTATTAGTAGTTTACATTCATTCTCCTGAGAGTGCATCCATCTCATTGAGCAGGGGATATGGCACCCAATGTTTTTGTAATGTTATGCCACCAAGAGGAATGCTTCGAATATGCAGGAACATATCATTTTTCCTTAATTACTTTGATGAACAGGTGAATCCAGCTTCTGGAAAGCCCAGGTATGAAGCACCAACTGACTGGACACAGAATCAGTTTGCTAAAGGACATGACCCTGAAATTTCATGAGAATTTAATTGACCTCCTTGCTGTAACTCCAAAAGGAGACTGGCAAAATTCTTGAGTGCTAATAGCATTTTTGGTTTTGCCAACTGTTTATCCAGAGGCCCAGTAGAGTTGGAATGGAAGAACACAGGAGGGTTTAAGGTCAAAGCCTAAACCAGTCATAGTTACAACTATATAATGTTGCACTCATGAATGCTCCATATGACTTAATTTAGAATTGTTTTCAAACCATTGCTGCCAGACTTTGGATCCATATTTCAACCAATTCAGCAAACATTTTCTTGTATGAACAGGGAGAAGAGCAAAGAGCTGTGGCAATGGATGTACCAACTAGAAGCAGAAAAATTTGACCTACAGGAAAAAATGAAACAGCAGAAATATGAAGTAGGTAGAAATGTGAATATTAGTGTGTGTTTTTATAATTCCCTTGCTACGTATATCATATTTCATATTTTTGGCAAATCTGCCATATACCATGATGCTGGATTCATTGGTGAAGAATTGAGAAAATTTTCTCTGCTGGCTTTCATTCAATGAATCTGCTCATCATACTACTGTGCTCATGCCCAGATCAGAGAGCCATTATGTTAAATAAGCCCTTTTGTTTGGTAGATAATCAAATGCCGTGCATGAAATATTTCCATCAATGTCTCCTCCTTTAGCCTGCTCATCTCGTCTGCTGTCGAGACAAAAGCAGATTTGTTTAAAAGTAGATTTGTTTAAACACGATCTCCCTTTCATACAACTATTATAAACTTGTCTAACAGGGCTATTGTTTTCTAGGTGCACTGTTGCCAATTCTTCTGCGTTAAATTCCCAACACTTTCCAGACAACTGACTGCAGTAAATGCTCACCATTTCCTTACTTTCATTATTTGCTTTGCCATCATCTCTTTAAGAAGTTCACAAAGTTCTTGTACCTCCCTCTTATTCCATAAATATTTTGTCATTTTGCTATCCTTTGCAAATTTTCATTCTTAACTCATTTGTGTAGATTAACCGTCTGGTGATCATTATCAATATTTGTTTCTCCCAAGTTAGTTCTGTTCTATTATTTGTCTTTAGAGCTATCTTTAATGGCATGTTGCTTTCTGATGCCAGATAAATAATTTGCCCTAAATCTTATTTTTCAGGCACACTAAATTCATTTTAAAAAGCTCTTTCTAATTTATCCTCAAAAATGAGCCTGACATTTGCCACATTTGTGGGTTTGTCTTTTCATTGGCATCATGGAGAAAACTTGGAATTACTTTTTTTATATTTCCTTACCTGTTTTTATATTACTTATGCTATGTTATTGATACTGTCTGTTTACTCTATCTATGTTCTCATAATCTTATAAAGCTCTGTCAGGTCTCCTCAAATATGACCAACCTATCATTATAGCCCATGCCCTTTGATCCAGGCAGCATCCTGGTAAACAGCTTCTGCATCGTCTCCAAATCCTCAACATTCTTGCTATAATAAGGTAACCGGAATTGTATACAATACTCAAGATGATGTCTAA
This sequence comes from Hypanus sabinus, assembly GCF_030144855.1. Classification (NCBI taxonomy): domain Eukaryota; kingdom Metazoa; phylum Chordata; class Chondrichthyes; order Myliobatiformes; family Dasyatidae; genus Hypanus; species Hypanus sabinus. The sequence goes on along the minus strand of NC_082730.1, from coordinate 39,417,525 downwards.
CTGGTGTTCTATAAAATAACAACTTAACATACTGACTTTTGAACTCAATGCCTTGACTAATAAACGCAAGAAAGCCATATATTCCTTTCTGACCACCTATCAACCTTCATAGTCACTTTCTGGGAGCTCTGAACTTGGACCCTACGATTCTTTGATTATGCTGCTTGGTAGCATAGAGGTTAGCGGCGACCCGGGGTTCAACTCCCACTGCTGTCTGTAAAGAGTTTGTATGTTCCTCACATGAACACATTGGTTTCCTCCAGGTGCTCCAGTTTCCTCCTATAGTCCAAAGATGTACCAGATGTACCAGTTGGCAGGTTAATTGGTCATTGTAAATTGTTCTGTGATTAGGGCTGGGCAGTGTGGCTCGCAAGGCTGGAAAGGCCTATTCTACACTGTATCTGAATAAATAAATAAAAATAAATAAACAATGTCCATCTCCTTTCATTTTCCTCACATTTGAGTGCCTACCTAAACATCTCTTAATATATAGTGTTGCCACTACACAGTAAATGCAGTGCAGAGGGACAAATAAGGTACAGGGGTCCTGATGAGATAGATCAGATCAAGAGCTCGTCTTTTGGCATATGAAAGGTTCGTTTAAGAATCTGGTGGGATAGAAACTGTCCTTGAGCCTGGTGGAATGTGCACTCAAGCTGTTGTATCTTCTGCCCACTGAAGGAGAGGAGAAGAAGGAATGAGCTGGGATAGAATGGCTGGGATACTGAGGCCCTTGCCAAGGCTATGTTTAAAAAGTAATTTCAGTTGTTTTCTTTCAGTTATCAATAATGTTCATGCATTTCATTGACCACACGACTCAACAGTGATTTCCATGATAAAAAAGCTTGCATTTCAAGAAGTCTAAGTAGATTTTTTATCAAATTATGTATGCAGTACACAACTCTGAAATTTGTCTTCTCCACAGACAGCCACAAAACAAATGAAAACCATGGAGCCCATTTAAAGAAAATAAAACATTAAACCATTCCTCGCCCAACATTGCTCGCTCTAATTTTTAGTAGTCAGTGTGCACAGAAGTCTTATGTCCTGCAGATTTTTTTCCTGTGACAAATGTACGTGCACACTGAATGCATACATAGCACAGTTTATGTAGGTTTACAGAATACTTGACATAAAACTGCACAGAATAACAACAAAATAACATACATATTTAAGTCACTCAGTTATTTTTTCTCTCTCCTGTCTTTGACATTTACCCATTCTTTGTAAACTCTATCTAGACTAATAGAACTTCCATCCAATTGATAGCTTTTGATTCTTATTAACATATCCAAATGACATTCACCTAAACAGTTTCTCAGCTTGTTTTTGAGTTGATTCATTAGGCTAAAACCTCGCTCACAGTCCGCATTGGATGAAAGAAAGGTTCCCCCAATGTCCATCAATTGTGTAAGGTCGCAAAACTGGTCATTTTGAAGTAGAAATGCCAAATGACGCTTCAAAAAGTCAAGTTTCCAAATATCATCCCACTTCTTTCCACTAGCAAATTCTGCAGCAACTTTCGCATCACGACAATACAGATAACTCTAGTTTCTGAATCATACGTAAATATTTCTCATAGCTGAACGTTCATGACCTTATGAGTTTTCAGTGTAGCAGCTTCTACTATTTTGTTAAGCCATTCAACTTTGAACAAATTTGCAGTTCTTTTGCACTTCATGCCCTTTGCTTCTTTTAAATTTGACATAGTGAATCAATATTGTTTTTAAATAAAAACTTAGTAAGCTATCTTCAGGGTTTGAAACAGATCTTTGTACATTTTACAATAAGAACACTGTCCGCCAAAGCTGGCTGCTGCCGTAATGCAGCTGTACAAAACAGAACAGGAAAGGTGAGGTGATGTAAGTTAGTGACGTGCATTGTGGTATTTGAAAAACTGACTAACTAGTTAACAGAAACATTTAGCTAAAAGGTTATTTTCAATAAGTATGATTATTAATTACTACATTATTTTAGGTAACTCACCTTCTGTGCGCACATTAATTTCCTTTGTGCGCTGGTTGAATACGTGTGCGCTCGTGCACATGTGCACAGATTAGAGGGAACGTAGCCCCCAACATGCAAAGAAAATTGCATAAACAGCAACAAAAAAAAGCAAAAGCACAAGATATAAAACTCAAAACTAAAAGGTATATTTCAGTTCAAATCAGTGCTAATTATGGACCAATGTAGTAAATTCTCCCAAGGTAGTTCACAAGAATATTTTTGAATATAGCTGGACATCAGCCAACAATAAGGATGAACATTTCAAGGCATTGTCCCTGGTATTCCATAAATTTCCTTTATTTTCTTAGATTTGAGGGCAGGTTATAGCTTTCCTTTGTTTTTAGTGATTTAAATGAGGAAACCAATACAATATCAAAGGTTGCTGCTTTGAGGAGGGCCTTTAATGGTTATTGAAAGTTAGGTAAATGGATAAGGGCATGGCAGAGTGGAGAACAGAAAAGATCTCAGCTTTTTAATCCTTGACTGTAAGTATCTACATTTAAGTAGCTAATAAAGAGGGAGCCTCAACTAAATAAGGTAAATAAGTAATGAAAATAAAGGGGTATCAACTCTCAGTGCCACAGACTTTAGATGTTCTTACTAAACCTACTGAATAGACCTGCCATCACAGAAACAATGTGCTGGAGGAACTGGGAAATCAGTGGGTCTAGCAGCATCTGTGGAGTGAGGGGTGGGGGGGGGTGGAATTCTTAATGTTTCAGCTCTGGACCGAATATGTCACAGTTAGATATGGAAACACCAATGACCAGGAATGGAAATGTCTACGAAAGAGGGGGATATAGCCCAATTCCATCACATGCAAAGCCCACGCCCCCCCCCCCCCCCATCACTGAGCACATCTACAAGTAGATCTGCCACACAAAGGTAGCATCTCTTATCAAGGACAACCACGATCCATACTATGGTCTCTTCTTACTTCTACCATTGCAAAGGAAATTCAGGAGTCTGAAAGCCCACACCACCAGCTTCAGGAACAGTTGTGACCCTCGAGCCATCAGGCTTCTGAACCAGTGTGGAAAACTACAGTGCACTCACCTCAACACTGAACTGACTTCACAAACCTCAGACTCACTTTCAAGGTCTCTACAGTTTAGGTTCTCAGTATTATTTATTTATTTTATTTATTTATTATTTGCACAATTTGTCTGCTTTTGCATATTGGATATTTGTCAGACTTTGTTATGTTTAGATTTTTAATAGATTCTATTGTATTTCATTATTTTCCCATAAATGCCTGCAAGAAAAAGAATCTCAAGGTGGTATATGGTGATATATTCTGTACTTATTTTGACAATAAATTTAATTTTAACCTCATTCCAAGTCCTGCATCAGGATGGAGAGGAAAGGGGAGATGGCCAGTATAAAGAGGAGATGGGGAGTGGTGAGGCAGGAGTCTGAGGTGAACTAAGGAAGGGTGAAAGATGATAAACACATTTTGATAATTCCTTTACCATCACAGATGTTGTCCGACCTGTTAAGCTGCTCCAACCGACTGATTGTTCCTCCAAATTCCAATGTCTGCAGCATTTTGTCTCTGCTTTCACAGAAGGAATGGATTTCTTTTCAAAAATAATTTCCAAGGTCTAGACTGTTAATTTCTGATGATCAACCTTGATAAGGGGAGCTTTGCGTGAGAGTTTTAAAGGAGAGTTGAGGGGTAAGTATATGTTTACAGAGTGAAAGGAGGTTATCTGGAACTCACTGTCAGAGGAGGAGGTTGAATGAGAAACAATTGCTACATTTTCAGAGCTGCATGGGCAGGTTCTTAAATAAATGAGCCTGTGGACAGAAACCGGCGCAATGGGATTACTGAAGAGGATCAAAGTGCAGTGTGGATGTGGTGGCCCAAAGGATCCATTTATGTACTACAAAACTTCAATTCTATGATTTAGTTTTATTCTATTTATCCCAACCAGTAATACTACAGCCAGTCAAGGGAGCGTCCTTATTGCAGTCTTGGGGTGTAAGTTCTCTTTTGCTGTTTTTCAGATAAACTTACTGCGAAATCGAGTCAGTGATCATCAGAAAGTGTATGTATCTAAACCTAACATTACTATTGAAGTCATATACCAATCTATTGCAGTTACGACATTCTATTACTTTGCTTTTGTATGCTACTTTAAATTATGCTAATTGGCTTCATAGCTTATCTGCCTGGCAAAGCGTTTTGGTTCTTTAAGGTGTCATAGCTGGGGGAAGGGGTATAGTGGGGATAAGAGCCTACTAACTATAAATGCTCCCAGTGATGTGTGTCTCAAATAGCTTCTGAAAACACAGTCCGGCTCCGTGCCTCCCACTGCTATGCCCATTCCCACTGAAGGGGTAAAGGCAGGTTACTGGTGCCTTAAAACTTCATCAACCATGAAGGGCAGTTCATCTAGGAGAAGGAAGACTTTGATCTCAAACCCCCGCTGCCTTGCGGCTATACCCACTGATGGTTAAGGGGTAGGGATTAAACATTGAGGAAAAATCCAGAGCAGGACTCCCTGAGGCAGTCCTACGTTCGAGTTCAATGCTGATTGACAACTCTTGGTGCCAAACTGTGTCAATCGCTGCCGTTCCTTTGGATTCATCAGCTGTGTGGAGAGGGATGCCTGCTGCGTGGGCAACAGCTTGCTCTCCGAATCATACTGCCCTGGCTTGCAGATCAAAACCACATACATGATCAACTGTGACCAGTGGAGCGCCTCATAAAGCATACTTCAAAATAGTAGTAATGAATTCATGTTTGTCGAATGAAGTCCAGGATGACATGATAGTACAGTATCATGTGCAGTTAGAATTTTTGTTTTTAAATAACATTTTACACTGAAGCCCTGACTGCTGTTCAGGTGACATTACATATCCCAACAGAACATTTCAAAGCTTTGCAGAATGTTTTCCTAATTGTCTTGGCTAATATTTATTCCTAATTCCACATCACAGAGATGAAATACTTGTTCATTACCTCATGTTGTTTGTGGGCCCTCGCTATGTGTAATTTGACTGCAAAGTTTTCTACGACTGCACTCACACTCAAAATGCTTTTATGTAACAGAAATCTGTTATATAAGTATAGGGTTTCCTTTCCTTCCATGTAATTTCATGTTTTTTTAAAGCACTGGATTGCTTTATAAATTGTGTTAAATCATTAACACTCATGTACTATTTTTCCCAATTTTATTATTGGTTATCTCCCCCTCTTCCTTCATCCTCTTAACTTTCTTTCTATGAACATCTTATTGAATGATTGAAATCCGAACACTAACAGGAAAATTGGACAAATGCATTTAAGGGGAAGAAGGATAAAGAGGAAGTAGACTGAAAGCAAGTTCTTGCAGAGAATAATTACAGACATAGACTGGTTGGCCAAATCGTCTGTTTGCTATTTTAAGTGACAAAAATTTGAACAATAACCTGTTATGATTTCCCCACTTTAGTTCTAAGGGTCTCCGTGGCAAGGGGAAGGTCTCGGGCAGATGGAAGTAGGCGAAGCATTATAACACCATGGACTGTTGAAATGAGGAGAGCATGAGTCATCTGTCAGATAAATCATCTTATAATTTTACAATCTACTGTAATATCATCAGTTAACCTGTTAATCTCTCATTTTTTTCGCTTATGTCTAAACTCTACCAAAGACTATTCTGCTGCTTTTTGTATTTATCACAACTTCTGATGCTTTAGTGTACTTGTAACAATAAAAGCTTTTATTCAGGAAGTTTAGCTTGGTTATCAGAACAGAACATTTTACAAATGTGCTGCTTCTTTATCGTGAATATAATTGGGTGGGAATTGCAAATTTTTTCAGAGAAAGGTGTATTACATTAGGGCTACACTTGGGGAAGCTGTTTCACAACTACTCTATGTTGTGATGAAGGGGGAGTTAATGGCTAAAAATTAATATCGCTTCCTAATTTGAAAAGAGCTCATATATATTTAAGACACAGTTAGAGAGGTTTTTGCAAAGCAGGGGAATTAAAGGTTATGGGGCAAAGGCAGGGAGATGGAACTGAATCCACAATCAGCCTTGATCTTATAGAATGACAAAGCAGGTTCAATGAGCCGAATGGCTTACTCCTGCTTTTTTTCATATGTTGTTATGTACTTCTATAGGAAAGTGTAATATTTGCCAAAAAAATACACAGTTGAACTGTTGTCAAAACCTGAATTCAAGTTTACCAGAGTTAGTGGAGATAATGGTTCGCTCTTCTGTTTTGCAAAAAAAACAAGTTCAAAAGGCACATTCAGAAACCAGGTAAACGTTCAAGTTGCTTAGCTGATCAGCCCAGATCACCTCACGTCAAGTTTATTGTCATTGAACTATATACGCATGTGTGTGTGTGCACCCTTAACTCCTGGTGGAGTCATCGGGTCGCCGTCATGACAAGCTTTTTGCACTGATCTTTTTGGTGATTGGTCATCACATGGTGTGTCTTGGGCACCTGAAACCTGGCAGAGCCCATCTCTAGATCAAGTTGCTAGCTCAACACTCAAACCAGACACAACTAGAGAGCGTGCAAGGGAGCCAGCCGAATTCAAACCGGATGGAAACCGGATTGAAACCCTGAAATCCAGCGCTGATGCCACTGTGCCACCAGCCAGTGCAACTATATGCATGTATACCTTCAAATGAGACAACGCCTCTCAGGATCAGTGTGTAAAGCACGTAAACACCTACACATAAAGGTTTTCTCAAACAAAATAGTGGAGGCATTTTATGTTTCAGAAGAGCTGCAGCAACTCATTTATTGAACACTAAAAAAACTGAACCCAAAGCATGCTAAAAATTCTTTACATAATTACTTCATCACGTCAGACCAGCCTCTTAAACTGAAACCCCAACTCAATGTTGGTGGTTATGAATTATGTACATTTCCACCAATTACGTTACCCTACACAGCCCCCCCTCCTCAGAATTCACTAAAATGGGCTCTGTGAGCTTGTCTAGAGCTCGGAGGAGCTGCCCGGCTTGGGTTCTCTGTTCCATGGGTGGAGGAGCCGCAGGTGGCTCTGGCTCATCCAGAGGTGAGTTGACATGCTCATGGCCATGTCGTGATGGCAGGGGCATGGTAGCAGAATCCTTCAAATCTTGGTGGGCCAGTTTAAGGCAATCTACTGAAATATGTTCAGGTTTACTCCTGTTATCTATGGTAACAGTCTTTTCTCCCAGTTCCAAGATGCAGAACGGGCCTTCATAAGGGGACCTAAAGGGATGTTGGAGTGTGTCAGGATGGACAAAAACAATTAAGACAGAATATAGGTGAACAGGAACCCAAGAGTGCAGCACGCTGTGATGGGAGGTAGGAATTGAGCACGGTGTGACTAGTATCCTAAGCTGCCTAAATTTCATTGGAAGAAGCATCGTAGGAAAGGCTGGTAACAATCCTGGGGATGAGGTTGCTGGTTTAGAAACAGAGGCATTGTGTAGGAAGGAGAAGCTGTAGACAGGGCAAAATTGAAGCCAACAGGATGGATTGCTACGTAAAAGGTGGACAAAATCATGAAAGGTGATTACAGGACTGAAGGTGTTGTATCTGAATGGACACAGCATAAGGAATAAGGTCAATGAATTTGTAGTGCAGTTGCAGATTGGCAGGTATGATGCTGAAGGCATCTCTGAATCATGCCTGAAAGACTATAGCTGGGGGCTTGATGTCCAAGGATAAACATTGTATCAAAAGAATAGGTAGAAGGCAGAAGGAGCAGCGTTGTTCTGTTGGTAAGAAATGAAATCAAATCATTAGAAAGAAATGACATAGGGTCAGAAGGTGTTGAATCATTGTGGGTAGAGCTAAGGAACTGCAAGGGTAAAAAGATCCCAATGGGAGTTGTGTACAGACTCCCAAACAGCAGTAGGGATGTGACCTACAAATTACAATGGAAAATAGAAAATGGATGTGAAAAGGACAACGTTGCAATAGCCATGGATTTCAATATACAGGTAGATTTAGAAAATCTGGTTGATGCCAGATTACAGGGGGGATCTTCTAGAATGCCTTCAAGGTGGCTTTTTAGAGCAGCTTTTGGTTCAACCCATTAGAGTTTCAGCTATTTTGGGTTGGGTGTTGTGTAATGAACCAGAATTGATTGGAGAGCTTAAGGTAAAGGGACCCTTAGGGGTGTTATCATAATATGATTGAATTCACCCAGAAATTTGAGAAGGAGAAGCTAACGTCAGATATATCAGTGTTACAGTGGAGTAAATGGAATTACAGAGGCATGAGAGGGGTTTTTGTCAGAATTGATTGGAAAAGAACACTGGCAGGGATGACGGCAGAGCAGAAATAGCTGGAATTTCTGGAAGCAATTCAGAAGACACAGGATATACTTTCCAAAGAGGAAGAAGTGTTCTAAAAGCGAGATGACACAACTGCGGCTAAGAAGAAAAGTCAAAGCCAACATAAAAGCCAAAGCAGGGGCATATAATAGAGCAAAAATTAGGGGGAAGTTAGAGGATTGGGACTCTTTCAAGTATCACCAGAAGGTGACCAAAAAGTCATTAGGAATGTGAAAAGGAAGCATGAAAATAAGCTAGCCAGTAATATTAAACAGGATACCAAAAGTTTCTTTAGATACATAAAGTGTAAAAGAGAGTCGAGAGTGAATATCAAACAGCTGGAAAATGATGCTGTAGAGGTAGTAATGGGGGACAAGGAAATGGCAGATGAACTGAATAAGTATTTTGCATCAGTCTTCACTATGGAGACACTAGCAGCATGGTCAAAATTCCATCCATCAGGGGGCATGAAGGGTATGAAGTTACCATAACTAGAGAGAAGGTTCTTTGGAAACTGAAGGCTCTGGAGGTAGATAAGTCACCTGGACCAGATGGTGTACACCCCAGAGACCCAGGGTGACTGGACAAAATGGGATCTGCCCAAGCACAAGATCTCATGGGCAGAGTTATGGAGATTGGAGTCCTTCCCTATCTCCTTCCTCTTGCGATCCGTGTATGACACCGTTCCTTCGCCATAACATCTGTACACATGGGGGATGAGAGAGGATCTGAACTGTAAGATCTGTGGTCAAAAGGGGACACTGGCTCATGTACTGTCTGGGTGTAAAACAGCTCCAATTCAAAGGTTGTATAGGTGGCACCATGATATGGTGCTGCTGGCTCTTGCTGACGCACTAGAGCGAGAGAGATGCAAGAAGAGGACGGCTGACACAGATTTGAGGAAGGTCATCACCTTCATCAAAAAGGATAGCCTAGGCCTATCGTAACCAAACAACCAAAGCCAAATTGCTGCTAACGGCCAGGTCCTGGGAGATGAGGGTTGATGTGGGAAGGAGGCTATAGTTCCCAGAGGTGGTGCACACAGCCCTCTGCCTGGACATTGTATTGTGGTCAACTGAAGACCGGAAAATAATTCTGGTTGAGCTGACAGTGCCGTGGGAGGAGGGATGGGAAGAGGCCCACGAGATAAAGGCCTTGAAGTACCAGCCCTTAGTAAAGGGGTGCAAAGACAAGGGATGGCAGGCACGGTTGTTCCCAGTGGAGATCGGCTGCAGAGGTTTCCCAGCCAAATCAGCATGGTGGTTGTTGTCAGCTCTGGGCCTGGTCGAAAGGAGCAAAAACAAGCAGCTCGTAGGATGGGGAAGAGACAGAACGAGCCTCTTGCTGGATTTGGAGTAGACGAGAGGAGGGAAGCTGGAAGCCAGGAGCAGATGGGCGGTGAGTTGGCCACCACTGCCGGCCCACCAACTGGAGAGTGTCGTGGTTAAGGATCGAAGCACTCGGTGAAGGTTGGGAACCACCTGATGACACCTGCTCCTGGCTGAAGGCTACAGTTACCTCATAAGGAATCTAGAGAATGCACCCTAACAGGTGTCTGTAACAACATTCTGGAATGGTTTCAGAAGACTGAAAAATTGCAAATGCCAATTCCACTCTTCAAGAAGGGAGAGAGGCAGAAGAAAGGAAATTATAGGCCAGTTAGTCTGAACTCAGAGCTTGGGAAGATGTTGGAGTCGATTATTAAAGATGAAGTCTCAGGGCATTTGGAGGCACATGATAAAACAGACCACAGTCAGCATGGTTTCCTCAAAGAAAAGTCTTGCCTGACAAATCTATTGGAATTCTTTGAAAAAATAACAAGCAGGATAGACAAAGGAGAATCTGTTGATGTTGTGTACTTGGATTTTGATAAGGTGCCACACACGAGACTGCTTAACCAGCTATCCTAGCATAGATAAAGTAGTGGCTGATTGGCAGGAGGCAAAGAGTGGAAGTAAAGGGTGCCTCTTCTGGCTGGTTACTGGTGACTAGTGGTGCTCCACAGAGATCTGTGTTGGGACCAATTCTTATTACATTGTGTGTCAATGATTTAGACGATGGAATTGATGGTTTGTTGAAAAGTCTGCAGATGACATGAATATAGGTAGAAAAGCAAATAGTTTTGAGGAAGTAGAGAGTCTACAGAAGGACTGAGACAGATTAGGGGAAAGGGCAAAGAAATGGCAGATGGAGTACCGTGTTGGGAAGTGTATGGTCATGAACTTTGGTCGAAGAAATGAAAGTGTCGACTATTTTCTAAATAGACAGAAAATACTGAAAACTGAGATGCAAAGGGACATGGGAGTATTAGTGAAGGATTCCTTAAAGGTTAACTTGCAGGTTGAATCTGTGGTGAGGAAACATAGAAACAAAGAAAATAGGTGCAGGAGTAGGCCATTTGGCCCTTTGAGCCTGCACCGCCATTCAGTATGATCATGGCTGATCATCTAACTCAGAACCCTGTACCTGCTTTCTCTCCATACCCCCTGATCCCTTTAGCCACAAGGGCCATATCTAATTTCCTCTTAAATATAGCCAATTAACCAGCCTCAACTGTTTCCTGTGGCAGAGAATTCCACAGATTCACCATTCTCTGTGTGAAGAAGTTTTTCCTCATCTCGGTCCTAAAAGGCTTCCCCTTTATCCTTAAGCTGTGACCCCTCGTTCTGGACTTCCCCAACATCGGAAACAATCTTCCTGCATCTAGCCTGTCCAATCCCTTTAGAATTTTATACATTTCAATAAGTTCCCCCCTCAATCTTCTAAATTCCAGTGTGTATAAGCCTAGTCGATCCAGTCTTTCTTCATATGAAAATCCTGCCATCCCAGGAATCAATCTGGTGAACCTTCTCTGTACTCACCCTATGGCAAGAATGTCTTTCCTCAGATTAGGGGACCAAAACTGCACACAATATTCTAGGTGTGCTCTCACCAAGGCCTTGTACAACTGCAGTAGAACCTGTTTCAATTCACCTGTTTCTGACTGTAAAGGACCTACATTTGTCTTGACCAATCTTTTTCTTTAGAAGCTTTTACAGTCAGTTTTTATGTTCCCTGCCAGCTTTCTCTCATAATCTTTTTTCCCTTTCCTAATTAAGACCTTTGTCCTCCTCTGCTGGTCTCTGAATTTCTCCCCGTCCTCAGGTGTGCCACTTTTTTTTTGCTAATTTATATGGAATATAAATATAATTTATAGGAAGGCAAATGCAATGTTAGCATTCATTTAAGGAGGCCTAGAGCAAAGATGTAATGTTGAGACTTTATGTCTAAAGCACTGGTGAGGCTCACTTGGAGTATTGTGAGCAGGTTTGGGCCCCTTATCTTAGAAACAATGTGTTGAAACTGGAGAGAGTTCAATGAAGGTTCACAAAAATGATTCCAGGATTGAATGGCTTGTGAAATGAAGAGTGTTTATCGCTGGTCCTGGCCTGTATTCACTAGAATTCAGAAGAATGAGGGGTGACCTCATTGAAACCTATTAAATAATGAAAGGCCTTGTTAGAGTGGATATGGACAGGATTTCCTACGGTGGGAGAGTCTAAGACTAGAGAACACAACTTCTGAATGGGGGGGGCATCCTTTTAGAACAGAGATGAGGAGAAATTTCTTTCGCTAGAAAGTTGTGAATCTGCTGGAATCTTCACCGCAGGCAGCTGTGGAGGTCATCTTTCTGTATAATTAAGGCAGAGATTGATAGAACCTTGATTCGTCAGGGCAGGAAGGGATATGGGGAGAAGGCAGGAGACTGGTGCTGAGTGGAAAATTGGACTAGCCATGATGAAATATCGGAGCAGACTCAATGAACCAAAATGGCCTAATTCTGCTCCTGTATCTTAGGTCATCCCTGAAGTGAACTCCCACGAACTTGGTGCAATTAACTCTTTCTATGGAGATGCCACTGTTTGTAAAGTTCTATACAAAATCTCTGCTTAAGGAAGCTTATTGAATAACATCAAAAGCAAATAATTTATCTCAAGAAATTCCTTCAGAGGGCATTTATGAAGCAGATATTAAATTTATCCCAATATTTCTTCTCAATGCATTTCTTTTGAAGTCCCAGAGAGACAGAGTTGCATAATTCCACTGCTTTTAATATAAAGTCTTGACAGTGGAGCATAATAGATTGCTAAGGTATATAATTACGGTTTCTTTTATATTTCATATCATTTAAATTAATCAAGTTTTTTACTTGTTTTCTTAAATCGCTTGAATTTAATTACAATCTGTGAGAATTAATTAATGTGATCTTTATTTCATTGCTTATAACAGTAAAATTTTTCAAGCAGGTATTCGTGCTGTGAAATAAACATATTTAATATATGTAATTAACTGTAAGAAATGAGGCACAAAAAAACCTAACAGGGGTCTATAATGACAGCACTGAAAGTAAGAAATAAGATCTTAGTTCTCAGTTCGTTGAACAAGTAATGCTCTGTCCCAGGTTTGGGCCCCTTAGGGAGGGGAAGACCTCTGCAGGGAGAGGAAGACCTTCAAAGTTCAAAGGAAATTTTATGAACAGTGCATATATATCACTATACACAACCCTTGAATTCATTTTCTTGTGGGCATACTCAGTAAGTATATAGAACAGTAACTCAACAGAATTGAAGAAGGATCACCCAGAGTGCAGAAAACAACAAATTGTGCAAAGACAAATATAAATAAAGAGCAATAAATAATGAAAACATGAGATAATTAATTATCAAATGAGATTGGGTTGTAGGAACATTTCAATGATGAGTCATATGAGTATAGCTAACCTCTTTTATCCAAGGCTCTGTTGGTTGAAGGGGTCGAAACTGTCTTGAGCCTGGTGGTGCGAGTCCTGAGATTCTTGTACCTTCTACCTGATGGCAGCAGCGAGAAGAGAGTATGGCCTGGGTGGTGGGGATCTTCCTACGACAGTGTTTCACGTAGATATGCTCAATGGTGGGGAGGGCTTTACCTGTGATGTGCTGGGCTGAATCCACAACCTTTTGCAGGATTTCCCATTCAGGAGGTTTTGGTGTTTCCTTACAGGTAGTGATGCAGGTAGTGAAGTGTACACTCCCCACTGCACACCTACAGAGGATTGTCAAAGTCTTAGATCTCTGCCAAATCTCTGCAGACTCCTAAGGAAGCACAGGTGTGGCCATGCTTTCTTCATAATTGCACTTCCATGCTGGATCCAGGATATACCTTCTGAACTAGTAACACCCAGGAATTTAAAGTTGCCAACCCTCTCTACCACTGATCCTCCAGTGATAACTGGCTCATTGACCTCTGGTTTCACTCTCCTGAAGTCCAAAATCAGTTCCCTTGGTCTTTCAGACATCGAGTGAGAGGTTATTGTTTTGACACTAACCAGCCAGATTTTCAAATTCCCTTCTGTATGCTGATTCGTCACCACCTTTGATTCAGCCCACGACAGGTATGATTATTGCCTTGCTGACGGTGACCTCTGGCCAATGGAGGGAGCAGAACTGGGGAAGGAGGTTGATTATAAGTGGTGGTAAAAGCAGCAGCGCAGTAGCCCACAGCTATGCTCTGCCTCAGGGGATCAGCCACGCCTGCTGGACATTTTGTTCTGCTACCCAATTCACAGCAGAGTTGGGATTCAAGTCTGGTGCCGTTCTCACCAAGGCATATCTGTGGAGTGCTTGGAATTCTTTTCTGGGTCCTCTGTTTTCCTGGCACAGTGCAAAGACATAAAAACTTAATTGGCCATTCTCAATCATCCGGTTATTAGGTTGAGGATTAGTTGGGTTTGTTGAGGTTCGTTATGGTGGTGTACCTCAAAGGCTGGTAGGGACTATTCCATGATGAATCTCTAAATAAATTAATAAATACTTCTGAAATAGCTGCCATTATGTTCACCCGACTATAATATTCTGTATAATCATTGTAATAAGCTGGAAGTATTGAGACAAATATAGGATATCTACCCTGCAGTATATTTCTTTTGAAAATTTAGGTAGACTGAGTTTCTTCTGCTTCAGAATCAGGTTTATAGCCACCCATATATATCGTGAAGTCTGTTGTGTTGTGATTAGCTGTGTACCAGCTGTGCTGTGCAGTACATAAAAATACTATAAATTACAATATGAAATATAGTTTAATTTATTTAAATAAATGGTGCAAAAGGAGAACAAGTATCATAAGGTTGTGTTTGTGGGTTGGTTCATCTTCCATTAAAAAGTATGACGGCAGAGCGGAATACGCTGTGCCTAAAATACTGAGCACCATACCCGTTCAGATAGTTCTGCTTTTGTTTGTTCCTCCTCCCAGCTGATCACCCAATCTGATGAGGGACCTGTCATGAGAAGGCATGAGAAGAAATGCTAGAATGCAGCTTGGATGTGCTAAGAGGGCCACGTCAGCAAGTGGTGAAGGAGACTGCACAGTGAAGTCAGTGCCAAGTGGATTTTGGTAGCTGAATCATGCTTGATGATAAAAAAAATATACAAAGAAGGAAGGAGATTATCCCACCATTAATGCTATAATCTTGTTTACTAAACAATTTAGTTAGCGAACGCCTGGCTTTGTGAACTTAACTTTATAACAAGGAAAATAACTATTGTTAGCTAAAATCTTCTGGGTACCATGTCAAAACTGCTTTGTTTATTTATCAGAATGGCTGGAATAAGTATGAATTGTTTTGCCAATAAATGCAATATGATGAGTTAAAGGTAATACTTCACATCAGTTGTAACAAAAATGCAGTTCTATGAAATTTGGAATCATTGCATTATTTACCAATCCAGACTTCCCAAAACAAATCTTTTTTTTTGCTGTACAAACCTATCAGATTAGAACCATCTCCTTGAAGTTCACAGATCATGGTCCAAGAATCCATTTGTTGATGAATCAGGTTTACACGTTGGTGCGCAGCCATTTTATGGACTGCCACTCTTTCAGCAAGATCTCCCTGCTGTGAGTGTGAGATCACTGTATTTCATCACATATTTGTCTCACCCTTTGGCTAGAGTCACTCAGAACTATAATCCTGAGGATGGATTGTATCAGTCATTAAGACCTGAAGGGAAATGAAGGAAAAGGGATAAACCAAATCCAGATGAACAAAGACCTCTTGAATCTCAATCAAATTATATGTTAATACAGAGGTCAGTAAACCATAACATATGCAAAATAAAGCCACGTCTAGCACTACTTACCAGACAATCAATAAAGGCTCAGAACCACTAGAGATTCTGCAGATGTTGGACTTCTAGTGTAACAAGTTAAAATGTTTAGTAAAGCTGGAAACGGCCAAGCAAAGGCAACAAGGGTATCTTCTCGTGAATATAATCCTGGGACCTGAAATATCCAAGAAGCAGGCTGCATAGAGTTTAACACAGCGCTTTATAGTACCAGTGACCTGATTGGTATGCTATTGCAGGCTTCTGGTCATTGTAAGTTGTTCCATGATGAATCTAGGGTTAAACAGGGGGTTGCTGTGTGGAGCAGCTCAAAGGGTTGGGAGGGTCTATTCTGTGCCATATCATATTAATTAATTAATTAATGCCGGGGTAACTCAGTAGCCCAGTTACACCTGATGAGTTCTTCTAGCATTTTGTGTATATTACAGTAAACAGTCATCCATGCTTGATAGCTCCTCTGAGCTCTTGACACGGAGGAACTTGAAGCTGCTTGCCACTTCCACTGCTCATCTCTTAAATAGGACTAATGAGTGTATTCCCAAATTCTCCTTCCTGAAGTGCACTATCAGAACCCTGGTCTTGCTGATACTGAGTATAGGGTTCTCATCACCACTTGTGATGACTATCACTATTACCATCAGTGGCGTGTTTCCATTTCCAGTTAAGTAAAATTCCCTGTTTTGGTAATTAGGGAATGCTTTGAGATTCGTGCCAATTGGCAGCCAACGTAACTGAATGGGAATGACTGGGACGTCAATGCTGGGTGAGTTGTCATGGGGTAGGGGGCAGGATGCTGACACAAGTTTGTTTATTCTTCCAGTGGTCTTGGAGGGGTTTGTAGAGGCAACATTTGTTAATTGAATTAATATACCTGCTATATGGGTAATTCAGGTCCCAGAAATATATTCGCAAGAAGAAATCCGCGTTACCCTTGCTTGGTCATCTTCAGCTTTACTAATGCTGATGAACTCCCTCCTCAATTTTGACCGCCCACTGAAATCCATCTCTATCATACATTTATTTCACAGTAGCGTACATGTCATGTCACTAACCATTCCCAGTGAAAGCTGGTGTCAAACAAAACTACATCTTTGTTACAACATTTCTCACAGCAATGCTGATCTCACCTGAAAAGAACCTTACATAGTAGTGAATCTAATCTTCAGAACTATTGGGAAAGTGCTCAACCTATAGTGAATCAGAATCAGGTTTATTATCACCGGCATGTGACGTAAAATTTGTTAACTTAGCAGCAGCAATTCAATGCAATACAAAATACTGCATTAAAAAAAATTAAATAATAATAAATAAGTAAATCAATTTCTCTATATGCATATTTAACAGATTAAAAAACATGCAAAGACAGAAATACTGTATATTAAAAAAAAGTGAGGTAGTGTCCAAAGATTCAATGTCCATTTAGGAATCGGATGGCAGAGGGGAAGAAGCTGCTCCTGAATCACTGAGTGTGTGCCTTCAGGCTTCTGTACCTCCTACCTGATGGTAACAGTGAGAAAAGGGCATGCCCTGGGTGCTGGAGATCCTTGGCAATAGAATCAGTCTTTCTGAGACACCACTCCCTGAAGATGTCCTGGGTACTTTGTAGGCTAGTGCCCAAGGTGGAGCTGACTAGATTTACAACCTTCTGCAACATCTTTTGGTCCTGTGCAGTAGCCCCTCCATACCAGACAGTGATGCAACCTGTCAGAATGCTCTCCACTGTACAACTATAGAAGTTTTTGAGTGTATTTGTTGACATGCCAAATCTTTTCAAACTCCTAATAAAGTATAGCCACTGTCTTGCCTTCTTTAATACTACATCAATATGCTGGGACCAGGTTAGATCCTCAGAGATCTTGACACTCGGGAACTTGAAACTGCTCACTCTCTCCACTTCTGATCCCTTTATGAGGATAGGTATGTGTTCCTTCGTGTTACCCTTCCTGAAGTCCACAATCAGCTCTTTCAGCTTACTGATGCTGAGTGTCAGGTTGTTGCTGTGGCACCACTCCACTAGTTGGCATATCTCACTCCTGTACGGCCTCTCGTCACCACCTGAGATTCTACCAACAATGGTTTTATCATCAGCAAATTTATAGATGGTATTTGAGCTATGCCTAGCTACATAGTTGTGTGTTTACAGAAAGTAGAGCAGTGGGCTAAGCACTCACTTCTGAGGTGCGCCAGTGTTGATCATCAGCGAGGAGGATATATTATCACCAATCCACGCAGATTGTGGTCTTCTGGTTAGGAAGTCGAGGATCCAATTACAGAGGGAGGTACAGAGGCCCAGGTTCTGCAACTTCTCAATCAGGATTGTGGGAATGATGGTGTTAAATGCTGAGCTATAGTTGATGAACAGCATCCTGACGTAGGTGCTTGTGTTGTCCAGGTGGTCTAAAGCCATGTGGAAAGCCATTGAGATTGTGTCTGCTGTTGACCTATTGTGGCGATAAGCAAATTGCAATGGGTCCAGGTCCTTGCTGAGGCAAGAGTTCAGTCTAGTTATGACCAACCTCTCAAAGCATTTCATCACTGTCAATGTGAGTGCTAACAGGAAATAGTCATTAAGGCAGCCCACATTATTCAAGGGGTTTTGGCTCTGGTATAACTGTTGCCTTTTTGAAGCAAGTGAGAACTTCTGCCCATAGCTGTAAGAGGTTGAAAATATCCTTGAGTACTCTCGCTAGTAGGTTGGCACATGTTTTCAGAGCCTTACCAGATACTCCATCAGGACCTTCTGCCTTGCGAGGGTTCACACTCTTTAAAGACAGTCTAACATCAGCCTCTGAGACAGAGATCACAGGGTCATCAGGTGCAGGAGGGATCTTCACTGCTGTAGTTGTGTTCTCCCTTTCAAAAGGTGTCTAGAAGGTGTTGTGTACATCTGGTAGTGAAGCATCGCTGCCATTCATGCTATTGTGTTTCTCTTTGTAGGAAGTAATACACTTTAGAATCAAGATCACACAGATCTCAGTGGGCACCTGTCCTATCTGCAGGCAGTTTGCAGATAGTACCTGATCTTACACACATCCTATGAGATACACACAAGACAGGTACAATGTCAATTACTGAGCTGGTGATTACAAGTGAGCTGCATTACCAGGTTGGAGCCAGAAGGCAACTGAAGTTCATCTAAGATCATGTTCCAGGGAAAAGGGAAAGAGATACATGCTTACTTCATCTACAAATTATAAAGAGGGTCGGTTATAGGGAAGATTAAAATTAGCCATAAGAACACGATCATCACCATGAGATTTAGTATCACCTACTTATATGATGTGAAATTTGCTCTTTGATGGCAGCAGTATAGTACAAAGACACAAAATAACTAAAATGCAAAAATAAGTAATGTAAGAAAAGAGAGATATTGAGATCATGCTGATGGGATCAGTGACTGTTCAGAAGCTTGTTGGTGGAGGGGAAGAAGCTGATTCTGAATTTTCAGGCTCAATGGTAGTAACAAGAACAGGTCATATCCTGGATGGCGAGATCTTTAATGCCAAATGGCCCCTTCTTGAGGGATGGTCTCGTGAGGATGTCCTCAATGGCAGTGAGGGGTGTGCTCGTTATGGAGCTGGTTGATTCTACAACCCTCTGCAGCCTCCTGTGTATCGGAGGATCCACACTAGCCACAATAAACCAGTCACAATGGTCTCCACTACAGTGGGTCACCAATGTTGTCTCCAAATAGCTGGTACTGTCATGGAGATTGGAAAATAAGTGCACATTCTGTCAACTGATCATCCCACTTCCTTCATTCAGAGAGTAAGGGGAGAAGCTAATCGTGAGATTCAATGAATTAAACCTTGAAGACTTGAACACTGTTCTACATGTTCTAGTATTCCATATAAGTGTTCAAAGTAAGGGAATGTAGTATCTAACATAACATTAAATACGTGTTCAAGATCAGGGAATGCAGCATCCAATATAACTAATGCCAGTTGCATAACCAGCCCCAGGAGCTTCTTTTATTCACTACACCCCTGTCAATAACTTATGACTCATTTGCTGTGGAACACCCTCATCCACCTAATTACACTACAAGCTTTGTATGCACATCTCACATTCTGCATTCAATGCCAGTTCTTTAAACATGACATCTCAGTAAATTTGCTGCTGCTAACAGAATCTCAGACAGCAACAATGAGGTGTAGAGGAGTGAGACAGAACAAATATCATAAAACTTGCCAGTGATAGCAAAGCTGATACTTACTCTGATTTTGATTCAGATGTACTACCCGTGCTCATTGCATGGTGCTGACGTTCTTTCCTTTCTCAACATTCATCTGGAGCACTGCAGGCAAAGTCATTGATTAAATGAACAGTGAGAACCTTTGCTCAACACAGAGGACTTTTTCACAACTGCATGCCATTCCCCATTCAAAGAAACACAATCCCAGCATAATTAGTGGGCTCACCAAGAAGCATAAAAATGCATCTAATTCAAAACACAAAATGCAGGCAGAACTCAGCAGGCCAGAAGGCATCTATGGGAGGAGGTAGTGATGACATTTCGGGCTGAAACCCTTCATCAGGAGTGAAATAACATGAGATGCTGGAGGGGGGGGGGATAAGAAGAGGGGGGAGGGATGAAGTAGGGAGCTGGGAAGTGATAGGCTGAAGGGAAATGGGGTAGGGGGAAGGTAGAGAATAATGAGAAATAAAAGAGAAAGAAAGGTAGGGCTGGGGGGAGATTATAGTGAGGGGGGAAAAAGAGAGAGAAAGAGAACCAGACTAAAGTTATAGATAGGGATGGGGTAAGGAGGGGGGCAGGGGTATCAACGGAGGTCAGTGAGTTGGATGTTCATGCATGCAGGTAGGAGGCTACCTAGGCGGGAGATAAGGTACTGCTCCATCGACCTGCGTGTGGCCTCATCTTGACGGTAGAGGAGGCCATGGACAGACATATCGAAGTGGGAGTGGTCTGTGGAATTGAAGTGTGTGGCCACAGGGAGATCCCGCCACTGCTGGAGGACTGAGCGCTGGTGTTTGGCGAAACGGTCTCCCAGTCTGCGGCGGGTCTCCCCAATGTATAAGTGTTAGATCTCTGAGGATCTAACCTGGTCCCAGCATGTTGATGTAGTATAATCCCATGCTCACTATAATCTCTCCCTAGCCCTACCTTTCTTTCTCTTTTATTCTCCACTTTCCCCTAGCCCATTGCCCTCCAGCCTATCACTTCCCAGCTCTCTACTTCATCCCTCCCCCCACTTTTTATCCCCCCTCGACCATCCCATGTTACTTCACTCCTGATGAAGGGTTTCGGCCTGAAACGTCGTCACGACCTCCTCCCATAGATGCTGTCTGGCCTGCTGAGTTCTGCCAGCATTTTGTGTTTTTATTTATTTCCAACATCTGCAGATTCACTCGTGTTGTCATAAAGATGCATCTGTTCATCAGTGTCCCCTGTATCTTGTCCTTAACAAGAGCAGTAGTGCCATAATTGCTTGCCTGTAGATTTTGCTGTGATACAGATCTGCAGCAAAACGTAAACCAAGAGAAATTCTGCAGATGCTGGAAATCCGAGTAACACACACAAAATGCTGGAGGAACTCAGCAGGCCAGGCAGCATCCATGGGGGAGAAAGTACAGTTGATGTTTTGGGCCAAAACCCCTTGACAGGACTGGAGAGGATGTTGCCTGACCTGCTGAGTTCCTCCAGTACTTTGTGTGTGTTCTAACAAAATGTGCCTTGTTTGCAACGACACCCACAACAACAACATCTGTATGATTAACCGTTGTTGCCATGGGAGTTGATTCAAACACAGCGCTTTTCATTTCAGATCTGGTTTCAAGAAATTCCATAATCCATTTTAATTTAAAAGTATTGCATTTTAAATTACTATTTAAAATAATACATACACTTACAATAATACATGTTTATGATTGTGGTGAAGTACGTGTGCCTGTCTGGACACGCCCCCTGCTGACTGCTCCTGTGGCTCCTCCCACAGACCCCTGTATAAAATCGATCAGAGCCTGGGCCCGGCCTCTCAGTCTCCAGGATGTAGTATGGTGGTCACTCACTGTTGGTTCCTTCTTCCACTCAATAAAAGCCGATATCTCAGAGTGAGTTATTGATGGTGCATCAATGATACTGTCAACAGTAGCATAGAAATGCATTAATTCTCCAAACAATAAGTTCAGAATCAGAGTCAGGTTCAATATCATTGACATACGTCATGAAATTTGTTGTTTTGAGGCAGCAGGTCATGGCAATACATGATAATAATAATAATAATAAAAACTGTGAACTACAGTAAGAAGAATACATAAAAAAGAAATTAAATTAAATAAGTAGTGCAATTAGAGAGGAAAAATTACTGAGTTCCTGGATTTGCTGTCCATTCAGATTTCTGATAGCAAAGAGGAAGAAACTGTTCTGGAAACTTTGTGTGTGTGCCTTCAGGCTCCGGTACCTCCTCTTTGATGGCAGAAGTGAGAAGAGGCATATCCTGGGCGATGGAGGTCCTTTAGGGTTGATGCCGCCTTTCTGAGGCAATGAAATTTCAAATTGACTGAAAGGCTGCTTTTCATAATGACGCTAGCAATTTAACTAGATCAATCTAGTTAAACTAAAGGGGCTCTTTCAGATAAAATATTCTGCTGTACTGGCAGACAAGGTGTAAAATAAGCTCGTTTTTTACACAGAATAACGTTCTTGAGAGCAGAGGCTCGGAGTACTTTTGCTCAAACATCTCACATAGCATCCCTAGCACTAGATCCCAATAATAAAATAATAATAAAATTCTTAACGATTCTGTATTTTTATTTATAATATCTATTTGTGGGTTTCTCCACTCACTCTTGCAGTATGCATGTATCAAGTGCCGGCACAACATTGTGTGCTGAAGGGCCTGCACTGTGCTGTACTATTTTATTCCATGTTCTATGTCTGCTTAAACTAAATGATGGCAACAAATCAAACAATAACTGTATCCACTCATGAGCAGATGGGTGCAATACATACAAACTTTCCCTAATTCCTTGTGCCGCTCCCAAAGCAACCAAAAATTAATTATGTCCGAGCCATGCCCTCAATAGACTTGACCTCAAAGAGGTACTTGTAAATTTTTCAAGGTTTCTTTCTCTGTTCTCACCCTTGGCTGGTAGAAACATACAATATAGAATATTAAGGCACAGCACGGTAGTGCAGCATAGTGGTTAGCACAGCACTTTACAGTACACATGAACCCAGGGTAATTCCCTCCGCTGCCTGTCAGGAATTTGCATGTTCTCCCCAAGACACCCTGGGCTTTCTCCAGGTGCTCCGGTTTCCTCCTACAGTCAGAAGATGTACTGGTTGGCGGGGTAATTAGTCATTGTAAATCTATTTGTGATTAGGCTAGGGTTAAAGTGTGGGTTTGCTGTGCGGTGTAGCTCAAAGGGCCAAAAGCGCCTATTCCACACTGTACCTCAATAAGTAAATAAATTCAGTCCAATCTCTAGGATTAGTCTAACCCTTCCCTTCTAAATAATCATCCATTTTTCTATCATCCACATGCCTAACTAAGAGCTTCTTAAATGCCCATAATGTGTTTGTCCCCACCTTTATCCCTGGCATTTTCCCCACACATCCACCACACTCTGTGTAAAGAACTTACCTCAGACACCCTCCTATAATTTCCTGCAATCACCTTAAAGTTATGCCCACTTGTATAAGCCACTACTGCCCTGGGAAAAAGTCTCCTACTGTCCACTGTATCTATGCCTCTTATCATCTTATACAGCTCTCTCAAGTCACCAAAGAAGAGAGAAATCTAAAAAGGATTATTAAGGCTGCATTGCCAAGCCTTCTGAGGGTTTTCTGTTTGTCTGGCCTGGAATGGTTTCCAGCATGAATCCCACAGCTCAGAACCTGCTCAGACAAGTTCTCTTTGAATTATAATATAGCAGGCATCGGGTGTGCTCAGAAGCTTTGCTTCTAAATGAATTGGCCTTATTATCAATAGACGAGAAAACCATGGAAATAACTTGCCATTCAAGTGTATTGCCATTCAATGCCGCCTTGCATGTTTGTCATTTTCTAGGATTACTGACTCAGAAACACAGCCAGACCCAAAAGAAAAGTCATGGACTTTCCAGAATTTGTGATGTAGTTCAAATTGTGTCAAATGACATCGAAATGTTGCAGCGCTCATTTGTCCTCTTCTGTCTCTGTCCACTCTATTTTGATTTTCTTCCTCTCTTCTCTGCCTTTTAAGTTCACACTACTATTGTCTTTTTTCTGTGCTTTTGATAAACACTCTTTCATTTTTGTTAATATGCTTCACACCTGATTTTTTTTTCCTCCCACAGTCAAAAGACATGCTGGTTGGCAGGTTAATTAGTAATTATAATTTAACCTGTCAACCAGTACGTCTTTTGACTGTGGGAAGGAAAAAATACTCAACCATTCATCTATGAACCTAACAACATAACATTAACACTTAAGGGCATGTGAATAATAATGAAGTTTCACAAAATATAACTGAATAAAAATGGAGAAGGTCTGAAATTTTTTTGATATAATATACTGACAGGATTTGGAATGGATTAATGGTAATATTATCTAAACATCTAAAATAATTGCATTTGACGATTTATCTTGGGTTATACTTTCGAGACAAGAATGGCTCGCTAGCAGGTGGCAACTGCAGCCATCTAATTTTGAATGATTTGTCAGCTAAATAAAGTGCTCGAAGATCCTCTGCTGGTATCCATTGCCAATAACCATATGAAAAATATTATTAAACCTATCCCTGATTTGTAAGTGTTTAAAGAATGGTCCAATGGAGACTCTACAGATGAAAACTGTAAAAACAGTCAAGTCCTGTTGAAAGGTCTTGGCCTGAAACGCCAACAACTTTCTCTTTTCCATAGATGCTGCCTGGCCTGCTGAGATCCTCCAGCATTTTGAGGGTGTTCCAAATATTTAGTCTATCATATCCATGCCTTGTCTTTGGAAATGACTTTACATTGGTCTTCTTGCCAAACTCTTGCTCCATAATCCAGTAGTTTTTAGCACTTCCCTCTGTTTCCTCCCCTCTCTCAGGCAGTGTGGAACACATCATTTCATTCAGTAAAACTCATTCTGATCTTCTCATTAAACCAATCTCTCTCTCATTAGATTGCTTTCCTATATGATTGTTGATGAGCCAAATCTTCTTTCTCACCTTAATGTCACATTGAGTTTGTTAATGTTTGGCTCCCATTCCTCAGCTACTGGCCCATCTCATTCCAGTCCTTTATTATCATAGAGTTCTTCAAAAACTGGAATCAGAATCAGAGATAGAATCACTGGTCTTTGTTATGAAATATATTGCTTTGAAGCAGCAGTGCAGTGCAGTGAATAAAATATACTATAAATTACTATAATAATAAATATAAATTAAATTAGGAGTGCACAAAGAGAGCAAAAGTAGTGAAATAGTCTTCATTGACCATTCAGAAATCTGACGGCAAAGGGGAAGAAGCTGTTCCTAAAACCCATTCTTGAATCCAGCCTTTTTCCAATGTGCTATTGCATCTTTAGTCACCCATTGCTCCACTGAGTCTCTTCCCAAAGCCAAGCCTCTGTTTCCGGCAAGTGTGTGACTGATGTACACCTACCATAGGTTTCCATCCTACCTCTCAT
Organism: Hypanus sabinus; assembly: GCF_030144855.1. Taxonomy (NCBI): domain Eukaryota; kingdom Metazoa; phylum Chordata; class Chondrichthyes; order Myliobatiformes; family Dasyatidae; genus Hypanus; species Hypanus sabinus. The sequence continues at coordinate 39,392,480 of NC_082730.1, read as the reverse complement.
CCAATGCCTCTCAGCTGACGCACTAAAACAGTCCATATCAACTTCTCAAATAATATTCTGTGTGACAATAATCATAAGTTATTCCCTTTTGTATTTTAACAGGTCTGATATCCTAGTTATTTGTAAATAGCCTTTATCTCAGGCATGATAATTGTAGGGAGATTTATATTAATTCTTGCTTGACATTTTTATTACATTTTGAGGTATATTTTGCTCAATTTCTCTGCTTTTCTTAATTTGAAATACATTGTGTTAGCATAATCTCATATTATATAAAATTGCTTTATAGAGCAAGCCACAATATCAGAAGGGTTACCTATGCCCATATCAAAACATATTATCTGGTTCTTAAAGAAGGGCAACACATGATTATATGAACTGAGTAATCATTTCAAATTATATTATCCTATAATACTCTTATCTCATCCCATATTTAATTACTTACTGAAATGATTCCATTTTGTGGCTATGGACAGTCCCAAGCCTGGCTGCAAAAGGTGCAAGATTGGACATGGGGCTAACAACCCAATCCCATAAAAACTCAGTGCTATAGAAACGCCAGCAGAGGCTTCAGGGATCTCATCCTCGTTAGACAAAGGACACACCAAGAAGCTGGGCTACTGCTGGGGACAATCTGAAGAACTGGCCCGGGACGGAGGGCTCTGGCGGGCTACTGTTCGTGACCTATGCCCCAGTAGATGTGATGGGCTAAACAAGTAAGTACGTGGCCGTAGCACAAAGTAGGAGAGCAGTATGCTTTTGACAGTGAAAGCAACAAGACTGTGAAATAATGTTCTACATAGAACAAGGGCTGGCCCAATAGTCATTCAGAAATCTGTTTAACATTGCATCCATTATAGTCAACAGGTTTAGTGTAAGATGCATGTGGCTCAGCTTAAGTTCAATTTCACTACATTAACATTTACTAATTTAAGCTCTTTGTCATAAATCTATGTGTTTCCAGCTTGAATCACTCTTGCAGCCACAATTATTTTTACACCTATCTTGTTAAAATAGCAGGGCAGTCTCAGATAACCTCAGTTGTTATTTTACCTCAGAGTGTCATTTTTTAATTAGAAAATGTATTCAAATAATACTTTGCAAATTAAAATACATGGTTTTGACACTGCGCATAATTGTTAATAATTTTAATTAATAATTGTTAATAATAGTAATAGTCCTGCTGAAGGGTCCTGGCCCAAAGTGTCAACTGTACTCTTTTCTATGGATGTTACCTGGCCTGCTGAGTCCCTCCAATGTTTGGTGTGCGATAAAGAAAGAAAATGGAGAGTGATTGCACCTGGATCTGTGCCTCAGAGAAATTATGCAAAGCCATCAGGAGTCCACCCACTTCACTTACTTTGATTTTGACAAAAATATGAACTATTTGTAAATGGCCTGTATCTGAGCTGTGGTAATCGTGATGCATCCCTTTTCCAGTACCAGTTTCACTGAGGTGATCTCAGATTATGGTAAACCATTAATAACCTGCTCAATCAAGATGCTAAGCTCTTTTACAGGTCATCAGCTACAAATTTTACACATGAACACAAGGAAAAAGGAGCAGTAGTAGGTCACTTAGCTCTCTTGCCTTGCCATTCAGTATCGTTATAGGTAATCTATTCGCGATCTTAACTCCTCTTAGTGCTCGATCCAATATATCTCAATTTTGATTTATGAATGATTTTGAATGATTATCTCATTATCTCTATTTTGACTGGAATGAAAGGACTGTATCATAGATCAGAACCAGATCTTCATATTGTTGTTGAAGACATTTTCCAACCATGTTCAATTTCTCCTCCAGGTAAAGGCAGAAGATTTCAAGATCCAGGTTCATTCCTCTGTCTGCAGTGCCAAGGCTGTGAAGTGTTTGTCTCTCTGAGTTTCAAAGTGTTTTTGCCCCGCTAACATGATGAACTGAAGTCAAGGCTTGGGTGTACTCCAATGCTCCAGGGAGCAATCAAACGACTCCATCTGGTTCGGAATGCTGTAGTTTGCTCCTATTGTTTTTGCATGATGCGTGTGTCATTTTTTTCCTCTTTCTTAGCCCAGTGGTTATGGTCTTTCTTTTTGTTTAATTGGGTTGTTCAGGTTTCTTTCTTTGTGGCCGCATGTAAGCAAAGAAATCTCAGGGTTGTATAACTTATATGTTCTTTGATAATAAGTGTACTTCGAGTCTTTGAAACTTTGAAAATCTTTTCTACACTCCCCTGAAATGTGACACTTATAGTGCAAAATAATTCTTTAGTTGTAGCCAAACGAGTATTTCTTTATCTTTTTGTTATTCATGAAGTCCCGCATCTCACATGCTTTTATAAATTCTTCCTGTCTTCGCTGACACTTTGAATGAAACATATAGTTTTATCCTCAGATCTCTCAGTTCCTTTAGAAGTGTTTTTGTTTTACATTCTTCAGCAGTATGTTTCCATTTTTCCACTTAGCTTGTATTTCCTTGAGATCTATTTTATTTATCATTGTTCACTGTGCTACTAAGTTTTCTACTGCTTCTGCCACAAAGAAATGTTTAAGGCAACATTTCCATGAAGTTACCCCTGGAATCCAAGTAAAAGTTATGATAACCACTAACAATCTTTGGAATGTAGTATGAATCGCATACAAATATACTTGTTTCTTAGCATGCGTTGCTGCTACCGCATCCTATTCACCCCATAAATTAATATTATATCAGCTTTACATCAGTTTTTCTGGTCTTGTGCAATGCTGCTAGATAAATATTTGTCAGAATCAGAATCAGATTTATTATCACTGATGTATGTTGTAAAATTTGTTGATTTGCAGCAGCAGTACAGTGCAATACACAAATATATTGTAAAATACGTTAAGAAATTTATATTAAAAATACACAATCAGTGCAACAAGAGAGCAAACTTATTTTGTGATTTGTGGCAGGGAGGTGACCTACGAGATCTCTTTTTTTTGTAAGCATTCTGAACATACTTTCTCAGAGAGGGAAGGAGAGCTGATAACCCAATGATAGCACTTCGCACAATTACTTGTACATCAGAATCCAAATATGGACAACTAGAGGAAGAAGGCTAGGAATGCATACAAAGTCTGTGATCATGTCTCTTTGCACCCCACCCTACAAGTACAAATAAAATTCTGCTCCATGGTCCTTATCAATACTGATCAATCATTGCCCACTTATGGGGAATCAGTAAAAACCAAAGCTGATTCCACATATGTTTCCTGTTTAAAACTTTTCATTTGAGATAAAAGACATATTATTTCTTCAAGGTGGAACCACAAAGTTACAGTCAAGAGGTATTTCCTCTATTGATGGTGAAGAGAAACAGATTTCAAAATATCTCCCTGTAATAGACTGTGATGCACCATCAATAACTCTCAGAGATGGGGGGCAAACAATAGGCTTTTATTAGCTGCAAGAAACCACCACGCAGCATCCTGGAGACTGAGGAAGGAGCAGTGCCTCCAATCGCCTTTATCCCGGGGTCTGTGGGAGGAGCCACAGGAGCAGTCAGCAGACAGGTTTATGTAGTTCACCACACCAAGCAAGCCCAAAGGGACAAAACTCTGTTTCAGGTTTCAGGTTACATTCTGACAAAGCATACACATTGCACATGTTTTAAACATTGCTTTCATATGTATATATATATTGTGTTTTTTTTAAATAAAAATCATAAAAATCCGATCACTTTGTTCTCCTTTGCACTTCTGTATGGAAAAACAACAGTAACAAATCTTGAGTCTTGAATGTCAAATCTTATATAGAGCTAGTTTGGCTTGGACTATTATTTTACTTGTGGTCAAGATTATTTTCTTAATAGTATTAGTAAATTAATTACTGTACATTTTTAAGATTGGTATAGTTATGGTGGAGACAGTTGTGGAAAAAAGAACAAATGTTCAGATTTTGGTTAGCTTCGAATTGCCCTTTGGTTTCATGTCAGGGTTCAAATCTAACCCAGACATCTGCTCAGCCTGTCTGTCTGCCACACCCTGAAAAGCTGGATAAGTCACAGTTTAAGTTGAAAGCATTGAAAAGTTGACTTTGAAGCCAAACTCATGACACAGCATGTACTCATGCATAAAGCAATAAATAAACTACCGTATATAACGTGGATGCAGCGTTAGGCTAGAGAAAACTGTGTAAGCTGATAAACAGTGGAACCAAGAAAAGAACCCTTGTCTGGAACAAGCAACTTGTATTAACAATTCAGATGTTTTACACTCCCATCTATCAGTGTCCTTGAACTATGTTTAAATATTTTTAAGCTAATACATACCTGTTCAAAATGGCAACAATCCCCACAACACTATCTTTATGAAAATCAACCAGAAGCCACAGATGATGGAAATTTGAAGAGAATAAAGAGAAAATGCTGGAAAAACTCAGCAGTCAGTCAGCACCTGCGGAACAAACAAAGAAGCCTAATCTTATCTAAGCTTCCCCACTATTTCCTCCTTAACAGTGAAATCCCCTTTGTTCAACCCCTCACCATTCCCCATCTTATCTGCTACCTTGGCCTAACGTGTTCTCTATATGTCTGTTCTGAGCCCAGGTTGCTAGTATGGTAAATGGGTTAGCTCAGTCCTCCAGTCAGATAGGCAATCATCTACAATTTATGTCACTATGTGATTCATTTTCTTGCAGGCATTCACAATAAATACAAAGAAACAGAATAGAATCAATGAAAAACCACGTTCAAAAAAGACAAAGGACCAACGTGCAAAAGGCAACAAACTGCAAATACAAAACGATAATAAAAACACAAAATGACAATAGCATGTAACTAAGCAATAAATATTGAGAACATGAACCCTTGAAAGTAAGTCCATAGGTTGTGGAATCAGTTCAGTGATGGGGTGAGTGAAGTAGAGTGAAGTTATCCCCTCCAGATCATGAGCCTGATGGCTGAGGTGTAAGAAATGTTCCTAAAACTGGTGGTATTGGAAATCAGGCTCCTCAACCTTCTTCTTGACAGCAGCAGCGAGAGGAGACCACGGTTAGGTGGTGGGGGTTCTTGATAATAGATGCTGCTTCCCTGCCTCAGGTCTTCATGTAGATGTGCTCAGATGCAGTGCAGGTTTCAACTGAGATGGACTGAGCTGTATGCACTACTTGGCGTGGGCTTTTCCATTCAAGGGCATTGTGTTTCCATACCAGGTCGTGATGCAACAAGTCAGTATACTATCCACTGCTTAGCTATAGAAGTTTGCCAAAGTTTTAGATGTCACGTACCCCATGACGGGTTAAAGAACCAGCAGAAATAGAAAACACTGTGCAGTCTGGTATTGCTGTAAACTAACGCAATACAGTAATATAAATGCAGATATATCAAACAGGTTAGCAATGATTATATCTATATATATATATCAGTGTGGAAATAGGAAAACCAAGCTTCTTCAAGCCTATGGGTAAATGGATACAGTCTTACGATGATGAGTGAAGTTCAGTTCAGTTCATGGTATCGAGTTGAGTAGTGATGGAGAGAGAGAGAGGAAGAGAGTTTTGAGTCTTCAGTTAAGCTGACGCCGTCGATCGTCCCGTTGTCCTCTGAAATCCTTTGGAAATCATCGACTGTGACCACAACAAAAGGGACAGTTGTTCTGCAGTGGAATTATTAACCCAGGTGAGGGGTGGACACATGAATAACTCCCCACCGGTCTCACCTTTTTCACACTGCGAGAGCCACTGATTGATCCTCCAAAACCCACCTTTTCTGTGGGCACAACAAAGCTGATTCAGTGTCCAAAAGCATGTGTCTATAGGTCCGTCAGCGGACCTCCTATTTATCTCACCGAGCTGAACACCAGCTGTCCATCAAACAATTCCTCCTTTCTCTCTCTGTAAGAATACAGAAGCTGACAGTGTCCTTGTAAAAGTGTAAACATCGTTGCAGAGAAACCATAACATCATTTGCGAGCAGTCCTTGTCTCTCTCTCTCTCTTAATAACAAGGTGTCCGGGGTTGAACAACAACTCCTTCTCTCTTTTCAAAAACACAGTTCATAGGGGTAATTCAGGGCCCCGTCACATAGATAACATGTCAAATCTTCACAAACTTCCAAGAAAGTACATATGCTGCTGTGCCTTCTTTGTACTGTCGCCTATATGATAGACCCAGGGCAGATCTACTGAAATGAGAATGCCAAGGAATTTAGAGTCGCTGGCCCTCTCCATTTCCAATTCCCTAATGAAGACTGCTCACAGACCCCCAGTTTCCTTCTCCTGTAGTCAATAATTAGTTCACTGTATCTAGTGAAAGTGAATGAGAGGATATCGTTGTGGTGCCATTCAACCAGAACTCTTGAGGCAGAAATCTGGAGAGCTAAAAGATGACATGAGGTTTTTCTGGCAGACAAGGAGAGGAAGATGATGGGTATATTAGGAACAAAAGACAGCAAGTGTCAAAATTGCACCTCTTGAAGATCAACGTGGTCATGTATGCATGGAGCTAAAAGAGATGGGAGAGTCTTAAATCAATTTTTGCATCAATTTACTCAGGAGACAGACACACAAACTATAGATCCCAGGACCTGACAAGGTGTTCCATTGGACCTTGTGGCAGGTGAGTGCAGAAATTACTGGGGACCCAGCAAAGATAGTTAAAACATCTTTAGCCACAAGTGAGGTGTTGGAGGGCAGGAAGATAGCTAATGATATTTTGTTGTTCCAGAGAGGCTCTATGAATAAGCAAAGAAATTATAGACTGGTAAACTTGACATTGGCTGTGGATAAACTATTGGAAGGTACTTTAGGGGGCAGGATATATAAACATTTGTATAGACAAGGCCTGAACATGGCTTTCTGCATGGGAGGTATCTTTAATTAATCTTATAGATTTTTCGAGAAGGTTACCAAGAAGTTTGATGAAGGGCAGGCAGAGCATGTTGTCTTCATGGACTTTAGCAAGGCCTTTGACAAAATCCTGCATGGAAGGCTGGTCTAGAAGGTTCAGTCACTTGGCAGTCAGGATGAAGTAGTCAATTGGGTCTGACATTGAACAGACAGAGAGTGGTCATAGCCTGTTCTCTCTTTCACCTCAGGTCTATGACTAATGGAGCGTTGCAAGGATCAGTGTTGGTCCCGTTGTTGTTTATAGTTTGCATTAATGATTTAGATGATAATATGGGCTGTAGGACGTGGTTCTGTGCCGTCATACTGAGTGTAAAGCAGTGATCCCTTTGGTGTCTCATGAGTTACAACTTATCAACTTCTGAACAATCCATCCATTTTCATCCTTTGCTGTTTTATAATTAATTCCCAGTATTCAACTGCTGTAAACTTGTTCACCAACCACCTGTGACACACTACATCAGAAGTTATCTAAAAGTCATAAATCAATATCAACATTACCCCTATTAATTCTACTAGTCATATTCTCAATGAATTCCAGCAGAAGAGATTAGCTTCGTTTCATATATCTATTTTGGTTCTCTTTGAGTCCACTGCTCTTTTTTGGGAATTTTGTTGTTTCTTCCTTCATCATACAGTAAATTCCCTTGCATTTACAATAGGTTACCAGGGAAACAACTCAAAGTTTTTTCCACTCCCTTTTTCCTTAAATAGCAGAATCACATTTGCTACCAGGAACAAATCTAGAACTTAATGAATCTTGAGAGATGATAACCACTATTTCTAAATTTCTTAAAAACTTTGGTAATATTGATGTTTGCATCTTTCAACACAACATACATTTTCTTTTTTCTAATACTTAGTTCCTTCAATTCCTTGTTCTCACTAGATTGTTAATTCTCTGATATCGCTGCTAGGTTTTGTGTGCCTTCTTTAAAGATGGATGCAATGTAATTGTCTAATACCTCTGTTTTCTCCATTATAAATTCAATCTATCTACAACTTTTCAGTTTTAGTTCCATGGCTGACCAACGAGAAGACTGTGCCCTCTAGCCAACGAGGTTTCCCACCAGTGATGAACTTGCCTATTAGTTAACAACCAATCCTAGTCAAGTCACTTTTATAGTAATTTTGAACATAACTGCTGGTACAGTACATAGTAAAAATGAGGCAATATTTTTCAGGACCATGGTATTGCATGACACAGTACAAAAACTAGACTGAACTATGTAAAAAACAACACCGAGGAAGCTACACTAGACTACAGACCTACACAGGACTGCATAAAGTGCACAAAACAGTGCAGGCAGTACAATAAATAATAAACAGGACAATAGGGCAAAGTGTCAGTCCAGGCTCTGGGTATTGAGGAGTCTGATAGCTTGGGGGAAGAGCCCAAATGCTTTGGAGCCTTTTCCCAGACGACAGGAGGGAGAAGAGATTGTATGAGGGGTGCATGGGGTCCTTCATAATGCTGTTCCCTTTGCGGATGCAGCGTGTAGTGTAAATGTCTGTGGTGGCGGGAAGAGAGACCCCGATGATCTTCTCAGCTGACCTCACCATCCACTGCAGTGTCTTGTGATCTGAGATGTGCTATTTCTGAACCAGGCAGTGATGCAGCTGCTCAGGATGCTCTCAATACAACCCCTGTAGAATGTGATGAATCAACTCCTAGCTCCAGATTCAATGGTCTGCAGTGAAGCAAATGCAACTGGGCAGACCAGTTTGTTCAGATTACTAAAAATATATTACTGTTCTATCTAATCAGAAACCATGTACCTCCCATATAGCATTTAAAACAAAACCAACAATACTCACTTCATTGCCCCATATTACAAACATCACATAGGCAGCACCAGAAAGAGCACAGAAGTGATTCACCAGGATGTTGTCTGGTATGGAGGGCATTAGATATGAGAAGGGACTGGCTTGGATAGACTGGTTTTGTTCTGACTGGAGCACAGTAAATTGAAATGTGACATCTAGATTAGGAAGGGCTTAGAACGGGTAGATATTCAGAGTCTCTTTTCTACAGTAAGAAAATTTAAAATTAGGTCTAGCTTAAGGTGATGCAGGAAAGTTTATGAGGTGATCTGAGGGGTAAATTTCCCTCTGACACAGAGGACCCTGGATCGGGCTCCCCCCGCGTCCCCCCCCCCCACACACAGAAGTGGTGATGGAGGCAGCATATAAAAGTTATTTCTACAGTTTCTTTGTAGAAGAGAAATATATTCCCAATGCAGTAAATGGGATCAGCATAGATAGGCATGATGGTCAGCCTGGAGGATTTGGGCTAAAGGTTCTATTTCTAAGCTGTAGACCCCTATCATTTTTATTCATTAAGCACTTGTTGGATTAACAAAACACTTCTAGGGTTTTTTTTAAATTAAGAGAACATTTTTTTGAACAGAACTTCAGAGATGGCAACTAGTTTCAATCAAGATGGCTCCCGTGTACAACAGTACTTAGCTGGATGTCTTCCAGATGGTCCAGGAAACTGTTTATTTCATGGCTTTTAATCTGCTTTTCACCTTAATTGTGTTTCTGGATGTTAGTGCGTGCGATTTACAGTTTAGAGACCAATTGAGTGATCTAGCACTTTGCTGTCGCGAAGACTCCAGGAAGTGAGTGCAAGCTCCAGCAGCCTGAAGGTGAAGCAGCTTCGAGACAGGGCTCAAGCAGGTGATCAACTCCATTTTGCTGATTAAAGCATCCAGTAACTGCCAATTAGAGCACTGAGGAAGATTGAAGCAGAGATGCAAAGAGCAGGGGTTTAACACGGACTGCCTGCCTTTTGATTGTTGCTGGGATGGATCTGTGTGGTGGTCTATCACTCACTCCAGAGGGTAGGCCTCTGCACTTGAGTAGTATCTCCCTCTCTCAATGCCGTCAGACGATGTACCTGAGGTTTTGCGTTTAATGTACTGGACTGTCAACTGTCAGTCTTATGGATCTCACATTCTGCTTTCTCACCTGTTCTTCTCATTGCTGTGTGTTTTGTTAGCTTTTTTTTTGCAATTCAGATTTTTATTATTATTTATTCTTATTTTACAAAGCAGCACAGTATATCATAGAGCAGATACAGTACAGCATATTTACACAACCATCCCATAACAGGAAAACAAAACTAAGAAACAGAAAAAAAACTTCTAAGTTTAAATTAACATACAACAAAAATGGATCCCATGCGTCTTACAAAAGTAACAGTGAGAGAAAAGTGTATGAGAGGAGGAGATTTCAGGTTTGATGTTCTTGTGCCATTCATTTTTGTACGGGGGGGGTGGGGGAGAACTGGTTTTTCTTTGAACAACTTCCATGGTTTTGTTTTGTGGCTATCTGGCAAGGACGAACCTCAGGTGTACTCTGCATACGTGGTTCGATAATAAATGAACGTTTGAACTGTGCATGACTCACAGTAATTTGTGGTTAGGAATTCTCAGACAAAATAAAGACCATCACATATTGATCAATCTCAGTTCACTGTTCTATAAGTTGAATTAGAGGTGACATCACTCATCATACCTGGGATTTCATTCTAAATCTTATCTTTTCCCTTGGCTGAGCATCCATATACAGTAGTGTAGTGACTAGCAAAAATGCTTTAGAGTATCAGGGGCATGGGTTCAATTCCCTCTGTTATCTGTGTTACGAACCCCGCAACTGGGTATCTTACCAGCAAAGATATGAGTATCTGTTGAAGCCTGATGATACTATTTTTAACAGTATTTATTTGTAAAAATACACAAAAATAATATCAATGCAAATATACAGATAATATACATCAATACTAAACCTAAAAGTGCGGATATAATAATAATCAATAAGAAATAAGCTCTATCGTTGTCAAGGGTATAATGAATTGTCTGATGGAAATATAAAGTTCTGTTCAGTTCACGCAGGCTGCGGTAGTTGCTGATCACTGTGTTGCAATTGTTGGAGAGGGGGAGAGGGGGAGACATCTATTGACTTGCCGACTTTCCTTTTACGATCTTGATCTGTCGATGTGTTGTTGTTGTGGCCATTCATGTATGACCCCTCCATCCTTTAGCTAGACTGATTCGTGAAGGACTCATCACCAGGCAAGGGTGGACACACACACAAACCCCCACCGGTCTCGTAGCGTCTCTCCTGGTGCGTCTGAGGGGTGTTTCCCCAGACCCTACTTTTATCCCCACTCACGGGATCTCAGGTGCCAATCAGGTTGGGATGATGCAACACATCAACCAGTCCTCTCTGGCTGCCCCGAGGGGTTTCAATGAATAGAACAGTACTCACTACACAATCCTTCTCCAAGAGACAATAGCAGTAATCTCTCTTTTTTGTCAATAGGAGACATTCCAAACTGTGGGCCTCTCTCTCATTAATTTTTCATGAGCGTTGTCAATAATAACTGCCTTTGCTGTTATCCTGTCTCTCTCTCATCTCCCTTGATAACAGCATTGGAATAGTAGCGATTTGCGATTCACCCAAAGGGGGAGGGGTATGGCAATTCTGTACCCTTCTGCCCATCAGAGTTGCTCATTTGTAACATCTGTAAGTTCTCCCTGTGACTGTATGGGTTTCCTCCCCCAGCCCAAAGACGTACAGGTTGGTAGGTTGATGGGCCCCCATACATTTTGCTGCCCAATTTTAACTGATGCCTTCAGTAGAAATTCATTTAGGTTAGGATTAAATTAGGCAATTGCAGAATGTCCTATTCTGCACTGCATCACAAAGAATAAATAAGTAACAAATATCCACGTGAAACTCTTTAAATATATTTCTATTAAAAATGGCATATAAAGGCTTGTTGCAGATGCAATTAATCTGTACTTAACCAGCTTCAGTTCACTCATGTTGCTTTGTTTTCTGTTTATTCTTTTTAGGCTTCGTTGTACCAAATTGCTGGTCAAGCAAGTACTTCATATTTCTGTTTCCCCATATTTTTTCAATAATGGCTGGAAATTCACCTTTGATCTGTAGAGCTACATAATAGCAACATCTTATTGTATTCAGCCTCTGAAATGCAGTCACATCAGTTTCAATGGAATTAAAATTCAAAGGCAGGACTTTCAAAGACTATTTATATACAGCAAGACTCTGCAGTATTTAGTGTCAACCATAAATCATTTTCTGTGCTATGCATCTCTTCCCAGTTCATCTGGCCTCACCTGAATGCTATTAAAATTGGTAATGCCACCTCCCCAGTAGCAGTAACTTTCCGTATTGTATCAGTTATGCAATCTTGCCATCTTAAAACACACAGATGCAAAGCTTGATATTTCATGTAGGGGTTGAAGAGTGATGGGCAGGGTTGGAGATACATCTCCATCAAGGGTACAAGGCGCTTCTTCTGTCTGCTAGCCTGCAGGTCACCCTTGCGCAAGGTGTGACTATCTGCTTAGTCCCCCCAATCAGGGTCACCTGAAGCCATGGAGCTGGTGGATAGACACATGAGCAGCTGGTGCATATCACAGTTCCTAGTTATGTGACTACTGCTGCCAGGCAAACAATCTGATTAAAGTTTGGGGTTACCCACCTTGTAAAGACACTGCCCAGAAGGCAGCAATGGCAAACCACATCTGGTGAAAAATTTGCCAAGGACAATCACTGTAATTTACCAGGATTGCCCACATCATACAGTACAGCACATAATGATCATGATGAAGAGGGATGATTTAATAGTTTTCAAATAATTCATGGAATATTGCATTTGCAATGGGGTTGTTTCATAGTAGGTGATCACATTTTTTGGGATCAGGTTTCAAAACTGTTTCCCTAATCAATTGAAGGATGGATACAGTTTTTGTCTAGTTTCATAATGACGAGTGGTATGTCACTGTGAAAGAAACCAATGGCAGCAACAAATTGTCACACACAATAGGCTCTGAATTACTAGGAGGACACATTGTACACAAAAGTACAGGTGTACTAACTGCTAATTACAGTATAGAGAAGCTGGGTACTAATTGAAAGGCTAGTTAGATGTAATATTAATCAGTAACAAAAAGACCACTCAAAGCCATAATTTTGATTTATGTATTGTAAAAGTACTTTTGAGTCCTGAAAGGTTTTCCACAGAAGTCAAATTTCACAGCTGACACAGCTACAGAAATGGTCAGCAAGCCCAAATTTATTAACGAGAGTAGAGTGAATATTCCCAAAGCAAAAAGCATTAAACATGTATGAACCTTCTACATACACATTTTCCATAACTATAAAAAGTCAGCTCAGAAACCTTTGAACATTTTTGAAGTAAATACTGAATTATTTATCAGAAACTTAGTGTAGAGAGGTATAACATTTATAAAATGTTTTCAATCATGTCTTTTAAAAGTTCACTTGTAGCAAAATTTTGATTTTTAATGAAGAGTTAAAAATTTATCAAATCAAATATGTGCCAGAAGAATACATAGATTTTTTTTAAAAGAGCAGAGTAATTGGTTATAAAACATTATTTGAAATGTGTCTCAGTTCAGATCCTTTCAACTAGGATGCGAACTATTGCAGTTTCAGCGAAAGGATACAGTAAATTTCAATGTCTTAATGAGTGCATATTGAATGTAGCTGGATCATGCAAACATATTTATGCAACTGAAAAAATGGGAAGACATTTAATTAAAACAGTTGGACCTTCCTTTCACTCTTAAGAACTCTGAATATACAACTTAAACTGGTATTATTGATACTCAGTTGCTTTAGAACTGTAATTTAATCTTATTATTGCCTCAGCAAGCCAAGATTCAATGACTTCAAAAGTAAATCATTCCAGGTCCGCATAGTTGCCTCTGCTTATTGTAGCTCAAGCACTTGTAAATAAGTCATGTTACTTTCCCCCCCATTTTTCCTCAAACACCACCAGCCAATTGAGTGAATCATTCCCATAAATAAAATGTTATGAATCTAAAATACAATTTCCTCATATTGTTTTATCACGGCAATTAAAAAATATACTTCTCTTGATCATGCATACCATATGGGTGTACAATCAGTGTGACTGACAATTCTACCAAATAAGTTTAATAGATTAAACGTAGGAAAACAAACCAACAAAAAAAAGCTTTATCACTTTATAGTTTAAAATTACATTATCATTATAAGCCCTGGATCAATTTGGAGTATCTTTCCTATCTTTATCAATTATTTCATTTCTCTAGCATTTTAAGGATTATTCCAAGAAGCAAATTAAACTGTTGACAAATTGATGTCCATTAAAATTATATTGAACAGCTGAAGCCAGCTGGCACATACCCAAATACAAAATAATTCACTTAAAGTTTTTTTTTGGTTAAAACAATGATCAAAATTATCAAATTTATTTACATACATCTTAAAGTCACTAATACTGACATCCAAAATAACCCAGAGCAAACTTAAAGCATTAGCAAACTTGCAAAAATCCAGAAATTTGGGTGAAGAGATACTCTGAAGAACATTTCTCTATTAGATATGCCTCTCAAACTTATACAGTAAATTTAGAACTTTTAGCTTGCAATAGAATTCTAGAAAGTAAAAATGTTAAAAAAATATCACTTTTAAATTTCACTCTCCCCACCATAAACCCACTAGATTTTCTTTTTTCCCACCCCCCCAGTGTCCAGTCCATGCAACAGGAGTTTCTTGAAGAGACTCGTCATAGATAATCAAATCCACCTAGGAAATAAAATGTATTTTTAGTTGCAGCAAATTGATTTTCTGTTAATAAAGTTAACAATATAGGAATTATGAATATCTGTCAGAACAGTTTACAACTGAATATACTTGAAATTCACATATTCAAATACACCTTTTCTAATGCAGAGATGTCTAGACATTAAGCTGTTAGAAAGTTCATCTCACAATGTTCCACAGTATAAATACTAAACTTGTTGCCACCAGAAATGCTAAAAGGGTGAGGTCATACAGTATGCCTGCAAGGAAAGAAAGAAAACTATCATTGGTGATAGTTGAGGTGGCGTTTGAAGGCATACAAGATTGACAACAAGGAGAGGCTGCTGAGCAAGATCCTGGATTTGGTGACGGGGATACAGAGGTCCTGATAGGCGAGAAACTTTGCAGGAAGAAAAAGCACCTTATTTAATCAGCAAGATCAGGTGAGCTTGCAGCCAGAGTCAGGACAACCATGCAGAGGCTGGTTTGACAAGACTCCTCCAGGACAAAAAATTTCCACAGCAAGCAGCAATGCCACAAGTAGTTTTGCATCTTACAAGCCATTATGTACAACAGCATCTGACTCTTCTGGGCCTGTACTTGAAGGGGCTCATTGTGAACATGGACCGTGTGTTTCTATTAGTAGGAATCTTGGATCTGAGGGCACAGCCTCAGAATAGAGGGTTGCCCCATTAGAACTGAGATGGGGAGGAGTTTCTTTGGCCAGGGGATGACTCCTGTGGAATTTGTTGTGGCACAGGGCAGTGGAGTCTGTTTTTGGGTGTAGTTAAGGCAGAGCTTGATAGGTTCCCGATGTGTAACGGGGTTAAAGGTGGTGCAAGAATAGGATTGGTAGAGAATTTAAAAATAAATCCATCATGATTAAACGGCAAAGCAAATTCATTACACCAAATGGTATAATTCTGCTCCTTTTTCTTATGGTCTACACAAGGTATGATATAGTTCACAAACATTGCTTCTCCATCCACACTCCTCACATCGCTGACTCACCATCCTTATCCCATGATATGCACAGGTCAAAAATTGGTCAGGTGGCTCAACAGATATGGCATCTGATTTCTAGGTTCAGGAGTTTCATAACATTTATCGAATCACTCAATGTATGAAGGTCTTTAAATGCTGTGAGGGAGGCCACATTTCACAATACAAAGCCCTAACTAGGTTGAAAGCACGCATCAAGGTTCAATGGATAAATACAAGAGATACAGTTATCTAAAAATGATACGTGTTCCATTGTGAAGGGACAGCTTTATGGAAAATGTGACACCCATTCATATTTGGTTCAGTCCATTTTGGCTAGTCAATAAAAACTTCAGGTATTAATTGGAATTGGCTTAGATAGTTTGATAATGAGACTGTGTCAATGCAGTGCAAGCACAGGTTCTGACCCAGTGTCGGGTGATATCCCAGTGGTTTAAAGCTTTCGAAAGCAGTAAAAACTGGGATGACCAATGCAGACAGAATGGTTAGTAGATCAGATTCACACCGGAAAGCAACGGGATGGCAACTGGGTTAGCTGATTTTAAAATAAAAGTTAAAATATTTAAACACATCTAAATTAATAGCAAAACCTTTCGATTACCAGAAATGATGTGAATTTATCATGGGCACCAACCTCAGCAGTATCTGGGAGATCTTCAAGGAGCAGTGCCCCAAAAAGGCTGTGTCTACCATTAAGGACCCCCACCACTCAGGACTTACCCTCTTCTCATTGCTACTATCAGGATGGAGATACAGAAGCCTGAAGGTGCATACTCAATGATTCAGAAATAGCCTCTTCACCTCTGCCATCAGATTTCTGAATGGACATTGAACCTATGAACACCTCTTTTTAATTTTATTCTTTATGCACCAAAAAACTCTGACCTCAAACCGCCGCTGCCTTGCGACTATACACTTTCATGGGGGTCGGCTTCGGGAGTAAACCCTGAGGGAAAGATCTGGAGCTGGAGTCCCTGCATTGAGTTTAATGCTGACTGGCAACTCCTGCGATGCTGCTGGTACCAAACTGTATTGGTCTCTGCCATTACCTTGGGTTTATCAGATGCGTGGAGAGGAGGGCCTTGCTACACGAGCAAAAGCTTGCTCTCCATATCATACTGCCCAGGCTGCATGTCTGGACAGCTAGGATGCAATATCCATGGTCCCTTACTGTAATTCAGATTTTTCCTATCATATATTGCACTGCACTGCTGCCACAATGTTCACAAATTTTGTAACATATGCCAGTGATATTAAACCTGATTCTGAACCAATGACCTTAGTTTGATACCTTTACATCGAGGTGTGTCTACAATTAAATTCCAGTTGCTGACATAATATTTATGTAAGATTATTAGAGATATAGTTGCAACAAAGTACAATTACAATTCAAAGCCAAAGACAACATAAGTATTTTATCCATTACCTTTTGAGCAATTATTTCAGAACCTTTTGCTCATGAATCCTAAAGCATTCTGTTGTGCTAATTTGACTGCAGACGATGTCAAATCATTTACAAAGTCTCTCTTTGAAAATCCTTCCTGTTAAAAGAAAATATATAAATGCAAGTTTATTCATGATAACAGATGCTCCAACACTGTTCAATTCAATGGCTTTTTGCTGTATCTGGACATAAACCACATTAAAAGTGGAAGCTGAGTAGGTTATAAAATGCTACTGGCCAGCTCCATCAGTCTGTATGATCATGGCTGACAATCCACTTCAGTACTCTCTTCCCAGTTTCTTCTACTTTCCCTAATCTCTTCAGTTTAAAAAATACAATAACTTTTTTGGCCTGTACTATGTTCCACAGTTTTACCACCCTCTGGCAAAAGAATTTTCTCCTGATCTTGTTTACAAATCCCGAGGTTATGACCTCTATTCTGGACTCTCCAGTGATTCGGAAAATCCTCCAGGCACCTAGTCAATCTAGTCCTGACAGGACAATTTAAGTATACATACACATTATACCTATATACATATATATATGTATATATATATTTATTTATTTTTTTTTAAATACAAGGCAAAACCATTCAATAAATAGCACTACCTCTAATAACTGCTTTCTTAATATCAGCAAGACAAAGGGGATGGTTATTGACTGTGAGAGCTCATACCATTCACATCTCCCTTTACATTGGCAGCAGAGCAAAGGAAACTTCAAGCAGATTCAAATCCCTGGAAGTGCGCATCTCACACAGCCTCTCGTGGTCCCAGGACATGTCCTACACTGTCAAGAAAGCTCTCCAATGCAGCTCCTTTCTGGGGAGGCTGATGAGAGCTGGATTTTGCACATCCATTCTCACTTCATTCTATGGATGCACAGTTCTGAGCATCCTAACAAGCTGCATCAGTGCCCGGTACAAATACTACCCAATGTACCACTGGTACCAGCCTACCCACCATCAAGGATGTGTATACAGAAAGGCAAAGAAAAGGGGAAATAACAACACGAAGAATTCCACACACCCAGCTCATGGACTGTTTGTTCTACTCATCAGGGTAGGGGCCATGGAGCATCCATGCCAGGACTACCAGACTCAAAAATCTGTAACTTTCCCCACCTCCACCCACCAGCTCTTGCCACTTCTTTATTATTGCCCATCAGTCAACTTTTGTGCAGCCTAGCGTCAAATTACGAGCGTACAATGTATGTATACAAGCTATATGGTGTGTATTTTTATTATCATTGTTGTATCTTTATATTTTGTGGGGTTTTTCGGAGCTGCATCAGATGCAAGGTAACAATTATTTCATTCTCCTTACACTTGTGCGCAGGTAGTGACATTAAACAATCTTGCACCTTGCATCTGAACCACCAGTCCCAAACGCAGTCATGATCCTCAAACGCCAGATTTTGAATTTAAAAGAATTTAGTTCTGCTGCTCTCAAAGTATCATTTTTTTTTTAAAAAAAAAGCATTTTCAGGGTATAATCTGAGCTGTATTAAGCATTCAAACTCAGGTCATTTATGCTAATATTTAAAAACACCTTAGATAGTTGGGTGGGATAGTTAGATGAGCAGTTCACCTTCTGAATTCCCAAAAGGTCTCTAATATCCATAAGAAACAATGCAAAGTTGTAATCGATTACTCCCTTTGCGTGGAAAGATGCAACTTCAAGAAATTTAAAGCAACATCCAGCCCGCAGCAGTGTACCTCACCAACATCTGAAGTCTTCCACTCTTTCTTTGGTAATGTCCTACAGCTGCAGAGTGATACAGTCTTTAGTAGGATGGTGAGAGCACTTAGCATCTTACACCTGACCCAACATTCAACGGGGTCAGGGCTGATCCATATTTCCAGTATGCTTCTGTCCTGTATCTCGATATCCACAAGTGAGGACAGTTCGAGGCTTTTTCCCCAGGGCTGAAACAGCTGCCACAAGGGGCACAGGTTTAAGGTGCTGGGGAGTAGGTACAGAGGAGATGTCAGGGGTAAGTTTTTTTACTCAGAGTGGCAAGTGCGTGGAATGTGCTGCTGGCAACAGTGGTGGAGGAGGACACGATAGGTCTTTTAAGAGATTTTGTACAGGTACTTGGAGCTTAGAAAAATAGAGGACTATGGGTAAACCTAGTAATTTCTAAGGTAGGATACCTTAGACGTTCAGCACAACTTTGTGGGCTGAAGGGCCTGTATTGTGCTGTAGGGTTTCTGTTTCTAAATCCAGCCCTCATTCTTACAAAAATTAGAACTCACACAATGTGGAAAAAGTCACAAGGTGACAGATTCAAGAACAAAAGCCAGTAATGCATATTAAGAGCAATAAAACCCCACTATAAATACTAGGGATGTCAACATAGCATGCATCTCTTTAGGAATTATTTAAAATAAAACACTGAGGTTTAGCATCCTCTGAAAATGAAAGACCAGCCATATGTATACATTGCTATTGTGTGTGGACAGATGCACCATGGCCAGGAGTTCAAAGCAAATTAATACTTAGGTAAATATTATCAGTAATAAATTTATTCCTGTCAAATGACTGCATACCCTCTTGAAGAAACTCTGTAGATCTTTCTGCAGCCACATTTCATACAGGAAAAGGCAGGCAGCTTTCCCAGCTGAGGGATGTGTACTGTAAAAATCAATGGAAAATAAATCAATACACTATGGAACTTGTAGACCCATTGCTCTGATCGAAGATGCACTGTCTGTACTCGATTGCATTCTACAGAGCATGGTTGAGAAATTACCATACAATAAAATCCACAATATTTCTAAATTCAATTAACCTAATCGTTTGGACCGTCGGGGTCACCAATTGTAGCGGTGTGCTACACGCAGCGCTAAAATTACGACACGGAGTCGGTAACTGCAGTCGAAGGAAAAAACTTTATTCGAAAACTTCAGCCTCACTTTTAAGCCTCTGTCAACCGGCCCCCCATGGCGCAGAGGCTCCAAAGCTCTGTGCTCGCAAACCCCCGTAGGCTATCTAATTGTGAGTCGGTTCGGATACGCTAGGAAATGGGTCGCCACACTACTTTCATTAAACCATCCGATCTTTGTGGTGTGTGCATTTATGAACCAGACATAAGTAGTCCCTGCCTGTTGAAATGGAAGCGGGGGGGGGGGGGGGGGGGAAATCAGCTGGACACTCTGGGTCAGCTCAAAAGCTTGCTGATCATGGGATCGGTGCATCAAAAGCAGAATAAAGCAGTTGGCTTTAAGCTGACATACAGGTAAAATCTTGTAACAACTCGATTACTTTCCGGGCAATCCTTCACCTTGTTGTTAGGCACAGGATTCCCTGTTCCAGGTGGCAGGAACAGTTACATCCAGGTTTTCTGTCAACGACAAAACACCTTGCTTGGCAAATTGGATGTAACATGGATTACAATGGAAGTGCACTGTACTTCTTGTGCCGTTTTTCCTGTATTTATTCAAGTTTCTTGTCTGCTGCATTTAAATTCAGACTGATGCATGCATGGGAATTTCCTCAGTGTCAGAATTTTCCATTTATTCTACGGGCAGAGGTGTACCCATATGCTAATGAAAATAATTTACACTCAATGGCCACTTTATTAGATACACCTCTAAACTTGCTCGTTAATGCAATGCAAATATCTAATCAACTCATCACGTGGCACCAACTCAATACATTTAAAAAACACATGCAGATACGGTCAAAAGCTTAATTTCTTCAGATAAAGCATCAGAATGGGGACGAGATTTGATCTAAGTGACTTCAACCGTGAAATGTTTGTTAATACCAGACAGGGTGGTTTAAGTATCTCAGAAACTGATCTCCTGAGATTTTCACAAACAACAGTCTCAGGGTTTATCAGAGAATAGTGCCAAAAACAAAAATAACATCCAGTGAGCGGCAATTACGTGACAAAAGCTCCTTGTTAATGAGAGGGGTCAGCAGAGGACAGCCAAACTGGTTCAAACTGAAATGAAGGTGACAGTAACTTAATTAACCACACATTACAATGGTGGACAAGAGAGCATCACTGAACATATCAAACCTTAAACTGGATGGGCTACAGCAGCAGAAGACCATGATCATACCGAAATATACTCAGAGGCCACTTTATTCGGTAAATGCTATATCTAATAAAATGGCGTGAGTATAAACATTTCCCCCCCAAGGTTTTCCCAGCATCTATCCTGAAGATACGATAATCAATTGGCAAGCGGAACAAGTGCCACATCTGCCCCTACACCCCCTCCCTCACTACCATCAGAGCCATGAACAGTCTTTCCAGGTGAGGCGACACTTCACCGGCGAATCTGTTGGGGTTATCTACTGTATCTGGTGCTCCTGGTGTGGCCTCCTGTGTACCAGTGAGACCAGATGAAGATTAGGAGACTGCTTTGCCTAGCACCTAAGATCCATCCGTCAGGAAAAAGTGGGATCTCCTAGTAGCAACCTATTTCATTTCTACTTCCCAATCTGACAGGTCAGTCCATGGCCTCTACTGATGCAGTAAGGCCACACTCCGGTTGGTGGAACAACACTTAATATTCCGTCCGGGTAGCCTCCAACTTGATGGCATGATCATCAATTCCTCAAACTTCTGGAAATTCGCCCCCGTCCTCACCATTCACATTCTTGTTTCCCCTCTCACATTGTGATCCATGAGCAGATTTTTTTTTATATATATATATAAATGGATCTGGACATTCCTTTTTATTTGCCTTCACTAGTAAGTATGAAAAAAAAAAATGAAGCTTTTCATGCCACGGTGCCCATGATTTGGTAACATGAAATGTGTTTACTTTTCTAAGCCCAGGTATATTTATCAGTGTATCTTGCATCAGAGCAATCAGTTGGCAATCAAACTGATGACAGGTTTGAAACATTGCCTGGAATGCTTATCCTGTTTACAAAATATGTAAGGCTGGTATAGCGGGGAGTACAGCAGATAAGTGGGGGGAAAAAAGTCGTTGAAGCAAGACAAATTAATTCAGTTTTG
The DNA here is from genome assembly GCF_030144855.1 of Hypanus sabinus. Taxonomy (NCBI): domain Eukaryota; kingdom Metazoa; phylum Chordata; class Chondrichthyes; order Myliobatiformes; family Dasyatidae; genus Hypanus; species Hypanus sabinus. The sequence continues at coordinate 39,370,582 of NC_082730.1, read as the reverse complement.
TAGAACTTGAAAATTTCAAAAACAAAAACAGAAAATGCTGCAAATAGCAGGTCAGGCATCATCTGCAGAAAGTGAAACAGAGTTAGCATTTCAGGTTAACTATTTCCAACATTTTCTGATTTTATTTTGAATTTCCAGCATCCACACTTCCTTTATTTTTAAAATATGAATAAATACTATCAAAATGTGTGTGTTGCTTTGCATTTCCAGCATCTAGAGATTTTCTCTTGTTTGTGAACAAATTAGGTGATTTCAGTTACTATTTGTAAATAATCAGAAATCTAGCTTCAGTGTCATAATCCCTCAGGAAAGAGGCTCAAAAGAGGATTAAAAAATTAAATAAGAGGAAAATTATGAAGAAGATACAAGAATTATTAGAGATAACTTCTGGTTCAGTGTGGCAGATGTTGGATTCTAAATTTATTTGACAATTCAGTAAAATGGCATTATGTAAACTTTCATTTTGCTCAACTTCAATAGCCAAGCTTAAAATGTTATTGTAGATACCTGTGCATGAATATTTGTTATTTTATATTTCAATTCCTTCACTACTTTAGATAAGACATTATATTTAGAAACTATTAATAGGCAATGAAACAATGAAAAGTTTTAAAAGCAATTTTAAAAGGTTAAACAGTAAAATCTCTGATAAATATTGAAAGAAATGTACCTGGATTTGCTGAGATTCATCAGATTTCTCAACATAGAACCCTGCAGCACTGTTTTTGCCAAGCTGGTGTTATTAGGAATCAGATTTCGCATAATGTTACAGGCAGAAGCGATGGTGTCATCTGAAGGAGCTGTACTCTTGCCTCCACTAGGGAGAAGCCGTGCTAACGCTGGTAGCGTCTGAGAAGCTAAGAAAAGTTTTAAAACTTAAGTATTTATTTTACTTTTTAGGACTATACATATATTAAACTCAGTTAATATTTTTCTTAAATAAATTTACAGTATTCTGTTACTTTCTTAAAAATATCACCCAATGTTTATATCCAAGTGCATTTCCTATCGACATACTGAGTGGCTATTCTAGTAAAATCTTATTGTTTTAAAAATTACAATACGGTTAGATGCATCTATCTCCTCTGCCAGCAATATTGAAGCTTGAATTTGTTAATTGTTAAAAAGTTGCATTCAATGAAGTTCTGGTGAAAGATCATTGCAATAAAAGATTAAATCATTTTCTCTCTGCAGATACCAATTGGCATGTCAAGTCTATTATTATGCACTGAAAACATGAGAGGATAAGTGTTTATTAATTTGTATCTAGAGATCTCTGTCCTTATCACACGTGAAGTTCTACTTCCTTCCAGTTTATGTGGAGATTCAAATCTTGAAGAACCAATTTCCATGTTATCTGAACTCCTAAAAAAAAGGACCTTCAGAAAACCAAAATCTTCCATTCACTGACTTAGCTACAAACTTTTAACATCTGACTATTTTAGTGCAAACCCTTATTTCTGATCCTGTGGGTTCTTCCCTTTCTTTCATATTTGTCCCTTCTGATGGTACATCTCCAAAATCAATTACCTCATATTCTTCAGAATTATACTCTATATTCTGAATGTGTATTTCTAATTAATCAGTTTTATTTTGTTATATGACATGACTTCATTCTTTTGATTATAACCTTATGCGTGATATTTTTTGTTGTCAATTTACAGGTTTGGTAAATTTAACATCCTTAAATTTGTATCAATTGAGTTTCATTTTAATTATCAATACCTCCTGTTTGTAATCCGTCATTTTCTCCAACTCTCTAGATCATTACTATAATTATCTAAGCATACAAATCACTACAAACACTGAACAATTGCTGAATTAAATAGCCTCAAATCATAACCAACTATTCACTATGATACGAGACCCAACTGAAATTATTTACATATTGAAGATAACTATATTGAAATCATATTTCATAATTACATTGAAGGGAGGTGATTTGCCCATTGACCCTACCAGGGAAACCCTGCACTTATTATCCTGCAAACTTTTCTCTTACATGCTATTAATTCCCACTTCTAACAACTACTTCTGCTAGGGGCAAATTATAATGGTCAATCAACTTACCGATCAGCAAATCTTTAGCACATGGGAGGAGACCACAGAGTCACAGGAAGAACATACAAATGCCTCCCAGAGTCAGCATCAAACTCTGGGATCTAGCAATGCTAACCACATCACCACTGAGTCACCCTCATAACAACCTGTTACTTCCCTTTCTCTGAGGACAGTCAAGGTAATTGTTACTTGCCCCACATGCAAATTGGCACAAAGTTAGCAAGGTCAGACAGCTAAATGTGTGGCTCAGAGATTGGTGTGGGAAAAGTGGGCTTGAATTTGTGGGATATCAGCACCAGTATTGGGGAAAGAGGGAGCTGTTCCCATGGGATGGACTCAAATTGAACCACGCCGTGACCGTGGTCCTGGCAAAGCACATATTGAAGGCTATAGACATGTCTTCCAAAAACCAAGTGGCAAGGCACTGGAACAGCTTGGAAAAGTATGGTTAAAGGGAAGCAGAGTGCAAAAGAATTACTGAAGTCTCCAGGAAAAAGACTAGGAGAAGAAGTTGAGAAAGGAATAAGAATTTAATATCAGGCAGCAAAGACAAATTTGAACTGATGAGTGGCGAGTACCGGACTGAAAGTATTATATTTGAATGCATGCAGTATATAAAAGCATATTATCTCATAGCTCAGGTATCATTTTGTGGGCACCACTGAGATGTGGCTGAATGAAGATCACAGCTGGGAGCTTAATATCCAATGAAACACATCATATTGAAAGGGCAGGCAGGTGGACAGAGGGAGTGGGGTTGCTTTGTTGGTGAAAACAAATCAAAACTTGAGAAAGTAGTAAACATAGGATCAGAATATGTAGAACCCCTTGTGGGTAGAGTTAAGCAACTGCAAAGGTACAAAGACCCTGATAGGAGTTACGTACAGGCTTCTAAACATTAGTCAGGATGTAGAACACAAATGACAACAGGAGATAGAACAGGTATGTTTTAAAAAATAAAGAACAATGTTGCAATGGTCGGAGGGTCCAGGTTGGTGAAGAATCCCAAGAGAAAGAATTTGTAGAATGCCTTCAAGATGTAGTTGTTGGTGTTTTTTATTTTAAAAAGCAGCCAGTGGTGGGGCCACTAGAGAAAGGCTATTCACAATTGGGCATTGTGGAATGAATCAGATTAGATTAGGGAGCTTAAGGTAAAGGAACCCTTAGGAGAGAATGATCATAATATGATATAGTTCACCCTGCAGTTTGAGAGGAAGCAACTAAGTTACTATTTTGGTACTGCAGCAGAGTAAAAGGGAAATACAGAGGCACGAACGAGAAGAAGACCAAAGGTATAAGAAACGGGATACGAGCAGAGATCACCGTAGAACAACAGTGATTGAAGATTCTGCAACTAATTCAGAAGATATAGAATTGGTTCATGCCAAAGCAGAAACATTATAAAGGAAGGGTGAAGATTCCCTTTATAACCATGGCACAAAAAGGAAGTCAAAGATAGTACTAAAGGAAAAGAGGGCATGCTATTATTGCAAAAATGAGTGAGAAGCAAGAGAATTGAAAAGCTTTTAAAAATCAACAGAAAGCAACTTAAAAAGTCAGAAAGAAAAAAGATTAAACAAGAAGATAAGCTAGCCAATAATATAAAAGAGGACACCAAAAGTTTCTTTTCCAGATATATTAAAAGGCAAGTAAGTGTAGACATTTCACGTTTCCAAAATAACACTAGAGAGAGAGTGATGTTGCACAAAAGAATAGCAGATGAACTAAATTAAGTATTTTGCAATATTCTTCATTGTGGAAGATACCAGCAGCTTGCCAGAAATTCAAGCGTGTCAGGACAGAAGTGAGTGTAGCTGCTTTTTAAATGACAGTACTCGGGAAACAAAGACCTGAAGGTAGATAAGTCACCTGAACCAAATGTACCACACTCCAGGCTTCTGAAGGTGGTAACTGAAGATATTGTGGAGGCTTTTCTAGTGATTTTCAAGAATCACTGGGTACTAGAATGGTTCCAGAGGATTGGGGAGATGGGGGGAAATCGCAAATGCCATTCTACAATTTAAGAAGGTATGTATACAAAAGACAGGAAATTATATGTCAGTTAGCCTGACCTCAGTGTTGGCAGCATGTTATGAATCTATTGCTAAGAATGATGTTTTGAGGGTACTTGTGGGTGCAAGATAAAATAGGCCAAAGTCAGCATGGCTTTCCTAATGGGAAATCTTGCCTGATACAGCTGTTGGAATTACTTCAGAAAATAAAAGGTTGGATTGACAAAGAAGAGTCAGAGGACGTTGTTTGCTTGTTTTTTTAGAGGGCTTTTGACGAAGTTCTGCACAGGAGGATACCACAAAAGACAAGAGCCCAGGGTTTTACAAGAAAGCTAGCGGCATGGGCAGAAAATTTGCTGACTGGCAGAAGGCAAAGACTGGGAATAAAGGGGGCCTTTTGTGGTTAGCTGCCAGTGACTAGTGGCATTCCATAGGAGTCCATGTTGGATCCATTACTTTTCATGTTAATGATATGGATAATGGAGTTTAGGGCTTTGTGACTGGAGTCCGTAGAGATACAAAGATAGGAGGGGGGACAGGTAGTGTTGATGAAGCGTTGAGTCTGCCGTGATGAACAAGTCTCAAACAAATGGGGAGCAATCTCAGAAACTGGAGGTTCATAGGGACCTGGGAGTCCTAATGTAGGTCCGTAAAAGTTCACCTGCAGGTTAGGTTGGTTGTAAGGACAGCAAATGCAACATCAGCATTTATTTTTGAGAGGGCTAGAATACAAAAGAATGGATGTAATGCTGAGGTTTAATGGGTCAGACTGCATTTGAAGCATTGTGAGCAGTATCTAAGGAATCAGCCCATTACCAAAGGATGTGCTGGCATTGCAGAAGGTCCAGAGAGGGTTTATGAGAATGACCCTGGGGATTAAAGGGTTAATGTAGCAGGAGCATTTGATGGCTCTAGGCCTGTACTCACTAGAAAACTGAGGGGGATTCCCATTGAAGCCCACTGGCTAGCGAGGTATCTAATAGAATGGACATGGAGAGGATATTTCTAATAGCGGGCGAGGCTGGGGCCTCAGAATACAAAGATGTCCCTTTAGAACCAAGATGAGGAGGAATATCATTAGCTAGGGGAGATGAACCCATGCATTTCACTGCCACAATGAGGACAAGTCATTGGGTACATTTAAAGCGGACGGTGATAGGTTCCTGAATAGTAAAGACACCCAACATGACAGGAAGAATGCAGAATGTGCTTAGAGGGAAAATAAATCAGTAATGATTAAAAAGCAGACCAGACTTGTTGGGGTGAAGGGCCCAATTCTGTTCCTACAGTACATCTTATGGTCACTTGAGGGTGATCATTACCACAGTTTTAGTTGAATATACAACCAATTGCCTTGTTTCAGAGGAAGTTTAAGCACCTGCCTTACCCAATTGTGGCTGGAGATTACTGTGTCGTGTAAGGTTATTCAGCAATAAAACTGCTGTCTTCTGTAGGTCTGTATTCCCAGAATGGAGAAGCTTTGCCACCTGCGGACTTGCCTTCTCTCCGTCCACTAATGCCGAACTCATCAGGTATGACGACTGCAGAAAAGCAAAGGAAATACTTTCACAATTCTGCAAACAGGCTGAATCTAACATACTGGCCTAATGTTCACATTTGCTGAGGTGAAAATTATTACTAAGTAAAACGCTTTTGTTTTAAGTGTAAAGGGGGTTTCTTCTTTTTCTCTTTGTTACTGTGTATGTAATCAAAAGGGCTTCTTTTGTTTTGTTAACTAGCAGGAATGCTTCTTTGTTGCGAGAGAGTGCTGGGAGAATTGTATTCCTTTGTAAACCAAATGGGGATTAATGTTCTTTCTTCTGAGTCTGTAAGCTTTTGTTGACAGGCTTTTGGCGAGGGGGTCGAGAGAGAGGACGCAATGTTGTAAGCTGGGCAAGGAACGGACCCCAATCGGGGGTCCGAGGCCAGGAGGTACTCCAAGGGGGGGAATGAAGCTAGATGTGCTTGGTTGACCACTCGGAGGGTCCTGAGCTGCGAGTCGAGGAGTTCGGAGGGGATCGAATGGTGGCCAGAAGACTTCAGTAATTGAGCTCCAACGGTTGTGCACGAAGTGGTTTGGACTTTGATAAATTTGGCGCCTTTTCTTTATTTTTTTCTCTTCATATATACTAGATCATTATTAATCACTTAGTTATAGTAACCTTTATAAATTGTACTCATTTAATCGCATTTGGTGTACTGTCTGTTTTTGGGCGAGGTGGGGACATGACACAGCATCCACACCAGCTGATTACCCAGTTTGGCGGGGCCGAAGGCTGCTCCCCGTAGACGAGAACCAGCTGAGCGAGCCTGAGGCGACTCAGGGGGTTACATAAATGAGTAAGAAAGCTTTTTTGTTTTGCAGTCAGTGATTTCGCTAGTTTTAACTTGCCTCAGTTTACACTGGATTATTGTTATATTAGGAAGAACACCCAGATAATGGTGGATTTAGTTCCAGGTATAGTATAATGGATCAATTGATAATGCAACTCCTTTTACACAGTATATTAAACAACAATTTCTTACTAACCATGTTTTTGAAATTTAGTTTGCATGACCTGAGCACCTCAACAGTATTTACAGTCTATCCCTGATTGCCCCTGAGAAGGCAGTGGTGAATCACCATCTTGCACCACTGCAATCCTACCAGTGAAGCTACTCCTATAATGATATTGGGACCCAATGAAGAACAGGTAATAATGTCCAAGTCGGAATGACGTGGAATTGGGGGGAAACCTAGAAGTTCTGATGCTCTTATGCTCCTGCCGCCCTTCACCATGTTCAAGGTTACGGCTTGGAGAGGTGCAATTGGAACAGGCTGGGCAGTAACTGTAGTGTACTCTGGAAACCATACACCTAGTGGCTATGCGCCGTTGCTGGAGGAAGTTAATGTAGAAGGGGCTTCAGGTGGGGCACCCCTTCCCTCTGAATAATGTTCTGTACCACTTTGTTGCCGGCTGTCAAATTCTGCAGAGCTCCAGCAGAGGCTTCCAACGTTGCATCAGACTTGGATTTGTCCAACAGCGAAGCATACATTTTAACTGCTTTCGAATGGAAGAGGTTGTTAACTCCTCTGGGATTGGCGTCCTCTTGAGTGAAATACATATTACATAAATCTGCCTGTGGAACAAAGAGAAAATGATTACAAAAGAATATTGTTAACCATTAAAAAACTAGAGGCTGGTCATAGATTAGTTTTTTTGAAGCCAATGATCTGTAACACAAATCTGACCTGCAAATCCTAAATTAAAACTCACTTTAAAAGTGAAAATTACTGCCCAACTTCTCTGTATTCTGATGAGCTAATAGCATAAAGTGAATTAGAAACTAAATTCAAACCTTTCAACATTAAGGAATGTCGCATGAAACTAAATATTCCAATATACTGAAAATAAAATTTTAAGTAGATTCTTTCACTGCTTATCCAGCTTTCTACCATGGCACGCACTTAAAGACTAAATAGAGAAAAATAAAGGACATGATCTACCATTCTGCAGCACATTCCCATTCTTTCTGGAGGTGGAAAAATACACTTGTGACTTCTGAATTTAAATTATTCAAGATGTCCTTTGAGCCAACTTTACATTCAACAAAATCATGGCTGATCTCCATTAAGGCTACTATTCAGCACAATTTTCACACCTCCTGATACCTTTAATAATCAGAAATCCATTAATCTCTATTTTGAGGGAACTCACTGACTGACTGTCCATCACCCCACAGAGCTAATAAATGCTTATGGCCCTCACTAAAGAGGATACATCTCATTTCAGGCCCAGATGGACAATTTGACGTGATTATGCCTCAGTGCAAATCACAATTAAACAACTTATGAAAAAAAATTAAAGGAGAAATTTTCCTTTGGTCACTACTGCTCAATGCATGTACCAGTTACAGGGAGTACCAGCTAAATTCACTTTTCTGAACATGTCACTGAAATCAAAACCAAATATGCAAGAGAGATAACCAACATAAGATGTATAACATGAGTTTATAAGATGATGAGCAGCATTAATCGTGTGAATAGTCAAAGGCTCTTTCCTAGGGATGAAATGGCTAGCATGAGGGGGCACAAATTTAAGGTGGCTGGAAGCAGGTACAGAGTAGATTATTTTTATATATATATAAATAAAAACAAATCGCAGAGAGTGAGGAGCACACAGAATGGGCTGTCGGAGACATTGGTGGAGGCAGATACAATAGGGTCTTTTAAGAGACTAAAGGCTAAGGCACCGGTGAGCCCTGTTTCTATCCAAGGGGTCAGTGTGGCCATGGTGGAATATTACAAGTACCTGGGGATACGAATGGACAAGAAACTGGACTGGTCAAAGAACACTGAGGCTGTCTACAAGAAGGGTCAGAGCCGTCTCTATTTCCTGAGGAGACTGAGGTCCTTTAACATCTGCCGGACGATGCTGAGAATGTTTTACGAGTCTGTGGTGGCCAGTGCTATCATGTTTGCTGTTGTGTGCTGGGGCAGCAGGCTGAGGGTAGCAGACACCAACAGAACCAACAAACCCATTCGTAAGGCCAGTGATGTTGTGGGGATGGAACTGGACTCTCTGACACTGATGTCTGAAAAGAGGATGCTGTACAAGTTGCATGCCATCTTGGACAATGAATCCCATCCTCTCCATAATGTACTGGTTAGGCACAGGAATACATTCAGCCAGAGACTCATTCCACCAAGATGTAACACTGAGCGTCATAGGAAGTCATTCCTACCTGTGGCCATCAAACTTTACAACTCCTCCCTTGGAGTGTCAGACACCCTGAGCCAATAGGTTGGTCCTGGACTTATTTCCACTTGACATGATTAACTTATTATTATTTAATTATTTATGGTTTTATATTGCTATATTTCTTCACTGTTCTTGGTTGGTGCGGCTGTAACGAAACCCAATTTCCCCTCAGGATCAATAAAGTATGTCTGTCTGTCTCCTGGATAGGTACATGGAGCTTAGGAAAATAGAGGGCTATGGGTAACCCTGGGTAATTTCTAAAGTGAGTAGAGCTTTGGCACAGCATTGTGGCTGAAGGGTCCGTATTGTGCTGTAGGTTTTCTAAGTTTCTAACATCAAGAGCCAAGTTTCATACACGTTGACATCTGGTATCCAAACAAATGAGCTCCTTGCTAAGTTGTCAAATAAATACTTACCTCCTCAAAATGCTCTGCTCCTGGAGTAAAACAGCCTACAGAAGACCTCTTTGACATCTTTTTGGTGAGATGCACATCCGCCTGCTCACCGAAATGGGCAAATGCACTTGGGACTTCTGAATCCAAGTGATACGAGAGGTTGTGGAGGATACAGACACAGTTTTCAACAGACTGGGAGAAGTAAAATATGATGCAATAGAGTCAGCATACACAAGCAACTTCTTTTGATGTTTAAGCTGGTAACCCAGCATTAATAAAAGAAACACCAAAACAAATCAGCCAAATTATATCTACATATACAATAGTAAAACATTATTGTTAAATTGTAAGTATCCAAGACTGAGAAATGGAGGTGTTAAAAACAAAATCAAAAATCACTGTCCAAAAACACATTTCTATAAAATAATTCTTTGAAGGAGGTGCCCACATTTTGTCAATTAAAAGTATATTAACAATGCTGAAGGACAAACAGTAAGATTTGACTAAATGATAAAGCCAATTGAAAAAAATATGCATTAACATAGGTCTACGTTAAAACTGTCAGCAACATATCTAGCTATGCACCTTGCAAGCTTTGTTACCACCAGGAGCTCCAAGTTTAATCTGAGCAGCAGGTATCAAGTCAATTAAAAAAAAATGCAATTATTATAATTATGAAGCAAATAACAACCATCCGTTTTCCTGTTTATAAGATTTACTACATTTTCATGACAGCCAGTAATTGAGCAGAGTTGAAGTACATAATATTGTTTAATAATATGTATATTACAACATATTTTCAAGGTATTTTAGAGATAGATGCATTTAATTACAGACACTTTGTCAAACAGTTCCAATCAACAAGTTCCAAAACTGGGCCTCTACATCTCCCCCTGCAACTGAATCCTTGACTTCCTCACAAGGAGACCACAGTCAGTGTAGATTGCAACAACCTTGTACTCAATATCAGCAAGATCAAGGAATTGATTGTGGACTTCAAGAAAGGGATGTCTGGGGAACACACACTAGTCGTCATAGAGAGATCAGTAGTGGAAGGAGTGATTTCCAAATTCCTAAGAGTCAACATCTCTGATGGTCTTTCCAGGGCCTAAGATATTGATGGAATTAAAGGCAAGACTGCCACTATATTTCATGAGAAATTTGAGGAGAAATCATATATTACCAAAGACACCTGCAAATTTCTATGTATGTATCATAGACAGCATTCTAACTGGTTGCATCACCATCTGGCACAGAGGCGCAACTGCACAGGATTGGTAAAAACTGCACAAAGTCCTTGGCTCAGCCAGCTCCATCATGGGCGTTAGCCTCCCCAGCATTGAGGACACCTTCAAAAGATGATGATTGGAAAAAAAATGCAACATCTATCACCCCAGACATGCATTCTTGCCATTGCCGCTATCAAGATGGTGGCATAGGAGCTGAAGAGACACACTCAGCATTCTAGGAAGAGCGCCTTCCCCTCTGCCATCAGACTTATGAATGGACAAGGAACCCATAAACACTACTGACACAATTTAATTTTATATAGATGCTTATTGTGATTTATAGTTTTTACTATGTACTGCAATGTACCGCTACTGCAAAACAACAAATTTCACGGCTTATGCCCAACTCTGATTCTAGTTGTTTTTTAAACCATCTGTCCTTTCCTGCTCTTAGTATTGCATAACAGATTAAAGTAGCAAACATGAAAGAAAGTTGTTTTCTCCACAGCAGAACTTTTCTTTCTAAATCTTTTTATTATTATTAATAATATGAACAGAATACAAATGATGTATTGATAAAGAAATTACAAACATACAAATTCCATTACATATGAAAAAAAACAAACAATAGTTACAATATAAATGAGTTTACCAAGACATAAGCCATACAATATATGTGTGAACATGGTAAGTCTAAATATTTCATAATATATGATATAAAAAAACAGAAAAAAGAAAAAAAATATATAATGCAAAACTAGCTAATCTACTAATCTAACAACTAATAACTAATATAGAAGAAAAAGGAAGCAAAAAAAAGAGAGAAAAAAAGAGGGGGCTGTTTATAATATCTCAAAGGAATAAATATTCATCAACGCCGTCACCTCCGGTCCTCTCAACATACATAAGCTAAAAGCTGGGAAATCAAATGAACTTGGAACAGGGTCATATTACATCATATGAAAATGTTGAATAAATGGTCTCCATAACTTTTCAAATTTAATAGAAGTCTCAAAAACACCACTTCTAATTTTTTCTAAATTTAAACATAACATAGTTTGAGAGAACCAATTAAATACAGTGGGAGGATTAATTTCCTTCCAATTCAACAAAATAGATCTTCTAGCCATCAGAGTTAAAAATGCAATCATTCGACGGGCAGAAGAAGATAAATGCCGTGAGTCTAACATTGGTAAACCAAAAATTGCGATAATAGGATGAGGTTGTAAATCAATATTCAAAACCGCAGAAATAATATCAAATAATCTTTCCAATATTTTTCCAAAAATGGAAAAGACCAAAACATGTGAGTTAAAGACGCAATTTCAGAATGACATCTATCACAGATAGGACGAATATGAGAGTAAAAATGAGCTAATTTATCCTTGGACATATGGGCCCTATGTACGACCTTAATGAATGTATTAATGAATGTTTGGCACATATCGATGATGTATTAACTAATTGAAGAATTCTATCCCAATTCTCACTAGAAATAATAAGGTTAAGCTGTCTTTCCCAATCCATTTTGGTCTTATAAAGGGGCTCTGAACGTATCTTCATAATTATATTATAAAGTTTTGAAATAAGCCCTTTTTGAAAAGGGTCTAATTCAAATAAACTCTCCAAAATATCTGAAGGCACAAAATTTGGAAACGTAGGGAGTACAGAACTTAAAAAATGTCTAATCTGCAAATATCTAAAAAAATGAAATCTAGGCAAGTTATTTTTGTTGGATAATTGCTCAAAAGACATAAAACAATTGTCCAAAAATAAATCAGAAAATCTTAGTAATCCCTTTCCACAGCAGAACTGGGATGAGAATTGAAGAATAAAGGCAAAGTAACTTAAATACCTCACTTAAATATCTAAAGCATTTGGAACGGAGGTGCAGTTATTACATTGCGCCACATTTTTGTACTTCCATCATCAAATTTACACGTCTACCCTTATCATAATATTTAATAATCTGCATTAATTTTGTTACCTTTTCATCAGGTTGATCCACAGCAAGGCATCCTTGAACATGAGACATGAGAGCATCAATAAAACCAGGAGTGTTTCGCATCTCCTGCCTGCCGCTCTGCCCAGCTGAGCTCAGGTTCCTACAGAGGAACGAATGCAGTTCTGTCAGAGACCAAATGGGGATGACTCAGGACCAGTACTGTTCGATAGTGGTGTGAGGCAGGGTTAATGGAAGAAAGAGGGCCAACATTATGGCGTCTCTGTGTGGCTGTTGGTAAACCCTTTGTAATTTTTGCAGAACATACCTGTAACACCAATTGATTTTGCTTCTGATTTATACATTTGGTCAGCTTCAGTTTCCTTATTTACTCTACTCCTGTTCTCCTTCACCTTTTACTATCTTGCCTTTTAACCTCTTTCCTTCAAACCCATCATCTTCACTTTTTGACTTTTCCTTCTCTATTTCTATGGATCTTAAAATCTTCTTTATCACTGTTCCCAAATTTGGTAACTTGGAGTAATAAATATTTCTTTTTCCACTGATGCTACGTGATTGGATGAGTATGCAGAACGTTTAATGTTATTTGTTTACAGATTGAGAACGTTTAATTCACCAAATTCCAACACTAATTTCTTTGACGCGAGGAAGTCTGCAGATGCTGGAGATCCAAAGCAACACACAGAAAATGCTGAAGGAACTCAGCAGTTCACACAGCATCTATGGAAATTAATAAATAGCTGACATTTCGGGCCGGGGTCTTTCTTCAGGACTAAATTGGAAGGGGGAAGATGACAGGATAGCTTGAAGGTGTTAGGTGAAGCCAGACGGGTTGTAAAGGTAAAGGGTTGGAGAAGAAGGAATCTGATAAGAGCAGAGGGTGGACCATAGGAAAAAGGAGGGAATGACCCAGGAGGAGGTGATAAACAGGTGAAAAGAGGCAAGAGGCCAGAGTGGCGAATAAACCAGAAGGAGAAATCAATATTCTTGCTATCAGGTTGGAGGCTACCCAGGCAGAATACAAAAGATTGCTACTCCACCCAGAGGATGGTCTCATCTTGACACAATTTTCTTTGCAAGCTTCTACAGTACTAGATTAAGTTAGATTAATTTAAAATTGCTTTCAAAACATTAAATGGCAATGAATAGGAAAATGGAGAAAAATAAAATCTTAAAGTTAAATTAGTGAAAATGTGGATTTGATGGTTGCTGCTGACTGTCTCTGTATGACATCAGTTAATGATGCATGTTAAAACACGAGAAAGAATGAACATGTTTGTACAATCACACATCAGGACACATTTTTCTTTGTTTGAAATGAACCTACAGCAGATCAGTTATAGAAATGAATCATCACCGCAGCTGAACTGAAAGAGAAGTCAATATGATCAGCGAAAGGAAGGGTGAAGGAAAAAGCAGTACTGACTTCAAAAGTTAATGAGATGAGTAACTTTCCACTTTGACATAGAGCAGTACAATCTGCCCTCCTTATCCGTGGGGGATTGGTTCCGAGACCACCCCCCCTGCGGATACCAAAGAACGTGGATGCTCAAGTCCCTTATTTAACCTGAATCAGGGCAATGGTCTTTAGAACCCAGCAGAACCCCGGACCTTATTTAACGTGTTCAGTGCGGTGGACATTAGGACCTGGCGCAGCTCTAAATCCGCGGTGTTTCTGTTTATGAAAATAATCATGATCACAATTGAAAATAAGGTGGAAGTAATAAAGTGATCGAAAAGAGGTGAAATGCCATCGGTCATTGGAAAAGCGTTAGGCTACAGTCGGTCAATGATCGGAACAATTTTAATGGAGCATGTGAAAGGCCCTGCCCCGATGAAAGCTACAATCATTACTAAGCAACACAGTGGTTTAATTACTGAAATACCTATGTTTCTTAAGTGTTTCATATGCATAGAAAGGTAAAATATGTACTATATACTAAAAACGTTTGACTAACTGATGCTAAATAATACGAGAGGTACTTGTCCCGACCTCAAATCAGACTTAAAAGAGGAATGGAACTCATTCATAACGGGGACTGCCTGTACTGTTAAGTAATTTCTAGATTACTGATAATACCTAATACAATATAAATGCTATGTAAATAGTTGTTATACTGTATTGTTTAGGGAAAAATGACATGAAAAAATAGTCTGTACATGCTCAAACAAGTGCTGGAGAGAGAACTTCTGGGTTTTCCCAATCCACGGTTGGTTGAATCTGCACATGTGGAATTTGCAGATAGGGAGGGCCGATTGACCACTGAAATGATCTTTAGCATCATATAATGAATGGAAATTATACACAATTAGAAGAAACAATGTAAACACAAACAAAAAAATACCGAGATGCCAATGGAGGAAAGGTAAATGGATGAAAATAAACAAAAAAGCCATTCTGAAAATGAAATGCTGCAGGGATTTCTACCTAAAAGTGGCTCAGCCCAAAGGTGGGAAATCTATAACCAATGCCTAGAGAACTCCAGTTGAATAACTACCTATTTGAAAACTGTTAATTACATTTTCCTCAGCCACAGTGTTACTGATAACCATGCTCACTGTACACCATCACGCGAGTGTCACAGGTACGAAAAGGCCTCAACAGCTGATCCGATCTCCCTTCATCCAATGCTGATCTACTGTTGAATAGAAAGGAGGTGGGAATACCGTCCACATTTGCTTCCACTAGCCACAGGCATACTGGTCAAACTGACAGGGTCAGCACCCTTCTTTCTCCAAAGTCCTGATGCTTCCATTGTGAAATTTGATAGTTTGACATGTAGCATATACCATCTTACACTTTTACCAATAAATAGATAAAAACACTGGTAACTGAATCACGCACAAAATGCGCCTGCTGAGCTCCTCCAGCATTGTGTGTGTACTCCCTCGATTTCCAGCATCTACGGATTTTTTCTTGTTGGTGAATGAATCACAATCAGCTTAATTTAATGATCAAAAATACAATTTGTCACAACACTTCAGGTACCGTAGTTGGCAGCTAATGTAGTGGAAAACACTGGGAAGGTACAGAATGTTATTAGGGTTGATGGGCAACTGTAAACCAAAAACTCATAATTATATGTGTGGGCAAAAAACAGCTTATTGGAATGGGAGCCAAAAAATACTTCATGAAAATAATGCTTGCTCCCACATTGACAAGTTACCGAACATTTGAAATAAAAATCAAAGAACTGCTAATGGTGTAAATTATAATAAAGAACCAGAATTACTGAATACACTATACTTGGTCAAGCAATATTGGTGGAAAAGAGGAAATTGTTAATGATTCAAGGGTAAGACAACTTATTAGGATTTTCACAAAGGGTCTTTGACTTGCAACATTAACTTTTCTTCTTTTTCCACAAACGGTACCATAAAAATTTCTGAGCTCTATTTTACAAGCACCAGTGCAAGGCTAACATACCTTAAACACCCTGAAGCATTGTAAAATATTTCTGAATCCATGGTTCCTTGATTTTTAACTCCTTGAGAAGCATATGGAACAATCACAGAGTCAGTCAGTACTGGTAAGGCGTCCTTAATTAGATCGTCCTTTATAGCATCACACGATGAAAGGTTCCACAGAAGTCCTAACAAAATAGAAAAAAAATACTAAATATGGAATACATTTTTAAAAATTTTGTTGTCCATCCTCATTATTGCTCCCTTACTTCACACCACACTTGCAGAGAATTCTGCAGAACAGCACAAATCCTTTGCCCCTGATTTGACCCAACCAAGTAATAAGTTCCAAAGGGTTGTGCAAATCTTTTGATGCTCAAGCAATCTGTTTAAAACTCAATAGGTCAGGCAGTGTCTGTAGACTGAAGACACTGCCCAACCTTTCCCTCGATACTCTCTGACCTGCTGAATTGCTCCAGAACTTTGCACCAGATTTCAACACCTGCTGTCTCTTGCCTCTCTGCCTTGTGGCAACCCTTCACCATGCCACTCATCACCTGATCACAGCAACCCCCCCAGCCACTAATAATTCATAGGATTTGCTGATAGTCACCCTTCCCCCAAATAAACCCCTCACTTCTAATTTCATTAACCTTAATAGCAATATAAAACATCCATCATGAATAGGAGATAGCTAGTAGACATCCCTATACAACTTCATTTGCCTCACTCCAGATGTCCTTCTCCTCCCCTTGACCCAGCCTATCACTAGCCTTGCCTGTTTTCCTTCAGTTACTCTATATCAAAAACGGCAACAGAAAAGTGGTGTAGGAAGTGCCCTGCCCCTTGGATTTACACTGTCAATGTGGAAAATGAAATACTGCAGTTTTCAGGCCCAGGAACCTTCATCAAAACAGAGTGAGATTAAGAGAAAGAATAGAAGTTAGTTTTAGATTGCAGAGAAAATGGGGAAGAGGATCTGGTGGAATGTAACGAGTTACTCCAAGGGCAAGACTGATGTGCAGAAATATACTTGAGATGCTTTACTATCTTCTGAGATCACAAAAGTGGCATCAAGACTGACTAAACCATGGAGATACATGGTTGTTACTTTCCAGTGTTACATTATCCTAGTCATCTGGATACAACTCTATTTCAAATATTCATACAACTCACATCAACAATCAGAAAAAAATATTTTAGCTGCTAAACAAGTTCATCCTCATTCTGAGATGGTGGCAGGTTATTCAGCTAACATGGGTCGAAGAGCCTGTTTTTCACGGACAGGGATCACAGGTGGGCAGTGGGATAGGGTGGTGCTACCCTGTATTGTGGAATCGCCCGATTCCCCTTCTACAAAACAAAGGTTCGAGCATGGTGGGATACTCTCCATTTGCCTTACTACACTTAAGAACCATGTCACAAAGCAAAGAAGAGGTCCACCCAATTATTTGTTGTTGAGTCGTTTAGTCGAATCCAAGTGTTGGGGACCACATGGACAGATACTGAAGTAGATTGCCAGGCCTTTTTTCACACAGATACTGTTGCTGCCCAAGTTGGGACCCAGCTGGGTTTGAACTCTGGACCATCTGCCTTGAAGTCCAGTGCTGATGCCACTACACCACCAGCTGTGTAATGTTACCCATTCATTAAACCATTAACTCTGAGAACTATTAGTATGAATTAGATCCAGTGTTTAAAATCTGCAAAATGCTTTGCCCAAGTTCAAAGCTTCTTGGCAAAGCCTGGGCAAATTACAGTGACAAATTTAAACCTGGACTCCGCGATGTTTTATTGTCTGAGAAATGGCACGTGTTGAATCTAGCCACTTACTTAATGGTAGTGGCAGTCTGATATAGAATTTGTGACGAAAGACATGATAATCCAAGTTAACAGCCAATAGGGTCAAAGTGGATAAAACCACAGACTGCCAGATGTTCAAGACAGAAAATATTCTCCAAGAGTTTTGTGGTGAGAAATCAATAATGTTCCATATTGTCCTATTTCAACTGAGTTAATATCTCTAGACAAAAATTTTAAGTATAGGTGACATTAAATTCAGCTTGGAATTTGCATGAGGCTTGGGCAGATGGTTTGGGAGAAATACGAGAGAAAAGGGAAGAAAAAGGGACGTGCTCAAAAGGAGAATTGTAAGTTACAGCATTAAAAATGGACAATAAATTTTACAGAGGTCTATACCAGTTATTTGCTTCTTTGTTTCTGGGTCAGTTGTTTCTCTCAGCAGTTGAAGTGCTTGTTTGATTCCATCGTGCTTCTTTACCTCCAACTTGTTGGTGACATTCTTAAAGACTGCATTTCGGAGGGCTGCACATGCTGACTGCTGAACATTGGTATTTTTGATTTTCAAAAGGTTAATTAATTCAGGAATTGCACCCAAATGGCAAATCTGAAAGAAAAACAATATTTCATTAAATCTGTCAGGGTATTAGTTCTAGGTATTAACACAGCATATCAAGTTGTTTAAGAAGAATGCTTCGAAGTTATGTGCCTAAGAATTAAAAGGCAATTTCCAGATTTGGTTTAACCTTCAAGCTACTGACAATCAATTACAGATGTATAATGACTTGTACTTATATGGTGTTTTTGAGGGGATATAGTCATAAAGCAAGGATTAAAATGTTTGAGGGACAGATTTTGAATGAGGATTTTTATCTCAAAGGTCAAGGTGACAAAATAAACAGGTTTGAAAGACGATTCCAGGGAGAAAGGCATGCATGATGAAGAGTATAATCCATAATCATTGGTTTTCATGCTGGCTGAAGGAGCTTACAATTATTAAACATTTACGAGCAGACAACTAGAGTACTAAACTTGAAAGTAGAAAGTAAGTGACAACAAAATTCAAAGGATGAATGTTAGAATTCAGGAGAAACAAACAGTAAGCTAAGCAGCACCTCCAGACTATGCTGTCATTCTACGAGATCAGTTGATCACCTTTCATTTCCCTGCCCTATTCCCATATCCCTTCATTCCTCGAATATTCAGACTTCTATTGATCTGCTCCAAATTTGTGAATTCCAAACATTCACTCTCAGAGATGTTTCCAAAATGGCGACCCTCTTTTGAGATTAAGAACCCCTATTTCTCAGCCCTTGGAAACGTTCTGCTTGCATCTAGCCCTCCATGGTTCAGTGAGCCAATTCTGCTCCTATGTTTTATGGTTTTGGAGATCCCTTCCATTTTTCCAAACCTCAGAGTATATATACTCTCCTCATATGACAGACCCACCATCCTAGAACCAGTCTAGTGAATCTTCATTCACTCTATAGCAAGCATACCCTTCTTACAAGGTCAAGAGACCATGCAAACAGTACACAGTATTCCAGGTGATGTCTCACAAGGCTCTATGCAAGAACAGTAAAATACCTTTACCCTCATAGTCAAATTCTCTAGCAACAATGGCCAACATACCATTTGCTTCCACAATTGTCTGCTGCACCTCAGTCATAAAGTATTTACTGTGCAGGAGCCATTCAGTCCATTGTGTCTACTGGGTTGACTCACTAGTTTTATCCTTCCTTACCTTCAGCTGGGACATTTCAGGCCAAAATCCTTCACCAGGACTCGTTATTCTGGCCATTTTTCCTTTCCTTTCCTCTCCTGATGAAGGGTCTCCGCAGAAAATGTCAACTCTTTATTTCTTTCCATATATGCTACCTGAACGGTTGAGTTCCTCCAGTAGTCTGTGTGTGTTGCTCATTTGTTCCTTCGTTAGTGTGGCTCAGTAGTGCAATAGTTAACACAACAAACTACACTACAGGCAACCCAGGTTGAATTCCTGCCAATGCCTGTAAGCAGTTAGTACGTTCTCCCTGTGAATGTGTGTGTGTTTTCTCTGTATGCTCTGGTTTCCTGTCACAGTCCAAAAACATACCAGTTGGTAGGTTAATTGGTCATTGTAAATTGTCCCATGATTAGTCTCAGATTAAACTGGGGACTGCTGAGCGGCATTGCTTGAAGGGCCAGAAGTGCATATTCCACGTAGTAACTCAATAAATAACTAAAATTGAGAAATTTGATGATCCTTCATTATACTGCCTCCAGGGCACATAATTCTTCCTTAAATAAGGAGACCCAATCTGAACATAGCATTGTCCTACCAAAGCCTTGTATAGCTACAGTAAGCTCCACTACTTTTGCAATAAAGCCCAGCATTACATTTAATTTTCTTAACAATGACTCCAACCATTTCTTATGATCACTCTTCTCAAAGGATTCTTCACAATGGGATTACAAATTAATTCTAATCCATGACATACAATCAGAGTAAGTAGTCTGCCCATATCTGAAACAATACAAATACTATCTGTGTTTTATTGTACAATACTGTCTTGCTAAGTCTATAATGATGATTTTCTTCAGATAAGATGGAGAATTCAGTGCTACCAAAGCTCATCTTCAAAAGTGCTTTCTCTCCTCCAGCGTGACACTTGTGGGCTGCCCAGCTGATCTGATTTGACGCAAAGTGCATTTCACCGTTTGATATACATATGACAAACATAGCTAATCTTTATTTTTAAATGTGTATTGCTATGTAATTGGGAAGACAATAGAAAGTGGGGAAAAAATAAGAGCAGCATTAAAGAATCACTAGATTCTGAAATGGCTCCCGAGAACTGGATAATCACAAATGTCACTCAACGCTTTAAGAGAGGGAGGGAATAAGCAACAAACTACAGACCAGTCGGCCTGTTGGGAAAGTGTTGGAATCCTTTATTAAGGATTCACGGTATTTGACAGCGCAAGATAAAAATAGGCTGAAGTCAGCATGATTTCCTTAAAGGGAATTTTTGCCTGACAAATCTGTTGAGATTCTGAGAGAAAGAAATAAGGTTAGTCAAAGGAGAGTCAGTGGATGTTGCTTACTTGGATTTGACAAGGTACTGTGCAGTGTGGCTGCAAAATGAAACAAGAGCCTATGGTATTATGGAAAGATACCAGCATAGACAAAAAAATTGGCTGTCTAGTAGGAAGCAAAGAACGGGAATAAAGGAAGTCTTTTCTGCCTGGCTGCTGGTGTCTAGTTGTGTTCCACAAGGGTTGGTGCTGTTGCTGCTTTTCACTTCATATTTTAATATACTGGATGCTGGAATTGAGGGATTTGTGGGAAATTTGCAGATGACATAAAGTTAGGTCGAGGGTTAGATAGTGTTGATGAAGCAGAGCATCTGAAGGGGGACTTGGACAGTTTAGAAGAACTGGCAAAGAAGTGGCAGATGAAATACAGTGTATGGAAGTGAATTATCATGCGCTTCGGTAGAAGGAATAAAGGCATAGACAGTTTTCTAAATAGGGAGCTAATCTAGAAATTGGAGGGGAGTCCCAGTGTAGGATTCCCTAAAGGTCAAGTTGCATTTTCAATCAGTAGTAGAGAAAGAAAAGCAATTTTAGCATTCATTTCAAGGGGACTAGAATATAAAAGCAAAGATGTAATGCTGAGGTTTTATAAGGCACTGGCCATTTTGGAATATTCTGAGCAGTTTTGGGCATCATATCTAAGAAAGGACACACTGGCATTGGAGGTGGCTCAGAGGAGCTTTATGAGATGGACTGCGGGAATGAAAGTGATAATGTTTGGCTTTGGAGTTGAATTTGTTGGTGGTCAAGTCATAGCGCATACGTAAAGTAGGGGTTGATATGCACCTTGATTAGTGAGGGTGTCAAAGACTATGGGAAGGCGGCAGGAGAATGGGGTTAAAATGAAATACAAGTTACTCAGGATCAAGTGACAGAGCATATTTGATGGGTTGAATTGCCCAATTTTGCTCCTATGTACATAGTCTTATCTCTATCCCAAATTGAATGGATCGATTACTTTACTAGTTTACTACATGTGAAACACTGATTGTCAACTCATGGAAAAGTAGTCTTTTCCATGAAATATTTGTAGCTTAATACTTTACCATTGCTTTAGCGCTGTCCTCCTTGTAACATTCATTCTGTATGTAGGAAGAAGCATAAGCCTGAACATTGGGATCTTGAGTGCTTAAAAGAGCCACCGCTTTTTGCAAGTTAAAGTCTCCACTGATTTCTCTGTAATACATTGTAAGAGAATAGCTGTGATGAAAGTGTAATTTCTGAAGTATGTAGCTCAGACTCATATGGTTTACAACACAATTATACTTACAGCTTAGGAATTCATTGCAGTAACAATTAAATCCAGCTACCTTCAAGTAGCCAATCATAGCAGAAATTATTTTAAGACAGCCAACAAGAATGATAGAGAAACAAAGAGTTAAATTTAAAGTCTATAACCTCATGTCAAAAGTTCATTTGTTGTGAATAATGTTGTTCCCTACACCTGACAGTTCAAGTACAACTTGGCTGACAAGTCCGCAAAATACATCTGTTCCAGACAAGCATGAGCCCCAACTAGTTGCCTGGGTTCTACTTCCTTTTATCTTTGTTTTGCACCTCCAAAAGCAACACACAAAGCTGGATACCAGCTTGAAGGACAGCATTTTTTAAATCCCCGGATTTATTGCATTTTATCATTTCAGCAGTAATGCAGCTCTTCGCATTAACTCCTATTATCATTAAAATGTCTTTCTTACCAATATGTTTTTGTTTTTCACTCCTCTTATTACATATTAAAATTTATTTTATTCTGACCTTCACAGTTCAAATGTTAACCCAAAATCTCAACCATTTTCCTCTCTGCACAAATTGTATTGCACCCACAGCAAGTTTCCTGTAGTATGATTTTTCTTCCAAATTCTCAAAATCCAGAATATTCAAATACAGTTTAGTCACTTGGATCTGGAACAACTTAATCCAATGCATTTTTGGTCCTATTTGCAATTCCAATCCATGTTGTGAAGTACTCAATTGCAATCTTGACCATTTACAGTGGACACATTGACGCCAACAGAATTTGCCTGCCACACGTTGGACCGGTTGCTCCCTATCAATTTAGTTCTCCATGTTCAAAATAATTAGGAATTAACAATGCTAAAATAGCATTAACATTGAGAAAACATCAGCTTTTCCACTGAAGCTGAATGTAATATTTTGAGCCATTTTAGAACATTCTTTTAGGTAAGCAAACTCAGAAAATTGAAACAGTGAATAGTGAATGAAGGACAATTGCAGGAATGGGGACTGGTTGTACATTAACAAGAATGGAAGATTAACTGCTGTTTTGTACTTTGGAACAATGAAACAACTATCCTCAGTTAATGCTAAGATTGTTTACTACACACAAAAGAGTATAAAAGTTTATGTAGAGACAGGAAAAAGATGGGTTGTTCAGGGTGGTGGGCGTATGGAATGAGCTGTCAGAGGAAGTGGTATGTGTCAGTAAAATTACCACATTTAAAAGGCTTATGGATAGCAAACCTTGAGAGCTTCCGGTGGTGCCATTAAAAAGACAATCTGCGTGAGCAGCTCCAACTGTATTGCTGCCACAATAAACTTCGACATTTGCCAGTGATCCTGATTAATACTGAGGGGCACAGAAATGTGACAAATGGGACCAACTTAGAAAGGCTCCTTGGATAAGTTGGGCCAAGGCACCCATTTCTGAGCCACAGAACTAACTCTATGCTTCCAGGACAAACCAATACTGACTGAAGGCATTGAAATAAACAATGCTGGAAATGATCAGTAGGCCAGTCAGAATTTACAACTAATGAAAATGAGTGAGTTAATTCTTCAGGTTGTTAAGAGACAGGGAAAAAAAAAACATGCTAGTTTTAAATTACAGAGATGATGAGGCAGGACAGTAAGATAAAGGCAATACTGGTTTAACAGTATCAGTTTCAGACAAAAGGAGTATAAAATATCAAGTGCAGCCTAATGGAAATGTCATCAGGTCAGCTTCTGCAAATTCCATTACCATAGGTGGATAATTACTAGCAGGAATAGTTTTAAATTGGGCAGGAAAAGGAAGATGGCCAAAGCTGTACAATTTGATATCAATTCTGGAAGGTCGGACCCTGACCAAACATGAAACAGGATGTTGATTCTCAAAGCTCATATTGGACCTTGTACAGGAAGCAACAGAGTGAGACAGGGTGGAGGAGTCAAATGACAGGCAACAGGAAGCTCAAATTACTAATTGCAAGTTGCACCATCTGTATTTGGTTTCTCCAGTGCAGAAAGGACCACATTCCGAACAGTGCACAGGTGGCAAGGAGTGCAAGCCAACTGCTGCTTCACCGAGCACAACTGTTTAGATCCCTGGATAGCAGAAAGGGAAGACCCTTGCAAGGGAATGTGTCTTAAGAATGGGACAGATAAGTGGGGAAGAAAAGCAGACCAGTGAGTTGTGAAAGGAAAGGTCCCTTCAAAATGCTGAATTGGGGGTGAAGGGTAAGATTTGTCTGGTGGTGTGAAGCTTCATTAAAGATGGCAAAAATTATGAAGCAAGGTCCATTGAATGCAGAGGTTGGTGGGATGGAAGGGAGGTGAGGATCAGGATGATTCTATCATTACTCTGCCCAGGAGAAGAGGTACATGACACTGAATAGTTGTTACAAACAGGGTTAGTAGGAGCAATTCAACACTTCCAATTAATTAAAGCATGTAGCCACACTTCATAAAGTGTTTTCTTTCTTTGTAATGGCACTTATGTATTGCACCCAGGCCAGATTCTCAATGATAACACTGAGGAATTAAAAGTTGCTGACCTTCTCCACCTTTAACCATACCCCACCGATGAGAACTGGCTCATGAACCTCCAATTTCTTCTTCTTGAAGTCAATAATCAGCTCTTTCGTCTTGCTGACATTGAGTGAGAGGCTGTTGTTGTGGCACCACTCAGACTGACTTTCAGTCTTCCTCCTATATGCTGTTTCCATATGGCTGAAGCAGTTGGGAGCAGGGATCAAAGTCTCAAAGTAAGGGGTAGGCAATTTCAGATGAAATGAAGAATTTTCCCCCCTCACTCAAAGCAGACATAGAATTTTAGGTTCTTGGCTTTGTTTCTGCACCTTATTCATTCACCTTTGGTTGAGAAGTTGACAGTGATTTTTTTTTCATAATTGCTGACATGTTCCACCAGCCAGCTTAACAGAACCTGCAAAATGTGTTTTAAAACTCAAACCCTCACATTATAAAAGCTAATCACTAACAATTAACGTTCTCAAATATGGGAAAATTATTTATGAACGGAGGTAGGAAGGCACTCTCAAGTTCTTCCATTGCTGCAAAAACCCCCATTTGGTGGCTCATTCTCCAGTTCAACAAGCCCTCCAGTACATATTTTTCAGTAAACTAACTGTATTGTATTTGCTGCTAGCAGCTGCAAATTTGATGACTAGACAGATTTCCGTCACCCTCAATTTCATGTGAATACTGTTAAATGACACCTAGCTGTCACTGCCTGACAGGTAGTGGTAATCATTGATGTCAGAAGGGAAAAAAAAATATTGCTGAGAAATTTTAGAGGAATAAGACCAACTAGATCACTTTTGAATACGCCCAAGGCCTTCTTTATTATAGCCATACTGCAATCTTAACTGAAATCCCTGACCATATTATCAAGTTAAATCATTATCAAACTTACCGCACTCCATCGACTTTCCTTCTGGTACCGTCTCTCTTTGGAGGTTGAAGCTGCGTACATGACCGTACTAACCTAACGTTTTCAGGACTTCTAGTGTCTGAAAGAATGCGAGACGGCATGGTCTTGGTTGTTCTCATAAAGTAACTCCTGGTCTGGGCTGACGCTCTGCGGTTGCTTTTTTTTCGTTTGATTGTTGCTGAAGTTCCGACATTAATGAGATCTGGCTCACTTCGGCTGGATGAAATACCGTAGAGAAAGACATCATTATCACTCTGTGGACTGTATGGACCAGAATATTTGCGATATGATGGGGCACTAATTGATCTGGTCCCCTTCACGCTGTATGAACTGAACACACTCTTGTGCCGTTTCCCTCTTGTGATTCCCGTTCCATAAAGATGGTTGTCTTCCACTTTAGGAAATCCATTCATTGTACCATCATAGGGTGAAGTCTATGAAAATAAAATTATGACATTAAGTTTTCATTAAAATTAGGACCTGAAACCCAAAACAACAAGAACTACAACAACCTTGCGAGTTTGGAAAGTCACATTAGTTCATCAAGCGTGCAGTGAATCAACAAACACTTTTTCCAAGTGTCCAACACTACAAAACAACCTTGATGGACAAGAGAGATTTTTGCAGGGGACAACATGGGAAACAGGTTCCCAGCACAACTCAGACAGGTCTCTTACAACCATTGGCCAAAGAAGGCCTAGCACACATCTCATTTTTACTCTAGTTTAACTGTTCCTGTGCCAGTAACCTGAAAAGCTCTTGATGGTACAATAGAGTGGGGGGGGGGCAGGGGGAAAACATCATTTAAGTATTTACTAAGCATCTGCTGCACATCATTGCTCACAAGTATGCTTATTCCAGTGACCCTAAATATGAATATATCAGTTGCATGGAAGAAACATCCCCCAAATATTGCAGCATTTGTAAAATAAGATTTTTAAGTGGGCCTTGGATACTCTAAAAGTCTTGGTAAGTTTCACTTACAAAAGTAGTCACAAGAAACATTAACTTCAAATAAAGCATGTTTCTTCTAATTTATGCACTTATGGATTATACCATTCTGCCCTTAGAATTTATGACTTAGCTACATACAACTCTGTTACAACACTTAACCGAGTGCTCAGGATGAGCTTCCAGGAATAAGCATACTGGATGGAATCTTTGCTTAAAGGGGGTCATTACATCATTACACATTGTACATAGAGATGTGTTGAGCAGTGTGCATTGGGGACACAGGGCTTTGAGCCTGTAATCCCTAGAAAAAAAGTGTGAGCCTAGAAAAGCTGTATAGCCAATGAAGAGAGGGGGGAAATTAGCAACTTCCTTACTTCTAACAGTGGATGATGAGGGAGACTGAAGGGTCTGGCGCAAAGTGTAAGGTTCATACCAATCTCCTGGACAATATTGTTTTGGTAAAATAAATAATATGATTTTCAAATTGTTTTGAGAGCTCATATTACAGGGAAACTGAGAAGCTGCACTCACTGATCATCTATGACATTCAAAATAAAACCTGTCTCATGTATTTCACCAAATCCAGTAGTCTCTCAATGAACCACAAGATGTTTAAAGTATGTCCCACACATTAATTTTCTTTTTCCACTTAGCAAATCAAAAGTCCACATGCTTGCTTCCTTTCAAGATTAAATTCAAAAACTGCAATGCTTGTTTTAACATGACAAAGAAAGGCTCAAACAAATCTTCAGTTTTCATTACTACAAGGGGTTTGGCTTGATGTGGATTACAACATAATTATAGCAGCAACCCACAAACACAATATCTGAAGTTAATTAAATCTTAATGCCACTTATCTTTCAGTTCCATAAAAACGTCACCAAGTGTCAAATATGCACGACTTAATCCAAACATACATGCAGATACCGGGGAATCTGAAGCAAAGTAGAACATGCTGGAAATACACAGTATGTCAGACATTTCAGGTTAAAGACCTCTCTTCAGAAATTTCTCTTTTCAGATGAAAGGTTACTGACCCAAAAAGTGACACCTCTCTCTTTTCATCCACACGGCCTGACCGGCTGAGTATTAACAGCTCCATCAGTTTTCAACCAAAAGTCGAACTGCAATAAATTCAACCTCCTCCCACACGCCAGTTTTCTACCACTGATTTCAGTTCAGAGCAAATGTGTGTAACACCTTAGTTACCTATATAAAAATGGCTTCTAACAGTAATGGCAGTAATATTCCAAGATTAATTTTAATCAGCAAAAATTGGTGAATCTTGAATACAAGTTAAACTGACCTCAACCTTGCTCCAATTTCTATCGCCAGGCTAATGAGAGCCTATGGCGACCCATTTCCTGGCACATCCGAACCGACTCACAATTAGATAGCCTACGGGGGTTTGCGAGCACAGAGCTTTGGAGCCTCTGCGCCATGGGGGGCAGGTTGAGGGAGGCTTAAAAGTGAGGCTGAAGATTTCGAATAAAGTTTTACTTCGACTGCAGTTACCGACTCAGTGTCGTAATTTTAGCGCTGTGTGTAGCACACCACTACAAGCCGACATTGATGTTATTGAGACATTGGTTGTTTGATATTAAGTCACCAGCTGTTTTGAGGCTTTGGAAAATTCCCCACTTCCATTAGAGTATTGTGTTTCAATAAGTTCACAATGATGAATTATTAAATGTAATATGGACAATTCTTCATTTTCTTTCCTCCTCAATTTTGTTCTACAATTTAACTTCTTGATATAATCTGTTCTAGTCTTTTAATTTGAAACCACTTTATATACTATGCTTCCTGGAAGTGTAAGTAACTTTGGAAATTTAACATTGACTTGATTAAAGGCTGGTTCCAAATGAGTTATATTTTAACAGTATCCCAGTCCAAACAAAACATAATTGTCCTATTAAATAAAGTGATTATTTGGTGACAAACCTCATTAATGCCACTAGCAGTGTGGTCAAAAAGGAACTATAAATAGATCAGAAATTATAGTGCATATTTGCAGACTATGTATTAAAAATAAGCAATATCACAATTTAATTCATTGTTATTCTGCTATTTTTATGCATACATTAACTGAGTGCCACTTTATACATAGCCATTCACGGAAAGAAACAAGATGAGAGCCCATTATGGGTCACTATACTTGTTCAGGTTCTTCAAATAGCCATCTAAATCTAACTAGACCAACTCCTGTGATTTTTGAGCACCTCTTTGGCTGCACAGCTAGTAAAATGAATGCCTCACAGGTTCAACTTTGGCATCAAGAATATGCATGCTCTATGTGCGACTGCTTGGATTCCCCCCCCCCCCCCCCCACCGAGGTGCTTAGTACCCTCCCACAAGGGTGGCAAGGTGGGGCAGCTGTTAAAGTAATACTATTACGGTGCCAGAGATCTGGGTTCAATTTTGCCGATGCCTTTGAAGTGTTTTATGTTTTGCCTCGGACGCACTGGTTTCCTCCTACATTCCAAAGATGTACAGGCTGGTAGGCTACTTTGTCACGTGGGTCTAATTGGGCAACAGGAGCTCACTGGGCTGGAAGGGCTTGTTACTACTGTCCAAAATAAAATAAAGATCATAAGTAGTTGTGGGTTGGTCAGGTAACTGTCCACAATAAAACTGGCCTTCATGTGTAAATGCATGTTAAGAGTTTGCAGGGAGCCTATGAGAATATGGAGAGAATGTTTCAAAGAAATGAGACTGAAACAGGACTAGTGTGAATAGGTGATTTATAGTCACCTAAATGGGCTAAAGCATTTGTTTCTGTGCAGTTATTTCCCTAGGATTCTATCTCTCACTGGTTGCATCTGCTGCAAAAACAATCTCAGTTGTCAATTTCTCTACATAATGAGGCTTTTCATCCCCGGTGTCCATAAGACATAGGACCAGAATTAGGCCATTCAACTCAACGAGTCTGCTTCAGTATTCCATCATGGCTGGTCCCAGATCCCACTCTACCCATACACCTGACTTCTCGCCATATCTTTTGATGCCCTGACAATTGGGAAACAATCAATTTTTGCTTTAAATATACCCATGGACTTGGTCTCCTCCACAGTCTGTGCCAGAGCATTCCACAGACTAAAAGAATTCCTCCTTACCTCTGTTCTAAAGGGCCACCCCTCAATTTTGAGGTGGTGTCCTCTAGTTCTGGACATCCCCAGCAGAGGAAACATCCTCTCCACATCCCCTTTATCTAGTCCTTTCAAAATTCGGTAAGCTTCAATGAGATCGCCCTCCCCTGGATTCTTCTAAATTCCAGTGAGTACACACCCAAACCCAAAGCTGCTAAACACTCGTCATATGTTAACCATTTCATTCCTGGAATCATCCTTGAGAACCTCTTCTGGACTCTCTCTCCAATAACAACCCATCCTTTGAAATATGGGGTCCAAAACTGTTGACAATATTTCAAGCGCTGACTGATAGATGTCTTGTAAAGCCTCAGCATTATCTCATTGTTTTTTGTATTCTATTCCTCTTGAAATGAATGCCAACAGTGAATTTGCCTTCTTTACCACAGACTCAATCTGTAAAATAACTTTCTGGGAGTCCTGAACGAGGACTGCCAGTCCCTTTGCATCCCTGATGCTTGAATTTTCTCCCTATTTAAATAATAGTCTGCATTTAAGTTCCTTTCACCAAAATGCATTATCATACATTTCCCAACACTATTCCATCTGCTACCTTTTTGCCCATTGTTCCAATACTGACCCCTGAGGAATGCCACTCGTCACGGGCAGCCAAACAGAAAAGGCCCCTTTATTCCCACTCGCTGCCCCCTGCCTGCCAGCTATTCCTCTATCCATGCCAGTATCTCTCCTACAGTGCCGCAGGATTTTAACTTAAGCAGCCTCATGTGTGGAATCTTATCAAATGCCTTCTGAAAATTCAAGTAATTGACATGCACTGCGTCTCCTTTGTCCACCCTGCTTGTTACTTTCTCAATGAACTCCAACAGATTTGTCAGGCAAGATTTCCCTTTACAGAAACCATGCTGACCGACTTATTTTATCATTAGTCTTCAAGTAGCCCGAAACTTAATGATGGACTCCAACACTTTCCCAAGCACTGGTTAGGTTAACTGGCCTATAATTTCCTTCCTTTGCCTTCTTCCCTTCTTAAAAAAACGGAGTGACTCTTGCAACTTTCCAGTCCTCCACAGACATGCCAGAATCAAGTGATTCTTTCAATCTCATAACCAATGCATCTGCTATCTCTTCAGCAACCTGTTTCAGAACTCTGGGATGTAGTCCATCTGGTCCAGATGATTTATCTACCTTAAGATCTTTCAGTTTGCTTGGCACTGTTTCCTTTGTAATAGCAATAGCAATCACTCCTGCTCCCTGATACCCCTGGAAATGTGGCACATTGCTAGTGTCTTCCACAGTGAAGACAGATGCAGAGTACCCATTAAGCACATCTGCCATTTCTTTGACCCCCATTATTGCCTCAGCAGCATTATTTTCCAGTGCTCCACTATTAAGAGAAGATGGCAGCACGACGCAGCACGCAGCGGCCACTCCGGGATGAATATCTGTCAAGTAGGATGCCGTGTACAATCCTGATTTGATGGAGACGGATGCGAGAAGCACGGAGGAACATCTGGTGAAACTTCTGACAAGCCCGTTTCGCTGCCGCTGCTACTGTGTGATCGAGAAATCTCTGGAGAGGAAGGCCCCGAATCCTTGGCTTTGCCTGTTGCTTGGCGGCCGGGGCCGGGGTCGAAGCGCTCGGCAGAGATGGTGCTCGGTGTCGGCGGGCTGGTCGGAGGCTCGAAGTTTTCAGACGGACTCAGAGTTGGCTGTGGTCGGGTGCTTCCAGGGTGCTGCTTTGGCAAGTTTGCGGCGCTGGAGGTTCATGGCAGGAAGAGTTTTTCTTCCTTCTACCATCTGCGTGAGATGATGGGCTGTCGGGGACTTTGAGACATTTTTTTAAACCGTGCCCATGGTCTGCTCTTTATCAAATTACGGTATTGCTTTGCACTGTTGTAACTATATGTTATAATTATGTGGCAACATGAGTGAATCTGCAGATGCTGGAAATAACTAAAAACACAAAATGGTGGCAGAACTCAGCAGGCCAGACTGCATCTATGGGAAGAGGTAGTGACGACGTTTCGGGCCGAAACCCTTCATCAGGAGTGAAGTAACATGGGATGGTCGACCCGAAACGTCGTCACTACCTCCTCCCATAGATGCTGTCTGGCCTGCTGAGTTCTGCCACCATTTTGTGTTTTTAGTTATAATTATGTGGTTTTTGTCAGTTAGTCTTGGTCTCTCGTGTTTTTGTGATATCATACTGGAGGAACATTGTATCATTTTTTAATGCATGCATTACTAAATGACAATGAGGACTGAGTGTCTTCATAATCTTTAAAAAAAACTCTCACCCTTTTACTTGCGATATAACTAAAAACTTCTGGTATCCTGCTTTATATTATTGGCTAGTTTGTCCATATATTTCCATTCTTACAGCTTTTTTTAGTTGTCTTTTTTTGGGATTTTAAAAGTTTGCAATCACTTTTGCTTCATTATATGCCCTTTGCCCGACTTCTTGCATTCCTTAAGTTCCCTTGTCAGCCCCTGTTGCCTACCCCTGCTATATGAAAACAACTACTTCTTTGTAACATATCTATCCTGCACCTTGCAATTATTCCCAGAAACTTCAGCCACCTGTGCTCTGCTATCATCCTCGCTAATATACCCCTCCAATCTACCTGGGCAAGCTTCTCTCCCATGCCTCTGTAATTCCCTTTATTCCACTGTGATACTGATAAATATGACTTACACTTCTCCCTCTCAAATGGCAGAACAAATTCAATCATATTATGATCACTCCTTCCTAAGGGTTCCCTTACATTAAGCTCCCTAATAAAATTTAGAAACATAGAAAACCTGCAGCACAATATAGGTCCTTCAGCCCACAAAGCTGTGACGAGCATGTCCTTACCTTAGAAATTACTGCAGGTTACCCACAGCCCTCTGTTTTTCTAAGTTCCATGTACCTATCCAGGAGTCTCTTAAAAGACCTTATTATATGCAACTCCAACGCAAATTTACTAATCCATCCCTCCCCTTCTTCATCCAGATCATTTATAAAAACCACAAAGAGTAAGGGGTCCCAGAACAGATCCCTGAGGCACACCACTGGTGACCGAACTCCATGCAGAATATGACCCGTCTACAAATGCTCTTTGCCTTCTGTGGGCAAGCCAGTTCTGGATCCACAAAGCCTCCAAAGTCTCCTTGGATCCCATGCCTCCTTACTTTCTCAATAAGCCTTGCATGGGGTACTTTATTAAATGCCTTGCTGAAATCCATATACACTACATCTACTGCTCTTCCTTCATCAATGTGTTTAGTCACATCCTCAAAAAATAAAATAAAATTCAGTCAGGCTTGTAAGGCATAACCTGCCTTTGACAAAGCCATACTGACTACTCCTGATCATATTATGCCTCTCCAAATATTTATAAATCCTGCCTCTCAGGATCTTCTCCATCAAATTACCAACCACTGAAGTAAGACTCACTGGTCTGTAACTTTCTGGGCTATCTCTACTCCTTTTCTTGAATAAGGGAACAACAGCTGCAACCTGCCAATCCCCCAGAACCTGTCCTGCCTCCATTGATGATGCAAAGGTCATTGCCAGAGGCTCACCAATCTCCCCCCTCACCTCCCACAGTTGCCTGGGGTACATCTCATCCAGTCTTGGTGGCTCATCGAACTAGATGCTTTCCAAAAGCTCCAGCACATTCTCTTCCTGAATATCAATATGCTCAAGCTTTTCAGTCCGCTGTAAGTCACTCTGACAGTTGCCAAGATCCTTCTCCATAATGAATACTTTGCTTCAGTACTCATTAAGTACCTCTGCTATCTCCTCCGGTCCCATACACACTTTTCCACTGTCACACTTGAGTGGTCCTATTCTCTCACATCTTATCCTCTTGCTCTTCACGTACTTGTAGAATGCCTTGGTACTTTCCTTAATCCTCTCCACCAAGGCTTTCTCATGGCTCTTTCTAGCTCTTCCAATTTTATTCTTAAACTCCTTCCTGCTAGCCACGTAATCTTCCAGATCTCTATCATTACCTTGTTTGGATTATTGCACAACACCCAACCTCAGATAGCCTTTCCCCGAGCAGCACAAGCTGCTCTAAAAAGTCATCTCACATGCATTCAACAAATTGTCTCTCTTGCGATCAGACACCAATCTGATTTTCCCAATCCCCTTGCATACAGAAGTCCCCCATTGCAATTGGGACATTATCCTTATTACATGCCCTTTCCAGCTCTCTTCAAAATCTCAACCCCACACCTTGGCTACAACTTGGAGGCCTATATATTATTCACTTTTTTTTTTAACCCTTGCAGTTTCTTAACTCTGCCCTCAAAGATTCAATATTATCTGATCCTATGTCACTACTTTCTGGAAATGTAACTCCATCTCTTACCAAGACAGTCACACCACCACCTATGTCTTCCTGCCTGTCCTTTCAATACAAAGTACATCCTTTGTTATTAAGCTCCCAGCTATGACCTTCTTTCATCTAGACTCAGTGATGCCCACAACGTCATACCAACCAATCTCTAACTGTGCCACAAGTTCATCCACCTTATTCTGAATGCTATGTGCATTTAAATACAGTACCTTCAGTCAGGCATTCTTTGCCTTTTTGAATTTTGTCTCTGTGGTACAATTCAACTCTTTGCTCTGTCAGCATTTGTACCCAATCATTGGGCTTGCCCTTCTTTACATTCATATTACACCCATCATCTACTTGTAAACCTGCTGGCTCATCCTCAACTCTATCATACTGGTTCCCATTCCCCCCCCCCCCCCACCCCATTTAGCTTTAACAAACCTGCCTGCAAGGATATTGGCTCCCTTTGGATTCAAGTGCAACTGTCCCTTTTGTACAGGTCACACCTGTCCCAGAAGAGGTCCCATGATCCAGAAATCTGAATTCCTGCCCCTGCTCTAATTCTGCAGCCATTCCAGTCAAGATTCTCTGGAACCCCACCAAGGTCTTAAGGTCTTTCCTAAAGTAACATCCCCAAAACTGACCCAAAAACTCTATCTGTGCCCTACTCTGACCTGTTGGGATTGAGTTATTTGTTTCATACATCATATCCCAGTTTATAAAAATCAAACTGCACTTGCAAATTAATACTGTCCCACAACTTGCCCTGCAACCTTTAAAAAATAAGCACATCTTGTGTTCCAACTCTTCTAACATTGTTGCATTTCAATTTATTCTCATCATTTTTCTACCAATACACGCTTATCACATTTCACCAGATTGACTGCAATCTGCATTATTTTCCAGTCCATCGTCACCCCCTTAATTCTCTTATTTGCTTATCATGCTTTTGAGGTATATGTCGTCTGCAAAAGTATGTTTTCATAGAACGAAGTTAATGTCACTTTTCCACACCCTGAAGAATAGAGTACACTGAAAACAAATTTGGTCTTGTTTTCTGCTAGCTGTCCCTTTGTCCATTTTAATCCCAAAGGCTCCCATTAACCACAAATACTGTATATTATGTGATATTCTTTCAAAAGCTCTTTGCCTTGTTTTTTGTAGTCAGTTAGCCTACTTCCTTTACCTCATTTATTTTCCCTTTCAGTTCACTTTGTTCTTTGAACTGGCATTTTCCTAGATTCAGAGTCTAGCATATGCCACAGTACAATTTTTAAAATTAGCACGAATAGTAATTGCTAACTGCCCATGATGCAACGAGAGTAAATTCAGGTATATAGACTGAAACAAAGTTCACATCTGTGCAAAAAATAACAAAACGGAAACTAGTATTTAATGCAGTGTGGTTTTAAAACTTAACAATGGCAGACTGTCCAGGGAACACAACTTTAATTTCAGTGTAAAGTCAAGATTTCATCACTTGTCTGAAATCAAAAGCAAATATCAAAAAAAATCTTTTAAAAAGTTGTGAAAAATGTTTATATACAGAGTAATTCAGTATTTTCATTGTAAACCTCTTACAGCTTTTCAATGTTAAACAGCACATGAGCAGGGCATGATGTTAGACCACCAGAACCACTTATCACTAACAAACCCATCCCTATTTTAATCGCATTGAACTAGCCGGTGGAGCATTGAGCTGGCTTTATTTTAGGTACAGTACATTCCTTCCATGGATACAGACCACCAGCCAGACCATACTCTCTT
This sequence comes from Hypanus sabinus, assembly GCF_030144855.1. Taxonomy (NCBI): domain Eukaryota; kingdom Metazoa; phylum Chordata; class Chondrichthyes; order Myliobatiformes; family Dasyatidae; genus Hypanus; species Hypanus sabinus. Next base: position 39,335,066 of record NC_082730.1, on the reverse strand, counting down.
CTCACTGCTGCCCTTGGGAAGAAGTTACAGGAGACTTAGTACCAGGTTTAGAAACAGTTACAACTTTCAATAATCAAGCTCCTGAACTGTTGTGGACTTCACTCACCTCAAATCTGAGATGACTCCACTACCTACGGACTCACTTTCAAGAACTCTATAACTCATGTCCTCAGTATTATTATATTTTTCTATTTGCACCTATTGTCTTCTTTTGCACAGTTTGCTTGCCACTCTTTGTGTAGTTTTACATTGTTTCTATTGTACTTTTTTTTTGATCTACTGTGAAAGCACTCCAAAAACTGATTCTCAGTGTAATATGCAAACACAAGGAAATCTGCAGATGCTGGAAATTCAAACAACAACACACACAAAATGCTGGTGGAACACAGCAGGCCAGGCAGCATCTACAGGAAGAAGCGCTGTCGACATTTTGGGCCGAGACCCTTCGTCAGGACTAACAGAAAGGAAAGATAGAAAGAGATCTGAAAGTAGTGGGGGGAGGGGGAAATGCGAAATGATAGGAGAAGACCGGAGGGGGTGGGATGAAGCTACGAGCTAGAAAGGTGATTGGCGAAAGTGATACAGGGCTGGAGAAGGGAAAGGATCATGGGACGGGAGGCCTTAGGAGAAAGAAAGGTGGGGGGGAAGCACCAGAGGGAGATGGAGAACAGGCAAACAACTAAATATGTCAGGGATGGGGTAAGAAGGGGAGGAGGGGCATTAACAGAAGTTAGAGAAGTCAATGTTCATGCCATCAGGTTGGAGGCTACCCAGCCGGTATATAAGGTGTTGATCCTCCAACCTGAGTTTGGGTTCATTTTGACAATAGAGGAAGCCATGGATAGACATATCAGAATGGGAATTATATAATAAACTTGTGTTGACATTTGGGTAGAACAGGAATATGCAAATTATGGTCACTTTCATTCCTTTAGAATGCAAGGAAAGAAGTGTTGATTATGAGGGAACACAATCATTGAAACAATAAAGTTGTAAAATTATAATTTAGAAGCAGCAAAACAGTACTTAAAATGATGAAGTTTGCTTCAGAACATCACAGCTAAAGAACTGCATTCATTAATGTCATATCGTGGAAGAAAAATTACGAGGAAAACTGAATTTTGAAATAAATTTTGTTGTCAAGCTTGACCAGCTAATTTTTGCTCAAGGGTGACATGAGGAGAAGCTGATGCTGCCTTGCCTATGCTAGCTAACAATAATGAGTAATAGATCATGTCACTAAAGAGGTATTGTTAGCCTTTGTCCAAGACTGTCCAGTAAATAGAGGAACTAAATGTACACGTAGAGTTCTTATTTAGTGTAGTGCACAGGAACATTTGTAAACTGGCTGATACCCAACAAATGCTTCCTGAAATTACAGACTAAATATGCTTGGCTGTTCTGTTGCCCAAAATTTACTGTATATATTTAGGATGCAACTTGACATTGGTCGGATTCGTAAGGCAATAGTCACTTATTAAAGGGTTAACCTTATATCAAGGTCTGAGTCTTCATTTCTGCTTGATAATGGGGTAAATCTCCTACAGTAAAATACAGTAAAAAGGGCAAGTTCTACACATATAGAAGTCAGATTTTTCTTTATATTCTTTGATATCCTCTGAGACCCTAACAAGGCTTTGTACTGTATTACAAGTTCATCAAAGGATAATCCCATGAAAAATACTGCACATTGTACTGAGTGTTAATAAACCATGCAGCAATGTTGATAAAATAGTAGGTTGCTGATAAAATTATCTAAAGAACCAAAAGTCTTCAGAAACAGTCAAAGTCAAGCATAAAAAGTACAACTTTGCTTACCAACAGCAGAAATGTTTCCAGGAATACTTACATTTAACTAATGTAACTTCTGTAGAACACCAACAAAAACAGCATACTAGATTTCTACCTTACCATCTGGTGGCCAATTTACTGAAAGTGGCAGGAATATTCTATTTATTGAATTGCTTTTAAGGCGAACTATAAATAAAAAAAAATTGTGCAGATAATATTGTGCAAAGTGATGGTAAGGGAAATACACAGACTACTCTTGTAAATGCTGGATTAGCACTTAAAGGCATTCGGTCACAAACCCTCTGTTACGTACTCGTGACACATGACGGTGGTACCCTTGTCACGTGACTGGGGTTCAAGCTATACTGGACTTGAGGTGATGGTCTTGTGATGGCGGAGTGACGTCATTTTCCCACCAGTAGAGATCATGTGACAGGTTATAAAAGGAAGACCCCACCCTGTGAGGAGGGGCAGTTCGTGGCTGGATTTGCCAAGTTGACTTCATGCCACTGCGTGATTTAGTTGAAGGATTAAGTTTTTATCTAATGCCTAAAGTTTAAAAGGTCATTGCCAGCAGGTTCTTTACAATTCTGCTAGTTTGAGAATCAGTGGAGAGTGAAGATCGAAGTTCAGGAGTTAAAGATCGAGGAGAATCGCTTTCTACGGTGAAACAGGTTCGGCCTTTGTTTGATCCTTATTTGGAAGGATTTCGTTGACTATTCTCGCGTTAATCCCTGGGATTACCAGAAAGGATTGAGGATAGTGAGGAAGGAAAGGTCAGTGCCTTTAAGGTGTTCCGTTTCGTAAATTCTTCGTGGGAAAAGTTCGACGTCAGGGATCCAAGCAAAGCGAAGTGAAAGAGAATTTAAATCGTCTTATAAAGTCTCTCCTTTTAAATGGACTGTGAGCATATCAAACTTCTGGCAATAAGACTTTAAAGAACTGTTTTTGCAATATCGCTTTAAGAACTGTTTGGGCTGCCGCACCGCAGTTGTTTCCGGTTACGTTAGTGTTTTACTTTTGGGGGGTTTGTTTTCTGTGTTTAATAAACGTGTTGTTTGTTATAAAAAAAACCCTTGCCAAACTCATATATTTATTGTTGCCTGAATACATAACACCTCAAAGAATTAGCTTTCTGTTGTGCAGTAGTGCTTTATAAAGGAGTTGGTGGAACTTGAACTTTCTATTCTTGCCGAAAGAAAATGTTTGAGGCTCACCTCTGGAAATGAAAACCAACCTGCATCTGCCTATTTCGTTGCAAAATAAATCACATCACAATAGAAGTTGGATCACATTCTTTAACAAAATTTCCACCCAAGAACTGGGTGGAAAGCAGTTGTAAAAAGAAAATATATATTCCTTCCTCTGACTTTGCATGGGAATAAGCAAAGTCAATATTGATAAGGAAATGTCTGTGAATTTATAAAAAGGTTTGAATCAGTTTAAGCTCTAGAGCATACAGTCACTCTAAAATGAGTGGGAAATTAAAGGTCTAGTTATAGAGTAGGAAACAAACAGAATTTGTCAAAATATAGTACAGGAATGGCAACGAGATGTTCTCCCACAGATCCAGGAAGCCAGGTTTGTACCTGTCTTATAGGCATGTCTGTACAGAGTTTGCACATTCTCCCTTTGAATGGTTGGTTTGTCCCAGATACCTTGGCTTCCTCCCATTTTTCAAAGGTGCACTGATTGGATAATACTAAAAATTATCACTGGTGTAGAGTTGCTGGCAAAAAATATCAAAGAACAGGTGTTGGCTACATGGGTGTGAAGTTGTTGCAAGAGGATTAGAAATAAAAGATAGGGAAGTGGAGGAAATGGGTTTGTCCCCTCAACGCTTGGAGAGATCCAACCAGCTAAGTCATCCCTATCTGCGTCATTATAAGATTTTAAGGAATAGATGACAAAGTCACTTTACCCTAATGGCCAAAGGTTGTAAGAGTCCAAAAAGAGCCTATAAAGGAGGACTTGGAAAGATTAATAGACAAAGTAGCAGATGGAATACAGTGTACGGCCATGTACTTTGGTAGAAGGGGTAAAGGTGTACACCAATTTCTAAATAGGGAGAAAATTCTGAAATCAGAGATGCAAAGGGACTTGTGAGTCCTTGCGCAGGATTTTCTAAAGGTTAATTTGCAGGCTGAGTCGATGGTAGGGAAGACAATGGCATTGTTAGCATTCTTTGAGAGGCCTAGAATATAAAGCAAGGACCTAGTGCTGAGGCTTTCAGGCATTGCTCAGACTGCGCTTGAAGCACTGTGAGCAATTTTGAGCCTCGTATCTAAGATGTGTTCGTATCGGTGAGGGTGCAGAGGAAGTTCACAAGAAGGATTTTAGGAGTGAAAGGGTTATTGCATGAGGAGCATTTGATGGCTCTGGGCCTGTACTCATTGGAGTTTAGAAGAATGAAAGTGTGGTGAACTACATATACCTGCCTGGACATGCCCTTTGCTGACTGCTCCTGTGGCTCCTCCCACAGACCCCTGTATAAAGGCGATCAAGGCCTGAGCCCGGCCTCTTAGTCTCCAGGATGTAGTATGGTGGTCAACCACTGCTTGTTCCTTCTTCCAGTCAATAAAAGCTGATATCTCGCCTTACGTCTCAGAGTGAGTTATTGATGGTGCATCAGAGAGGGAATCTCATTGAAACCTATTGAATGCTGATAGCCTAAGCAGAGTGGACATGGAGAGGATGTTTCCTAGAGTGGGGGAGTCTAGGATCAGAGGTCCCAGCCTCAGAATGTCCCTTGAGAACAGAGATGAGGAAGAATTACTTTTAGCGAGAAGGTGGTGAATTTGTGGAGTTTATTGCTGCATACCGCTGTGGAGACCAAGTCATTGGTTATCATTTTTAAGTGAAGGTTCAAAGATTCTTAATTAGTAAGGGCATCGAAGTTTACAGGGTGAAGACAGCAGAATAGGGTTGAGAGTGATAATACATCAGCCACAAATGAATGGCAGAGCAAGCTTGATGGGCCAAATGGCCTGATTCTGCTCTTGTGTCTTATGCTCTTAATAGGCACCATTGAATTTCATAGGTATGGGAGTGAAATTAGCTGAAGCTCCCACTAATCAGGAAAACAGGGAGTGACTGAACAGGGTTTTAAAACCAATTGACTCATCAGTAAATATTCATTAGAAAAGCAATGGATGAACTATTTGACACTGTCCTCAAGTGACATTTAAACAACAGCTTATCAATCTTTGACTCCAGACCTCATCCTAACCAAGTTGAATTTGAAAGGACAGCATGAGGACATCTGAACAAATGAGGCACACGTGTGCAAAATTAACTCAATGAGAATCAAAGAGGCGGTTCTCACTGGCTGGAACCATACCTCACGCAAAGAAAAATGGGACTGGTTGCTGCGAACCAGTCATCTCAGCCCCAGGACTCTGTGCAAAAAGCTCCATGGAGAAGTGACCAAGGTCCAAGTAATGCTTCAAAATCTCTTTCCGTCACATGTTCAGAAGTGAAGAAATCAGAAAACAAACACAGGTTGCTCAATTTAATCCACAACTCTTCCTGCATACTGTTCAGGCTTGAGTTAGTATCTTTCAGGCACAATCTTTGCTGGAGAAATGACCAAGAGAGAGCTTAACTTCCACACTGATATTTAATGCATTACCAGTGTTACACCCTTCAGCATCACCATTGCCTAGAAACTTCAATGGGCCAGCCACACAATTTATGTGGTTTCAAGAGCAGAGAATATTCTGTGGCGAGGAATTAACTTCCTTTTCCCCAGTGCTTTTCTTAAAGTGCACTGACACACTTTCCAAACGTTTGGATGAGATTTACACCATCCAGGATGCTGTGGACTTGCATGACTGGAACCCAATCCAACACTCCCTCATGTACTTCCTCCATAAGTACACTGTCATTGCAGTAAAATTTGCAGAATGCATTGCAGAGTATTACTAATGCTCTTGAGACAGCTCCCTTCTTAGATCTGTGGTGAACTACATATACCTGTCTGGACACGCCCTCTGCTGACTGCTCCTGTGGCTCCTCCCACAGACCCTGGTATAAAGGCGATTGAGGCCGAAGCCCGGCCTCTCAGTCTCCAGGATGTAGTATGGTGGTCACTCACTGCTTGTTCCTTCTTTGAATCAATAAAAGCCGATATCTCGCCTTTATGTCTCAGAGTGAGTTATTGATGGTGCATCAAGATCCAAAGTCTCAACCATCCAGAACATGGGCAAAAATGCATGACTCACAACCCTTTTTCAATGACACACCATCCAGACCAAACATGTCATCAATACTTCATCAACGGTGGCTTGAAACGTGGGAGCCACCACATTCTACACCTCTCTTACAGACAACAAAGGTTCACGAAGTTGAATCACTGTCCAAGTGAAATTAGCAACAGGCAATAAAGTGCGGCCTTGACACCAACAGCCATATCCCATGTGCACGTATAAATAATGAAAGCTCTGGGGTACTATGAAAATTAAATGACAAAGGCATAGTAAATTTGTGATAAAATAACCCCAAGCATCAGAGCAGATTTGACAGATGGTCATAAACACAAGAGATTCTGCAGATATTGGATATTCAGGGTAACACACACAAAATGCTGGAGGAACTCAGCAGTCAGACAGCATCTATGAAAAGGAAGAAACAGTCAATGTTTTGGGCCAAGACCCTTCATCAGGACTGGCAACCATGAGGGAGGAAGAATAATAACGTGAGGGGGTAGGGGGGAAGGAGTACAAGCTAGAAAGTGAAAGCATGTAGAGGAGGGGAGAAGCTGTGAGGTGGAAAAGCTTAAAGGGCTGGAGGAGGAATCTGATGGAGAAAGAAAAAAAAAAGTCCTCACAGGGATATGACAGGCAGGTGAGAAGAGGCAAGTGGGGAGCCAGAGTGGAAAATGGAGGAAGAGAGAAAGGGGATGAGGAAAAATTACTTGAAGTCATAGAAAACAATGTTCTTGCCATCAAATAGTCTAGTTTTGATTTCTCTCAGATTATTCATGTAGTCATTAGCCATTTTACTAGCTACACGTGTTCATTAATGCAAATATCTAATCAGCCAAACACTTAGCAGCAATTCAATGCGTAAAGGCATGCAGACGTTGTCTAGAGGTTCTGTTGTTGTTCAGACCAAGCATCAGAATGCGGAAGAAATTCTGACCGTGGTTTGATATCTCAGTAACTGCTGATCTCCTGAGAATTTACACACACCAGTCCACAACTTACAAATTTGTGGAAGAAAACATTTAGTGAGTGGTAGTTCTGTGGGGGGTGGGGGGGAGGGAGAACACCTTGGGAGTCCTTGTGCAGGATTCCCTAAAGGTTAATTTGCAGTTTGAGACTGTGGTAAGGAAGGAAAATGCAATGTTAGAATTTATTTCAAGACGACTAGAATATAAAAGCAAGGATGTAACATTGAGACTTCATAAAGCAGTGGTATTGCCTCACTTGGAGTATTGAGAGCAGATTTAGCCCCCTTATCTTAGAAAGGATGTGCTGAAACTGGAGAGGGTTTAAAGGAGGTTCATGAAAATGTTTCCAGGATTGAATGGCTAGTCTTAAATGAAGTATTTGATAGCTTTCGGCCTGTATTTATTAGAATTCAGAAGAGAGAGGGGTGACCCAATTGAAAACTATCAAACTGTGAAAGGTCTTCATAGAGAGGATGTGAAGAGAATGTTTCTGGTGGTGGGAGAGTCTAAGGCCAGAGGACACAGCCTCAGAATAGAGGGGTGTCCTTTTACAGCAGAGATGAAGAGGAATTTCTTTAGCCAGAGAGTGGCAAATCTGTGGAAATCTTTGCCACAGGCAGCTGTGGAGGTCAAGTCTTTATGTATATTTAAATCAGAAGCTGACAGATACTTGATTGGTCAGGTCATGAAGGGATATGGAGAGAAGGCAGGAGATTATGGCAAAGAGGAAATTTGGATCAGCCATGATGAAATGGCAGAGAAGACTCAATGAGCCAAATGGCCTAATACTGCTCCTTTACCTTCTGGTCTTGTTAATAAGATAGTACTGAGAAGGATGGCCTAACTGGCTCAAGGTGACAGGAAAGAAACAATAATTCAAATAACCATGTGATGCAACAGTGGTGTGCAGACAAACGGCTCTGAATGCACGCCATCCACTTAGAATGGGTGGGTTACAGCAGCAGCGGATCACAAACATACACTCAGTGGCCACAGGAGGTAGCTAATAAAGTGGCCACTGAACGTAAATACTGTAGCCTTGCGATGTTTCTGAAAAACACTGAAGATCTTTTGCTGGAAGAAAATTAACTGTGGTGATATTACTTTATGATAGCTCAGTAATAAGAAATATAGGTGGTGTTCATGAATTTATGTCTATCAAAACAGCTTTAGTGATGATTAACGTTCTGAACCTATTCCATCTTACAACATTCACCTGATGAGTTTAACTGACGTCACAAATCCAATTCATGCTTTGATTGTTGTTCTAAAAACAAAAATTCTTAAGTTTTGATTTCATAAAAGCTAAAGCATGGTGAAGAACTGAAATTGAAAGCTAGATGATTTAATATTTTGAAAATATCTTGTCAGTTATAATGCAGCAATTTCATGTGAGAATGGAAGCAGTTAAAAACTGGCTCTGCTTCTTCATCACATTAAAAAGCATATTCTTTGACATTATTACTATATTTATGTTTTTGGTAAATTCTGTCGTGACGGAATTGTGAAACTGGGACAAGAAACACTACGCAAAACTAAAAGCCAACTAAATAACTTCCCAGTGCTTAGAACTGGATAATACAACCTCCACTTTCCAATGACTTCCTTACTAAAATAAATCTTATGAAAAAGCAGTAATTACTTTAATTTAGCTATACCATTTTTGATATACATTTAAATAGCCAGGAATACAAAAATAAAAAGACAATTATTTGCTGATGGTGTTGATTCTAATATTGTAATCAAGAAAAACTTGTATGTAATTGAATAATCTCTGCTACTTAATTATTTTGAAATCATTTCCTTCATAAATCTTGAGAAAACCATAACTACAAGAAATTCTGCAGATTTTTGAAATCCAAAGTAACACACACAAAATATTGGAGGAACTCAGTAGGTGAGGCATTTGAGGAAATTAATAAACAGTAAACATTACGGGCCACGATCCTCCTTCAAAACTGGAAAGGAAGGCGGAAGATGCCAGAAAAAGAAGGAAAGGAGACTAGCTAGAAGGTGATAGGTGAAGCCAGGTTGGTAAGCCAGGCAGCATCTACGGAAAAAAAATTACAATTGATGACAGCCTTCAACAGGACTGCTGAACTATTTTCCATAGATGTTGCCTGGCCTGCCGAGTTCCTCCAGCATTTTGTGTGTCTGCGTGCGTTGCTTAGATTTCCAGCATCTCCAGATTTTCTTATTCATACACAATGTACTATTTTCCAATCATGGGCAACGGCTTAGTTAATCGTGATTCATTATAATTCTATGTGTTATTATTTGGTCAATGAATTCTAGCTGCGATGACCCTTGTGATCACACTGCAGTTTTCATAAAACTCCTTGTTCTCAAAAGAACAAGGAGAATGTAGGCAAGTTCAGTACAGTTAGTTTCAACAGCCAAATGAAATTAATCACATTTTTGAGCCTGGTTGTATCACCATTGCTTGCCTGTTCATGTGTGTGTCTGAATGCCTCTTAAACACTTATCTTAGTACAAGATGATAAGAGGCATAGATCGAGTGGAGAGTCAGAGATTTTTCCCCAGGGTGGAATATGGCTAATATGAAGGGGCAAAATTTTAAGGTGATTGGAGCAAAGTACAAGGGGAATGTCAGAGATACTTTTTAAAAAAAAATAGAGTGGGAGGGGAAAGTCCCCACCCAATTCATGGCAGGATGCTGAACAGTACTGGTGTATTGAGGAACCTTTTTCCTGGTGTATAAATGTCAAATACCAGAGGACATGTATTTAAGGTGTGTCTGTGGGGCGGGGGAGCGTTTAAGATAGATGGGCAGGGCAAGATTTTTTCCCCATAGAAGACAGAGTGAGAGGTGCTTGGAGCAGGCTGCCAGGGTTAGCATGAATATCTAGAGAACAGAGAGAGGAATCACAAGATCTCGTTTAATTTCACACAGTTTGGCACGGACATTGACAGCCGGAAGTCAAGTGAAGTTTATTCTCATTTAACCATGTACATATATATAATGTATATAATATATAGAAATAAGACAACATTTCTTCAAATCAGGGTGTAAAGAACATAATTTTTGAAGGTAAGGGTAAAATCTGTGTATGAATCACACATAAATAACAAACTTAAGTGCATTAATATTAAATAGTGCAAGGTATGGAACAGATTAACCAGTGACACTTTGAATACAATATGCAGGAATACGGGAAGTTCGTATTCCTGAGGTGAAATGTTCACTATTACCTATCTGAGAAATTTATGACTTCCAGCTTCTTCATCACTAACTACCTAATGCTCACCAAATTGTATAAAAGTTCCCTAATACACCTTCCAGTTAGCTAAATATTTTCCATCATTAAGCAGAGATCATTTGGAATGATATCTGAATCTAGTATAAATTTGATCATTATTTTTGCATTTTGATAGTGTAACACATACAAGTACACTGACAAGAAACAATGACATTTTAATAAAAGTGTTAGATTTAAAGGGCAGTATTTAATGCTGCAAGTTTGATTAATATCTTGTTGTAGATTATATTCAGCTTCCAGGAGCAGCAACGTGCATTGAATGTTAACCTTGTTTACTGTCACACATTTAGTTTGTGAAAGCTGGCATAGAAAATGTATCTTTTTCAGAAGGTTTACCTTTTGCCTCAGAGTTCCTTGGCTCTTCACAGTAATACTTTGCATTCTATTTCCAAGGTCAACAACGTCTTTTTGCCCATTTGACCCTTCTGTGCAACAAAAGGAAGAAAAAAACATTTCAAAACATTAATTTCAAATGCAATTCTGCATATCACTTAAGTTGCTAATTATCATACAGTGGATACCAGAACACTGCAAATCCTTGATCTGGATCCTGGCAGTTAGTTAATTGTGTTAGCAATTGACAGCTAGAGGAATATAGTAAGTTAAAAACCTTAAACTCTAAACCAGGGGTCGATGAACCTTGGCTAATGGTAAGAACCCGTGGCTTAAAAAACACCTGATCTATATTTCATACATCAACCCTATACTATGTATACGCACGCGCTTCCATAATGGCTATTTGAATTTTTAAAAAGCCCATTAATATTTTGAAAGGCATTTGATAAAGTTTTGTATTGCCAGTATATTATCAATATTTATTTTTTTCTGTTACACGAGATTAAGAGAGCACATAAAAAATAGGAAACCTTTAAGAAGAAACTGAGCCGAACTTAACTACATTCACTGGGAGCTAATTATAAACGTTTCAAGAAATTAAACTATTTATGTAAACTTTATATTTTCAACACATTTTAATCTTTCAAAATATGATAATAGCGTGCTGATATTAACTTAAAACAATAATGCATTAGCAACCACGATGTAACTGCGGGAAAAAAAATGACAATTTAAAAAGGGAAGCTTTCAGTTTAGCTTTATAACCTGAGAGGATACAATTAAACAAGTAAAAGTGAACATAGAAAATGGTCCCTGTACCTCGTTTAATGGTCGACTGATGATTTTTCTTATTCTGCATCATCATGCGTACTTGGTTGTTAACTCTGCGTTCACTATCCACTCGGGCCAAAGAGCTTAACCTTCCGGGCGGCGGCAGAGCCAAAGTAGAATTATCCTGATTGTTAAATGATTGACCCGCTGTTACAGTCTTCATATAAGCCATTTTAGCAGATTTTTCCCCCCAGTAAACCTTCCACCCGCGAACAACAACTTCCCCTATTTGATTGTTCCGAATCCTTTGCAGTTTACAGCCGGTCTCTTCTCTTGTCGTTGTTGCTCTGCCCCGCCCTGTACCTGATTAACAAAAGTCCGGGTGGAGTTCAGTTTGGTGTGGTTAGCTGATTTGTCAATCATATGCAGGCCGGTAAAGAAGTTGTTTTCATTAGCTCATAAATAATGTAAAGGAAAACGCAAATTCAAAATCGGGGGAGAACAAGTAGACAATAACTTTCTTTTCACGTGAGTCTCGAGAAGCCGAAATCCAGAAGCTACTGCCCTGTTAGCCCGGGTGTTTTCGCAGGTTATTTAATTTTGTTTAAAACAGGTTAATTTCTCTGTTAAAACTTAACTTAATATGAATTTAGTTTTAACTCTAGTTTAACTACAATGACGGCCGTTTCTGGGCACCGCTACTGCTTTGAATTAACGCAAAAATGAATAGCTGTAACACGTATTTTCTCGAATAGTAATTAGTCAAAGTGACATTCATATTATATCAAATCATAGCTATCAAATACTAGTTATAATTTCATTAAAAGTCGATTTATTTATTAATGATCAATCCCATTTTAAAGCTGTTGGTCTCTCTCTTATTGTAATGAGCTATTGAATTGAGTGTACATTCCATTGAAATTACTCAGGTTGCTGGGTTCTATCAGAAACCACTTGTCATCTAGGTAAGTACACAATGCTGAAGTAGGTACAATAAATAACTAGTTTCACGGATCGACGTGAACGACTTGGCAGCTAAATGACAAATGAGGTAGATGAAAAACGCTCAAGAATGGAAGGCCAATGACCCACAAAACAAAATGGACAGATAGTTTGAGTTTGCACAGTAATTTAAAGCAGCAGGGAACAATACACCACTCTTTCTTATTCCCTCACTCCAAATACAACATGGCTGTGTACTCACTTTATTTGTTTGCACAATAACATCCAAAATCAAAAGACCTGCAGGAAAAAAAGATCAAATATTAGAAAGATAATTCTAATATTGAAAATTATTATTACATTGATAGTACTACTCACAGAAGTGAAAACTTTAAAGGTTATAAGTAGGCTTAAGAGTCAGTAAAATACCAATTTTAAGAGTTTATATTTATTTTCATATTTAATGTCTTGGAATTGTAGATAAGTACAGTACAGCAACTGAAAGAGGCTATTCGATCTATTAAGAAAAGTGTAGTTAGTCCTAATATCCTTTTTAATATTTCCTTTTAAAGTATTAAGTCCTTTTTGAAATCTGTTTTTTAACTTTTGTCCACCAACCTAGCAACTAATCCATTTCCAAATCCTAACCTAATGCATGGAGAGGTTTTTCCGCAAATTATTGCCAGTTCCTTTATCGCAGAACCTGAAGTCAACCCTACAATGTTCCCAAATGAATCTAGTTCTCTGAGTATGGCAACATTAATTTGTCTTAATTGTTAAGAAAGGAGAGAGCTGTTGTTATTCAGCTACAATTATTCAATTGATGTTGAAGAGAAAATTATATTGAGTCCCTCAATTGGTCGGGCTCAACCATGGAAGTTGAATCCCAGCTGTCTACATGATATACAAACCAGTATGCAGGCCAAGGTAGAACAACATGGAGAGCAAGCTGTTGCCCATGCATCAGGCTCCCTCTCTCCACACAGCTGGTAAATCCAAAGGAATTACAGAGACCCATATATTTTGGCACCAAAAGCGTCACAGGAGTTGGCAGTCAGCATTGAACTCAACAGAGGACTGCCTTAAAGACTCCAGCTCTGGATATTTTCTTGGGGTCTATTCCATCCCCATGAGTTGGTTATAGCCACAAGGCAGTAGAGTTTTGAGATCAGTGTTCTCTTTCTCCAGTGCAGGAGAATTGTAAGAGCCAATTAATATTGAATGTTCTGATAGTCCTGGAGTCATAATCATACAACAGAGGAGCAGATTACTTGGCCCATCAATTCAGTCCTGACCATCATGCACCCAGTTACATCAATCTTCCACTAATTCTCACCACATTCTCATTAAGTCTCTGCAGATTAATCACTCACATATACATGAGAGGCAATTTACAGGAACTATAAACCTACATGTCTTTGGGATGTTGGAGGAAATCAAAGCACATCTTCACAATTGGACTCTGGACAAATGAACAAAAAGTTTGAGAAAGGATCTAATATTTTCCCAATGTATAAGACAAATAAACTCTTCTTGGGTTTCCAGCCGATCTATGGATGATAACTGACATTTTGAAGACAAACTCTGCCATCTTCAACAGGGATGAAGTCCGGGCATGTCCAGTCCAGTGGTATTTACACCCCTGTAGTCTGTCCCTTCTGATTCATTAGACTTCATCCAATTAGGTTTCCAGTCTTCCACCTTGTTTACCAGTTCTTACTTAAAGTGAGACCTTCATGTTTGCTAAAATTCTTTTCATCTAGTTTTAATTTCAATGGCTTCCTTTACCAGATGGTCCCAAAAGCCATTGGCACAACACAGTAGTTCTGTGCCATCAAAGTCAATCCTATGGCCACTACAAGTGCAATGTTCTGCTACTGGTGATTTCTGTGGGTAACCCAGATGGATACACCTTCTGTGCTCCTTGATGCGGGTGAGATGCCTGGTGGAAATCTGCATCAAGGAGCACAGGAGGTGTATCTGCTTGAGTTACCTGGAGAAATCGGCTCTAATTCATTGTTATTGTGACTGCATCAATGTGTCGGGCCCAGGGTTGATCCTCTTGAGATATTGACACGTAGGAACAAAAAGCTGCTCAGCTTTTCTACGCCGTCAATGATGATTGGTGTGTGCTCTCTCAACTTCCCCTTTTTTGAAGACCACAATCAATTCCTTGGTCTTGCTGACTTTGAGTGTGAGGTTGTTGTTGTGATGCCATTCAACCAGTTGATTGTTCTCACTCCTGGGCATCTCCAAGTAACCATTTTACATTTTACCAACAACATTGATATCATTGATGAGTTCATAGCTATACAGATATAAGTGTAAACAGAGTAGAGCAGTGGGTTAAACATGCGTCCCTGAAGTGAGCCTGTGCTGATTTTCAGAGATGAGGAGATATTTTGACTGATCTGCACTGACTGTGGTTTCCTGATAAGGAAGTTGGGATCCAGTTACAGTGGGAGATACTGACGCCAAGAATTTGAAGCTAAGTGATTAACATTGAGGGGATGATTGTGTTGAACACTGAGATATAATCGCTAAAGTCAGCCAAACATACGTTCTGCTGTTAAGGTGCTCTACAGCCCCATGGACAGCTAGTGAGATTATTTATGCCTGCTGTGGACCTGTTGTTGCTATAGGCAAATTGCAGCTGGTTCATGTACTTGCTCAGGCAGGAGTTAATCAGGATCAGAATCAGAACTAGGTTTATCCCAGATATATGCCATGAAATGTATTGTTTTGTAGCATCATCATCAGGTGCCATGCCCAGTTTGATCTCTGACTGCCATGACCCACACACTCCTGGCTCAGGTCAAGTGGGTCATTTCCAGTTTTCTGGCCACTGTCTCCATCATCATTTGTCTTTGTCTTCCTCTTGCTTTCTTCCCTTCAATCTTTCCCATAATTTCCGTGCAGTTTAACTCCTCTTTCCTAATCACATGTCCAATGAAGTTACATTACCTTTTCATGATCTCATACATTATTTCTCTTTGTGTGCTTGCTCTGTTCATGACATCCTCATTAGATATTCGTTTTGTCCATGATATTCTTTGTATCCTCCTCAAAAACCACATCTCTGCTGCTTCCTCATGTTACCAGGTATTGTCCAACATTCAGAGCCATATAACATAACTGGATAAACGTAATGTTTCAGTACACTGAGGCGGGTTGTCATGCCTAGTTTAGTGTTGGTCAGTATACTCTTCATTCTCGTAAAGGTGTCGTTTGCCATCCCTATTCTTCTTTTGATGTCCATGTTGCAACTACCATCTGATGTCACCCAGCTTCCTAAGTAGCAAAAGTTCTGTACTTGTTTTATGTCTTCCTCATTTATTCTCAGCCTGCAGATAGGATTCTCCTTCTTTTTGGATATGACCATACATTCTGTCTTTTTGCAGTTGATAGATAGACCCATTTTTGCACTGCTTTTTTTACAATTTTTATATAGACCCATGTTTTGCTGCAACACATGAAAACAGCTGTAAGTTACAATAAAAAATTAACAGTGTCAAAGACGAATAGTGAAATAGTGTTTAAGGGTTCATGTACTGTTCAGAAATCCAATGACAGAGGAGAAGGAGCTATTCCTAATACATTGAATTTGGATGTGTAAACTCCTGTACCTCCTCCCTGATGATAATTATGAGAAAAGTGCATGTCCCAGCTGGAGTTTGTCCTTAATGATGGATGTCCCCTTCTTGAGGCACCACCTTTCGAAAATTCCTTGATGGTGGGGAAGCTTATGCCTGTGATGGAGCTGACTAAGTCAACAACCCTCTGCAGCCTCTTTCAGTCCTTTGCATTGAAACCACCATACCAGGTGATGATGCAACCAGTCAGAAAGTTCTCCATTGCACATCTGTAGAAATTTGCGAGAGACTTTGGTGTATCAAATCTCTTGGAACTTATAATGAAATATTGCCTTTTTCATGATTACATCAACATGTTGGTCCCAGAAACTTGAAGCTGCTCACTCTTTCCACTGCTGACTCAATAAAGATTGGTGTCTTCTCCTGACCTTCGCTTCCTGAAGTCCAAAATTAATTTCTTGGTCTTATTGGCTTTGCTGATTTTCCTACCCACCCGGCTTCACCCATCACCTTCTAGCTTTCCTACTTCCCTCTCACCACCTTTGTATTCTGTCACCTTCTCCCTCCCTTTTCAGTCCTGAAGAAAGGTCATGACCTGAAATGTCGACTGTTTATTCATTTCCATAGATGCTGCATGACCTGCTTATTTCTGTCAGCATTTTGTGTGTGTTGCATTAAATAAAGTAGATTACTTTTCAGTGTATAGCCAAGAGAAGAAATAACTGGATAACTAAACCTGTTCAACATTCAGTGAAGTAATGATTGATCCAATGTTTGGACTCAATTCTTCTTTCCTATAACCTTTGATCTGTCTACCCAGCCTGGAACATCCATAATAAATCAGCAGTTTAGAGAGGGGAATTCCTAAAATTCATGAACCAACCCTTTATATGTCATCTGCAATTGGCATGTTTATGACAATGTACTATTTTCACAGAGCAAAATTCTTTGACCCATATATACTTGCATTACTTCTAAGCCAGGATGCTATACCTTTTTGTTTTACATTTGTAACAAAGGAAATCTATCCTGTCAAGATAACGTTTCAATAAGATTACCTCTTAGTATTTTCTACTCCAGACTGTAAATGTCCATTCCATGGTTCTAGAGCAAGATAATCAAGGACCCTTCCCACGCCACTCATTCTCTCTGCTCCCTTCTCCTGTCAGGCAGGAAATACAAATAGCCTGAAACCACCTACCATTGGATAAGGACGGCTTCTGTCCCACTGTTGTCAGACATTTGACTGGATGTCTGGCAAGCAAAAGATGAATTCTTGATCTCCCAGTTTATCTTATCATAGTCCTTGTACTTTGTTTAACTTCACTGCACGTTTTCTGTTGCTAGAATTCCATATTTGACATGCAGGTTACTTTTCACTATCTCAATGAACTTGTGTATGATATGAGCTGCCCAGGGAGCATGCGAACAATTTTCTTTCTGTATCTTGGTACACAAGCTGAACTTCCCAGTGGCCCAACATTTTAATTCCAATTTATGTACCGTTCCAGCATGTCGGTTCATGGCCTCAACCAGCATCAAGATGACGCCATCTGCAGTGTGGAGGAGCAACAGCTTATGTTCTGTCTGGACAGCCTCCAATTGAAGGTCATGAATATTGATTCCTCTGTTCCCCACTCTGACTTTTACCTCTTCTCCCTTGCCTATTACTTCTCCATGTACCCTCCTCCTTCTGTTTCTCGAATAGTACACTCTCCTCTCCTGGTAGATTCATTGTCCTCCAGTTCTTGACTTCTCCTATTCACCTGGCTTCACCTATCACCTTGAGCTAGCCATCTTCCCTTCCCTGGACCTTCTTATTCTGGCATCTCCCTCCTTCCTTCTCAGACCTGAAGATCGACCTTTGCCCAAAACGTCGACTGTTTATTCATTTCCACAGATGCTGCCTGACCTGTTGAGTTCCTCCAGCATTTTAGAAACATAGAAAACCTACAGCACAATACAGGCCCTTACTTTACTTACTTTAGAAATTACCTAGAGTTACCCATAGCTCTCTATTTTTCTAAGCTCCACGTACCTATCCAGGAGTTTCATAAAATACCCTATTTTATCCGCCTCCATCACATATCGGCAACCCATTCTACGCACTCACCACTCTCTGCGTAAAAAAAACATCCCTGATATCTCCTCTGTGCCAACTTCCAAGCACCTTAAAGCTGTGTCCTCTTCTGTTAGCCATTTCAACCCTGGGAAAAAACCTCTGACTATCCACACGATCAATGCTTCTCATCATCTTATACACCTCTATCAGGTCACCTCTCAAGGAGAAAAGGCCAAGTTCATTCAACATATACTCATAAGTCATGCTCCCAATTCAGGCAACATCCTTGTAAATCTCCTTCTCACCCTTTCTATGGTTTCCACATGCTTCCTGTAGTGAGGCGACCAGAACTGAGTACAGTACTCCAAGTGGGGTCTGACCAGGGTCCTATATATCTGTAACATAACCTCCCTGCTCTTGAACTGAATCCGATGGTTGATGAAGGCTAATACAGGTTTCCCCTTCTATCTGAAGGTGGAGCGTTCCTATGAAACCGTTTGTAAGCTGAAATGTCATAAAGCGAAGAAGCAACTACCATTAATTTATATGGGAAAATTTTTTGAGTGTTCCCAGACCCAAAAAATAACCTACCAAATTATACCAAATAACACATAAAACCTAAAATAACACTAACATATAGTAAAATCAGGAATGATATGATAAATATACAATCTATATAAAGTAGAAATATTGTATGTATGGTGTAGTTTCACTTATCAAAATCGGGAAGACAGTGAGCCAAAATCGATTTGGAGAAAAAAAATCAGCAGGTACACACATGTGCACGTACATGCCTACGCACATACACACATACGCACGTACACGCATGCGCACACAACTGCCCACCCAAGGCTTCATGGTCATGGTAGTCTTTCTCAGGGTAAACACACGTATAAAGTGGGCATTTTTTTTCGTAAAAGCGAAAGTCCTCTTTGGTTAGTGAAAACAGGTACTAATGTAGGTCTTTCATAACAGTGAGCTGTCGTAAAGCGAACGTTCGAAAAATGGGGGCCACCTGTACACGATATGCCTTCTTAACCACAGAGTCAACCTGCCTAGGGTGTCAAACAGATGATTCTGTGGACACAAGAAAGAAACACGGATGGTAGTTTACCTACCAGGTGCTAGGGTCTGGGATGTTTCTGATCGTGTCCACGATATCTTGAAGTAGGAAGGAGAACAGGCAGAAGTCGTGGTACATATTGGTATCAATGACATAGGAAGGAAAAGGGAAAAGGTCCTGAAAACAGACCACAGGGAGTTAGGAAGGAAGTTGAGAAGCAGGACCGCAAAGGAAGTAAACTCGAGATTACCACCTGTGCCACGTGACAGTGAGTATAGGAATAGAATGAGGTGGAGGATACATGCGTGTCTGAGGGACTGGATCAGGGGGCAGGGATTCAGATTTCTAGATCATTGGGACCTCTTTTGGGGCAGGAGTGACCTGTACAAAAAGGACAGGTTGCAAAAGAATCCCATTGGGGCCAATATTCTGGCAGGGAGGTTTGCTAAGACTATTGGGGGGAGTTTAAACTAGAATTGCTGTGGGGTGGGAACCGAACTGAAGAGACGGAGGAAAGGGAGGTTGGCTCACAAATAGAGAAAGCTTGGAGACAGTGCGGAAGGGAGGATAAGCAGATAATAGAGAAGGGACGCGCTCAGTCCGGTGGTTTGGGATGTGTCTATTTTAATGCAATGAATATATGAACAAAGCAGATGAGTTTGGAGTGTGGATCAGCACTCAGAACTATGATGTATTGGCCATTACAGAAACTTGGATGGTGCAGGGGTAGGAATGGCTACTTTAAGTGCCAGGCTCTAGATGATTCAGAAAGGACAGGGAGGGAGGCAAAAGAGGTGGGAGTGTGGCACTTGATTAGGGATAGTGTCATGGCTGCAGAAAAGGATGGAGTCATGGAGGGGTTGTCTATGGAGTCTCTGTGGGTATAAGTTAGTAATAAGGGGTCAATAATGCTACTGGGTGTTTGTTCCAAGTCTTTTTTAAGTCTTTTACATAGAGAGTGGTGCCTGCTTGGAATAGGCTGCTGGCGGCGACAGTGGAGATGGAAACGATAGGGCCTTTTAAGAGTCTTCTGGATAGGTATGTGGAGCTTCGAAAAATAGAGGTCTATTGGTAAGCCTAGGTAGTTCTACAGTAAGCACATGTTCAGTACAGCTTTTTGGGCCGAAGGGCCCATATTGTGCTGTATGTTTTTGGTGTTTCTTTGTTTCTATCTGCAACCCAACAATCCTCTGGAACCTCTCCCATCCCCATTCATGATGCAAAGATCATTGCCGGGGGCTCAGCAATCTCCTCCCTCACCCCCCACAGTAGCCCTGGGTGTATCTCGTCCGGTCCCGGTGACTTATCTAACTCGATGCTTTCCAAATGCTCCAGCACATTCTCTTTCTTAATGTCTATATGCTCAAGCTTTTCAGTCCGCTGTAAGTTGTCCCTACAATCGTCAAGGTCCTTTTCCGAAGCGAATACTGAAGCAAGGTTTTTATTAAGTACCTCCGCTACTTCCTCCAGTCCCATACACACTTTTCTACTGTCACACTTGATTGGTCCTATTCTCTCACATTTTATTCTCTTGCTCTTCACATACTTGTAGAATGCCTTGGGGTTTCCCTTAATCCTGCTCGCCAAGTCTTCTCCTGGCCCATTCTGGCTCTCCTAGTTTCATTCTTAAGCTCCTTCCTGCTAGCCTTATAATTTTCTAGATCTCTATCATCACCTAGATTTTTGAACCTTTCATAAGCTTTTCTTTTATGCTTGACTATATTTTCAACTGCCTTTGTTCACCATGGTTCATGTACCCTACCATCCATTCCCTGTCTCAATGGAACATACCTATGCAGAAGTCCACGCAAATATCCCCTGAACATTTGCTACATTTCTACTGTACATTTCCCAGAGAGCATCTGTTCCCAATTTATGCTTCCAAGTTTCTGCCTGATCGCCTGATACTTCCCCTTACTCCAGTTAAACACTTTTCTTACTTGTCTGTTCCTATCCCTGTCCAATGCTATAGTAAAGGAGACAGAATAGTGATCATATTTCCAAAATGCTCTCCCACTGAGAGATCTGACACCTGACCAGATTCATTTCCCAATACCAGATCAAGTACAGCCTCTTCTTTTGTAGGCTTATCTACATATTGTGTCAGGAAACCTTCCTGAACACACCTGTTACGGTACGTCCCCAGCAACAATAAATATAAAGTTGACTCAGGTTTTTTTTATAAACAAATAAACATTTATTAAACTCTGATCAATAAAAATGAGAAGTAAACAAACAACTAACTTAACTGGAGGTTAACTGCTATATGACAACTCGAACAGTTCTCAAAGCGATAAATGCAAACACAGTTCTTAAAGTGATAAATGTGAAAGTCCAAATGATTTATACAGTCAATCAGGAGAGACTTTCCTGAAGTAATGAATTCCTCGATGATGTGATGTTACTGCTGATCCCAGACAAAATATGCCTTCCCGAAAGACTTACGACGAAGGAACTTAAATCGGCTTAAAGGAACTGACATTTTCCTTGGCAAATAACATTGCCCCAACCCTTTCTGCTCTTACAGGCAGGTGTTATCTCGAATGCAGGTTACTATTTCCTGAACAAAGATCCAATAAGGTAGATCCTGTACTAAATTGCTGATGACACCAATTTTACTTGATCTTTCAAGTTTCCGTACTTCGATAAGTTCTGCACTCTCCAACTGAATTGCAAAGGTAGATCAAACCAAAACTGGCGGTGTTTGGCGACACTGCCGGCAATAATTGTTGAGACTTAAGATGAAAAGTAAAACTCCACTTTAAAACAAAACTATGTCACGAAACCAAATATGCAGCTTAACGGAGTAACTGATGACTTAAACGACGTCTCAACACAAAAACTCCTGCATCACAGCAGGCTTTCCCCGTTTTATACCTGTTGGAACAGGCCATCACATGACCTCACACTGGCAGGAAAATTACATCATGTGACCTCACACTGGTGGGAAAATACATCACCCCACCATTACATCATGCTCACTAGATACTCAATTACACCATGGTCATAAGACAGTCACAAGATACCCACAGGGGATGTAACACACCTAACAAACTCCATCCCATGTAAACCCATTGCGCCAGGGAGATGCCAATCAATATTGGGGAAATTAAAATGCCCCATCACGACAACGCTGTTGTTACTGCACTGTTCCAGAATCTGTCTCCCTATTTGTGTGTGTTATCTTGGTACAAATGACAAGAATAAACCAATACCAGTAATTTCATCATAGGTCAATCCCCTTGCTGCTGGAATCATGGTCTCAAAAAATTCATTGTATTTACTTTTTTTTGCAGTACTTCCAGGAGAAACATTTCTATTGTCATTAAAGTGGATAATCAGGGTAACAAAAAGGCCAAAAATAATTGCTTTTGGTTGGCAGTACAGGTTAACGTGTCTTTCCTTCTACTCGCACACACAGCAGATTCTGCAGATGCTGGAAATCTTGAGCCATAAAGTGGAGGTGATAGGTAGCAGGTGATAACAAGCTAGCAGTTGAAAGGTAAGACCAGGTGAGGAGGGGGAAGTTAGTTCTGTAACAGCCGATTATGACCTTCATCTACTGGCTCCTGCCCCCTTTCCAGTACTTGACCCAAAACATCAGCTGTTTATTTCCTGCCACAGATGCTGCCAGACTTGCTAAGTTCACCTAGTATTTTGAATGTGCAGCTCTTTCCTTATAGTCTTTATTGATCACAGTGCTAATGGAGTTATTTCTGGTCAGGTTTCTCTGAATTTTGTGGAATTCATTTAAATCTCCCCCTCAACCTCCAGTGCTTTAAGGAAAACTTTCCTGACCTTCCCACCCTTTCCTCCATAATTGCAAAGTGACATTTTCCATTTTTGACAATACCCTCAAACAGTTTCCATAAAAACTTATCTAATGGCACCACTACTTTCTTCTTCTGTACTGCTTAGTGTACTCTAGCTGTGGCCAGATCTGTATTTTATGTCGCAATGACCACCTTGCCCCCTTTCCTTAGCCAATAAATTGAAGTTGCTTGCAGAGTTCTTCAAAACATTACCCACCTGCTCTGTTACCTCCTTTACACTTCTAAAAATCATATGAATTGTACTGTATTTCTTTCTCTGGTTTGTTGACCTCAATTGCACCAATATAATTGCGAAGAAAAAGAATTTCAGGATGTATAGTGTATACATTTCTCTGACATTAAAGGTACCTTTGAAACCAGCTACCCATCTGAATTGTGCAAGTTAACCTTCCCCTGTCTGCACCTTTTTACCCACAATCCACCACTTACAAATTTTGCTGCTGTTTGCAAATGTTTTAATCAAGTCTGTCATTAAAATTTGTTATAGTCCATGAAAGCCACAGATTTGTTTAGAACCACACTATATATTAGTACTGAAACTCCTGTCTGCTGTTCTTTTCTAAACAATCTTCAGTGACCATGTGAGGTCTCTCCATTGGTCAGGGTTGACCATAGATGTTGTGTTACAGCTGTCTACATAATATACCAGATTCAAGATTCAAAAACTTTATTGTCATTCCAACCATACACCAGCTCTGCAGGGCAGAATGAGACAGTGTTTCCCAGGGGCAAGTGCAATCATAACATAACAAACGCAACAATAAATAGTAAACACAACAATAAATAGTAAAACACAACAGCCACATGTTGGTTAAAATCAAGTTAAAAGTGTCCAAAGCAGAGTCAGATAGAGCAGGTATTTAGCAGTCTGACTGCCTGTGGGAGGAAGCTGTTTAGTAACCTTGTGGTATTTGTTTTGATGCTCCTGTAACATTTGCCTGATGGCAGAGGAACAAACAGTTTATGGAGAGGGTGTGAGGGGTCTTTAATGATGTACTGTGTCTTCTGGAGGCATTGACTCTGAAAGAGATCTTGGACAGAGGGTAGGGAGACCCAAATAACCTTCTCTGCTCCCCTAACCACCCTCTGCAAGGCTTTTTTGTCGGCAGCACTGCAGCTGGAGTACCAGGTTGTGATGCAAGAGGTCAGCACACTCTCAAACACGCCTCTGTAGAATGTAGTTAAGATGTTAGTGGGGAGTGAAGATTGTTTAAGTTTCCTCAGAAAGTGCAATCTCTGCTGGGCCTGTTTCACAATCCCAGTGGTGTTCTTGGACCAGGTGAGATTGTCTGAGATCTGCACCTCAAACTTGATGCTTTTCGCTCTGTCCACTGTGGAGCCGCTGATGCTGAAGGGTGTGTGCTCAGGCTGAGACCGTCGGAAATCGACGATCATCTCCTTGGTTTTGGTGACATTAAGTATCAAGTTGTTGTCACTGCACCAGCTTTCTAGGTGTTTGACCTCCTCCCTGTACATTGTTTCATCATTTTTGCTGATGAGCTCCACCACTGTGCTATCATCAGCAAATTTAATGATCAGGTTCCCCTTGAATCTGGCTGCACAGTCATGTGTTAGCAGTGTAAACAGCAGTGGGCTGAGCACACAGCCTTGTGGGGATCCAGTGCTCAATGTGACGGAGTCAGAGATGTTCCTGCCAACACGGACTGACTGTGGTCTCTCTGTCAAGAAATCCAGAATCCAGCGACACATGGCAGTGTTAAGGCCAAGCAGCAACAGTTTCTCCACTAGACTCTGCGGGATGATGGTATTGAACGCTGAACTGAAATCAATGTACAGGATTCTGGTATTGGTGTCTTTTGAGCCAGAGTAGTACAATACTCAGAGCAAGCTGTTGCCCCTGTAGCAGGTGCCCCTCTCCTTGCAGCTGATGAATCCAAAGGAATGACAAAGGCCGACACAGTTCAGCAGCAGCTTCATCACAGGAGTTGCCAGTTAGCATTGAACTCAACGTAGGATTCAATTTAGGATGCTACTGATGAAACCCAGGGCCAACTTACTGATAGCAAACAAAACAAAGAATGCATGTAAATACTTTATTAATAACAATTTTTCTTGTAAAATTTATGGTAAACGATCTCTGGCAACAACGGAGAGGTGAGCAAAGGCAGGGCTGAGATAAGGATCAAAGCGTCCGGTACCAAGTGAAGTCGAGGCTTGTTTGAGGCAAAGTCACGATGAGGTTGAGGCATAGTTGAGGCAAAGGTCAGAGCAAATGTAGCAGAGAAAAGTTGGAATGGAGGTGAGGCAGATTCGAGGCCTGTCAGCCTAAACTGAGAGTGAGGTTTGATTGATCTGAGTGCCAGTCCAATTTGGAAAGGTCAGGTGGCATCAGAATCCAGGCCCAGAGACAATTTAAATGCCAGGCCAGATGGATTGAAAAGGCAGGGTAACAGCACAAGAGGCAAGGGTTGGGCTGGTTCTGCTTGCCTCTCCACAACATTTACTCAGCTCTGCGGTGAACTGAGGCTGTGGCCTGCTCTGGCTGCTCTGAGCTTCATGTCTATGATTCACTTTTGTTCTGATTGCTATTTGCTTACTTTTATTGTTTATACAATTTGCTTTTTTCCCCTCTCTGCACACCGGGTGTTTGATGGTTTTTTTTATTATGGGTTATTTTGGGTTTCATTGCTTTGCAGCTGTTTGTAAGGAGGCAAATCTCAAAGTTGTATAATGCATACACACTTCGATAAGAAATCCAATTTGAACTTTAAACCTTATGCACTACAGCTCCAAATTTTTCCTCTGGGTTTAATTCCGAATTCTTCTCTATGAATGGGTTTGGCTGCAAGGCAGTGGAGGTACGATATCTTAGTTTTCCTCTTCTTCATCTGAATGAAGGGGGGCTGGCTATTAGATGAAAGCTGGGGGAGATGTCAGGGAGCAAACTGGTTGCTACGGATGCAGACTTAATTGAGGGCAGTGTATGAGAACTGTAATCTCTGCAGACCTTGGAAACAAGCTATTCAAGGAAATATGGTTTTTCTTTATAGCCCTGATGACTGTGCATTATGAGCTTTCAGTCTCTTCTCTCCTGCGCTCTCTTCTGTTCAGGGCATGACCTGACCTGTAAAATAGTTTCACTGTTCCTACTCCACTGCTCCTGGGTATCAGCATCTGGAGAACGCTTCTCTGATCAGCATTTTTGCTGTGATTGCTTTGCAAGTGTTTTTTTTTCTAGTCCTTTTTACACTGGATGTATTTATTCCTTTTCGTTGAGACTAGCAAAAGTACAATGAAGTCAATTTGGATGCACGCCAGGGCTCCCACGCCCTTTGGGTGTGGTAGAGTTATTTCTTTCTCCTGTGATGATATGGATCAATTAACTGCACACACCAGCCAAAGTAAGCCCTGTTTGAGTCAAAGTTCCAATTGGCATTAAGTAGAAGTAGTCATTCTAATTTGCAATCTGTCAAAAGTGTCATTTATTTTAGAAACAAGTTTAGAAAAACATGACTTTTTAACAAAGAATTCAACTGTTTCCATTCCAACACTACTCCACAGCTGTAATTTTTAATTTTTTACTCAGATATATATACATAACGAAAAAAAGCTTTTAGTCCAAACAGATTTTAATTTAAGATATCATTTATGTTTTTCCAACACAGTATATGCATAAGCAATTGTTAGACCCTTAGCAGAATGGAAAAGCTTTTGTATTTAATTCTATTAGTCTTTTGAAAATTACACAAACTTTACCATTAAGAATGGCAAAAAAAAGAAATAATTATTAGTTTCTAATGACTAACCTTATGAAACCAGAAATGTTCTAATGAAAGAAGACAGCATTTCTGGCTTTGCCGAATTGCCTCAAATTGTTAGTTCAGTGTTGTCAGTTGAGAATCCCATATCCTCGCATGGTTGCAATCTTGAGCAGATTTGTATGTGACTATGAACACTACCTCATTATTCCTACCTTTTGCACTGTTTTGGGGGGTAATTTATAGCGATTTTATGGCTTCACACTGTACTGCTGCCTCAAAACAATGAATTTCATGTCATTGAAATCAGTGATTTTGATTATTGCGTACATAGCACCCCTGATTCAAACCAGCTTAGTACATGCTCTGTTGGGCTGCTTGTTTCTTATTCCATACTACTGAATGAAAACTAGCTTTTTTCTTAGCATGTGGGTTGCTTATATATAGATCCTGCCATCCTTATTGTATTGGTTATTTGCATGGGATTTCAAAGCTCAAAGCAAATATATTATCAAAGTCACCACGTACAACTATGAGATTCATTTTCTTGCGACAATCACAGTAAATATGAGAAACACAATAAAATCAATGAAAGACTGCACCCAACGGGACAAACAAACAATGTGCAAAAGGTAACAAATCATGCAAATACAGAAGGAAAGAGGGGAAAAAAGCAATAAATATCAAGAACGTGAGTTGAAGAGCCCTTAAAAATGAGTCCATAACGCTGTGGGAAAGGTTCAGTGATGGGGGGGGGGGGGGCGAGTGAAGTTATTCCCTCTGATTCAAGAGCCTGATGGTTGAGGGGTAATAACTGGTCCTGAAGTTGGTGGTGTGAGTCCTGAGGGTCCTGTAACTTTCTTCCTGAAAGCATTGCCTAGATGGTGGGAGTCCTTGATGATGGATGCTGCTTTCCTGCGACAACGCTCCATGTAGTTGTGCTCAATGGTGGGGTGTGCTTTACCCATAATGGACTTAGCCATATCCAGTACTTTTTGTAGGCTTTTCCATTCAAGGGCGTTGGTGTTTCCATACCAAACCGTGATGCAACCAGTTAATATACTCTCCACCACACACCTATAGAAGAGATACAATTAGGTATCTCCTCTATTGTGTATTTAATATTTCAGTAATATTTGAGTAATATTGTGATTATGTTGTTTGATTAAGTATTTTTGTTTATTTAAATAATTCATTATGGTTGTATGTAAAAATGAGTGAATTGATATGCTACCACATGATACGTAACGTAAAAACTAAGACTCCAATTTCAGACTCTCCATATTCATCATTAGATTGGTTTTATGTTTCAGAGTTACAAAACATAACAGTGGTGACAAAGAAGTTTTAATAAAATTGAGACACCTACCTACCTGTTGAAGCACAGTGCAATGTTAGAGTTAAAAAAGCAGAGCACCGAAAACTGGTCAGGTTAAAATTAAAAAAAAGGCACAGTGTTTCTTTTCTTCACAAGGGGAGAAAATTAGTCAGGTTAAAAAAGAAGGCAGGAAATGGAAGAACTCATGGGTTTAGAGACAATGATAAACGGGTGGTGATAATAATAATAATCATCACAAAAAAAAAGGAAGAGTAATGGTTGGCTACATTAGAAAGTCTGGGTGTGTTTGGTTACACAGCAGATAACTGAATATTGTATAATGAGTCAACCGAGCAGTATTTAAAAGCAAATGCAATAGTTGATGAGAAGTGAGTGTCGATTCTGCTGTGCAATGAATTTAAAAGCATACAATTTGCTTAGCAGTTGGACTGCTTCAACCAAACCAGTCAAACCTCAAACTTTAGATACAACACTAAGTCGTGTCATCTGCAGAAATTATCTGATGACTCAACATTATTTGGGTGTACAAAGGGAGGACGGGAGGATGAATACAGGGCCCTGGTGAAGGACTTTGTCAAATGGTGCAAGCCGAATCATCTGCCGCTCAACATCAGTAAGACAAAGGAGATGATGATGGACTTGAGGAAGCCTACTCCCTGTTACTATTGATGGTGAGGATGTGGATGTGGTGAGGACCAACAAGTAACTGGTGGTGCACCTGGATTATAGCTTGAGTGGTGCACTAACAAAGAGGCTGTATACAGAAAGGGCCAGAGTCACCTCTACTTCCTGAGGAGTCTTAGGTTCTTTGGAGTATGCAGGCTTCTCCTTCACATGTTCTTCCAGTCTGTTGTCACCAGTACAATCTCCAATGCAGTGGTGTGTTGGGGAAATGGCTTCAACATAGGTGATGCCAACAGGCTCCATCAGCTGATTAGAAAGACTGGCTCTGTGATAGGAGTCTAAGTGGGCGTACTGGAGGCTGTGATAGAACAAAGGACACTACAGAAAATCCTGGCAATTGTGAACAATGTTTCTCACCCTCTGTATGCCAGCTTGGCTGAACAGAGGAACAGTTTTAGCAATAGACTAAGACAACTGTGTTGCTTCAAATAGTGCTATATGAGGTCATTCTTACCCTTGGCCATTAGGCTCTGCAATGAGTCAATCAATAGCTGGGGAAGTAGGTTAGACCATTTAAGGTAACGTGTTATTTTATTCTTCTTTCTAATACTTGTATATCTGTGCACTTATAATGCTACTGTAACATGGTAACTTCCTTTTGGGTTCAATGAAGAATCTATCTACAATGAGCTTTGCTGACATCAGGAAAGTATTTCAGGAACATTTAGAAACCATTGTTGATTCAGAACACTTTAGGTTTCACAGGCAGAATCAATAGGAAGGGGAGTCCACTTCAGTATGTGTGGCTGAATTGGAGAAGTTGGATAAGCGTTGCCCGTTCAATGATGCACTGAGAAATCATATAGTTTGTGGAATCTCACAAGAAAACATTCAAAAGTGGCTCCTAACTGAAGCACAACGTACATTTTTAAAAGCAGTTGAAATAGTTGTCTCAATGGAAACAGCATACAGGAGCAACTGGGTTGAGTCAGAAATGAAAGTGAGCGTGAACAAATTTGCAAAGTCTGAACAGAAAGTAGCCTGATTGACCAAGTTTTGTTACCTTTTTGGCAGGGGCTCACACAGGTTTAAAAGTACTGCTTTCAGAAAATGCAACAAAGTAGGATATATACAAACAACATGTTGGGCAGACAAAAATAAATGGACTGCATCGAGAAGAGAAAAAGTTGAAAAGTCAAGTTGCTGTTTCAAGCAATGCACTAACCTGTAAGCTGCTGATGAAAGTGACGCAGGACTGGGTAGATGAGATTTACAAGCTAAAAATAAAGAGTCAAATGATTTACACCAGAACTGAACTGCAAATTAATTCAAATGGAATTCGACACCAGCTCGGCTTTTTCAGTTATTCCACAAAGTAAGTTTGAACAGCATTTCAAAGATAGAAAACTGAGGTCTGCAGATGTTCAACTGAGAAGTTGTACTGGAGAAATGACATTCGTGACAGTGAAATACAACAGCTAACAAGCCACATTGGGCTCTGTGGCGATTTTAAAGTCACCATGAACCAAGTACCGAAAGTAAATTAATACCCTCTGCCATGTATAAATGATACGTTTGCAAAGCGTTTTGGAGGAAAACATTTCTGCAAAGTGGACTTAGAGGAGGCCTATCTGCAGATGGAGATGGATGAAGCTCCTCACCATAAACATTCACAAAAAGCTTTATCGGTATAATAGGCTTACATATGCTCTTTCTAGTTGTTTAACTTTGGTTTGCATTTTCTGCAAATTTTACAGTGCAGGCAACCCAGGTTCAATTCTGGCTGCTGCCTGTAAGGAATTTGTACATTCTTCCTATGGGTTTCCTCCGGTTGCTCCAATTTCCTCCTGCAGTCCAAAGACATACTGGCTGGTAGGTTGATTGGTCTTGTAACTTGTCCCATAATTAGGCTAGCATTAAATTGGGGGATTGCTGGGCAGCACAGCTGGAAGGGCCAGAAGGGCATCTTCTGTAGGTATCACAATAAATAAAAATAAACGTTTGGAGTTGGATTAGCACCAGTTCTTTGGCAGAAATCTATGGACCAGGTGCTGCAAGGCTGTCCAGGTCCTCAGTGTTACCTGGATGACATCATTGTTACCCGTGAGGATGGTAAAGGACATCTACAAAATCTAAAGACAGTTAAAAATTTTTAGAAGGTGATGGGCTCTTTGTAGGATTTGTCAATTACTATAACAAGTTCCTCCCAAAACTGGCAATTATGCTCTGCCCTTGAACTCATGACTACAGATCGAGAATAAGTGGCAATGGACAAAACAGTACAAGGTAGCTTTCAAGAGGGCAAAGGAAAGGAGCTTTCAAACACTGTACTTCCATATTATGATACATATCATCCAGTGGCTAGCCGTAGACTATTTGGGATGCCAGCAAAAGGTGTGTGGAGCTATCAGAACCATTTTCTGTAGTCCCAGAGTCAACTCCTGCAGTCACCACGGACACCCCGAACCTGAGATAATTTCACAGCTACAGGTCTCTCCTTCCGACAGACAGATCCCCTTATCAGGGAAAGCATTATCCCACATGCCGTAGTATATCAAGGCAATTGGACTTGCTGTTTTGTCAAGATGATGTTTTGCTACAGTCCTTGGTTTGCTGTGGGCTGCAGCCTTGATTTACTACTGCTTGATATACAATGACCTAGTTGACTGAGAACTTTCATAGGCACATTATCCAACAAGAGTAAGAAATCTTCGACAGCAATTAAATCTTTAGACCTGACTGGGACAATTTAAAATTTACTATTCTATGGATGTCTATACAGTACTTTATTGGGGGGGGGGGGGGTGTCTGTGTATGTAGAGTCTGCTTCCTTCAGCCCATTTTAGGGCCTGGGTCTGTGTTTAAATGTTTATCATCTCTTGTCCCTTTCTCTTTCCCAGCTTCCTCCCAGTTCCTGTCTAGATTATGCTCTGCAGACAATGAACTACTTCTACAATGCATGTCCCTTTAAACATTTCCTGTCAAAATTATACTGAGGGACCTATAGATGGTGATAAACTCAAATGCAGAGCAAGGTCTAGAATTAACTCAGACTTATACGAGATGACACAAACACAATCCAAGTGCAAAATCACAATCAGTGGTACTAGAAATGGAACTCCTACAATTGAGTACTTAATGCTTAGCATGAGGTCTTTAAGTACAAAATCTCCATGAAAGAATGTGGCAAGCAATAATTTGCAGTCTGAGTCTTAAAGGGACAATGGCAGCTAGCCCACTTCAGAGAATTGGAGCACCAAAACCTGGATGCCTGCCCCTGTTCAAGTCCTTCAGTAGACTCTTTGCTTCCCCAACACTACCTACCCCTCTACCTAACTTTGTATTGATAAACAAACTTGGCCAAAAAGCCATGTATTCTGTCATCCAGATCATGAACATAGAATGTGAAAAGCAGCAGACCCAACACTAACCCATGCGGAACACCACTAGTCATCAGAAGCCAAATGGATCATATGCTTAGTGGATATTCTTTAGCTACTTAGCCTATCTAATAAAGTGGCCACTGAGTGTATGTTTGTGGTCTTCTGTTGTTGTAACCCATCCACTTCAAAGTTTGATGTGTTGTGCGTTCAGAACTGCTCTTCCACACACCGCTGTTGTAATCAAATTTAAAATTTCTAAATACATTTGTTCTCAAAGTATGTATACATTATACAACCTTGAGATTCATCTCCTAACAGGCAGCCATTAAACAAAGAAACCCCAAAGAAACATTAAAGAAAGAAAAAAACGTTCAACACCGAGTATGCAGAGAGAGGGGAAAAAAGCACATCAGGCAAGTAGTGAACACGTGCAAATAGCGTTCTGTGTTGAAGGTCACAAAGAGACTCTGTGCGTAAATGTTGAGTGCAGTGCTGAGCAGAGCTGAACTGGCCTGTCCCTCACCCCTGGTCCCACACCCTGACCATTCCAGTCTGGCCTGGTGCCTAAATTGTCATGCAGACATTGAGTTCATTTGCTTCAATGCGCTCTGCAGCCTGGGCCCTGCTGCCTCGATTCATCTCGTACCCAACATTCAGCTCAGTGCTTAGATCGATTGAACCTCGGGCCTTCCTTGCTCTTGCCGATGGGCCCACTGACTCGCCTCGCCTTGAATTGTTTCCAAGTCCAAAGGGACTTTACAGCTATTGTTCGTGAGGACCTTTTACCAGAAAAAAGTGATTAGCGAAGTATTTAGTTGTTTTCCTCCTTTCATCAGCCACCACCCAGAAGTCGCTGAGGTTCACCAGCACCACCTTAAACTGGATTGCGTGGTTACTTGAGTTAATGTCGTCTTCCTGTCAACTTGAACCAGTCTGGCCATTTCTCCTGGACTTCTGTCATTAATAACGCATTTTTGCCCACAGAACTGACACTGTCTGGATTTCTTTCTTGCACCATACTCTATAAACTCTGTAGACTATTGTGCACAAAAATCACAGGAGATCAGCAATTTCTGAGATAATCAAACCAATCCGTTTGACACCAACAATCTTTCCACAGTCAAAGTTACCTAAGTCACATTGCTTATCTACTCTAATGCTCGATCTGAGCAACAAGAGAACCTCTTGACCATGTCTGCATGCAATAATGCATGAAGTTGCTGCCACAAGATTGGTTGATTAGATATTTCCTAATAAAGAGGCCATTGAGTTTATGTCCAATCATTGTCTTCTGCCAGGCAGCCAATCTTCTGACCATACTGGGAACTCTTTCATGTAATTTGATTGGCTCTTATATTTAGCAGCCTCATGTGCAGCACATTTTCAAAGGCCTTCTGAAAGTCATATAAACAACATCCTCTGACTCTTCTTTGTCTGCCTTGCCTGTTATTTCCTCAAATAATTCCAACAAATTTGGTAGGCAGATTTTCCACTTAAGGAAACCATGCTGACTTTGGCTTACTTTATACTCCAAACCCTCATCCTTTATAATGGACCCTAAGTTCTTACCAACCATTGAAGTCAGGCTAACTGGACTATCATTTCCTGTCTATTGTGAAATGACATTTATGATTTTTCAGTTCTCAGGAAAATTCAACGATTCTTGACAGATCACTACTCATACCTCCATAATCTCCTGAACACTGGGGTGTAGTTCATCTGGTCCAGGTGACCTACTTACCTGAAGAGCTTTCAGCTTTCCAAGCACCTTTTCTCCACAGTGACTACACTCAATTCTGCACCTAACACTCTCTAGTTTCTGGCATGCTGCTGGCATCTTTCACATTGCATGCTGAAACAAAATTCTTATTCAGTTCAACCTTGATTTTGTTTTTATCCTCATTATCTGCTGTATCATTTTCCAGCAGTCCAATATCCATACTGGCCTCTTTTTTTACTCTTTGTATACTCTGGAAATCTATTTTGGTATCCTGTTTAATATTTATTGGCTAGCTTACCTCCACATTTCTTCTTTTCTCTCCTTATTGTTTTTGTTGCCTTTTGTTGGTTTTTAAAAGGTTCCTAGGCCACTAGCTTCCCACTAATTTTTGCCATATTTTATGCCCTCTCTTTTGCTTTTATGCTGGCATTGACTTTCCTTGTCAGCTGTGATTGCCTTATCTTCTGTTTAGAATACCTCTTTAGGATGAACTGATCTTGTGTGGTCTGAATTATACCCAGAAACTCCAGCCATTGCTTCTTTATCAACATTACTGCTGGTGTCTCTCTCCAACTACCTTTGGCCGGCTCCTCTCATTCCACTGTACTTACTTTTACTCAATTCTAATAGAAATACATCTGGTTTTACTATCTTCCCCTCAAACTACAGGGTGAATTCTATCTCATTCTGATCACTGCCTCTTCAGGGTTCCTTTACCTTAAGCTCCCTAATCAAATCTGGTTCATTACACAACACCCAAATTTCTTTTTTGCAAAAGGGCTCAAACACAAGCTGCTTTTAAAAGAAACCTTGTAGGCCTTTTACCAATTCCTTGGTATGCAGCACCAATCTGATTTTCCCAATCTACCTGCATATTGAAATCCCCATGATCACTGTAACATTGCTCTTTTTACATGTCTTTTCTATCTCCTGTTGTAATTTGTATTCCATATACTGGCTGCTTTCTGAAGGCCTGTATATACAGTAACCACATCCGGATCTCCTTACATTTGCAGTTTCTGAACTCTTCCCCATGGACTCTACATATTCTGATTCCATATCTCTTCTTTCTAATGATTTGATTTTGTTTTTCTACCAAAGGAGCACCCGACCCCCTGTGACCACATGCCTGTCCTTTTACTACAAAGATAAAGAGCCATCACTCGTCTGGAGTAAATAAAAACACAAAATGCAGGCAGAACTCAGCAGGCTACACACCATCTATGGGAGGAGGTAGTGACGCCGTTACAGTCTGAAACCTTTCATCAGGAGTGAACTGGAGTCTGGAGTACTTCTGATTCTGTTCCAGCATGCTGTAATATCTGAAATTATTGAACACATGCTTCTTCTAAGGAATTGGTAGTTATATACTTCAAGGAAAACATATCATGTGCCAGAAATGCTCTTCTTCATGCCACACCACTCTACTGATTTCCTTTCTAGTGGGAGAAACCCTATTCCCATTTCTATGTAATTGATGATCATGTCAGGTTCTGTGCACAATTTTGTGCTCCTGCATGGGCTCAAGAAAAACATGGGTTTAGCAAATGGGTGACGACTGATGGTAAGCAGTAAGCAACTTCACAGAAAATTCAGGTCAATAGATATCAAAGTGAGCTCTTGAATTTATTGAGAGTCAGTACCTCAACTCTTATATGAAGTCTGACATAATTAGGCTACTGTGGAAGTTATCAGCTATAAAATTTCTACTTAATGTAGTTTCACTGTTAAAACACTTCACCCTATACTCACTGACAAACTGCTAACGTTCAACCCCATGTCTATGAACATTTGTTTGTAGACTGCATAAACTTTTTGTGTAATTAATTGAATTAAATTTAACCAGTTTAAATCTAATGTTAAGTTATTTTATATTAATATAAAGCTTTGTTTTAAATTGATAAAATTATATTTAAATTATAAATATATATAGTAATGTTATTTCTTTTGGGTATTGGTTAGTTCACCTATAGCAAAAGCAAACAGGTGGGAAAAGGTAGAAAGAGAATTAAGAATCAAAATATTATAAAATATTTGCAATATTTAGAGAAACTACAATATGAAAGATCACTTATAATACCTATTAGATAAAATCCCAGTCTTTTACACTGACTATGACATCGAGCTTTACTTTTGGGACTTTTGTGATTCACATTAATCATCATGTGTTCAGCTTGAGTCAGGAGTATCTGTTTCTTCTCTGTGTCTGAACTTGTCTGCATCAGAAAGAAACAAAGAAGAGAAGATTAAATATTTATAAATATCAGTAAGTAGGCAAGTCAAGAATGGTGTCGTAGACATCGGCTTTTTAAAAGACTGCTGACTGTACGGTATTTGGAAAAACAAGGCTACTTGCATTGGGGAAATATTTGAAGATAGTTTCCAGACTTTCGATGAAACAGAAAGTGAAAATGAAGGGCTAAAGTGAGCCTTTGTGAATGGCCAAAGGTTTTAACTTTCCCAGTAGTGTTACTCTCGTTATTAATGATTTGCTTCAATTAGAATGCAGTAATCTTAAACACAATGTGTAAGTTTTCAGGTTGTTCCTGACTGTGTGTGGTGGCATGGGAATAGTGGCTAAAAGTCTGACAGTGCTAAACAAAGATATTAACAGACTTGGAGAGTGGGTGTGCAATTCACAATCAGTTTTATTATAGGCAAGTGTAACTGTAAACTACCCTCAATCACTTTCTTACTTGCCAGTTCAAACTCTGATCCCTGATCCAAGGTAAGAGTACTGGCCCGTCTTTCCCCCCTTACCTCTCCACACCCAAATCCGCCCTGGATTGTGGGTGGCAGACTATTATATTTGAAGGTGTTGCTCACACTCTCAATGGTGCCCGAGGTAAATTTGCTAAAATTCCCAAACTGTATTAACCAAGCCACATTTTCTGTGCAAGCGCTTTGAACATTTGAATGCTTTCAGCAGCCTATGTTTTGTTTTCTGCAGCTCCTTTTATCCTTTTGTTCTTCTTGGCTCCTCAGACTTGTTTTCTTTTAGAACATAGAACAGATAGCACAGGACAGGCCCTTCACAAACAACGCTGTGCCAAACCAACAAAACCAATAATTAACTGCTTACACATCACTCATATCAGTCCA
Source organism: Hypanus sabinus (assembly GCF_030144855.1). Classification (NCBI taxonomy): domain Eukaryota; kingdom Metazoa; phylum Chordata; class Chondrichthyes; order Myliobatiformes; family Dasyatidae; genus Hypanus; species Hypanus sabinus. Next base: position 39,298,334 of record NC_082730.1, on the reverse strand, counting down.
ATCCCTGTCCCTATAGGCCTCTTTAATGCCTATATCATACTTGCTTCAGTACTACTCCCGGCAGTACATTCCAGGTACTCATGGCTCTCTGTAAATAAACTTGCTCCACACATCTCCTTTGAACTTAACGCCTCTCACCTTAAGTACATGGCCTTGAGTATTAGACATTTTTACCCTGAGGAAAAGATATCAGGCGTCTACCTGTTCCACTCAAGATGTTCTCAGAATTTGTCCTCTGTGTTGACTTAGATGATCATTTAGTTCTTCCTTGTAACTCTCAACTTCCAGAATTCCTTGTCACTTTGCCAATGACTTCTTTGACTCCATGCTCTGCTCAGAACAGTCAAGTATTCACACTCATTGGCTGGGGCAGAGTATGCTTAGTTGAGCCAGATAATGATCAGCATGTAATTCTTCAGCTGCGATATCAGGGCAGACTAAATATCTCTGGATGAATGCACAGGAATGTTTGTCCAGTTTTTCATCAACTGCACCAAAGCCATCTTGGTAAAGTGGTTTATTCATAGAATGCTGAAGATTATGGGTATCTATTATTTTGTGATACTAATTCAATGTCAACGGCACCATTATACTTCAATAGTTATGCTTATTCCCTCTCTTCACTTTCTTTGGCTGAGCACATGCTAAGAAACAGGATAAACCTTGTTAATGAAATGACATAAAGTGCATTATAAGACCATAAGACATAGCAGCAGAAGTAAATCATTGCATCTGCTCCACCATTTCATCATGGCTGATACATTTCCCTCTTAATCTGCACTCTCCTGTCTTCTCCCCTTAACCTTTCAAACTTTGACTAATCAAAACCTATTTACTTCCACCTTAAATGCATCCAGTGGTCTGGCACCCACAGTCACATGTGACAATGAATTCCACAGATCCACCACTCTCTTGAGTAAAGAAATTCCTCCTCATCTCTGTTCTAAATGGACGTTCCTCTGTTTGAAACTGCGCTCTGTTCCTAGATACCCCACCAAAGGAAACATCCTCTTCATATCCACTCTATTGATAGATTTCAATGAGATCCCCCTTCATTCTTATAAATTCCAGTGAGTACAGTCCCAGAGCCATCAATCACTGCTCATCTGACAACCTTTTCACTCCCAGAATCATTCTTGTGAACTTCCTCCGAATCTCTCCAATGCCAGCACATCCTTTCTTAAACAAGAGGCCCAAAACTACTCACAGTACTCCAAGTGAGGCCTCACCAATGCAAAGCAGTCTCACAATTATATTCTTGCTTTTATATTCTAGTCCTCTTGAAATGAATGCTAACATTGCATTCGCCTTCCTCACCACCAATTCAATCTGTAAATTAACGTTTAGGGAATCCTCGATGAGGACTCCCAAATTCCTTTGCAGCTCAAATTTTTGAATTTCTTCCCCATTTAGAATATAGTCTGTTCCTTTATTCCTTTTACCAAAGTGCATGACCATACACTTCCCAGCACTATATTGCATCTGGCACCTCTTTGCTCATTCTACTAATCCATTTGAGTTCTGCAGTTTTCCTGTTTCCTCAGTACTACCTGCTCCACCATCTATCTTCATATCATCGCAAATTTGGCCACAAACCATCAATGTCATCACCCAAATCATTGGCATACAGTGTAAAGAGAAGCAGTCCCAACCCAGTCCCCTGTGGAACCACACCGGTCACCAGCAACCAATCCGAGAAGGATCCTCTTTGCCTCCTGCTGATCAGCCAATGCTTTATCCATGCTAGTACCTTTCTTTTATTTTGCTTAACAGCCTCAAGTGCAGCACCTTATCAAAAGCCTTCTGAAACTCGGAAGTACACAACATCCACTGATTCTCCTTTGTCTATCCTGTTTGTTATTTGTTCAAAGAATTCCAACAGATTTGTCAGGCAAGATTTTCTTTTAAGGAAATCGTGCTGACTTTACCCATTTTGTCATGTGCCTCTAAGTAACTTGAAACCACATCCTTAAGAATTGACCCCAACATCGTCGCAACTACCGAGGTCAGGCTGACTCACCTATAATTTCCTTTCTTCCACCTCCCTCCCTCCTTGAAGAGTGGAGTGACATTTGCAATTTTACATTCCTCCGGAACCATGCAGGAATCTCTTCAGCTACTTTTTCTAGAACTCTGGGGTACGGTCCATCAGGTTCAGGTGGCTTACCCTTCAGGTTCCCAAGCACCATCTCCCTAGTAATAGCAACTCCACTCACTGCTGTCCCTTGGCAATATGGAAATTTCCAACACCATATTAGTGTCTTCCACAGTGAAGACTGATGCAAAATACTTATTCAGTTCATCTGCCATTTTTATGTCCCCCAATACTATCCCTCCAGCGTCATTTTCCAGTGGTCCGATATCCACTCTCACTGTTTACTCTTCATATACGTGCCAAAAATACTTTTGGTGTCAATTTGGATGCTGTTGGCTAGCTTACCTTCATATTTCATCTTTTACCCCTTATGGTTTTTTTGTTGCCTTCTGTTGGTTTTAAAAAATTCCCAATCCTCCAAATTCCCACTAATAGTTGCTCTATTAAATGCCCTCTCTTTTGCTTTTATGTTGACTTTGGCTTTCCTTCTCAGCCATGGTTACGTCATCCTGAATTTAGACTAATTACTCTTCTTTGGACTGTTTCTGTCCTGCGCTTTCTGAATTGCTCACCAAAATTCCAGCCATTGCTGCTCTGCCATCATCCCGGCTAGTGTGCCCTTCCAATCAACTTGGCCAGCTCCTTTCTCATGCCTCTGTAATCCCCCTTACTCAACTGTAATACTGATACTTCTAAATTGGACTTCTCCCTCTAAGATTTCATAGTAAATTCTGATATAATCACTGTTTCCTAAGGGTTCCTTGCCTTTAAGCTCCTTAATCATTTACAGTTCATTACAAAACATTCAATCCAGAATTGCTGTGGGCTCAACCACAAGCCGCTTTAAAAAGCCAGCTTGGCGGGATTCTACAATTCTCTTGCATGGGATCCAGCATCAACGTGATTCTCCCAATCTACCTGCATATTGAAATACCCCATAACTAGTGTAACGCAGCCTTTTTAACAAGCTTTTTTCCTTCCTTCCACTGTAATTTGTAGACCATCTGTTGGCCACTGTTTGGAGGACTGTAAGTATCTCCCATTAGGGTCTTCTTATGCTTCCAGTTTCCTAACTCTACCCACGAGGATTCTACACCATCTGATGCTATGTCACCTCTTCTAAAAATTTGATTTCATTTTTTTTTATCAGCAGAGCTCCTCCTCTTCCTCTTCTCCCTATTTTCAAATGACCATTCTTGGATATTAAACCCAATCACAATAATCTTTCAGCCGTGACTCCATGATACTCACAGCCTCATTCTTGCCTATCTTTCTGTGCTACAAGATAATTTACCTTACCTTGTGTACTGTGTGCATTCAAATATAACATCTTCAGTCCTGGATTTGGCACCCTTTTCAGTTTTGTACCCCTTTTACTCTGCAGCCCATCCAACTGACTGCTTTGTTGCCCTGTCATCTGCCTGTCATCCCCCTTGACAGTCTCAGCATACACTACCTCAGGTTGTAAATCAACATCCCTACCCTCAGCCCGATCCTACCTGCTGGCCAAATTATGAGTTTTTGCCTTCTCTCTTAAAAGCTTCAATTCTAATTATTTTTGTGTTTTCTATGTTTGTTCCAATGTGGAAGTACTTTATTACATTTTAAGGTTTTTGTGCTAAGCAGTTGCTGCAGAAAGGCAGGAATCAGGAACAGAGTCAGATTTGATATCACCGGTGCAGGTTGTGAAATTTGTTAACTTTGCAGTAACAGCACAATGCAATACATGCTAAATAAATATAGAGAGAAAAAAAACTGAGTTATGTTGAGTGTATTAAATGGTTAAAATAGATTAAGTAGTGCAAAAAAAGTGAAATAAAAAAAGTAGTGAGGTACTGTTCATGGATTTAATGTTCATTTAGAAATTAGATGGTGGATGGGAAGAAGCTGTTCATGAATCACTGAGTGTGTGTCTTCAGCCTTTAGTACCTCCTTCCTGATGATAACAATGAGAAGATGGCATGTCCTAGGTAATGGGAGTCCTTAATGATGGACAGCACCTTCCTAAGGCGCTCTTTGAAGATGTCTTGGATACAACGGAGGCTAGTACCCGTGATGGAGATGACTAATGTTACAAGTTCCTGCAACTTATTTCAATTGTGTGCAGTAGCCCTCCCCATACCAGGCGGTGATGCAGCCAGTCAGAATGCTCTCCATCGTACATTTCTTTAAGTATTTGAGTGTTTTAGTTGATAAACCAAATCTCCACAAACTCCAAATGAAATATAGTCACTGTCTTCACTTATTTATAGTTGTATCAATGTGTCGTATCCAGGTTAGGTCCTCAGAGATATACACCCAGGAACTTGAAATTGTTCACTCTCTCCACTTCCGATCCCTCTATGAGGATTGGTATCTGTTCCCTTGTCTTACCCTCCCTGAAGTCCACAATCAGTCCGTTTGGTCTTGCTGACCATGAGTGCAAGGATATTACTGCGACGCCACTCAAGAAATCTTAAACTTGTATGTCCTTTTGTCAGCACCTGACATTTTGCCAACAATGGTAGGATTAAAGGGAGAGTACTGAAAGGATACGTTGAGCAAGACAGGTTGTTAGAAGAGGGAGGAGGCCAGAGTGGGGTTTTCTTGCAGCAAATCACGTGGAGCCCAGTTATTTATTGTCCTTTGTAAAGGAATGAAGTTTACAAATTATTGCAGGCTCTGCCTTAGCCTCAGAGCAGGGTAAGGACTGCAGCTTTAGCAACTGTGACATAAGGAACTTGCTCTTTGTGGTTGATGTTGCTGACAGTACTATTATTTTGCAGATCATCACTCACAGTTGTGTCAGGGAGGTTGCAGAGAATGTCATTTCAAGAAGTAAATTAATCTATTCCTTACTAGGGATAATAGTGGATACAATAATATTGGATTCATGATACTGCAGATATAATAGGGTCTTTTAATATCCTCTTAGAAAGGTAGATGGAGCTTAGAAAATTGAAGGGCTATGCGCTAGGGGGATTCTAGGTAGTTTCTAGGGTTCTGTTACATGGTGGGCTGAAGGGCCAAGCTGGATGGGAGTGACTGTGCACCACATAGACAATCAACCGGGCCTTCCACTTGGCATTCCAATTTCTCAATGTACCATTGCCATGAGACTAGAGGAATGAATATCCTGTATGTTAACTCTCAGAGAGATGAATCGTGCAGGCTTTGGCATGTTTTTAGTACGTCTAACAAAAGTAATTCCTGTACCTGCTGCTAAAGTGACCAATGGCTGTGTATCTAGCACTTTGCTCCATCAGTTCACTCCATCTCAAGTTCTACTTCAAAGGCAGTCCCTTTGGGATGAGGATGATTCGTTTCCACTCCAGTTCTGTAAGGTATGAGGTTAATGTGAGGTCGGTGAACTCTACCAGAAGTGTGTTAGGAGCTGTGATTGATGGGATGAGTGTGTCATTGTGAGGACGTGTGCTCACTTTACAGCTTGCATCTTCCTGGTCCAACGGTCGATCGGCCGAGGAGGTTAATTCTGCTCCTATATCTTGTTGGTCTTGATGCGTACCTGCTGCTCCCATGTTTTGATCATCACAGACCAACAAGTCCTGAGAGGTGGTTGAGCACGTTACACACAGCAAGCCACATTGCAAGGTCGGGAATGGAAAGGCAGAGCAGCATCAGGTTCCTGGGATAAACATCCCTCGGGATCTATCCTGAGCCCAATGCGGGTATACGTTTGACGAGACTCGCCAAGACATGTACAGTGGAGAATGTTCTGGCTGATGGTATCACTGCCTGGTGGGGAGGACCTAAAGACACTGAAGAGGGTTCTTGATTCAGCTAGCTCAGTCACTGGCAAGACCTCCCCACCATATCTTCTACACAGGTGCCGGGGTGGTGACAGAGGCAGGCACATTAGGCACATTTAAGAAACTCTTAGACAGGCACATGGACAATAGTAAAATGGAAGGCTATGTAGGAGGGAAGGGTTAAATTATTCTTAGAGTGGGTTAAAAGGTCAACAAAACATTGTGGACTGACAGGCCTGCAGTATGCTGTGTAGTTCACTGTGTTTTATGTTATATGTTCATTCAATTCCTTCAGCAGGAGCCTATTGGAGCTAAGGTGCAGTATTGCACCAAGAAAGGTTATGAAGAGGCTTGGAGAAAAGGCACGATTTTGCTTGTTCGACATTGGATCCCATGCCCTCCTGTCAATGGAAACCTCCTCTGCAATCTTACTCTAACGTTTGATAGATTTAGTAGATTTTCAGTATTTAGTAGTTTTCCCTTCAATATATGAATCTCTGCTGCTATCCCCTCTCTTAAGAGCACCTCCTGCTGATTTTCCTACCATCCACCAAATCTAGAGCTGATTCACAAGAAGCAATCAACCCACCAAACCATCTTTGCGATATGGCAAGAAACAGAAGCACCAGCCAAAATCTCAGGGATATGTCAGAATCAGATTTCTTATCACTGGCGTGTGTCGTGAAATTTGTTAACTGAGTAGCAGCAGTACAATGCAATACGTGATAATATAGAAAGAAAATAATATGCAAATTAATTACAGTATATATATGTGTGTATATTAAATAGTTAAGACTAAAAACATTGCAAAACAGAAATAATGTTTAAAAAAAAGTGAGGTTGTGTTCATGGGTTCAATGTTCATTTCAGGATTGGATGGTAGAGGAGAAGAAGCTGTTCCTGAGTCACTGAATGTGTGCCTTTAGGCTCCTGTACCTCCTTCCTGACGGTAACATTGAGAAGAAGGCATGTCCTGGGTGATGGGGGTCCTCAATAATAACTCCATACAAGCTGCTCTAGAGGTCATTCGATCTGTCCACAGTTGACTCGTCCTGAATCATTACTATACTGCAGACAGAATCAAGTTAACATTCAAGGTCACTGCCTTTTGAACCAAATTAATCAAAAGATGTAGCAACATTCATGATACAGGACATAACATTGTTCACAGGTGCCTTGTGGTCCCTGTTACTGGTGTTTTTGGGCTTCCAATAAAACTGCACATTTCCAGTATACTTGGGTCTTTGTCAGTCAAACAGATTTTCTAGACTATTGAACATTATTCTGTTATTTCTCCAACACACCTTTAATTGATTATTTTTGTTTTAAGATGTTACATGTTAGAAAAATCAAAATGCCAACAAACCTCATAAGTGTTGAGGGAGCACCAAAAACAAGGTGAATTAGGGGAGTTTGGGAAAGAGAACCTAGTAAGTTATCCCTTAGGGGATAAGAAATCGGAACAGGAGTCAGCCACCTGACCGGTAAAACCTGCTCTTCTGTTCAGTGCTGATCTGGGTGTTGATTCAGCTCCACCTGCCTGTTCCCCCCCCCCCCCCCCCCCACACACACACACAATCCTTTTTTTCATTTACAATGCAAAAAACTAGCTAACTTAAATACGTTTCATGAAATAGCCTCTACTGCTTCTCTGTGGGAAAAGTAGTTCCTCATCGGCTCTAACCTAAACCTACTCCCCCAAATCTAAACTCACCAAGTGGAAACAACTTTCCAGTTTCTACCTTACCTATTCCATTCATAACTTTATGTTTCTAAAAAGATCTTTTCCTATTATACTGAATTCTATTGGGTATAGTAATGGACGACTCAATCTCCCCACATGGGCTGAACCCTCAGCTCCAGAATCAGCCTTCTGAACCACCTCTGTACCGCCTCCAAAGTCAGCATATCTCTTCTCAAGTAAGGAGACCAGAACTGCAAGCAGTACTCTCGGAGTGGCCTTACCGATACCGGTACAGTTGCAGCATAACTATCCCGTTCTTAGTTTCAATCCCTGTGGCAATGATGGCTACTCCATAACCTATTGTACTTCTTGAAATTTATCCCTCTACTTGGGAGTGCTTGTTCATGCATTGCAAAAAATTGTTACGCTTGTGCAACAGCTTCTCAAGAAGACATGCTGCTGTCTAAACAGTAAACAATAATCTGATCTTAATTTTTCATTCCAAAGTGGATAATCTCACATCTACCAGCACTCATCTTATCTATTATTATTTTATATCCTCAATGAACTCCAGTGAGTTTGTCAAATAGGACCTTCCCTTTCTGAACCCATGTTGTGTCTGCCTGATGAACCTGCTTCTATCCAGATGTCCTGTTATTTTGTTTGAACAATAACGTCAGCATTTTCCAGACTGCATGTATTAAGTTGACTAGTCTACAGTTAACTCTGTTTGCCTACATCCTTTTTTCAATAGTGGTGTATTATTCACCGTCTTCCAATTTGCCAGGAGCTGCCCAGAGTCCAGGGAATTTTGATAAATTATCACAAATGCCTCTACTAGAATTTCTACCATTTATTTCAGTAAACTGGGATACATTCCATCAGGATTAGATGACTTCTCTGCCATTAAGCTCAATGCAAAGCACAAGAGATTCTGCAGATACTGGAAATCTTGAGCAACACACACAAAATACTGGAGGAATTCAGCAAGTCAGGCAGCATCTATGGAGTGGAATAAACAGTCAATGTTTTGGGCCAAGAACCTTTTTCAGGATTTCTGAGGCCTACTAGTTTGCTCAGCTCTACCTCTTTAGTGATAGCGATTGTATTGAGATTGTCACCTCCCAGTACATCCACAACATCTCTTTGACATATTAGACGTGTTCTCCAAAGTGAAGACCAGCACAAAATAGTTGTTCAAACCATCAGTCATTTCCACATTACCCAATATTAATTCCTCCTTTTCATCTTCCAAAACACCTACGTTCACTTTAGACACCCTTTTCTGCTTTATCTAACTACAAAAACTTTAATTATGGATGAGAAGTGCAGCACACATCACCTAGTGAGCTAAATCACATCAGGAATTCAGAACAGGTCATTGGTGTTTCATTGCATTTTCTTCTCCAAAGGTCACGTTTCTGTTTATCAGATCGTATTTTCAAATTGGTGGAACTTGGTTACAGTGAATTCTGTCTGTAATAAGATTTCTCAATCGGAGTCGAGAGTGAGCGAAAGAATTAAAGGTACTAGTTTACTAGCATTGAATCTGTTTATAAATATGTTATCACTATAATGTGGTAATAGATCTAATAATTAGATTTGCTGAATCAGAATCAGGTTTATTATCACCGGCACGTGACATGCAGTTTGTTAACTTAGAGGCAGCAGTAATGAAGTGGTTATGTCTTTTCATCAATGTTTAAAGATTAATGGAACTAAATTTTAGGAAGTTTAATTCTTCATCCATGTAAGTATTTACATATATTATTACGAATGTGCCGCAACTCTGAGGGGCCAAAGGGTACAAAGTCGCCCCCTCCTTTTTGAGAATCGCAAGATCGCTATTAATTTGGGTCTGGGACCCAGGAAATGAGAGAGAATCCACAAGGTTTGGAATGTGTCCTGGCCTCAGCGAAACAAAACCACTGATAACGGCTATTGTCTCTTGGAGACGGAATTGTGTATTGAGTACTGTACTATTCATTGAAGCCCCTCAGGGGATGACCAGAGTGGGCTGGTTGAGGGATTGCATCATCCCAACCTGATTGACATCTGAGACCCCGTGAGTAAGGATAAAAGAGGGTCTGGGGAACAACCCATTTAGACGCACCAGGAGAAATGCTAGAAATCCCGTGACAGCGTTTAATAGCGACAGCCGGTGGGGGCTCGTGTGCGTCCTTCCCTTGCCTGGGATTGGCGGGCTCACCACAGAAGAACGGCTTTAGCTAAAGGAGAGGCCAGAAGTGAACAGCCACACCAATGAGACTCCTGACAGATCGAAATCATAAAAGGATTCGGCAAGTTTTTCTGCCAAATCTCTCTCTCTCTCTCTCTCTCTCTCCAACCATTGCCACACAGCGGTCCCCAAAGGCTGCAGCTTGCATGAACTGAATGACTTTTATATTTCCATCGGACAATACATTATCCCCTAAACAATGATAGAGCTATTTCTTATTGATTATTATTATACCCGCACTTTTAGATTTAGTATTGACGACATATATTATCTGTATATTTGCATTGATATTATTTTTGTGTATTTTTACTAATAAATACTGTGAAAAATAGTATCATCAGACTTCAACGGACCTCTCTATCTTTGCTGGTAAGTGACCCAGTTACGGGGTTTGTAACAATATTAATATCAATATGTACTGCTTGTGTTAATTACATTAATATTATAATTAAATTAACAGTGCCTATGAAAAGCATTCACATGCCCCCAGAAGTTTTCATGCTTTATTGTTTGACAGCACTGAATCACAGTGGATTTAGTTTGGTTTTTTTGACACTGATCAAGAGAAAATGACTCTTGGTGTGTCAAAGTGTAAACAGATCTCTACAAAATGGTCTAAATTGATTACAAATATAAAACACAAAATAATTGATTGCATAAATATTCACCCCCTGTTAAAATGACACACCAAATCATCACTGGTGCAGCAAATTGGTTTTAATTAAATGGAGATCTGTTTTTGGAGACCTGTGTGCAGTCAAGGTGTTTCAATTGATTGTAGTCAAAATACGCCTGTGCCTGGAAGATCCAGCTTCTGGTAAGTCAGTATCCTGGGGCAAAAGCTACATCATGAAGACAAAAGAATACTCCAAGCATCTCAGCAAAAAGGTGATTGAAAAGCACAAGTCAGGAGATGGATACAAGAAAATTTCCAAGTCACTGAATATCCCTTGCAGTACAGTTAAGTCAATCATCAAGAAATGGAAAGAATATGGCACAGCAGTAAATCTGCCTAGAGCAGGCCATCCTCAAAATTAAGTGATCGTTGAAGAAAGAGACTGGTGAGGGAGGCCACCAAGAGGCCTATGACTGGAGTTAAAAGCTTCATTGGCTGAGACAGGAGAGAATGCGCATACAACATCTGTTGCCCAGGCGCTTCACCAGTCACAGCTCTACAGGAGAGTAGCAAAGGCTTCTGTTGAAAAATACTCACATGAAATCTTGGCTAGAGTTTGCCAAAAGGCATGTGGGATACTCTGAAGTCAGCTGAAATAAGGCTCTATGGTCTGATGAAACCAAAATTGTGCTTTTTGGCCATCAGACTAAATGCTATGTTTGGCATAAGCCAGATACCGCACATCATCAAAAACATACCATCCCGACCATGAAACATGGTCGTTGCATCATGCTGCGGGGATGATTCACTGCAGCAGGCCCTGGAATTGGGTAAAATGAATGCAGCAAAATACAGGGAAATCCTGAAGGAAAACCTAATACAAGAGAACCTTGACTTGGGAGAAGATCAGTTTTCCAGCAAGATAATGACCCCAAGCATAAACGCAAAGCTACACAGCAATGGTTTAAAAAACAACAAGCTTAATGTCCTGGAATAGCCAAGTCAGTGTCCAGACCTCAATCCAATTGGAAATTTGTGGCTGGACTTGAAAAGGGTTGTTCATCCATGATCCCCATGCAATCTGACAGAGCTTGAGCAGTTTTGTAAAGAAGAATGGGGAAAAATTGCAATGTCTAGATATGCAAAACTGATGGAGACCTATCAACACAGGCTCAAGGCTGTAATTGCTGCCAAAGGTGCATCTACTAAATACTGACTTGAAAAGAATGAATACTTATTGAATCAATTATCTTGTGTTTTATATTTGTAAATAATTTAGATCACTTTGTAGAGATCTGTTTTCATTTTGACATTAGTCTTTTTTCTGTTGATCAGTGTCAAAAGAAACAAATTAAATCCACTGTATTCCAATGTTCTAAAACAATAACCTATGAAAACTTTCAAAGGGATGAATACTTTTGCATAGGCACTGTAAAATGAACTAAAATTATACACTTCAATAAACATTACTCTAGAAACATTGGCTGGCCTACTTTTTTCTCTAAACAGCCAAACATGTCTCATCAAAGCATTGGGTGTGGTGGGTGTCTTTGGGTACTATAATGGAGTTGGAAATATTGATACACAGAACGCTTAAAAGAAGTATTGTGTAACATTGCTCTCAAGACTAAAATGTGTACTCTTCTACATTTTCATTATTAGTGCTTAGAGCATGTTTTTCGTAGGATTCATCCTTAAACTAAACATGCCTTCCAAGCTGAAAGTTTGGTCTGGCGATTTCTCAGCAGGTTCCCCTAACTTTTCCTTGCTAGCAGCAGAGACGATATATCCCAAGTTATCGTAAATGGATACACCCAACCATTTTTCCTTTATTACACAACTCTAATTGTTGAACTCTAATTTGTCAGTAAAGTTGTTGGGAACTTCACAGGCACAGCTGGTAAGTTACCACCTTGTAGCATTGTTGATTTAACCAAACTCAGTTGAGTTAGTTTTGATAAATTCATCTTGTGTTGCTCAAGACTTCCAGAAATACTGCATGTATCTCTTTTTGGGTTGTCTTCATGCCTCTAGTCATACCGTTAAAAACACTGGGAGTGGAGGGACAGAATGAACACAGCAGCACAATACATGGTATAATACCAGTGAAAGTAGATGATCTTTGCTGGGCTTCCTGATTAGAATAAGCTTATACTTTCGTCTTCCAGCTTTTCAGTAGATTCAGTGAGGAATTTAACAGTTTAGAAAACAAAACACAACTCTTCATAGTGTTACATCAAATTACTATCCAGATAAATTTATTGAGATAATGTGTCTTTCACATTTAAAGATAAAATAAAAATGTTTACAGGTGGCAAATCCATCTTGAAGCATTTGACTACAGCGCCCTCTACTGGTAACCAGATGGAAAATACCTGTGAGCAATACTTGGTTCACTGGTAAATAAGGTTTTCTCTCAGTGGTTGGGAACAGATTTGTATGCATTCCAAAACAAGTGCAGCCATGCAACAATATTACATAATTTTATAACATAGGGAATTCCAAACTGTAATTTTCAATCATATCCCAGGACTATTTAGCTATTGCATTAGTTATACACTCAATGGCTACTTTATCAGATACATCCGTAAGTCTGCTCGTGAAAACAAACTTCCAATCAACCAATCATGCAGCAGCAACCCAATGTATAAAGGCATCCTATGAACAAGAAGTTCAGTTGTTCTTCAGACCAAAGTTCAGAACGGGGAAGAAATGTGATCAAGGTGGCTTTTGACCATGGGGTGATTATTGGTGCCAGATGGAGTAGTTTAAGTATCTGAGAAACTGCTGATTGCCTGATACTTTAATGCATAGCAGTCTCTAAAGTTTACAGAAAACATTGAAAAAAAAACTAAAATAAAAACGCCCAGTGAGCAGCAGATCTGTGGTGAAAACACCTTGTTAATGAGAGAGGTCAGAGGAGAATGGCCAGACTGGTTCGAGCTGACAGGAAGGCAACAGTAACTCAAATAACCGCACTTTACAACAGTGTTGTGTGGAAAAGCATCTCTGAATCCACAACACGTCAGACCTTGCAGTGGATGGGTTACAGCAGCAGAACACCACAAACGTACAGAAATATATAGATAGACAGATACCATATTGATCCCAAAGGAAATTACAGTGTCACAGTAGCATTAAAATTGCATAGATATAAATATTAGAAGAGAAATAAGAAAGAATAAAAAGTAGCTTACCTCAAACAGGCTAACAGGAGGGAGGCATTACTTTCTTGACTACAGGTTGACTCATTATAGATTGTAATGGTCCAGGGTAAGAATGACCTCATATAGCTATCTTTGGAGCAGCGCAGTTGTCTTAGTCTGTTACTAAAAGTGCTCCTCTGTTCAGCCAAGGTGTCATGCAGAGGGTGAGAAACATTGTCCAGAATTGACAGGATTTTCTGTAGGGTCCTTTGTCCTACCACAGCCTCCAGTGTGTCCACTTTGACTCCTATAACAGAGCCAGCCTTTCTAATCAGTTTATTGAGTCTGTTGGCATCACCCATGTTGGTGCCATTGCCCCAGCACACCACCGCATAGAAGATTGTACTGGTGATAACAGACTGGTAGAGCATGTGAAGGAGAGGCCTGCATACTCCAAAGGACCTCAGTCTCCTCAGGAAGTAGAGGTGACTCTGGCCCTTCTTGAACACAGCCTCTGTGTTGGTGCTCCACTCAAGTCAGTCAACCTGGTGCACCCCAGGTACTTGTAGGTTCTCACAATGTCCATGTCCTCACCAACAATAGTAACAGGGAGCAGTGCAGGCTTAGTCTTCCTAAATTCCCTCATCATCTCCTTTGTCTTACTGATGGTGAGCTGCAGATGATTCAGCTTGTACCATTTGACAAAGTCCTTCATCAGAGTCCTATATTCATCCTCCCGTCCTCCCAACTATTGCTGAGTCATCAGAAAATTTCAGCAGATGCCAGGGCTCAGTGTTGTACAGCATCTGATGTCTGAGGTATACAGGGTAAACAGGAAGGGAGCCAATACAGACTTCTGTGGGGCCCCGGTGCTGCTTATGGCCATGTCTGACACACAGCTCTGAAGCTGCACAAACTGTTGGTCAGGTGGTCCATTATCCAGGCTGCACTGGAAGGAGCCTTTCCCCCAGCAGTGATGGCTGTATGGCATTGAAGGCACTGAGAAACTAAAATAAACAGATCCTCCCAGAGCTGCCCTGCTTATCCAAATGGGAGTAGGGGTACATTCACTGGCTGTTCTATGAGGTACCTCCGGTACTAATAAAAGTAACTTCTGGTCATTAATTACCTGGCACAGTTTGAAACAGAAAATGATGGAAGCACTGAGTGGGTCAGGCAGAATCAGGGAAAAGGGAATCAGTTACTGTTTCAATTTGAAGACCTCTTATCTGAGACAGGGAACTGGGAAAACAGTCTCACAGGATTCAAGAAAATTCATTGAGTTCAACGTAAACACTTCCATGAAGAACATATGTGGATCTGCTAAATCTAGAGTCCCATTCTAGATGCTAGGTTACATGGGAAAGAAGGGGGGAGGTTTACGGCAGTCACTGATGTTAGAACTGAGATTTGTGTTTTCTTTTTGTGAACAATCTGCAGGTGGAAAATGTTCTCCCTGTTTTGAAACATTCACATCCATTTCTAGTTGAAGTCTGGTTCGGTGGAAGATTGAATCAAGCACTTTGTGTCACAGCTCACCCTCACACTGTATCCTTGCTGTATTTTGTGTCCACAAAAATGTTATCAAAGTGCAGAGCATTTTATTTATCAGACCGAAACTGGATCAAAAGGCTGTAAATAATTCCTGCTATAATTAGCACACAATAAATCAAAGTTCCCTGGAATTAGTGAAACACACATGAATTATATTCTCCCCTCCTGGACTTAACTTTTATATGCGAACAATTAATCCTCCCCCGCAAACATTTTATTTTCAAAATGGATGCTGGCAGTCCTCTGCAAAAATTCAGTAGTCCAGGAATTAGTAATTTCAGCTCACACACTCTTAACCTGATCGCAAGGGCTTGGGATCACCCAATGCCACATCTGGGCCAGCTCCATTCTTTGAGGGAAAAGTGCTAAAGTGTCCTCACTCTTTCCCAACCCAAAGCTCCCTCTCTCCAGTGTATCAACCCATTGGTAAAATCTATAAAGACTGGGTCATATGTTACATATTGCCATGGAGTCATATCTTTAAGAAAAAGATCAGTGACACACCTCCATAATCAGCCTGGGGCATAGATAAGTAGACATATCCATGAAATGAGCAATCCAATGTTTAACCACAAAATTGATTTCTTGAAGCAAGGATGTTTCCAGTTTTGTGTCCCCTTATTGTTAGGGCATATTCTGGAGTTAGGGTATAAAGCAAATAATAATTTTACCAGCAACCAATCTTCAGATTTGAATGTGGTTTACAGATTGAATTTAAAACAGAGCTCAGAACAATTAGGCTTCAGATGCCTGAATATGCGCGAATGTGGCCTTGAGTCAATGGAGATTAACATTCGTTTTGGGTCTGGAGTGTGGGTGCAAAGAAGGAGGTTTGTGAAAACTATATGTAATTCAAAGGAAGCATTGTAGATACATTGTCACTATAGAGTTGTCCTGTTGTTACCTTTGATGTTTAGCATATAAAATACAATGTAATATTGGATAGGGCAGGCCAATTCTTATAAGGGTGATGCCTGTTGCTCGTTTTTGCTGAGAAAACCACTTCTCTGCCCACTAGCTTCAGTGTCTCTCCGGGAACTTTGTTCACAGAAACAACACTTATGTCATCTGATTTAGCTTTATTGTTACACACAGTACCCACTTAAGGTATCCAAATGTCCAGTGCCCCCTTTCTAGATGGGGGAGCCCAGCCAGGCTAGAAGTTGAAAAGAACATGGAACTGTACTGGTGAAATTAAAAGCGGAATCAAGAAAGCAAAGAGACAGCATGATAAAATACTGGATGAAATTCCACATACATTGAAATGCAGGAGGATAATGTGGTTGAGGACCAGTTAGAGAAATAAAATGAATGGATTGGGGTAAATGGGTAAAAGTGGTTGACGTATGCATTGTGGGTTGAAGCCCTCTTCTTGTGTCGTATGTCTGTAACCCTTTATAACTCATGTGTGTTGGCACATTTTAGGTTAAGTTCTTTATGGATACTTTGCATGATTTTCACAAAAGATGGGGATGATACTGAATTTGTTGTTGAAGAGGATTTGGGTCAAATATAGGATGGAATAAACATAGTAAAAGATAAAGGATTTAGAAGTTCACCATTTTTAAAGATGGATACACCACCAAGCCCAGATAATACGTTTTCAAGCCCATTAAAAGAAGCAAGGGGGTAAATCTGCAGAGGTTCTAACAGGATGCAGAAAAGGTGCTAGAGGACTAGTAAACCTGAACATTATATTTTAGTTCTTAAAAATAAAGTAATAAATGGACAGATCAAGCATTTATACATAAGCTAGTTTGACCATTAGAGTGGGAAAATTGGAATAAATTCATAGTATAGTTTTCATTTAGAAAGATATTATTTTGCATAAATACATTAAAGGAATGCCCAATTTAACTAACTTGATTACGTATTTTGAGGAATACTTGGAAGTATCATTGAGGACGGTGCACTTGATGAATCTGATCGATGCAAATTTTAGCAATAGGTTTGGTAACACAGCCACATACAAACAAGATCATGGGGGCACGAGGTCTAGGGAAGACTGATAACTTGGAAGCAAAACCGGCTTACTGCCATTTGCCAGGGATAATAGATAAACACGGAGAGAGTCTGCACACGCTGGAAATCGAAAGACACAGGCACAGAATGCTGGAGGAAATCAACGGGTCAGGCAGCATCTATGGAGGGGGTGCGGAGGAGAACGGGGGCTGGCTAAAAGGTGATGGGTGAAGCCATGTGGGTAGGAAAGGTGAAGGGCTGCAGAACAAGGAACCTGACAGGAGAGGAGAGTGAAAGGGAAGGAGGAGGTGATCAGCAGATGAGAACAGGTAAGAGGCTAATGTGGGGATTAGATGAACAGGGGAGGAGGAGGAGGGAGTTTTCTTTACCTGAAGGAGAAATCGATATTCGTGCTATCAGGTTTGAAATTACCCAGAAGGAATATAAGGTATTGCTTCTCATCCTGTGGGTCACATCATCATGTCACAAGAAGAGACCATGGACTGAATTGTCAGGATATGAATCAGAAATAAAATGTTTGGCCACGGGACTGTTCTACTTGTGGCGGATAGTGCGGAGGTGCTCTATGAAGCAGTATCTCAATTTATGATGGGTCTCGCCAATGTGAAGAGGGTCAAATCGGGAGCACTGGACCCAATAGACACCCCAGCATGTTCTCAGGTGAACTTTTGCCTCACCTGGAAGGACCGCTTGGGGTCCTAAATGGAGGTGAGGAAGGTGGTGAATGGGCAGGTGTAGCACCTTGGCCACTTGCAGGGACAAGTGCCAGGAGGGAGATCAGTGGGGAGGTTTGAGTGAGTAAGGGGATCACAGAGGGACCGAGCTCCGTAGAAAGTGGAGAGAAGGGGGATGCTAGGTAATTTCCGTGGAGGAACCCCTCTGGAAATGATGCAAGTTGTGGGGAATGATGCATTGGATGTGGAGAATCATGGGGTGGTTGGTGAAGACACGAAGAAATCTATTACTGCTAAGGTGACGGGAAGGTGGGTTGAGCGTGAATGTTTGGGTATTGGAAGAGATCCGGGTGAGGGCATCATCAATGGTGGTGGACGGGAAACCCCCTTCTTTGGAAGAGGATAGATTATGAGTCTTTTTGTGACTGTTACAAGTAGAGTTACTCATCGATCATGGCTTAGAACTCAGTCCTTTGCTTGTGTAGTAATAACGAAGTGTTCTACCTCAATGCCACATTCATAACCACATACAATAATGATCGGAAATACTGAAATATTATTATTTAAATTAGAAGGGCTGTCAGGTGATTTTAAATTAAGACAATTGTGAAGTATTTATTCCCTACAGAAATGTTGTCCACATTTACTCCCTTGCTCATCATGTTTTTAACTTGAGCATCTATACAATGCCATATGGTTATTGACACTGGTGGTCAGGCATTGGGACTTTACTGCCAGGTTCACACTGAATCTATTGAGGGAGCTCAGATGTTGAACAGTGCAACTAATTAATATGGAAGTGTTTGAGTAATTGTCATCAGTTAGATGAAATTAAGCACATTGGTTATGTTGTAATATTTGGTTATTTTAATTGTTTTACTATATTTCAACTGAGTGCTAGAGATGATGTACATATCAACAGTTGAATAGGTTTTGACATCATAGGCTACCAAAGGTCCATTTAAAAGCCCATATGCAGAGTTGGAGGTTCTATTTCCTGAGGACTAGATGCCATCAAAGGAGTGCAGCTTAACAGAACACTTGCCATGGATGCAATTAACCCATGGGACCAGAAGAGGTTAGTGTGCTACTAGAATTATTCTGAGGATTAACCACAAAGTGTGGCCTCATTTAAAATTAATTAGGGCACTGAGACTAAGTTATCAGTCTCAATTTCTTTGCTTGCCTTTTGAACACGTATATTGGTAGCCTCAAATACTTACCTCATGGAATTGATTGTACTCACTTTACACAAGTACTGACACGTGTGAAAATGAATTGATTAACATGGAATTTATGGAACCAGTTTATTGACCCGAATAGATGTTCCTTACAGTCACCCAAAAGTGAACAGTTGCAGAGTGCCACTGTAACCAGTGCTTTAGCCATTCATGTACCATGTAGAGCATGCGCTGAGCAATTATACCTTTCTAAATGTCCCAACCACTTCCGTGCACGTGATGGACACTTCTGAGTAGCAATGCAAAGTGCAAACAAACACACCTTCCCCTTCGTCACCTGAAGTAGGTGTTATCAAATGAAGCTGATGTCCCTATTGTGATGGGGTCCCTTGATATTTATAGCTTTTGCATTGCATTGTTGTTCTTACATTAATAAATTGTTTTATTATTGTCACATGCCCCACAATACTGTGATTAACATGTCTTGCATACAGATTGGTTCATTACAACAGTGCATTGAGATACTACCATGTGCAGGGAGAAATGTACATAGAGCATGGGACAGAGAAGAGTACAGCACTGGAACAGGCCATACAGCCTACAATATTGTGCTGACCCAGGTAAAAAGCAGATCAAAAACACCCAAGCACTAATCCCGTCTACCTTCACCATATCCATATTGCTCCATCTTCCTTACATCCATGTGCCCACCCAAACATCTCATGAAAGCCTCGAATGTATGTGTCTCTAGCCACCATACCAGACTGTGTATTCCAGGCATCTATAACTCTTTGAGTAGAAAATTCTCCTCCCTCCCCGACATCCCCCTTAAACCTACCCCCTCTCACTTTCAAAGCATTTCAACCCTGGGAAACAGGTACTCTCTGTCCACTCTATCTGTGCCTCTCATAATCTTGTAAAGCTCTATCAGATCTCCCCTCAGCCTCCAAGACAAAACCAACCTGAGTTTATCCAGTCTCTCATGATAGCACATGCCCTCTAAACCAGGCAGCACCCTCTCTTCTGCACCCTCTCCCAAGCCTCATTGTCCTTCCTATGGTGAAGCAATCCGAACTGTATGCAATACTCAAATATAGACAGAGTCCAAGCTCGGGAGGCTGTTGTCTGTGGTGTTCCGAGCTGAGCCACGTCTCTTTAAGCATTGTCACGGCAACAGGCAGAGCAGTTAACAGACCAAGCCCTGATGCACCCAGACAGGATGGTACAGTGATAACAATTGATCACTTCTAGTGGTAAATCCGCCAGCAATCTCCATGCCTCATCCTTCTCGGATAATGGGGAGTGCTTTCGAATATTTAACCTTGGATTGAGTGCTGCATCAATGATGAGAAATCTTACATTGAAGAGATCCTTATTTTTTGTCAGATCAGGAATAAGAGTTTTCATTCGATGTTAAGCGATAAGTTCAGATAAAGCCAGCATGGGAAGCCTACAAATTCATTCCCAAGGATTAAGTAGTGTTTGCGGTATTTACTGTCTTTCAAAATCATTGTATTTCGTACTGATAGATTGTGCTTTTGAACATCAAATGTGACTGTACTGGCAGTTTTACCTTGATTGGGAATTGAACTGTAGCCAATGTGGAGTTCCTAATGGAGTTCTTGTACTAGAACCTCTTGACTCTGTGTCTGTACAATGTTGTTTGAAATAGTGTACACATTCTCTGTGTGTTGGAGTACACTTTCAGAACCACCATTGCCAGGCATAATTACAATTGACCCTGAACATTGTGAGCAGTGTTGACTGTGTTTTTAAAATGCAAATAGGGCAGCACAATACTGGAAATACTAAAGCTGGTGCCTCACAGTGCTCATTACAGACCTGGATGCTACTTGTGTCCAGTCGATGCATTCTCCCCGTAACCACATGGGTTTCCTGTTGGTGTGCTGGCTTCCTTCTATGTGTCAAAGACATAGGGACTGGTAGGTTAATTGGCCAATATAAACTGCCGAAGTGTGTAAACAAATGAAAGTACTGGGGGAGGTGGTGGAGGCAGAAGCTGATGAAACTTTGGAGGGAATGAAAAAAAAGATACTAATAAAAGATTAGTGAAAATAGGTGGTTGATGGTTGTCCTGGACTCAATGCCTAACTGCTGGGTTTTACTTCATTGTACATATATTGTTACTTCCCTTCCTTTTCTATCACATTCTTCTGTAATGTCTAGAGAGAGTTCTGCACATCCTTCTTCAGTCAAACATCACAGAAAATTTACAATGCAGAACGAGATGTGGAAAAAATACCCACCAGTACAAAAAATAGAAGAAAGGTATTAAATGGTGAGAGATTGGCAGGTGTTAGTATTCAAAGGAAGGAACATATGCTTGTATATAAGCCTTTGGTATCTAACAATCAGATGCAGCTAGTGATTTGGCAAGCAAATAATTACAAATGGATTTGAATAGAAGTGTAAAGGAGCCTTATTGCAATTGTATGGAACTTTAATGAAAGGCCAGCAGAAGTATTTTAAAGGAAATTCAGTGTGGATTCCCAAGACTGATTCCAGTGTTATTGAGTTTCCCGTATAAGGAGAGATTAAGTAGATTAAGCCTGCACTCTAGGCGTTTAGAAGAATGAAAGGAGATGTCATTGAAACTTATGAAATTCTTGCAGGCTGGAAGTAGGGCACGTGCTTGCTCTGACTGAGGAGTCGAGAACCAGGCATCACAGTCTAGAAATAAGTATACTTTTAGGACTGAGATGAGGTGAAATTTCTTTGTAATCTTTGGAATTATCCACCATGAAGAGTGTGGAATTACAGTTAATTATTCATTCAAATAGAGAGCCATAGATAACTGGATAGAAGGGGAAGATCAGGGTAACGGAACAGTGCAGGAAAATGACGCAGAGGTAAGAATCTCTGAATTTCAGAGTCAACTCAAAGAGATGGATGTCCTATTTCTGCTCCTTCTGATGTTGTTGGCCATTTTGTCCAATGCCTTTGATCAATCTTTGGGTCTAAAACATTGCAGGTCACAACACTGTGTACTCTTTAAATATGATGAAGATTTGTACTGTTTCCACCTTTTCAGACAATGAGTTCCAGACCTTTACCAACCTTTGGATAAACTTTATTCCTCGTTTCTTCACTAGTCCTCCTACTGATTACTTTAAATGTATGCCCCTCTTTCCTGAGGGAATAAAGGTCCCCACTGTTTAGTCTGCTCGTGGTTTTATACACCCCAAATCATTTTCCCGTCAACCTTGGTTCAAAATTTTAAGAAATAACCTGAGTTTGTCAAATCTTTCTTTCCTGCCTCCATTTTCTGCTCTTGGTAATATCCTCATAAATCTCCTCTGCACCTTCAAAGTACAGTTATTATCGAAGTATGTGTATATTACACAACCTTGAGATTTGTCTCCTAACAGGCAGCCATGAAACAAAGAAACCAGAAAAAAAACATTAAAGAGACCACCAAGCACTCACTGTTCAGTGGGAAAAAATCAAATCAGGTGAACGATAAACTCAAGCAAAGAGCATTTTGAACTGAAGTCCTCAAAGGGAGTTCGTCCATGGACCATTAGTTCAGGCAGAACAGAGCAATGAATTGAACTGACACAACCCTCGCCTCGTGCCCCAATACCTTGAACTTTTTAATCTGGTCTGTCCCTAAGTCGTTGTCCAAACATTGGGTTAGGTTGCTTCAGTATGCTCTGGGGCCTGGACTCCGCTGCCTCGATTCGGCCTGTACCCAACCTTCCTGCTTGGCCCTGTGCTTAAATTGATCGAGCCTCAGGTCTTCCTCACTCACGCCGATGGGCCCACTGCCTCAGCTCAATTCTGTCACATCAAATTACCTCCCAGTCCAAAGGGATGTTACAGACTATTACTTGCGATGTTCGTTTGCCGGAAAGTAAGACTGGTTAACAAAGTATTTCGTTGTTTTCCTTGTTTGATAGCCACCAGACAGAAGTCACTGAGGTTCACCAATGCCATCTTAAACCAATGCAATCACTTCTTTCCTGTAATGCAGTGATTATAAGTGCATGAAAATTTGAGAACCACTTCTCATTCCTAATATTCAATGGTTTGCCAAATAAGCGACTTTAGCTACAGTACCTTTTAAACTGACCTGCTACATATAATGATTTATGGCCATAAATTAATGCTACTCCTTTCCTTTGAACTATCAGTGTCACCCCCACTCCCCTTAATTACCTACCTCTTTGCTTTGTTGCATCACCATAAATGCACTTCCACATACTTCTCTGGATTAAATTTTATTTGTTTCTTTCTACCTGACACAACCGTGGATTCTGCAACACAGCAGATACAGCAATTGCGCTTGTGAATATGCACATATGAGCTAATTATTATTTCATTGTGATGGTATTTAACTGCATTCTTTTCCTTGTAGCGCTTGCCGAGACTTGAGCAAAGTCTTGCTGCCTACTTGAATTCGGCCTTGCCTGAGAAATTGGACTGTTGAGTCAACTGACTGTGAAGACTAGTTGTATTTGTTTTATATTTATTTATTCCTTTCCGCTGCAGTGTTGGCTTTGTTTTCCAATTAGTTTGCGAACCTGTTTGGCCTGGCAGCTATTGTTTTCCTTTCCCTTTTACTCTATTTGCATTAAAGTCTGTGCACTATTGGCCTATTTCAGTCTGTCTCTATCTCTCTCTCTCTCTCTGTCTCTGGACTTGGGCCATACCCGAATAGATTGACACGACCTATCTTAACATACACTTTACATTACTCAGAAACAGGTTTTTTATCCTCACTCTAAACACATGGTGTATGCAAGCTTCTTTGTTCCCATGATTAAATTTAAATAAAGCACTTTATTTTGTATTGTAGCCGTGTGCTACACGCAGCGCTAAAATAACGACACGGAGTCGGTTAACTGCAATTAAAGATGATTTTATTCGAACTTCACAGCCTTGCTTTAAAGCCTCTCTCATCCCGCCCTCCCCAGGCGCGGATGCTGTAAGGGACACGTACTCACAAACCCCCGCAGGCTTTTTCACTTTGTTGCGGACCTGGCCTTTGTGCCGGCGCGTTGGCTATTTGTGAGCCGGTTCGAGTGCGCTAGGAAGTGGGTCGCCACAGTATCCTTATTGTTTTACCTTGCTTTACCCCAGGGCGCGGTGTAATAATCTGATCTGTATGAATGACATGCCAGACAAGTTTTTCACTGTATCTTGGCACATGTGGCAACAATAAACCAATACCAGAGATATTCAAGGCCTATACACAATTCTGACAAACTGTAAGCCTGGATTGGAACTTCACAGTTATCAAAACATTTCCAAAGTGAGCAGTGCTTGCCAGCTTCAGCAGTTAGGGCGGGTGTTAAAAACCAAGTTTCCCCTGCAATTACATTCAGATGTGTAAACAGTGAGTGTGGACAGCTCACCAAGATGAAAGCGGTCTGTAAACAAATGTGGCCCCAGCCTCAGCATTACACTTCATTGCTCTACAACTCATTCCTGTTATATTACTAGATGCTTTCGCACCTGTATGATTTTTTTGCTCATGTCAACTTTTCTACTTTTTAGGAAGTTTTGCTTTCTAACCCCCTTCTCCTCCAGATTTTGCAAACAGTGTTAAAGGAATTGCTTGTTGCTCACCTTGAAGGAAGCTGCCGATGAAGATCCTGTGATCTGCATTTCCCCCTTTGCAATATAAACTATGAATCTCTGGCATTCAACAACTGTGATGTTACCTGGCAGGCCTGGCAGCCAATCACATTGGAGAAAAGCTGCAGAAAGCAAACCAGAATGTAAAAGGTGGAATGCTTCAACTATTTATTAAAAATGGCGGCAACTCTATTTTATAACTTTAATTAAATATTAAAACAGCATCTATTTTGAAAGTTAGATATCTGGAGCATGCCACAAAAGGATACACCAGGTGGATAAGATACCGATAAACAAAACCAGAGAACTGAATTTTCTGATGTTGCTGTATGTAGGCTTCTCAGTAACTGCTGTTGGATCTCCTCCATACACGAGTTACTACGTGATGCACCATCAATAACTCACTCTGAGACGTAAAGGCGAGATATCGGCTTTTATTGACTGGAAGAATGAACAAGCAGTAGTTGACCACCATACTACATCCTGGAGACTGAGGCCGGGGTGGTGTCTCCAATCGCCTTTATACCGGGGTCTGTGGGAGGAGCCACGGTCAGTGGGAGGAGCCACAGGAGCAGTCAGCGGGGGGGGGGGGGGGCGTGTCCAGAAAGGTATATGTAGTTCACCACAGCTGTGACAGCTGCAGCATTATTTCTGACATCAAGTTCTGAGCCAATAGCTCTGTATCCCTTGCACCAATCACCTTTCCGGCTCTTAGCTTCATCCCACCCCCTCCGGTCTCCTCCTATCATTTCGCATTTCCCCCTCCCCCCACTGCTTTCAAATCTCTTAGTATGTCTCCTTTCAGTTAGTCCTGACGAAGGGTCTCGGCCCAAAGCGTCGACAGTGCCGTCTCCCTATAGATGCTGCCTGGCCTGCTGTGTTCCACCAGCATTTTGTGTGTGTTGTTCCATTTTAAATAGTTTACTGTTAACTTTGCACTAAGGCATTATGTCTTCATGCTGGTTGATCTGGCATGCACTTCAGTTAGATGGAAGTGTTGTGTGATCACAGCTGGAAGTTGGTCTTCATGATATCTTTGCCTCAGATAACATTAACAATGTCACACCTTTGACGATGGTAAGATATTGGAAGGCAAAGGTAGCATAAGACATGTGTTGGAGGAAAATATTATATTTAGGCTGAAAGTTGACAGATAACTTTCTTAGTTTCTTAGAAGAAAGCCTTAGCAGCTTTCTTCTTACCCCCGTCAGGAGGCATTCTTATTGCACTCTCCCCTTCTGACTAGAGTGACAGTAAGGTTAGAGCATGGAGGAAGGCAATTTGGTACATGGGACCTTGCTGGCTGTAAACAAAAGCAAATTCATTGGAACCACTCCCCTCTAACTCCCCAAGCTCTGGCAATATTCTTTGCTTCCAGTTATTTACACAATACCCATCTGACAGCCACCATTAATTCTGCCTCACTACACCCCTCCCCACCAATCTGGGCGATGCATTCCAGATCTTAACACTCCACCGCATACTTTGCATTTTGTCATGTTACTTTTTGTTTGTTTGTAACCTTCATCTTATGTCCTTTGTTCCTTGATCCATCCATGAATGGGAACAATACCCATTTTAGTTTTTATGATTTTGAAAGACCTTTCTTAAGGCTCCCTGTTCCTAGCCTATCTAGTCCATCCATGTAATACAGTCTGTCTTCCCCAAGGTAATTCTACTGCCTGGTCTATAAGGATTTCACATCTTTTCTAAGATGTTCAGAGCTGGACACAAGACTCCAGCTGTGATCAAATCTGTATTTTATAAAGTCTCAACGTGACCTTCTTGTAATTTATTTATAAATCCCAGGATCATAGAGAGAATCAGTACAGAAACAGGCCTTTCAGCCCACCATATGCTATCTTATTCACCCCAAATATTCCTCTCCCCACCAAGTCTATGTCCCACCTACACACTAGTGGTAATTTATAGTAACCAATTACCTACTAACCTGCACATTTTTTGGGGATGTGGGAAGAAACTGGAGCACCTGGAGGAAACCCATGCAGTTATAGGGAGGCAAAGCAAACTCCACACTGACAACAACAGGTTAAGATTGAACCTGGCTTGCTTGAGCAGTGAGATAGTGGCTTCACTAGCTCTACCAATGTGACACCCATTTATCAGATCAGCTTTCTTTTGGACAATTTTCTGAACAACTTTTCTTAATTAATCCATACTTGTCCAATAGGGAGAAGGATGAAAAACTGAAGGCAAAATTAGCAAGTGTAGCCAAAGTTGAAGAAAAGGTAACAGATGCCCTGAGTTTCTGGTTGTCTATCATTTTAACTCTCCATCCCACTCCTACTCTGTCCCTCCTTGCACTGTTCCAATGAAGACCAATGTAACCTTGAGAACTGCATCTCTCTGTCTATATACATTGTATTTCTTGAGTTTAATGTTCTACTTTCATATTATTAGCTATTCTGTGTAAACAAATTAGCAAATGCTTAAGTGACTATATAAAGCAGATAATTAACAGGTTTCAGAAATCAAATGTTAGCAATAACTTTCCATTTCTCTCCACCTATATTTTGAAATTCTTTCTTTGCACACTTCTTAATGTACTTTCTGAAATGTGTGTTTTTGGGAGGGAAGAATAAATTATTGTGTTACATAATGCAGACTTTTGTTGATTTATGCAAGATAAGTACATATAATAAACTTGGTGTGTTTGTTCTACACTGTTCTCCAATATTCTTCAAATGAATAAATAATAATTGATCTGAAACTGACAGAAGAAAAAATACGACCAATCCTTGGTAGTTCTGTTGCATTCGAAGAGGTTAGGGTCACAATGCACATTTGGATCTGCTAAGTAGGCTAATTTAAGATTTAAAGCACAGTTCAAAGTATTATGCATCTGATGAGACAGGCTTAGAAATGTTTTTGAAATAGTGATAAAAGACAAAGTAAGTTTTAAATGGTAGAAGTAAGTCTTGCAATAGAAAATGTACCATCTTTTGATTTTTATCATTTGGGTTCCATGTATGCCTCGAGTACTTGAAATATCAGTTACTGAGGAAATGAGTTGAATGTAAAAATAAAAATTCTGGAAAATATTCGAGCAATTGATAGTGACAAATGTTGCAATCCACAGATGTAATTCTCACAATGAAATAGAGCTTAACCTGCCCTTCTCCAAGGAAAACTAAAGGTTTCCATAGAAATGTGCATCTACATATTCTGGTTTTAATATAATGCAAAGAACGAATCGAAACTTGTAATATATTGATTCTAGGGAATTCATTCTCCCTCCCAGTCTTTGCCAACATTACCCTTAAGCAAGTATTAATTAAAGGAAACTTACAGGAAAAACTGCATATATACATAGTTTAAGACATACATACTTTAAAATATCTTACATTGATTGCAAACTCATGCTAGAAATTAACAAACATTGCTCAAATTCTTATGCTTCCTACTCAACATTTTTATGGTTAAGTATAGAAACCATAAGCTGTTACAGTTATACAGTTTTCAAATAGAGATCCTTCAGCCTAATACATCTATGCCCACTGTGTGCCCTGTGAGTTAGTGCCATTTGCCCTCTTTGGCCCACAGCCCTCTAAACCATTCCTACCCATGTAATTATATAGAAGGCTTTTAAGTATTGGCTCAATCACTATATCTTTGGTAGCTTATTCCAAATGTGCTCCACCGTTTATGCAAAGAGCCTGCCTGTGTTTCCTGTTCTCATTGCTATCGTCAATGAGGTCCAGGAGCCCGAGTACCCAAACTCAATGATTCAGGAACAACTTCACCCCCTCTGCTGTCAGATTTCATGGACACCACTTCATTATTCCATGTTTTTTGCACTATTTATTTGTCTTTTTGTAATTTATAGGTTTTTATGCATTTCCACTGCTGCAACAACAAATTGCAGGTCACCCAGTATGTTAATGGTAAAACGCTTGATTTCGATTCTAATTCTGATGTCCCCTTTAATCTCTCACCTCCAGTCATAAACCTATGCGCCCACTCTATGGGAAAATGACTATGTAGTTTCACCCTATCAATGCCCTTCATGGCCCTGTTGACTTCACTCAGGTCACTTCCTAACATCTAACAATTGTATAATCAGTTCTACATTTTATCTTCTTATAGCATGATTTATTGCCTGTCAGTATCGATTACATTAATATAATTTGGTATATTCAATTACCGTTTATTCTATATGTTTTCCTTTACTTATGATTTTAATTTTGTTTTGTATTTTTATGATTATATTGATTTATCTTTATGATCTATGTAAAGCAGTGAGTGCAACTTAATGTATGGAAAGTACTATATAAATAAAGTTATTATCGTCAGATGTATAGTTCGTTGAAATTATGTCTGTCAATCAAAGATACCTTATTTCCGCGTGTACACGAGGGCACAAACACCAAAGCTAGATCACTAGATTTGAATAATTTATGGATCTCTGGCAATTGTTCAGTGACAGGATGATAATAAGTTTGTAGGAACTTTCTAGTGCGAGTTACTTGCAAATTTATTATGTTCTAATCTCATCCAATTGCAGACATTTTAAAACATAGTCCCGTGCTATAACTTTCCCAAAATGGGCAACCATGTGTGAAACTTCTTTAGCTAATGAAAATAATTCACTCCTTTCACTTGAAACCAAAACAAGACACCAAATCAGATCATTAGAATCTGAAGAACTTATTTGTAAAGGTTTTCCTACTTCAGGGGCTAGTGAGTGGAGATGAGAGTTCCAACTGCTGAATACTCATTACTGCCGAATAATTAAAACATCACTATAGGGGTTTATGGCCTTAATATTCTCTAGGTAATGACTTAAACACATGAAAAGTGATTCTTGTTATGAAACATGTGCATAGAAATGACTTTGGTTTCAATGTATCAAATGAAAACAAATATTTTTTCCCTACTCTATTGTTTTCCTTAATAGAGATTAACCACACACTCCGAAATAAGGTATTTGTGGTTGGTGGCCATATTCATTTCATTATATAACTGCAAAATACAAGCAGGGGAAAAGCTAGGTCACAGTACAGTAATATAGAATATTTCTGTACTATGGATTATTTTCATAATATGTAGAACACTTAACTATTTTGAAATTCAATTGCTATTGTTAAACACTAATTTTCAACACTGCAAGGATAGGTAAATACATATTAATTTCTGATTTTATGGAACTGTTTATTTAAATACAGAAAAAATAATTCAGTCATATTTCTTTGTCCATCCATCTTCAGAATAATAAATGTGAAATCAAAAGAGTACCAACTGAATTCACAATAGGTAATTGTAGATTAATTACCTGTACAAAGTGTGCTATGCCCCATCAGAGCTGATCAACAGACTTCTGATAAAATCATAGATATTCTGCATTACTAGTACTACACCAAAGAAAATTATACATCTTTTGGAAGTATGGATTATATTGATCAAAGTACAAAAAGTACCACATACAAAGCTTTCAAACCTGCTGCCTATTTAAGTTAAAAGAATGCTTAAATAACTGCACAGAGTTGCAAAAAATGGAAGCAATATTTGAACCTTGGTTGTAAATGGATTTGGTGGACAGCAGGTGGAATATGTACGGAGAATACCCTACAGAATGTGATAAGCTGTGTATTCTTGCATGTGCTGCAAGGCCTTGATGGCTCTACCATGTTTATTAATGACCTGAGCATATCAAAGTCTAAAGATGGTGCCAAGTCAGGGAAGCAGAATGCTATAGAAAGATACAAAGGGACAAATATAAACAAATTCAATATAAGTCCTGTATTGTTTATGCCAGAAAGGTAATACTCTGCATATTTTAAGAAGTCAGCACAACAAGGAAATTAGGGTGGATTGGAATGCAAAGGGGGAGGAAGTTATACTTCGACTACAGGGAGCCTTAGTCAAATCCCACCTGCAGTAATACATTCACGTTGTGCATTATCCTTTAAGAAGAATGCAGTGGTTTTAGAGCAGGTATACTTTCACTGTTGTACAGAGGCTGTTGACAAAATTGCTGTTATTTACTAAAATATGAAAATACTTAGTTTTTATTTTTATTTAGAGATATAGCATAACAACATACCCTTCCTGATCAAAGAGCCTTGATGCCCAATTCCACATATGTGAGCATTTAACCTATTAACACATATGTCTTTGGAACATGGGAGGAAACCAGAGCAACTGGAGGAAACCCACACGGTCACAGGGAAAATGTACAAACTCCTTACTCAGTAGTGGAATTGAACCTGCGTTTCTGTTACTGTAATAACAGTATGCTAACTACTATACTACTGATCATGCTTTCCCTAAATCTACTCGATTTCCTCTGGCAGGAGAATTGAGAAGAGGGAAGGGAAAGCTGTAGAGATCTGGCACCCAATTCCTTAAAAAGCTTGGATGTTGGGCCAACTAAAGGATCCAATACAGAGATGGATTTTTGGTGAGTAATTATACCAAGGGTCATGGGATCAAAAGCTGATAAATACAGCACAAGTTCATGCAAGACATGATGCAACTGATAGCAATGATACTGGACTAAAAGCTAGACTTTTGCACGAATTCAAGTACTACTCTGGCCAACCTTGAGGTTTTACGAATGAATAGTTATTTAGATTTCAGTAATGGTGAAAATTAAACGACCAGATTATTTCAAAAACCCTTTGATTCACTGATATTTTCCAAGGGGAGGAAATTCCTATGTGGTTTGGTCCACATGCGACTCCAAGCCTAAACAAAAGGGTTGATTCCTCAGTTCAATGACAATCAGAAAAGGACAATACATGCACATAATTTCTTCACCTTATGAACAAATACATTTATCGAAAAAGTTCCTGTTATTATTTTTTTCGTTATCATGCCCCACAATAAATACAATCAGAAGCTCCAGCGATTACATAGGGAGTGCAAACACTGTTTCCTTACATTGCATCGTAATTCCATTTACCTCAGTTTCAAATGAAATAAGTGGACAATCAATATCCACTCTGCACTCTTATTGTGTGCCATCTGTTTTTATTCATTTACCATTTTATTGGCTTGTAAACCTACAACTAATTAGGTACAGTTATGTTGTCTGTTTCTCTGATCTATATAGTTGTATGTACTGGTCTTTGAACTGCCATTTCCTATGAAATATGACACTTTTGCAACTTTGATATAAAAACACTGGGTCCATTTGCACAAGGAGAAACTCATAATAGATCTTGGAAATAATTAATTTCAAACAGATTAACTACTTTAGCACTGAATTAGCTCGAAGAGCTCAGTTAGGAAAGTCTTGTCACTTTACATTGAAAGTCATGACTGTTTCTCCCAGCTTTTTCTTATAGGATTGGTGTTTCGTCGGGATTTTTGAAAGTAATTTCATCTAAGCACAGAGCATCCAGTTGACTCTCACAGTTGACAGATTATAATTACCAATGCTATTAATTTGGATCTTAAAACCAGAGTCCGTAATATCTAAAGCTTTCACTGTTACTCCAACTGAATCGACAGAGCTGATTTCAGTTAAACTCAGCATTATCACTGGATCCTTCAGTATGCGATGAGGAAAGTTAACTTCCCGAATGTGTGGCCAAGCACAATTCTCTGAGGTTTCACAGAAAGTTCTTACTTCTCCTGATAGACCTGTGTAAAACATAAGTGTTAAGCATTATTTTCAGCCACTTGAGTGCCCTCCCACTTCCTCCTAAAAGCATCACCTCTTTTACTACAAAAGTCTCCAATGTAATTCCCCCAACTAATTTTCTGTGTAATTAAAATCACTTAATTAAAAACACTTAAAATTAAGATAGAGATCAGTGAGGATGAGATTGTTATATTTAAAAATAATTTTCAAATGCAAGCTTCCCAGTGACTGAAGAGTAGCCTACATATAAGACAAAGTTCTCCCTACATATAGCAGAAAGATTCGACTCTTGTGCTGGTAGTTGACACAACAACTTCCCCCACAGCCTCTGAACTATCTCAAAATGCAAAGGAAAGGACCAGATAGCTGGTGAGTACGAGGAAGGAACTAAAGTCATCTGAGTTGAATAAATTATTGAAGATCTACACTTAAAAAGAAACACTTAAATAAGTCATGAAAGGAAAATAAAACCACGATCCACCTTGACAGCACTTGCAGCAGAAGAGGAAAAAACCAGCAAATTTTTACTTAAAACCAAGATACCAACATTAGATAAATAGATTGCTTATGGTCAGTGGCACTCATACTCTCTGATGAGGCAATACTTACATTGCTCTACAGTCCTCTTGAGATTTGTTTCTATTTTTCCCAAGGTTTTTTGCAGTGTATGAGACGTTTGATTCAATGCGTCTGCTAACTGTTTATTTTGATTGTCCCCATTACTTTCAACCTGAAGAGAGACAGAATGCCAATGCTTCAATACATTTTGTTTGTTAGAACTTGCGCACAATAATCAATGTGTACAACCTAGGCCAAGGGTCGGCAACCCACGGCTCCGGAGCCGCATGCGACTCTTTGATCTGTGTGCTGCGGCTCCCCGTAGTTTGTTAGTTTTTGAAATGTAATTCGAAATTTGAAGATTATGGTGATCTTGTACAATCTAAAAACGTTGTGGAGACCCCATTTCCTGGCACATCCGAACCGGCTCACAACTAGCCACCGTTCCGGCTAAGGGAGATAGCCTACGGGGGTTTGTGAGTACGTGTCTTTTGGAGCATCTGCGCCCATGGGGGGCGGGTTGAGGGAGGCTTTAAATCAAGGCTGTTTAGTTCGAATAAAGTTACCTTTGACTGCAGTGTCTTTATGTTAGCGCTGCGTGTAGCACACCGCTACAACGTGTTTTTTATCGCTATTGATATACATCACCACTGCCAATGCTTGACACCCGCCAATGCGCGCTTTCTTTTAATTCTTCGATCCAAGGTAGGCTACCTATGGAGTAACCTTCAACCCAACGTCTTTTTTTCGGAGTTCAAAATGTTTTTTTTGCATGCAGAAATGTAATTTCGTTTTCTCTGCAGGAGTTCATCAATTTCATAAATGCAACACATTATAGTTTGTTTATACATAGCATAAAGGCAAAAAAAACCGTTGTATGCAGTGTTATTTCATTTTAAATGTCAAACGGGTTTTGTGACTCCCAGTGTTTTCTTTACTGTGGGAAATGGGTCCATATTGGCTCTTTCAGTGGTAAACGTTGCCGACCCCTGACCTAGGCTATTATCTTCAGCTCTCAAATCTATGTTTGCTTCATTTAAATGTGCTAACATGTTTAGAGCTTACACAAGTGGAGCTATAGATTTCACGGCCGTGTCACCGAGCTAGGAAGCAAAAGGTTTCTGATATGTCATTAACATGAGTGTATTTTTCTT
This sequence comes from Hypanus sabinus, assembly GCF_030144855.1. Taxonomy (NCBI): domain Eukaryota; kingdom Metazoa; phylum Chordata; class Chondrichthyes; order Myliobatiformes; family Dasyatidae; genus Hypanus; species Hypanus sabinus. Next base: position 39,264,491 of record NC_082730.1, on the reverse strand, counting down.
TGGATAATATGTGGTTATTCTTAAGGACAGTCAGTTCAGTTTTCTCTAATGATTTCCTATTTAAATTTTAATAGATTATTTTTAAGTTCTGCAATTCCAACATAATGTATAGCTACAAACAAGAGACAATTTGGAGATGCTGAAAATCCAAGCATGCTAATAGCTTGGAGGCAGATAGGTGGGTTACAGTCAGGAAGGGGAAGAGGCAGGTACTAGAGAGTACCCCAGTGGCTGTACCCCTTGACAATAAGTACTCATGTTTGAGTACTGTTGGGGGGGGACAGCCTAACTGGTGGGAGTGACAGTGGCCGAGCCTCCGGCACAGAGTACGGCCCTGTAGCTCAGAAGGGTAGGGTTAGAAGAAAGAGGTCCATAGTAATAGGGGACTCAACAGTCAGGGGCTCAGACAGGCATTTCTGTGGAGGTGACCGGGAGTCCCGGATGGTAATTTGCCTCCCTAGTGCCAGGGTTCGGGACGTTTCTGATCGCGTCCAAGATATCCTGAAGTGGGAGGGTGAAGAGCCAGAGGTCGTGATACATGTAGGTACCAATGACATAGGAAGGAAAGGGGAAGAGGTCCTGAAACGAGAGTATAGGGAGTTAGGAAGGCAGTTAAGAAGAAGGACCACAAAGGTAGTAATCTCGGGATTACCGCCTGTGCCACGCGACAGTGAGAGTAGGAATAGAATTAGGTGGAGGATGAATGCGTGGCTGTGGGATTGGAGCAGGGGGCAGGGATTCAAGTTTCTGGATCATTGGGACCTCTTCTGGGGCAGGAGTGACCTGTTCACGAAGGATGGGTTACACTTGAATCGTGGGGGGACCAATATCCTGGCGGGGAGGTTTGCTAGGGCTACAGGGCGGACTTTAAACTAGTAAGATAGGGGGGCGGGAGACTACTTGAGGAGACTATGGGAGAGGAGGTTAGTTCACCAGTGGAGCAAGTAAATAGACAGTGTGTGAGGGAGGCAAGGCAGGTGATGGAGAAGGGATGCGCTCAGCCCGAAGATGTAGGGGAGAAGAAAGAAAAGGATAATAAATTTGAATGCATTGTTAGGGATGGAAAGAGAGGAGGAGATGGAGAGTATCTTAAATGTATCTATTTTAATGCTAGGAGCATTGTAAGAAAGGTGGATGAGCTTAAAGCGTGGATTGATACCTGGAATTATGATGTTGTAGCTATTAGTGAAACATGGTTGCAGGAAGGGTGTGTTTGGCAACTAAATATTCCTGGATTTAGTTGCTTCAGGTGTGATAGAGTAGGAGGGGCTAGAGGAGGAGGTGTTGCATTGCTTGTCCGAGAAAATCTTATGGCGGTGCTTTGGAAGGATAGATTAGAGAGCTCCTCTAGGGAGACCATTTGGGTGGAATTGAAGAATGGGAAAGGTGCAGTAACACTGATAGGAGTGTATTATAGGCCACCTAATGGGGCGCGTGAGTTGGAAGAGCAAATGTGTAAGGAGATAGCAGATATTTGTAGTAAACACAAGGTGGTGATTGTGGGAGATTTTAATTTTCCACACGTAGACTGGGAAGCTCATTCTGTAAAAGGGCTGGATGGTTTAGAGTTTGTGAAATGTGTGCAGGATAGTTTTTTGCAACAATACATAGAAGTACCGACTAGAGATGGGGCAGTGTTGGATCTCCTGTTAGGGAATGCGATAGGTCAGCTGACAGATGTATGTGTTGGGGTGCACTTCGGGTCCAGTGATCACAATAGCATTAGCTTCAATATAATTATGGAGAAGGACAGGACTGGACCTAGAGTTGAGATTTTTGATTGGAGAAAGGCTAACTTTGAGGGGATGCGAAGGGATTTAGAGAGAGTGGATTGGGTCAAGTTGTTTTATGGGAAGGATGTAATAGAGAAATGGAGGTCATTTAAGGGTGAAATTATGAGGGTACAGAATCTTTATGTTCCTGTTAGGGTGAAAGGAAAGGTTAAAGGTTTGAGAGCACCATGGTTTTCAAGGGATATTAGAAATTTGGTTCAGAAAAAGAGGGATGTCTACAATAGATATAGGCAACATGGAGTAAAGGAATTGCTCGAGGAATATAAAGAATGTAAAAGGAATCTTAAGAAAGAGATTAGAAAAGCTAAAAGAAGATACGAGGTTGGTTTGGCAAATAAGGTGAAAGTAAATCCGAAAGGTTTCTACAGTTATATTAAAAGCAAGAGGATAGTGAGGGATAAAATTGGCCCCTTAGAGAATCAGAGTGGTCAGCTATGTGTGGAACCGAAGGAGATGGGAGAGATTTTGAATGATTTCTTCTCTTCGGTATACACTAAGGAGAAGGATATTGAATTGTCTAAGGTGTGGGAAACAAGTAAGGAAGTTATGGAACCTATGACAATTAAAGAGGTGGAGGTACTGGCGCTTTTAAGAAATTTAAAAGTGGATAAATCTCCGGGTCCTGACAGGATATTCCCCAGGACCTTGAGGGAAGTTTGTGTAGAAATAGCAGGAGCTCTGACGGAGATCTTTAATATGTCATTAGAAACGGGGATTGTGCTGGAGGATTGGCATATTGCTCATGTGGTTCCATTGTTTAAAAAGGGTTCTAGGAGGAAGCCTAGCAATTATAGACCTGTCAGTTTGACATCAGTGGTGGGTAAATTAATGGAAAGTATTCTTAGAGATAGTATTTATAATTATCTGGATAGACGGGATCTGATTAGAAGTAGCCAGCATGGATTTGTGCGTGGAAGGTCATGTTTGACAAACCTTATTGAATTTTTTGAAGAAGTTACGAGGAATGTTGACGAGGATAAGGCAGTGGATGTAGTCTATATGGACTTCAGCAAAGCCTTTGACAAAGTTCCACATGGAAGGTTTGTTAAGAAGGTTCAGTCGTTAGGTATTAATGCTGGAGTAATAAAATGGATTCAACAGTGGCTAGATGGGAGATGCCAGAGAGTAGTGGTGGATAATTGTTTATCGGGATGGAGGCCAGTGACTAGCGGGGTGCCTCAGGGATCTGTTTTGGGCCCAATGTTGTTTGTAATATACATAAATGATCTGGATGATGGGGTGGTAAATTGGATGAGTAAGTAAGTAAGGTAGGAGGTGTTGTGGATAATGAGGTGGGTTTTCAAAGCTTGTAGGGAGATTTATGCCGGTTAGAAGAATGGGCTGAACGTTGGCAGATGGAGTTTAATGCTGAGAAGTGTGAGGTTCTACATTTTGGCAGGAATAATCCAAATAGAACATACAGAGTAAATGGTAGGGCATTGAGGAATGCAGAGGAACAGAGAGATCTAGGAATAACTGTGCATAGTTCCCTGAAAGTGGAGTCTCATGTAGATAGGGTGGTGAAGAGGGCTTTTGGAACGCTGTCCTTTATAAATCAAAGCACTGAGTACAGAAGTTGGGATGTAATGCTAAAGTTGTACAAGGCATTGGTAAGGCCAAATTTGGAATATTGTGTGCAGTTCTGGTCACCGAATTATAGGAAAGATATCAATAAATTAGAGAGAGTGCAGAGACGATTTACTAGGATGTTACCTGGGTTTCAGCAATTAAGTTACAGAGAAAGGTTGAACAAGTTAGGTCTCTATTCATTGGAGCGTAGAAGGTTGAGGGGGGATTTGATCGAGGTATTTAAAATTTTGAGAGGGATAGATAGAGTTGACGTGAACAGGCTGTTTCCATTGAGAGTAGGGGAGATTCAAACTAGAGGACATGATTTGAGAGTTAGGGGGCAGAAGTTTAAGGGAAACACGAGGGGGTATTTCTTTACTCAAAGAGTGATAGCTGTGTGGAATGAGCTTCCTGTAGAAGTAGTAGAGGCCAGTTCAGTTGTGTCATTTAAGGTAAAATTGGATAGGTATATGGACAGGAAAGGAGTGGAGGGTTATGGGCTGAGTGCGGGTAGGTGGGACTAGGTGAGATTAAGGGTTCGGCACGGACTAGGAGGACCAAGATGGCCTGTTTCCGTGCTGTGATTGTTATATGGTTATATGGTTATTAGGCTTGAGGGTCATGTTTCGTTATTCCACTCTTGCAGCCAAGATATGTTTGAATTAACATGCAGATCTGCCCCTCATTTCCAGCACGGTTAAAGTCACTGAAAAGGAGAGGCGACAAAATCATTTGCTGATCCAAAGGGTTTTAGGAAAATCAGCAAACATCCTATTTATCTTGCTTCATGCTAGCCTGGTCCAGAGTGAAGCCAACCATGATAAACCTTGCCCAGTTCACGCGAAAGCTAAAGAAAATAGACTGCTAAAGCTACAGTTGATCAGGGCCCAAATAGAAAATGTTTCACGTGCTTGCACAAACACACTTGGACGGATTCATCTTCGTTGTTAGTGGGAAGAACCTCAGTGCAGGCAGTGAATCACTGAAACATGCAGTCACTCTTGTATGAAATTCAATATGAAAGCACCTAGTTTACACCAATTTCTGTGTTGTTTTTACTTGGGGGAAAAAAAAGCTTTGCTTCACAGTTTTGCGTGCACATTGTCTGTTGTTTAATAAAGTGCACTGAAGCTATTCAAATAGTCTATCAAACCCATATAATGCCAGATTACATTAATCAAGTCAATTCATTCCAAGCACACTGAAGCCTGCCGGCTTTATTTAAAACAGGAGTTCCCAATCCGGAGTTAACGGACTCCTCAATTAATGGTAGGGGTCCACAGCATAAAAAAGGTTGGGAACTCCTGACTTAGATGGTAATTTAGTGATCGGAAGGATAAGTGTTAATAACATTTAAAGAAAAATCACAACGAACTTTACTGACATTGACCTGCTTTCTGTCAGCAGCACCTCCCCCCCCCACCACCATATGTTATCTTAATAGGCACTATTGTGCCAGGAGCAAGCTGTAAGGACAAACTACCCAGCCTGAGAGTAAGAAAGTCTGCAGACGTTTTCACTGTCCATTTGCACTCCATGACTCCACCTAACACAAAACTGGCTGGCAGTAGGAAGATGGCAAATGCTGTGAATAGATTAAGCCTGTGGTATTTCGAATACTGGGTGAACTAGTTGTCTTTGGGGTACTGCAAGTCGGTGTCTTTGCTGTTGCTTTGCTCACGCTTAAGTGCTTGGTGGTGAGTGCCGATGCTTTTTTTTGCCGGTGGGGTGGGGGGATTGTTGTTTGCTACCATTTACGCATGGGAAGGAAAGGAGCTGGGGAGGGACTTTGGGGTTCTAACATTGAACTGTCATTCACTCTTTGGGGGCACTCCTGTTTTTGTAGATGGTTGCAAAAAGAAAGCTTTTCAGGATGTGTATTCTATACATTTCTCTGAGATTAAATATACCTTTGAAACCTTTCAAAACTTTGAGCCTATGCTCGTGTTTAGAAGTGGAAAATTGGGGAAATTGGGGAAATTTGGGAGTTTGGCAAACCCCAGCATTAGCACTGGCATGGATAAAAATTTCCAGGGAATCTTATTTAAGATATTAAAAAATGCACATGAATTCAACACAATTATATTTCATAAAGATAAACTTTAAATTATATAGATTAACTATCCCTTATTGATAGAAATATTTTTCAAATAAGTTCCTTTATCTCAAAGCTTCAAGCACATCAATTAAACTATTTTTCTAGATTAATTGCCATGTAGATTAAATACCCATCTCCAAAGACCCAAAAACTACTTCAAAGAAGTGTGAGATTCTCCAAATATTTTATTGAAACAATGGAAAAACTAATGCAACAGGCTCAAAACTTAAATGAAAGACCTAAAACTAGCCACCATGTTGCTCAAAGCTACACATTAATTTTAAAGTGAGGTACCACCAACAAACAGCAGCTGGCAGGCTGAACTTTGTGTCTGTGAAATGGGTGTTACCTTTGTGACATGATTTTGCAGAGTGGCCAGCATTTCATCCATTTTGTTAGTTCTCCTTTGCAGCTCACTGATATCACTGGTTACTAAGCTTTGAACAGCATTCTCCAGCTCTTCCATGGAAATCTTCTCCATCTGCAACTGCTTGGCCATTTTCCTGGAATGGAGACAGAAGGCAATATGGTGTTACCTGAGCAGTACTCATTTTCTGCAGAATCTCAAGTACATTAAAAGCACTAAGCATCAGTGCTCCACTCCTTAACATTACATTTCACTTTTGACTGTGTTCAGTTGCAATTCTTCAATCCTGTAGGTGAAAAACAATTATAAACCTGATGTTTTCCAGTTCCTCTTTTCTGGATAGGTGCTCAGCTTGTTGGTGAGATGCACTGTATTTCAATGCTGATAATTCTTTGCCGTGCTGAGCTAACTGTGTCTGAATAACATCAGTCACCTCGATGGTCTGATTGACCTGTTTTGTTAATGCAATCATGCCGTTGGAGAGAGAGGGAAGACTATGGTCCATTAATTCTTTGACTACATTGATGTCTTGAACACTTTGCTGAAGAAACTGAAGGTCTTGCCTTTCTGCCTCTAGGCTTGCAACTCGACTTGTTAAGGTTGGTAATGAAGCAGAAAGTGAATCTACACTTTCTTCAAGTTTGGAGGTTGCAGCCTTCATACTTGCAACCTGCTGCTCTGCCCGTGCAAACTCAACCTCCTGAAGAACTTTGACCGTATTCTCCAGTTGAGCCAAGTCATTCCTTTTGAGGAAGTCCTTCCTGAGCTCACCCAGGCTTTTACTCATCTCTGACCGGAGCACAGCCACTTTACTAATCACGTTGGCTGACTGTATCTGTGTCACGACTTCTGTTGTCATTTCCATTTTCCTTTTTGATTCAGCCCAGGTGATCTCGAGATCCTGCAGCCTTTGTTCATTAGCTTCTGCGACCAACAACTGAAATAAAAGCAGAAACATTGTTTTCAGAGGAGGGAAAAACACAAATGTGTTTTCTAAGTTTATTTATTCTCCATAAAGGAGGCACAGACAGTGTATTATGCCTAAACAAGGGATACTATAATGGGATGAAAGAGTTGGATAGGGTAGACTGGGAACACAGGCTATATGGTGGGATGGTTGAGGAAGACTTTCAAAGAGTCTTTTCACAGTGCTCAACAAATGTATATTCCATTTAAGAGCAAGGACAGTAAGGGGAGAGTGGGTGGGGCAGGGGGCGAAGAGCCAGCCGTGAATAACCAAGGAAATAAAAGAAGGCATCAAACTAAAAGCTTGTGTGTACCAAGTTGCCAAGAGTAGTGGGGAACTGGAAGATAGGGAAAATTTTTAAAAGCAACAAGAACCACTAAGCGTGCAATAAAGAAAGGAAAGGTAGATTATGAAAATAAACTAGCACAAAATATGAAAATGGATAGTAAAAGTTTTTATATTTATTTAAAGCGGAAAATGCGGCTAAAGTGAACAGAGGTCCCTTGGAGGGCAAGAAGGGGGAATTGATATTGGGTAATGAGGAAACGGCCAAGGCTTTGAATGACTATTTTGTGTTGGTCTTTATGGTGGAGGACACATCTAACATGCTAAGGCGAGATGTTATGGATGTGAGGTGAAGGTGAGGACCTCGATACAATAGCTACCACTAAAGAGGTAGTGCTGAACAAACTTATGGGCCTGAAGATAGATAAGTCTCCTGGTCCTGATGGAATGCATTCCAAGGTACTGAAAGAAATTGCAGGTTATAGAAGAAGCTTTGGTGATAATTTACTAAAATACTCTGGATTCTGGGCAAGTCCCAGTGGATTGGAAGATGGCGAATGTACGCCAATGTTCAAAAAAAGGATGTAGTTTAACATCTGTAGTTGGGAAAATGTTTGAAGCTATCATTAAAGAAAAAATAGTGAGGCATCTAGACAGAAATGGATCCGACATGCAGACGCAGCTCAGATTCAGCAAAGGCAGGTCCTGTTTGACAAACTTACTGGAATACTTTGAGGATATATTGAGCGCAGTGGATAGAAGAGAACAGATGGATGTTATTTCCAGAAGCCATTTGATAAGGTGCCACATGAAAGACTTACCCATAACAGAAGGATGTATAGAGTTGGGGGCGATATATTAGCATGGGTAGAGGATTGGTTAACGATTATAAAGCTGAGAGTTGGGATACAGGGGTGTTAATCTAGTTAGCAATCATTGGTGTGCCATACGGGTCAGTGTTGGGTCCGCAAGTGATCACGATATACATTAATGATCTGGAAGATTGGACCAAACGTAGTGTATCTAAGTTTGCTGATGACACTAAATTAAGGGGAAAATCAAATTGTGCATAAGACACGGAGAGTCTGCAGAGAGAAAAGTTAAGTGAGTGGGCAAGGTTCTGGCAGATGTTGGTAAATGCGAGGTCATCCACCTTGGATGGAAAATGGAAGATCAGATTATTATTTAAATGGTAAAAAATTGCAGCATGCTGCTGTGCAGAGGGACTTCAAAATGTTTGTGTATGAATCACAAAAGGTTGGTTTGCAGGTGCAGCAGGCTATCAAGAAGGAAAATGGAATTTTGGCCTTCACTGCTAGAGGGACTGAATTTAAGAGAAGGGAGATTATGCTGAAACTGTACAGGGTACTGGTGATCTGGACCTGGAGTACTGCAGTTCTGCTCTCCTTACTTGAAGAAGGATATACTGGCTTTGGAGGTGGTGCAGAGTAGGTCCACCAGATTAATTCCAGAGAGGAGAGGGTTAGACTCAATCTATGAGCAGAGATTGAGTCGTCTGGGACTGTACTCTCTGGAGTTCAGAAGAATGAGAGGAGATCTTATAGAAACATAAAATTTTGAAAGGGATAGATAAGATAGAGGCAGGAAAATTGTTTCCACGTAGGTAAGACTAGAACTAAAGGACATAGCCTCAAGATTTGGGGGAGTAGATTTAAGATGGAGATGAGGAGGCTTTTCTCAGAGAGTGTTGAATCTATGGAATTCTCTGCCCAATGAAGCAGTCGTGGTGACCTCGGTAAATATGTTTAAGACAAGGTTGGATAGATTTTGCATAGTAGGGGATTTAAGGGTTATGGGAAAATGACAGGTAGGTGGAGATGAATCCATGGCCAGATCAGCCATGATCTTATTGAATGGCAGAGCAGGCTCGACAGGCCAGATGGCATACTCCTGCTCCTGTTTCTTATGTTCATATGTAGGGTGGGTGGCAAATAAAAACAAAGATAGTGTGCTGTCACACTGTCAGGATGGGCAGGCAGATGACAGGACAAAATCGCAGCCAATAGAGTGAGTATCAGTGCATTAGGGATGCAGATTCAATACAGGTAGCAAATACAGCAGCACCTAAAGTGTTAAATCTCAATGCAGAGAGTACTTGAAATAAGTGGATGATCTTGTTGCACTTTTACAGATTTTTGGGTATGATGTTGCGGCCATCACTGAATCGTGGCTGAATGATGGTTGTGGTTGAGGACTGAACATCAAAAATTACACATTGTATCGGAGGGATAGGAAGATAGGCAGAAGGGTGGCATGGCTCTGCTGGTAAAGAATGGCATCAAATCATTAGAAAGATGTGACATAGGATCGGAAGATGTTGAATCCGTGGAGGATGAGTTAAGAAACTGCAAGGGTAAAAGGACCCTGATGGCTATTATCTATAGGCCTCTGAACAGTAGCTGGGATATGGACTACAGACTACAATGAGAAATAAATGTGTCAAAAGGGCAATGTTATGATAGTCATGGGATTTCTTAACATGTAGGTAAATGGGGAAAATCAGGTTGGTAATGGATCCCAAGAGAGAGTGAATTTGTTGAATGTCTATGAGATGACTTTTAGAGCAGTTTGTCATTGAGCCCACTAGGGGATCAGTTGTACTGGATTGCATATTAAATAATGAACTGGAGGCAATTAGGGAGCTTAAGGTAAAGGAACCCTTAGGAGAATGTGATCACAATATGATTGAGTTCAACTTGAAATTTGATTAAAGAGACAGTAAGCTCTGACAGCAGTATTTCATTGGAGTGAATGAAATTACAGTGGTATGAGAGAGAAGTTGGCCAAAGTAAATTGGAAGAAGATGCTGGCAGGGATGACAGCAGAGCAACAATTACTTGAGTTTCTGGGAAAAAAACGAGGAAGGTGCAGGATAGATATATTCCATTAACAAAGTAATACTCAAATGGCAAAATAGTACAACTGTGGCTGACAAGGGAAATCAAAGCTAATGTAAAAGCAAAAGAGAGGGCATACAACAAATCAAAAGTTAGCAAGAAGACAGGATTGGGAAGCTTAAAAAACCTACAGAAAGCAACAAATCATTAGGAGAGTATAGATGAAATATGAAAGCAAGCTAGAAAACAATATCAAGGTGGATAGAAAAAGCTTTTACAAGCAAATAAAACTAAAAGAGAGATGAGAATGGATATAGGACCACTAGAAAATGAGGCCCGAGGCCAGAGAAATAATGATGGGGGACAAGGAGATGGCAGAGGAACTAAGTAAGTATTTTGCATCAGTCTTCTATGTGGAAAACACTAGCTATGTGCCAGGTGTGAGGGAAGAGAAGTGACGGCAGTTTACTATTACGAGGGAGAAGGTGCTTAAAAAGCTGAAAAACTGCACCCTGGGGTTCTGAAAAAGTAGCAGTAGACATTGTGGAGGCATTAGTAATGATATTTCAAGAATCATTGGACTCCGGCATGGTTCTGGAGGACTGGAAAATTGTAAATGTCACTCTATTCTTTAAGAAAGGAGGGAGGCAGCAGAAAGGAAATTATTGACCAGTTAGCCTGACCTCAGTGGTTGGGAAGATGCTGGAGTCAATTGTTAAGGATAAGATTATGGAATACGTGGTGACACAGGACAAAACAGAAAAAAGTCAGCATGGTTTCCTTAAGGGAGAATCTTGCCTGACGAACCTGTTGGAATTCTTTGAGGAAATTACAAGATAAAGGGGATGCAGTGGATGTTCTATTTTTGGATTTTCAGAAGGCCTTTGATAAGTTGCCACACATGAGGCTGATTAACAGGTTATGAGCCCACAGTGTTACAGGAAAGTTGCGGGCATGGCTTGGGCATTAGCTGATTAGTAGCAGGCAGTGATTGGGAATAAAAGGATCCTTTTCTGGTTGGTTGCCAGTCCCTAGTGATATTCCGCAGGGGTTGGTGTTGTGACCACATCTTTTTATGTTGTATATCAATGATATAGATGGTGGAATAGATGGCTTTGTTACCAAATTTGAAGATGATACGAAGATTGGTAGAGGAGCAGGTAGTGTTGAGGAAACAGGCAGGATGCGGAAGGACTTAGATTAGGAGAATGGGCAAGAAAATGGCAAATGAAATACATGGCCAGGCACTTTTCTAGAATAAATAAATGTGCAGACCATTTTCTAAATGGGGAGAAAATCCAAAACTCTGGGATGCAAAGGATCTTGGGAGTTCTTGTGCAGAACACCCTAAAGGTTAACTTGCAGGTTGAGGCTGTGGTGAGGAAGTCAAATGCAATGCTAGCATTCATCTCAAGAGGTCTAGAATACAAGAGCAGAGATGTGATGCTGAGACTTTATAAGGCACTGGTGAGGCCTCACCTTGAGTATTGTGAACAGTTTGGGCTCCTCCTCTAAGGAAAGACATGCTAGCATTGGAGAGGGTTCCAAGGAGGTTAAGAAGTATGATTCCAGTGTTATGAATGTAGCCCCCTCCTTTGTGAGAATCGCAAGAGCATTATTGGGTTGGGTCAGAGGACCCAGGAAATGAGAGAGAGACATGGCCATTGTCTCCTGGAGACAACGTTTGTGGATTGGGGACTATGCTACGTGCAAGCCCTCAGGCAAAGTGGGCTGGTTGAGAGAGCGATTGCATCAACCCAATCTGATTGACATCTACTACCCTGCGAGTTAAGATAAAAGAGGGGCTGTAGGCACAGCCCCTCAGACACACCAGAAGAAACGCTAGCGATCCCGTAATAGCGGGAAGCCATTTGAAGGAAGCCACGTGCGTTCGGTTCCCTTGCCTGGGGGCTGGTGGCTGGTACCACGGAAAACGACTTGGAACTAACAACGGGGAACCAACTTCCCCGACGCAACGGATTGGCCTCATAAAAGACCCGGGCAAGTTTAAAACCGTCTCTCTTAAACCCAAAGAGCTGCAGCTTGAAAGGACAGTGACTTTTATCTTTCCATCGGACAATACAATATCCCCTAGACAAACGATAGAGCTATTGCTTAATTGATGATTATTATTATACCCGCGATTTTAGATTGAGTATTGACGACGCATATTATCTGAATGTCTGTATTAATCTTATTTTTGTGCCCCTTTATAAATAAAGACTTTTAAAAATAGTACCATCAGACTTCAACGGACTTCTCGATCTTTGCTGGTAAGTGACCCAGTTACGGGGTTCGTAACACCAGGAACGAAAGGGTTATTGTATGAGTAACATTTTATGGCTCTGGGCCTGTATTCACTGGTAATTAGATGGATGAAGGGGGGATCTCAATGAAACCTTTTGAATGTTGAAAGACCTAGTCACAGTAGATGTGGAAAGGACATTTCCCATTGTGAGGGAGTCTAAGACAAGAGGGCACAGTCTCAGGATACAGGGGTTTCCATTTAAATCAGAGGTGCAGAGAAATTTCTTTAGCCATAGGATAGTGAATTTGTGGAATTTGTTACCACAGGCAGCTGTGGGGCCAGGTCATTAGGTGTTTACAAGGTTCTTGATTGGCCACGGCATCAAAGGCTACAGGGAGAAGGCCACGGAGTGGGGCTGAGGAGGTAAAAGAAAGGATCAGCCATGATTCAATGGCAGAGCAGACTCGATTGGCCAAATGGCCTAATTCAGCTCCTATGTCTTATAGAAAAAAGGCAACTGTTAATTTTGGCAGGAAGAATATGTTTTCATAGAAACATAGAAAACATACAGCATAATACAGGCCCTTCGGCCTACAAAGCTGTGCCAAACATGTCCCTACCTTAGAACTACCTCGTCTTTACCCAAAGCCCTCTATTTTTCTAAGGTCCATGTACCATCCAGCAGTCTCTTAAAAGACCCTATTGTTTCCACCTCCATCCCATTCCACGCACTCACCACTCTGTGCATTAAAAACTTACCATTGACATTTCCTCTGTCCCTGATTCCAAGCACCTTATAACTATGCCCTCTCGTGCTAGCCATTTCAGCCCTGGGGAGAAGCCTGACTATCCATGTGATCAATGCCTCTCATTATCTTATACACCTCTATCAAGTCACCTCTCATCCTTTGTCGCTCCAAGGAGAGAAGGCCAGGTTCACTCAACCTATTCTCATAAGGCATGCTCCCCAATCCAGGCAACATCCTTGTAAATCTCCTCTGCACCCTTTCTATGGTTTCCACGTCCTTCCTATAGTGAGGAGACCAGAATTGTGTACAGTACTCCAAGTGGGGTCTGACCAGGGTCCTATATAGCTGCAATTTTCAATTTCACTCCTCCATATCAGCAAAAGTCTCAGGCTATCCATATATCTGGAAACAACAGAATTATTTGCGATTTTATTATCAGCTAAAAGGACTTACACCATCTTGTGTAAGATTCAGGGTACGTACTCCCTAAATGCAAATCATTAAGACATCACTTGCCAACAAGGAAATGATTATCATTTATAATTTACAATTCAAAACCTTGCATAAAATGACTTAAATATTGTTTAGCATTGACCGAGATCAAAAGGAACTAATTTTATCCTGGCTTGGAATTAGGCAAATAATGGTGAAATAGGCAAATAATTATTTTCCTTCTCACTCCCCTCTTCCTCTGCCCCCCCCCCAACTTTCTAACCTCTTCTCGACTGCCTATCGCTTCCCCCGGGTCTCCTTCTCTTTCCCTTTCTCCTATGGTCCTCTCTCCTCTCCCATCAAATTCCTTCTTCTCCAGCCCTTTATCTTTCCACCCACCTGGCTCCACCTATCATCTTACAGCTAGCCTCCTTCCTCTCCCCTATCTTTTTATTTGTGGCCTCCCCCCTTCCTTTTTTTTCCATGGAGGAGGATCTGGGCCTGAAATGTTGACTGTTTATTCATTTCCATAGATGCTGCCTGACCTTCTGAGCTCCCCCAGCAGTTTGTGCGTGTTGCTTCAGATTTCCAGACTTCCTTGTTTTTCAAATAATGGTTGAGTGCACTAACCACTACTTTAAATTTTACGATGAACGAATTGCATGATATTGAAAATATCTGGACAGGTTCAGGGATAGGAATGGTTTAGAGTATGGGTTCCCAACCTTTTCTATGCCATAGACCCCTACCATGTACCAAGGGGTCTGTGGACCCCAGTTTGGGAATCCATGCTTTTAAGCAATGTGGGCAAGATACAGGCATAGAGGACCAACACAAAATGGAACTTTGCTAGGCTTGGAAAAACAGGACTAGTTTCCGTGCTGTTTAACTATAACTATGAAAGGATTTAATGTTTAAAGGACAAGTGCTTTTTGCAGTAACTATAAATTCAATCTTGTTTCACAAAAAGGGATAATTTCTGAACATATTTAGTGTATTTGGGCACAGGTTATTCTAGAGAGTGGTGCACTATTCATTATATCAAAGACAGAGAACCCATAAGATCAATGGCAGGACAGTAAAAAATTGTACATTAATCATAAATAGGTAAACGATGAACATTGATATCAGAGGTTCTATTCATTTATTCTTTCTTACTTCTTTTCTAATATTTGTATATTTATGCACTTGTAATGCCACTGTGACTCTGTAAATCCCTTTGGGATCAATAAAGTATCTATCTATCTATCTATGTATTGCCACAAAATATTAACATATATTATAATGTTTATTTGACTTAGCTCTGATTCAACAATTAAAAATATGTTATTGCAACATGACACAGTGGTTGGGCTTTGGTTACAGGTCAAGTTTTATCTTTTCACTTGTGTGACCTTAAACTGCATCCTGCATATGATTATTTCAGTTATTTTTTTATCATAACCAGCTTTATTTCATTTGTTACGTATTGTCCCAAGACATTTTCACCACCGGCTCTCAGCCATCATTGGAATCTCAGTCTCTCTGGGTCTTCCCCCCTCTCACGTTGTCTGCAGTCTCCTGCACCCTCTGCAACTTGAAATACGCTGGTTTCCTAATTGCCCTGTTCTGAGGAAAGGCCATTGACTTGAATGTTTACTGCTTTTCTCCACAGTTGCCGCCTGACATGCTGAGTCTCGAACTTCCTGCCTTTATTTCCAAAACTTAGATGCCTGCCAGATGTGTCAAGTCAGGCATTCTGCTGCACACATATGTGGAATCTATGGTGGTTAACATGGGCACTAATTGAATTTCACGTGACACATTATTGTACACTACACCACAGTCCACTGACAAAACTATGAAGGTGAGGAAAACCCTGAGACACCGTCTGGAAAATAAGGAGTAGGATCAAAAGTCTCTTAGCTGTGTTAATTTGGCTAATGAAGATATATTCTGGGTGAAACCATTACCTTTACCTCAATATTCAATTGAGGAAGATTCAGGTACTCTTGTCAGTATCAAACATCATGAACATTATTACTACAAAGCAACTTTCAACTATACATCCAGGTGAAGATCATTGGAAGGAGTGTTTGGAATGCAGCTGCATTAACAAGAGTTCTGGGTGTTTGAGTCATAATGTGCAAGTTGAAACTTCAGCATGACTTTATAATCAATATTGTTTGATTTAAACAAATGAGGCAAACCCAAGCAACTTCTGAGGACTCTTTTGAAGTACAGGCTCCTAGTGTTGTTCTCCAGTTCAAATAATAACAGCAAAATGTAAAGCTCCTAGAAATCACCCAATGATTTGAGATCCAAATGGCATACATCAAACCCGAAAATCACTGACGCACAACTTCCACTTATAGCACAAAATGTCAATGCTCATTTTATTTCCGTAAAAGATTTCCTTTGGTTATCTTTGTTTCTGAGCTCCAGAATAACATGATGGCATGTTTCGCTCTTTAAAATAAAAAGACGTGATGGTGAAAGTTGCCTGACTCATGCATAGTTGTCAGTTCCATTTGTTTTCTCCATCTCTCTTGTAATGCAACAAATTATAGGCACATGTACAAGAGCATGGTAGTGTAGTGGTTAGCACAACATTTCCCAACATCTCCAGGACCAGTGTCCCAGGACTGGAAAACTCCTGATGTTATAGTCTTTTCAAATGAATTGTACAATGATAAACCTAGGAAGTAGATTGGCTGAGCAGGGTTAGAGTCGGACAAGTATAGTAAGATAGAGAATTGCCAATATGGATCTATAAAGAACTACTGTTAAAGACTGTTGAATGGACGTCTCGATTATAAGGATGAACTCGTCTTACACATATACTGTCATGGTCTTATTGCCATCCAAACGGCACCTTCAATGTAACACTGTATTCTGCCTGATAACATTGTTTTTCCATTTGTACACCCTGCTATGCTTAGAAATCATCTGCATGGATGGAAATTTACCGATCTACTCGCAGCACATGTGACATTAAAATCAATTAACAATTAAAATGTGCTTGATTAGGGTGGAGAAGGGGTTTAACATGATTCCAGGGGATGCTGAACTTCGTTTCTGTGAATTGACTAGAGAAATGGGCTGACCTATTCAAAACAGAATACGTTTTAAGGAGAATTGATGAACATACTTAAAATCACGAGTGATTGACAGCGAAACATTATTGACTGTCTGAGATAAAGCACTGGATGACATGGAATGACAAGAATTATGGCTGCCTGCAAGGAGACGAATCTCAAGGTTGTATATAGCATACCTACTTTGATAATAAATGTACTTTGAACTTTGAAAATTACATGAGGCGTTTTTTATGTTAAAGACAGAGGGTGCAGGTAGAGACTTGATGGGCTGAGTGGCATCTTTCTGAACTGTAACCATTCTGTGAGTCTGAACATCATTCACACCTCCCGGTATGAGGACAAGACTGCTTTCCAAATCTGTGATTGTCAAATTGAACCCTGTGATATCAGAAGTTCCCAACTGACTGACCAGTCGGATGTTTCCCATTTTTTATATTCCATTCTAAATCACCTACTGCTTTGACATCAGTTATAGTGACCACCACGTCATCTTTGAAATCCGTTTATTGGTCAGTAACTGTATTTAAAATATTCAGTTGGGAACTCTTTCCTATCGCCTGCAGTTATTACTGCAGAGAGTTAGTTCCCTGCCACGATTGCAAACTTCAGGGGGGGGGGGGGGGTGAATTGAATCCCCAGGCTGCTACTTACCTTCTCGTTCAGCTCCTTCACCTGAGAATGGATTATTTCGACCTGAGACAGTCTCTTCTGCAGAATTTGAATGGTCTGATCCAGGCTGTCGATGGTTTGGAGTTGCTGCTGAATGTACCAGCCGGCAATCCCGCACCCGGCCACCACTAGCAGCAGGACAGCCCACAGAATGGTTAGTCCGGCCGAGGTGGGGGCAGAGTGGGACACGTACTTACTGTCAGCTCGGGTAGCGTTCTCTTCGCCCCGCTGACCGCTTTTCCCTTTACGACTTCTCATTGTTAGAAACTTATCCGAAACTTTTCCTCCAATTTCACTCCCGGGTTGGAAATTGACCTGATTGACACCCGATTCCCGGCAAGCAGGAGGAGGAAGCACAAAGATTGCCCAATCGGAGACCAAAACTAGTTTGACAGTTGTCTGTGCCAATCATAGGAGGACACCCGGCTTTAGACGAACCAATCATAAACATGCATAGTGACGCTACAAATAATATAAAAAAATCGTTCTCCACATACATTTAATGCAACCCATTCGATCCTTGCAGAGACCTGATTAAAATAGAGGCAGAAACAGTGTTCAATATAAGAATTACATCGTAATAATACCACGTAAATATGGTATTGTCAACTTAAATAATGGGTAAAGAATGGTGTCAAATAGAAAACAGCGTGAACATCAGGGGTAAGGCAAAAATGGGGATATGTTTAAAAATCTGCAAAGGAGGACTTTAAGAAAACTTATACAGACAATAAGAGAGTAAATCAGCTAATTTGTACACGATAAAAGGAAACAATATTAAGTTTCTTAGAAGGCGAGACTGGAGATTAATAACGACAAATAGAGAAATGGCAGAGATTCTAGATACTGTAATTCTGTTTTGTCCTTCATTAACTAACATCCAAAGAATAGATAATCGAGGACGGTCGTAGAGAATGGAGATACGAATCAACCTCTAATAGCAGAGGAGAAGCACTAGCCAAACTATGGGGCTATAGTGTGAGATCTCTTATTTCTGATTATCTGCATGCTTGGCTCTTAATTAGGTGCAGAGATTGTAAATGCGTTGATTGTAATCCGTCAACCGTGAAACGGTTCAGAGGAATGAAAAACCATGAGTTTAAAACAACATTTCAACAGAAATGGGTGGATTAACAGGCTGGAGCACTCAGAGTTTGCAGAAGAGAATCAGGTTTAATATAACCGGCATATGTCGTGAAGTGACTTTGCGGCAGCTGTATAATGCAATACATTGTAAACATATAAATATATATGTGTATTAAATAGTTTTAAAAATAAGTAGTGCAAAAACAGAAATAAATTTTAAAAAATTAGGGAGGTAGCGTTCATGGGTTCAATGTCCGTTTAGGAATCGAATGGCAGAAGGGAAGAAGCCGTTCCTGAATCGCTGCGTGTGTGCCTTCAGGCTCCTGTACCTCCTTCCTGACAGAGGCAGTAAGAAGAGAGCATGTCCAGGGTGGTGGGCTCCTTTATGATGGGCGCTGCTCCTTGAAAATGTCTTGGATACTACGGAGGCTGGTGGCTATGACGGAGCTGACTAATTTTACAACTTTCTTAGATCATGTGCAGTAGTTCCTCCTCTTCCTCCCCACCGCCCCCACAGCAGACGGTGGTGCAACCATTTAGAATGCTTTCCACCACAGACGGTACATCTGTAGAAGTTTTCAAGTGATTTAGGTGACAAATAAATCTCCTAATAAAGTATAGCCCTTCTTCATAGCTGTATCGATATGTTGCGTCCAGCTTAGGTCCGCAGAGCAATTGACACCCAGGAACTTGAAACTGCTCTCTCTCACCACTTCTGAGTCCCCTGTGTGGATTGGTTTGTGCAGCTGTGCTTAGTGAAAAGGCGAGAAGTTGGTATATAGAGTATAATGTGGCAAAATGTGAGTTTTTCCACTTTGGAAGGTAAAATCATAAAGCAAATAATTGTTAAAATAATAGATCATCTGGTTGAGCGGTTTCACAAAATCATCCTTGCACTCAATGCTTTGTGGACTGCAGGAAGTGGAAGGTGGAGGGACACACCCAGGGGATAGCAGTGGAAAGGGTGAGCATGGACGTCGACATCTCAGAGCGGGAGTCCTCCACCCGGCGCATTGATGCAATCATGCAGAAAGCACACCAGTGGCTCGACTTTGTTAGGACCTCCAGTTGAACTTCATCTTTTTGTTTTCCCCTAGCTGTCAGTCTGTGATCTTGTATTGCCATGTGCTCCTGTCCCCTCTCCTGCGGCCCCTGTATCACTGAGTACTCCGCCTCTCACCTGTTTCTCATTGTTACCTGTTTTGCTGCCACCTGTGTCTCATTGTGCTCCACCTATCATCTGCCTTTCTGTTTATTGCTCAGTGTATTTCAGTCCTGTGTTTTCACCTATTTGTTGCCAGATTTTGTCAGTGAATTTTCCTGAGCCTTTCCAGCATTCCTATCTGAACTCTGTCCGTACGAATATCGACTCTGTCTGTTTCCCAATTCCGGTTTTTGGATTTCTCTAGATGTTTTGATCTCTGCCTGAACTTTGATTGCACCTCAGGATTTGCTACTTAATTAGTATCACTGTGTGCACGCTGGCGCCCTGGCAGAGTCTGAGTGGATTTGGTAGACGACTAAAGACTCTAGCAAAACTACCGATGTATGGTGGAAAGCATTCTGACTGGTTGCAACCCTCGCATGGAGGTCTCAATGCACAAGATCGAAAGAGGCTGCAGAAGATTGTAGACTCATCCAGTACCAACATGGGCCCAGATGTCCCCACCATTGAGGACATGTTCAAAATGCAGTGCCTTAAGTAGGTAAAGACCCTCACCATCCGGGGCGTGCCCTCCGCTCATTAGTACCATCAGGATGGAGGTTCAGGTGTCTGCAGACTCACACTCAATATTTTCTGAACTGTATCTACCCTCCTCCATCAGATTTCAGATTGGTCCTCAAACCCATGAACACTAAATCTCTATTATTTAACAATTTGTTAACTGTAACTTCTTGTAATTTTCATGGCTTGCACTGCGCTGCTGCCATAAAGCATCTCATTTCATGGTGTGTGTCAGCGATAATAAACCTGATTCAGAACTTCTAAAGGTCTGTCCTGGGCCCAACATACAAATGCAGTCACAAAGAAGGCACGGCAGTAACTCTGCTTCCTTAGGAGTTTGAGGACATTTGTTATGTCACCAGAGAATATAGAAAAGAGAACATTACAACACAGTTACAGGGCCTTTGACCCACAATATTGTGCTGACCTTTCAACCTGCTCTAAAATTAATCTAACCCTCTCCTCCTACATAGATGATAGAAAAATGAAGTGCTGCATGCCTATCTAAGAGTTTTTAAAACACATATCTGCCTCTCCCTTGGCATACTCACCACTTGCTGTGTAGAAACTTATCTCCGACATTCCCTCTATATGTTCCTCCAATCATCTTAAAGTTCTGGCCCTTACATTAGCTATTTCCATCTTGGGGAAAAGACTCTGGCCACCCACTCAATCTGTGCCTCTTATCATCTTGTAAACCTCTATCACATCACATCCCATTTTCTTTCACTTCAAAGGGAAAAACCCTAGCTTGCTCAACCTATCCTTATTAGACATGCTTTCTAGTCCAGATTTCATTCTGATAAGTCTCCTCTGCACTCTCACTAAAGCTTACACAGCCTTCTTATAATGAGGCGAATGGAACTGAATACAGTATTCCAAGTGTGGCCTGACCGGGATTTTTAGAGCTGCAATGCTATCTTGTGCCTTTTGAACTCAGTCTCCCAACTAATGACAGCCAACGCACCGTGTGCCTTCTTAAAATCCTAATCAAATGACGTGGCATCATTGTGGAATTCATGGACATAGACCTCAAGATCTCTCCTTTCCTGCACGCTGCCAGGAATCCTACCATTAACTCTGTAATCTGCCTTCAAATTAGACTTTTCAAAGTGAATTACTTCAGTTTTCCAGATTTAACTCAACCTATCTGTGGGTCCTGCCAGTGCCCCACTGCAACCTATAACAACCCTCTGCACTATCTACAGCTCCACCACAATGCCACCAATTTTCATGTCATCTGCAAATTAGGTAACCCACACTTCCACTCCTCATATTGAAACAGCACATGTATGAAATATTAATGTAAACTAAAGAAACCTCAGTTCCGCACAGTGGCAAGTAAACCTCCCTGTTCGACCAGGTGTACATATTTCTACGCTGAACTGAGGCTGTGGCCTGCAACTAATGGGTTTCTGGATTGGCTGCAATGATGATTGGTTTCATGGCTGTGGATTCATTTTCAAGAACTGCATTTCTGAATTTTATTTGCTTACTTTTATTGGTTACACCACTTTTTTCCCCCTGTACATTGGGTGTTTGGTGGTCTTCTTTTCAAATGGGTTCTTTTGGGTTTCTTTGATTTGTGACTGCCTGTAAGGAGGCAAATCTCAAGATTGTATATAGCATACAGACTTCAATAATAAATGTACTTTGAACTTTGAAAATAAACAGGATATTTTGGATCATCTTTTCACAAAGCTACTTATACTAGAGAGACGCAATACAAAATTAAAACATTGCGTGAGTCACGGACATCAACATTATAGTTTGAAATATTTTATTTATATGATTCAGCAAAGGGAAATTAAGAACTTTAACAAGGCATTAGTAGAATTTAAATTTGTGTGTAAAATTACAAGAAATCATGATCACTCTAGCTATATTTATGTTAGAACAATTTCCATGCCACAATAAATCAATATAAAACATTAGCCTATAGTTTAAATATGTTGTAACTACTTTGTAGAATTATAAACAACACACACAAAATGCTGGTGGAACACAGCAGGCCAGGCAGCATCTATAGGGAGAAGCACTGTCGACGTTTCGAGCCGAGACCCTTCGTCAGGACTAACTGAAAGGAAAGATACTAAGAGATTTGAAAGTAGGAGGGGGAGGGGGAAATGCGAAATGATAGGAGGGGTTGGGATGAAGCTAAGAGCTGGAAAGGTGATTGGCAAAAGTGATACAGAGCTGGAGAAGGGAAAGGATCATGGGATGGGAGGCCTAGGGAGAAGGAAAGGGGGAGGGGACCACCAGAGGGAGATGGAGAGCTCCATCAGGCAGAGTGATGGGCAGAGAGAGAGAAAAAAACAAACAACTAAATATGTCAGGGATGGGGTAAGAAGGAGAGGAGAGGCATTAACAGAAATTAGAGAAGTCATTGTTCATGCCATCAGGTTGGAGGCTACCCAGCCGGTATATAAGGTGTTGTTCCTCCAACCTGAGTGTGGCTTCATCTTGACAGTAGAGGAGGCCATGGATAGACATATCAGAATGGGAATGGGAGGTGGAATTAAAATGTGTGGCCACTGGGAGATCCTGCTTTCTCTGGCATACAGAGCGTAGGTGTTCAGCGAAACGGTCTCCCAGTCTGTGTCGGGTCTCACCAATATATAAAAGGCCACACCGGGAGCACCAGACGCAGTATACCACACCAGCCGACTCACAGGTGAAGTGTCGCCTCATCTGGAAGGACTGTCTGGGGCCCTGAATGGTGGTGAGGGAGGAAGTGTAAGGGCAGGAGTAGCACTTGTTTCGCTTACAAGGATAAGTGCCAAGAGGGAGATTGGTGGAAAGTGATGGGGGGACGAGTGGACAAGGGAGTCACATAGGGAGCGATCCCTGCGGAAAGCAGAAAGGGGGGGGAGGGAAAGATGTGCTTGGTAGTGGGATCCTGTTGGAGGTGGCGTAAGTTATGGAGAATTATATGTTGGACCTGGAGGCTGTTGGGGTGGTAGGTGAGGACAAGGGAAACCCTATCACAAGTGGGGTGGAGGGCGGATGGGGTGACGGCAGATGTGTGGGAAATGGGACAGATTTCCTTGTGTTTGTAAAATTATATCTATATTTGTTATTTTCTCAAAAGCAGGGATATGTAGTGAAATATAGTCCAAAATCAGGAGCTGCCTTCTTTTCAACCTTGTAACATACTGAAATGAAGTGGCTAGTTCATGGTCAAAGGTAAACAAATTTCTGGTCTTGTAATTTTATTAAATGCAAAAATCCTCACCATTTAATACAGAAAAAATATCTTAAAAGTGTTTTCCAGTGTAGAACTGTTTATATTTCTGGTTTGAAGTATAACAATACATCATGGAATTGGCAGTGCACAGCTTGAAGAAAACAGTTAACAAAAACAGAATTTATTTTTGCCATCTTAACACTACTGAAACTTAAATATTTTTATTGGAATATAGAAAAACTTTGACAAAATAATCATGAGTCAAAAGTTGTCACAACAAAGTGAAAGGTTTTGTAATCTGCTTAAATGCACAATTTACAATTCCTCCAGATCATTTTATTAATTTTTTTTGTTTTTGCTGATTTTTATGCCTTTTTTTTAAGATGAATTAATGAACAACTCACAATGCATCATACTGTTATGTAGCACTCAGAAATGACATGTGGTAAAGTTGTGACCTAATGTATTCTTCATCCAGTTTGGCCTTTCAAAATTACCAAAGCTCTTTGTAGAGTTGCTTCAGTCTGTAAAACAAAGTGAAACAATATTTTTGTTGTGTTTGTATTGTTCCCATACATCAGCGATTTAAAATATTGTTATAATAATATAAACTTTTATTGCACGAGGAAATGGGCAACAGGGGTTGGCCACGGACTTCAGGTGCACATGCTCCTGTTTACATCATGCTAAATTTCAGAGAGTTAAGAACTTTAATTTCTTTGGAATGA
Source organism: Hypanus sabinus (assembly GCF_030144855.1). Lineage (NCBI taxonomy): Eukaryota > Metazoa > Chordata > Chondrichthyes > Myliobatiformes > Dasyatidae > Hypanus > Hypanus sabinus. Next base: position 39,240,649 of record NC_082730.1, on the reverse strand, counting down.
ACTTCACCAATAGCCTGTCCTGGTCTAACCATGTTGTTGCCATGGTCAAGAAAGCTCACTGGCACCTCATCATCCTCAGGAGGCTAAAAGAAATTTGGCATGCCCCCTTTTACTTACAACAATTTTTATCAATGCACCATGGAAAGCATCCTATCTGGATGCAAAACAGCTCTTTTTATGACTGCAGGAAACTTCTCAACACGGTACAAAGCAAGCCTCCCCTCCATGGACTTTGTCTACATTTATTGATGCCTTGTTAAAGCAACCAGCATAATCAAAGACCCCACCCAACCTGGACATTCTCTCTTCTTCCTCCTCTCATACGGCAGAAATTACAAAACCCTGAAAGCGATACAATCAGGCACAAGACATCTTCTATCCCACTGTTACAAAGCTATTGAATGGTTCCCTGGTATGATGAGATGGTCTCCTGACCTCACAAACCACCTCAATATGACTTTGCACTTTATTGCTGACCTGGACTGCTCTTTCTGCGTAACTGCAACACTTTGTTCTGCACTCTGTTACTGCTTTCCCTCAAACCTCCTCAATGCACTGTTGTAATGAGTTGTTCTGTATAAATATCACGTAAGTTGAGTTTTTCACTGTACCCTCAGTCGGTACACGTGACAGTAATAATCATATTTAACAATTAAGCAAATTATTTGAGAAGGTTCTTAAAGGGGTACTAAAATAATGATACATTGTGAAGGTATCTGGTTGGCATTAAATTCAGTTTGGTCTATTGAAAAAATATCCATGTTGATAATTATGTCTGTGCTGAGTTAAACAGGGTTATATCCAGGAATACGTGAGTCTCTGCCCTTTCATACCGTGCTTGTAGATAGTGGGTTAAATCTCAACTTCTCAAAAAATAAAATGGGTGCTAATGTGTCAGCATCCGATGCCTTATTGCCTTAAATTAATTATAGAATATGCCACTCTCTTCTGATGAATGAACTGCAGTGGTGAGCAAGATTCAGAAACACATTGATAAAAGTCAAAATTTTGCAGTGAATAGAGCAATGTGGCAGAATATCACCTATTATAACTCTGGTTTACAGCTTTCATTTCTCGCCAAGCTGAATCAAGTTGTTTGCATCCAGATTTCAAGTAAGTTGAATGATTAAGTTTATTTTATGTAATAAGGCCTCATCTCATGGATTTACTTCAAAACAGTGCATTTGTTTATTGCTCAGAATTCATTGAGGTGAACAGTATCACATGAGCCAGCCACATTTCACACAGCTAAATAATAAAATGTGAAATCCCTGTCTTTACCTCTTATATTTAACCTGGTTGAGCAGGTAGCTCTTCCAGCCATATTCTCTGCAAAGGCCATGTATTCTCCAGATTGTTTTGGGCTTGCGGCAAAGATGCAAAGGGAACAAACTCCACAGACATTTGTTGACCAGAAGTTAGCATTGTTTGTGATACTTATATTATCTTTGAACCAGGTCACGTTAGGTGGTGGGTACCCTTTAACCGCACAGCTCATGCAAACATCAGATCCAGTGGGTGCAGTATGAGTCTTTAACTTCACTGTAAACTCAGGGGCACTTATATTGTTCACACCCTTGTAGTCGGGGAGTTTTAAGGTGATTGAATCTGGAAAAAGAAACATGATCATTAATCTCAACATTTTCGTACTTTGTCACAGCAGAAAATAATTCATAGAATCAAAGATCTATAAATTCTCATCGGTGCAGTAATGCAAAGTGTAGCATGTAGCTGGGCTTTGCACTCCTCTTCTGATATTTGGCTCGATTGAAATCCATTGAACATTTAGTCTAGTTCTTTTGAATGGGATGAATTTTTCAGTATCGTGGGCATTAACTCACAGAATGTTTACAACACAATGAACCTGCGGTGCCCCCGCACAGTAATGCACTTCCTCCTATTCCATCCTCCTCCTTTCTTTTATTGCTTTACATATGTAACCAGGTGACCGTTGAATATCTTTTGCATTGTTAATGTGCACTTATGTATTCACCTTGGTCATGCTGAAATAGCTGCCTGTGCCTTTAAGAGAAAACGGTGATGTCATTTCGCATGGGTGGAGTAGAATGAAGAGTTGCCATGTTCTAGAAAGGACGACGGTCGAATGCTTTTCCCAGGTTTGGTGAGGAAAGGTGAATAATATTTGATGATAGCCTTGTAAATTCATTTATACTTGTGTGTAAATCTAGAATATTAGTAATTTGACGTGTTTTACATGTGGATGCTTTAGATTTTCGCGAGTACATTGAGCAGTGCAGGACTGCATGATTGTGGAGTTCCTTAATCGGCCTACTAGGTTAGGCTTTTTAGTAATTCAACTACAAGACAATATATTGTCAAAGTTTATTCGTCTTTCTTTATTGCCTCATGACTGAATGCGAATGTAACAGAGTAATGTGAATGTGTTAATCTCTGTTCATGTACCGTGAGCGAGAAGAACTCATTTCAAGGTCTAGCCTATATGTGTTTGGAAGTTAAGCACGTGTGTTCCAAATGTAAGTACAGTATATCTCTTAGTTAAGATCATATGTATTTATTCATGTTTTCAATGTTATGTATAAGGCACAGGGTTGGTGGGATCCTAACGGTGTTCGTATTTTAAGATTTACCACTACAGTATTGACTCTGTATAGTTATTTTCTTACTGCATACGTAACAAGGGTGTGGTCTGAAGATAAACAGATTATAATAGTGGGTACTATAATTTATTTTGTCATTTTTATTTTGGTACCCTCTTTCTGCAATAAAACATCTAAAAGAGATAAAGGAATTTAAGACACTAAAAAGTATTTGTTGTCCTGCGTGTGTATTTTCTCCCAGGCTGCAAAACATGTTTTAAAAAATCTACAAATATTTAGCCAGTTATTAAAAGTCAGAATTGACTTTGCAACTGCCACACCTTCGGGCAAGGTATTCCTGCACATTGCAAGATCACAACTACTCATTGTTAAAAAGGAGATCTTCCTCACGCCATCCAAGACCTTTTGCCAGTCACATTAAATCTATATCCAATCGTCATTGATGCATGTCAGTGAGCACTGTTTTCCTCTGTTCAGATGACCTAAACTTGCCAATTTCACGATAAAACCTCCACTTGACCTACTTCCCAGGAGATCAAATACCAGACCCTCTGAAATGCATGATCTTTGAATTATTCTGGTAAATTGGCTTTTGCATTTTATCATATCACTTCATATTTAATTATTTTTAAATGTGAAATGCTGTCAATTGTCTTGGAATGGAACAAAGATAGATAAGCATTAGAGTTACAGAACAGTGCAGCTCAGAAACAGGCCCTTTGGACCTGCCAAACAATAGATCTGCCTACCCCCATTAACCTGCATCTGGACCATATCCTTCCATTCCCCTCCCATACTTTAAAATTTCTCTTAAATGTTGAAATTAAATCTACATCCACAACTTGCGCTGGCAGCTCGTTTCACATTCTCGCCACTCTCCGAGTGAAGAAATTCCCCCTCATGTTCCCCTTAAACATTTAATTTTTACCCTTAATCCATGACCTCATTCTAGTCTCACCCAACCTCAGCGGAAAAAGCCTGCTTGTGTTTATCTTATCATAATTTTGAATACCCCTTATCAAGTCTCTCCTCATTCTCTTGCACTGTAGGGAATGATGTTCTAACCTGTTCAACCTTCCCCTATCACTCAGGTCCTTGAGTCCTGGCAGTGTTCTTGTTGATATCTGTTTCAATCTTATTGACATCTTTCTTGGTAGGTAAGTGACCCAGCTGTACACAGTACTCCAAATAATGGCCTCACCAACACCTTAAACAACGTCAGCATAATAGATCAACTCCTATACTCAATACTTTGATTTATGCCGAAAGCTTTCTTTGTAACCTGTGATGCCAGTTTCAATTGTATTCCCCGATCCCTTTTTCCTACAGGCAGTCCCTGAGTTATGAATGTCCGACTTACAAACAACTCGTACTTACAGACAGCCTGCCACAAAGCCTATTATATTGAAAATCCAAGTTAAATACAATGGTTCGTGGTAACGAACGCATGCACTACATTGTGACGCTCATGAAAACATTGCGCGGCTTCAGCGGTTCATCGCCTCGTGGAAGGTGAATGCTGTCCCGCCATTTCAAGTCGGATCACGATGCTGTTAACACAGTGCTGTGTGTAGCTTTGTATTTGGCTTAAATCTTTCTTTTATTTAGCCTTGTAACCATGTCCCCAAAGCATAAATCCGATGCAAGTGCTGGTGATGCATCAAAGAAAAGGAAAACGATCATGGTTGAAAATAAGGTGGAAATAATAAAGCGATCGGAAAGAGGTGAGACGCCATTGGTCATTGGAAAAGCATTAGGCTGCAGTCGGTCAACAATCAGAACAATTTTAAAGGATAAAGTGAGAATAATGGAGCATGTGAAAGGCCCTGCCCCGATGAAAGCTACAATTACTATATTACTAAGCAAAGCAGTGGTTTGATTATTGAAATGGAAAGGCTATTGATAATTAGGTTAGATGATCAAAATCAGCATGATATTCCTATTAGCCTTACTTTACTGCAAGAAAAGGCTCGAAGCCTTTTCAATGATTTAAAAGCTGCACATACTGCAAGTGAAGGTGCTTGTGATGAAGAATTTGTTGCGAGTAAGGATTGGTTCAGTCTTTTCAAAGTGAGGGCAAGTTTACATAATATTAAAGTACAAGGTGAAGCAGTGAGTGCCGATGTAAGTGCTGCAAGTGATTTTCCTGAAATGTTGAAAAAAATTATTGAGGAGGGAGGTTATTTGCCAGACCAAATATTTAATGAAGATGAGACTAGCTTATTTTGGAAAAATGGTAGCATTTGAGGAAGAAGAAGAAGACTGTGACCTAGGAACTCCGGAACTGAAAAAGTTTGTGACGAAAATGTTAGCTGAAGACTTTCATCTCATTGAAGCAGGGATGGCAAAGTTAGAGGAGCAAGATCCTAATACAGAGAGGTTCACCAAAGTTTACCGTGCAGCTAACAAGAACATCAGCTGCTACAAGGCCATTTATGACGATAAAAAGAAAAGGTCTGTACAAGCCTCCCGTGATACCTACTTCAAGAAATCGACTCCAGTGGTAAACCTGCCCTCTCCAGCAGCAGAATCAAACCCTGTCTCTCCAGCACCAGGTCAATCATAATGTCACCTCACGAGAGTCCCTTCCGGTATGCAAGACATCGATGGAACTGTATGTAGTTACTTTTATTATTATGTTTAAGATGTTTTAGTGTACTTGGGCCAGCACCGTCCCCACTTGTCCCATTTAACCTATCTCAGTGTGATAGACTTTAGGACCTGGGGCGCTCAGGACCCACCGCCTGTGGCTCCTGCTGAATCTGCAGTGCTTCTGTTCCGTTGACAGAAAACAATCATAATTGAAAATAAAGTGGAAATAATAAAGCGATCGGAAAGAGGTCATCAGTCATTGGAAAAGTGTTAGGCTACAGTCAATCAAAGATCGGAACAATTTTAAAGGATAAAGTGAGAATAATGGAGCATGTGAAAGGCCCTGTCCTGATGAAAGCTGCAATTATTACTAAGCAACGCAGTGGTTTAATTATTGAAATACAGTGCATACGTTTCTTAAGTTTTATATGCATAGAAAGGTAAAATATATGCTATATACTAAGACAAACGTTTGACTAACTGAAGCTAAATAATACCGGATGTACCTGTTCCGACTTACATACAAATCTGACTTAAAGACGGGCTCAGGACAAGTACTCGTTTGTAACCCAGGGACTGCCTGTATTGTACTCATCAGTGCCCTACCGGTCACTGTGTAAGACCTACCCTGGTTTGTCCCCCTGAAATGCAACACCTCACAACACTGTTCGGGTACTCACTGATTGTGGTGAACTATGTGCCTGTCTGGACACGTCCCCTGCTGACTGCTCCTGTGGCTCCTCCCACAGGCCCCTGTATAAAGGCGATCTGAGGCCTGACGCTCAGCCTCAGTCTCCAGGACATAGTATGATGGACACTCACTCCTGGTTCCTTCTTCCAGTCAATAAAAGCCGATATCTCGCCTTACGTCTCAGTGTGAGTTATTGATGGTGCATCACTGATTCAGTTTATATTTATAAGCTTCTTCAAAAAGGATTTTGTTTGCCTAATTGGCATAAATGGGACAAAATTCTGGGAAGAGGAAATATCACGGAGGTTTGGAGGGATGTCTATATGTATCAGAGTATGCTTCAAGCATTTATTTCTTTGTTTTTAACCAGAGTAACAAATAACCGGAGATTTTGTGACTGCTGTAGAAATCCTGTCATTATTCTTGCACAGATCTTCAGTTTGTAAGTTTATATCTCTTATTTCTATTTCTTCCATGTCTAGAAATCTAGCTTCAGGTTTTGATGTTAAACATGATCTATAGCCATACCTGGGTGGTGTAGTCTGTTACTGAAATTTGGCTCCATTGAAGTCAATGGAACAAATTTCAGAAGCAGCAAAGAATGTGGATCAGTTTTATGAACGGAAGATTAGCATTGCTGATTTAGAATGAATTCAAGGCATTCTATTCAGGTTTGAGATTGTCATTATTATAAATGTAGAGCAGTTCTTTCACTGATATGCTGAAAGTGCAGAACAACTATGTTAAAAATATGGAATTTAAATCTGAGAGACCTGATTTAAATGCTGCAACAATTAGAAAAACATAAAATGGTCACAAAAATGACGTACCTCTTTGCTTTGTAATGCCCCATGGCTCCACCATGTCTGAAGGATCACTATAACCCAGATCATTTTTTGCCAGAACCCTGAAGTAGTATTTACGGCCTGGAATCACATTTATGACTGTGAATTTATTGTTGAAGATGTTATCTCCAATGGTGTGCCACATTTGTCGGCTTGAATCTCTTTTCTTGACAACATAATGCAGATGGTCATCAAGTGGTTCATCTCTGGATGGTTCCCAAGAAACTGTCACTGTATTTGGGACATTCTCATTAAGTGTCAAGAGCCCCGGAGGTTTGGGGATTGCTGCAGAATAATAAGTCAGAGTTATAGATAAAAATAATTTCAGCGTTTTAATCATTTGTATCCAGTAACATTTTTCATGCATGGTACAGATAATTCATAATTACTCATGCCAAACCCTCATGACTTACAGACACAAGAGGGTAAGTCTACTCTTTAAATTCATATGAGGTAGAAGGATGCCATTACAAATTGGCGTGCACTGTCCAAGAGTCTACATCCTAAAGGATTATTTTGTGAACAATCACATTTACATCCACCTAACCAACTTGAAAGATTCCAGAATGTTTGAACAGAATTATTTTTCTGCTGATAAATCACAGCTTGGGCTGCTTTGCAAGCAGTTCCCTGAAACTGGCCTTTCCATCATGATAAAATGGCACTCATGAGAATTTCCACTAATTGCCCTCATTTTCAGGTCTTGAGGGAGGCTGTCAAATTCAGAGTGCAGACACTTGAGATCTCAGAGCATGACTGAAAGAATTTTTGGGGCTATTTTCTTATATATTGTTACAGGTTTGTATTTGTCTCATATACCAAGATGCAGTCAAAAGTTTGTTTTACATACTATTTATACAGGTCAGATCATTACAGAGTGCTTTGGACTAGAACAAGGTAAATGAGCAAAAATGCAGAATAAAGTGTAAAGCTATCTAAAAAGTGCAGTGCGGATAAATGAAAATGTGCAATATCATAAAGAATATCATAATGGGAGGCCAAAAGTCCATCTTGTCATACAAGAACTGTTGCTGATGCTCACGCCTTGGAACTTGACTCTCTCATCCTTAATACCATTGACATAGACAGCAGCAAATACACCATACCCCTTTCTGAAGTCAATGACCAGTTGCTGTTGAGGAAAAGGTTGTTTTCATGACACCGTGTCACTAAGCTCTCTATCTCCTTCCTATAATCCAGCTCATTGTTAATGGAGATGCAGTCCACTACAGTGGTATCGCTTGACAATTTGTAAATAAGAGTCTGGCCACACAGTCATAAGTGTACAGGAATAGAGTGGAGGGGGTTGAGGATGTAACCTTGTGAAGTACCATTCTTTAGAATAATCATGGCAGAGATATTGCTAGAAATACATTACCCTTGTGTGCCTCCAATTCTCGTCCAAATTACAATTTATTTTGAGAGGACTAGAATATAAAATCAAGGATGGAATGCTGAGGTTTTATAAGGCAATGGTCAAACCTCATTTGGAGTATTATGAAAGGATGTGCTGGCATTGAAGAGGATCCAGAAGAGATTCACTAGAATTATCCAGAATGAAAGGGTTAATGTATGTGGAGCATTTTATGGCTCTGGGGCATGTACTTGATGGAATGTAGAAGAAGTTGGGGGGGGGGGGTGGGGTTCCCGTTCAAACCTATCAAATATCAAAAGGCTGGGATGGAGCTGAAGTGGAGAGGATGATACTAGGACCAGGGAGTACAGCCTCAGAATAAGACGTCCCTTTGAAATAGAGATCGGAATTAATTTCTTCAGCTGGAGAGTGATGAATTTGTGGAATTCATTGCCACAGACGGCTGTGGAGGCCAAGTCATTAGGTATTTTTAAAGTGAAGTTTGATAGGTCCTTGATTAGTAAGGGTGTCAAAGGCTATCGGGTGAAGGCAGCAGAAGTACAATAAATCAGCCCTGATGGAATGGTAGAGCAGGTTTAATGGGCCAAATAGCCTTATTCTGCTTCTATGTCTTACCGTCTTATAATGTTAGGTTGCACATATGTTGTGCCTATGCACAACTACATATCAATTAAATAAAAACACACATGCGGGAGACTGCTTTAACTGGTGTATTCACGTTGCAGTGACGGAGAGAGAGAGAACAATGCTCATGCGTGGACAATAGCGCATGTGAAGACAACATAACAACACATAGTGTTGGGGGAGGTCATTGCTCTAAAAGATATTGATCCATGTATTACACTTCCTCCCCCTTTCAACCATTGTAACATAATACTGTATATGCACAAAACGTTCAATTTCCCTTTGACAAATCCATGTTCCAAATAAACATGCTTTCACAGTAACAGTCCATAATTAACTTCACAGTTCTAAAGGTTCGGTCTTTTGGGTGGCGCTCTGTACCTTTCAGGATTGGACCTCTGGAGTGGCATCAGGTTTGGCAGGTGTCTTGTCAGTGATAGCATTCTTGTAGTGCCTCTGGACCTGTGGAGTAACATCAGGTCTGGTAGGTGTCTTGTCCAAGAGTGTTCTTGGTTACTGGTGTCATATTGCTGTCAGTGACCTGATCATCCCTGAGAGATAAGTCCAATGACTATAATGTGTCTATCTTGGTGGATGCTATCGATTGACTCAGGTGTGTTTATTTGCACACCCTGTATCTGGTCCACATGATGTCTCCATGTCTGATCTCCAACATCCATGGTTGACATCAGTGGTTTATTTCTTGTAGCTATCCTACCATGTGTCCACTTGACTTCTCAGTAATCATACACTAGGACTTCCTGTCCAATCTCGAAGCTCCTTGCTGCTTCACTTGGCAACTGGCTGAACTGTTTATTCTGTACTTCTGTCCGGTTTCAGGAGGTCTATATGAGATCTCAGATTCCTGCTCACGAACAGCATTGCAGGTGTTTGATTTGTTGTTGCACAAACTGAGTTCCGATATACAAAAAGGAAGCTGACCAGCTTGTGTGTAGAGAAATGTCTTCCTTGTCCATCACTTTAATAGACCTCTTGAAGGTTTGGATAAATCTTTCAGCTAACCCATTCGTGCTGGGTGGTGAGGAGCTGACTTGAAATGTCTGATGCCATTTTTCTTCATGAACAGTTGAAATTCTTCTGGCATGTATTGTGGTCCATTGTCACTCACAATTTGTTCTGGTAAGCAGTTTCTGGTGACCAGAGGGGAGTCTTCAGAGCAAAGGCTGTCTTTGTGTGATGGTTGAATTCATAGGTATAACCTCCGGCTAATTCAAATGTGCGTCCAAAGCAATTAGAAACATGGAGTCCATGAATGGCCCAGCAAAGTTTATATGTACTCTTTGCATGGTGATAAAAGCCAGTGTCTTGGGTGTAGCAGTGCCTGTTGGGGTGCATTTTGAACTTTTTAACATCCTGAACAATTTTTGGCCAAATTGTCAATCTGTTTATCTATTCCCAGTAACCAGACGTAAATCTGGGTGAGACTCTTCAACTTGACTTCTCCCAGGTGTCCTTCATGCAGATTTTCTAACACTCTGGTGCTTAGTTAGAGGGAACCACAACACGAGATCCACAATACCAGCATTCTTTGATCTTGTCTCACTGAGAACTTGGGAAACATAGGGTTACCCTGAACTCACCATCCTCGCATGGTGATTTCATAGAACTTTGACAACGGTGGGTCATTCCTTGCTTTTCTTTGTATTTCTGAATTTGTTACCAACAATTGGTCCACCAATGCGGTTTTGAAGATTTTCCTTCTTGAGTTGCCAACAGTGGAAAACATGACAAGTCATCGGCATCGCTGTGTTGTTTAGTACCCTTGAACTCTATGTCATAAGACTGGGCCCCTCAGAACAATGTCCAACGTTGTAACTGGGTTGTAGTCTTTGTGATCATACCCATTTTGCTCATTGTGCGTTCAATGGGTGCAGCATGTTTATGAGACACCTGTGGTTGTATTTTACAGGGCCCAAATATGACCTGAGTTTTGACATAGTTTCCAGTTTGGGTACCTGTGATTTATGTAAGTCATGTTTGTCAATAACATGTCCACAGTATGAGATACCATTTTGAAAAACTCACATTTATCTCTTTTGCACACAGACCATACCCACTCAGCCTGGTAAACACCTTACGAAGGTTCTGGAGGTGCTTTTCATCATTTTTGCCAATCCCTCAATTGCCATTTGCAGATAGACTTATGACATGTCAATCTTTGAAAACATCTCCCTGTCCACCAAAGATGCACAAATACCTTTTATTCATGGCAGAGGATACTGCACAGTATGCAGTACCTTGCTCACCTTGAAAACCTCACATATGTGAATGGCTTCAGCCTTTTGATCACCAGGATGATGGGCGTGGACCAATCACTCCACTCAACCTTGGAGAGAATTCTTGATGCCTCCAAACTCTACAGTTCAGCATCAACTTTAGGACATGGTGCTTAAAGCACTGGTCATGCTTTATGGAATCTTGGTGTTGCTGTTTTATCCAGTTCAATTCTGGCCTACATGTCTTTGAGTTTACCGATCACTTTCTCAAATACCTTCTTATTAGAATTAAGCAGCTGTGCCAGACTCTGGCTAGTGTTACTATTTGAGCTGCCGATGCCTATTGCTGTCACACGGAGAGCTTTGGAGTGTCACTCCAGTTGGATTTTTCTTAACCATTCGTGCCTGAAAAGCACTGGCCCTCCACTTTTCAATATATAAAGCTCTAACTGCAATGTTTGGTCTCCATACTTTACCTTCACTTTCAGTTTGCCTTTGGGGGGCACTTATTTGCCTGTGTATGTTTTAGTATCACTGAGGTCTTCTCTAACAGTGTCTTAGAAAACAAGTCTGTTGTAGTGAGCTTCTGGAATTATGGACAAAGTTGATCCTGTGTCCATCTCCATTTTCAGTTTTACACCAGACACATCTATTGCGATCCATATTATATTGCGATTTGATTCAGTAATACTATGCAGTCCTGGGCATGACTGTTCACCTTCGTCTGACTCTATGTTGTCTGGACCAGTTTTACATTTGGTAACTTTATGCATTTGCTTAGTTTTGTGTTTGAGACTTTTCACTCGGTTGTGCTCTCTGTCTGCCTTGCACGTTCTCTCTATGTGACCTTATCTGTGACATATTCTGCAGGCTTTTTCTTTGAACCAACAGTCAATTGCATCATGGGGAGGATTTGCCATGTCGATAACATCTTTGGTTTTGTGCATCATTCAGGGACATCTTGTTCATTTCACGTTCTAACCTCCTTTTCTGTTGTTCTGCTGCATCCTTTGCTGCAGTCTCTATAAAGATATTGCAATGGTCAATGCCCTTCTAAGGTTAGGTCTCTTTTGGATAGAAACCTCTTTTGCCATGTACAAGCCTGCTCATTAGTGCATCCGAAGGTCTATCTCTGAAGTCTCAGTACTTGGAAAGTTTGCACAGTTCTGTAATGTATTCAGAAATGCTTTCATACTTTGGTTCCTTTTGTAAAATCTAAATCTCTCAGCTATTATCAGTGGTTTAGGGCTCAAGTGATTTTGTATAATTGTAACAACTTTTACAAGTGTCTTGCTTGCTGGCTTTGCAGGAGGTATTAAAGTTGTGCATGGGAACGTACGTTTTTGGGTCCATTAGGCTAAGAAGGATGGGGGCTTTCTTTTGCTCCTCCGCTTTTTTCACGTTACAATACAGTTCAACCCTCTTGATATACAACTCCCAGCCTTCATTAGTGCTATCAAATTTGACAACTTTTCCAACTAAAGCCATCACCACTTTATTTTCACTTTAAGTTCAGTGCGTCTTTCAGTGGTACTCACATGTTCCTTTGTTAGCATCCATGATTGCCTTCTCTGTACTGCTTAACTCTCACTGTTTTGTCCTGTAATTGCGCCATAACTGTCAGTGCAGTTCATGATATTTTCTGACATTCAGGATTATACTTGTTGCCAATTTGTGGTGTCTGTGCACAACTACATATCAATTAAATAAAAAGTTGCAAGCAGGAGATGACGTTAACTGGTGTATTCACTTTGCAGCGAGAGAGAGAGGACAATGCTCATGCGTAGACAACAGCTCGTGTGCAGACAACAGATCAATACATTGGGCTAAGAGGGTGGGGGTTAGTGCTCTAAAAGAAATAGATCCACACATTACAGTGTATATGTCGAAGACTCTCAGATCTGTTTAATTACACTCTGTCTCACTTCTCCCACAGTCTCTGATATTGCAGGTGAGCCATCCAACAACCATTCGTGGGTAAGCTAAAATTTGTTCTTGCTAAATATTTGGTGGGATGAAGCCATTATATTAAGTCCTGTGCAATATTTTGTCCCTAGCATAGAAACTGCCATCCCCACGTCTCCATGACTATCTGAGACTGAAGCAGATAGACCATAAACTGAGAGGCTGTACTGATCTGTGGATTAGATTCTGACTACATGTCAGCTCCATCATTGTGTCTAATATTTATAGCCTGATATAAATCTCCAGTATCTCCTGATACTGTCCCTGTCTCAAAACCCCTTCCACTGAAGCTCATAGCTATGATTTTGTTACGTGTCTGTCTTAACTATAATAGTGCTCCTTCCCTAAAAGACTTAGTTGTAATGTAGCAGTATGAAGAATGGGTGGATGGTGCCTTCATTTGGGTTCAGCATGTATTGAAGTATCTCAGGGGCTCATGCGCATTTGTGATACCAATTGTATTAAATGCCATATTTATGAATATATTAATGTGAGAACAGACAGGATGTAACTTCCTAGATAACAGTAGTTTGGCGCCAGTGCTTTTATTTTGGAGCCAGCTATTTGTCTAGTGAGCAGCCTTAAGCAAACATGGTTCTCAGCAGCTATTTCACGACAGGAAGGAGAGCCCACTCCTAACGCCCTCTATCCCCAAACTGGCAATACAGAAATGATATCATCTACTACTCACAGATTGGTTACTAATTGCTTTTTTCTAATTGCTCCCGCGTTTGCTGAAGTTTTTCTTTTGCATTTTGCAGTAGTTTCAAGTTAATGAAGTCTACTGGTCCAGTAGATGCTAGAGTTTTGACTTTAAATCTCTGCATTAAACAGATGTGGGCGGTTAATGGGGACTTATGATAAGCTCTTGGAAAATGCAGGACAAAAGGAAGAAATCAACATTTGCAGAAGGCTAAATACACCTCGTCTGATCAGGAAGCAATTCTCTGATCTCAACCTGTGAGAGAAATAATATCTGTTTAATCTGTGCCTTCATGAGAAAGACATTGCTAAAAGTCATGAAGTGCTAGTAAGAGGCAGCAGTGTTTATACATCTAGTACCTTCTAGTTGGAGGTACTTGCAAATTTTATGGTAGTGCTTTAGGGGGAGCATTGAAGATTCATTGACAGAACCCTCCTATTTTGCACTATCTCTAGAAGTACATAAGGGCATTTTTCTAGATTAAAAGGTAAAAAATAAATGCAATTTTTTGCTGCTTATCCAATTGCCATTTGTAAAAACTTGCTGTGCATAAATTAATTACCAGATTTCCCTAAGCAGCCATAATCACAGTAGTTACCAGGTGTCAAATGAATTAGACATTCTGAGATTATGAGATTAGTTCTATCAGCACATTCTTTAACTTATTGGAGACAAAGACTATAGATTCTGACTCCAGCAACCCCAAGATGAGTTCTTCCATCTTTTAGCAAAATACACAAAATGCTGGAGGAACTCAGCAGGCCAGGCATCATCTATGGAAAAGAGTAAACAGTTGACTTTTCAAGCTGAGACCTTTCTTCAGGACTGGAGAGAAAGATGAGAAGTCCCAGTAAGAAGGTGGGGGTAGGGGAGGGAGAAGTGCAAGGTCGTAGGTGATAGGTGAAACTGGGAGAGGGGGAGGAGGTGAAGGAAAGAGTTGGGAAGTTGATTGGTGAACGATAAAGTGCTGGAGAATGGGGAATCTGAGAGGAGAGAATAGAAGGCCACAGGAGAAAGGGAAGGAGGAGGAACTCCAAAGGGAAGTAATGGGCAGGTAAGGAGATAAGTGAGAGAGGGAAACAGGAATGGGGAATGCTGAAGGGGTGGGGGAGGCAGTTACTAGAAGTTCAAGAAATTGCTGTTCATGCCATCTGGTTGGAGGCTACCAAGACAGAATATAAGGTGTTGTTCCTACAATCTGAACATGGCCTCATTGCAGCAGCAGAGGAGGCCATGGACTGACATGTCAGAATGGGAATGGGAAGGAGCATTGAAATGGGTGGCTAATGGGGGATCCCACTTTTTCCTGGCAGACAGAGTGTAGGTGCTCAGCGAAGTGGTTTCTCAATTTACGTTGTGTATTACTGATATACTGGAGGCCATGTTGGGAGCACTGTTTGGGGCCCTGAATGGTAGTGAGGGAGGTGGTGTAGGGGCAGTTGTGGCACTTGTTCTACTTGCAAGGGGAAGTACCAGGAAGAAGATCAGTGGGGAGGGATGAGTGGCTAAGGGAGTTGCGTAGGGAGCGATCCTTGCAGAATGTGGTGGGGGAAGGGAAAGATGTGCTTGGTGGTGGAATCCCGTTGGGGATGGCAGAAGTATGGAGAATTATGTGCTGGATACAGATGCTTGTGGGGAGGTAGATAAGGACAGGTGGAACCCTATCTTGGGCAAAGTCTCTTCCATCTTTAGCGTATTCATGTAATTGGAGTCACTTCAGTTATATGCAGGAATGAAACCAAAGATGTTTAAATACCTGTTGCTCTTATCTCAAAACTAAACGAATCTTGTCCAAAAGGATTCTTCAGTATTATGGAATAAATTCCGGAGTCAGATCTTTGACAGGCTGGAATAAAAAGCTGAGTGCCATCATTGGTATTGGTTACTGCAACTTGCTTTCTCAAAGGTGATCCATCTTTGAGCCAAATTACTTCGGGAGGAGGTGATGCCTAAAAAGGTGCAAAAAAATTAAACTTGCAATCTATAATTTAAAAATAGGAAGCAATAAATATACCAGACATTGTAAGCTCCTCACTTGAAATGGCAATTGGACTTGAAATGAATTGCCTTCTTTGATGATCATGAAGCTTTTAAAGGATTCATCCAATTTAAACTTGGGCGCCACTGAAAAATACGAAGGAGATAAGGCATAAATTTGTGAAATCAGAAGAAAACATAAATCTGTGGAAATGTAAGTAATGTCATTGGTATATATTACAATTGATAAACAGTGTGATGAATTAAGAATTTGAATGCAAACTTGGTTGGTTATGTCAATAGTTGCCTTGTCTAAGAGTACTTATAAATATTCAAGAGCAAAATCTGCTACTTTTCTATTGCCCTGGCAATCATTTAGCACTCTGTTCAACCAATAAGTACTTTATTTGTTCACATTGGAGTGTTAAATTTCTTTATTGGTCTGACCGCACTTGGAGTATTGTGAGCAATTTTGGGCCCCTTATCTAAGAATACATGGTGTTGGCTGTGTTATGAACCCAGCCCCCACCCCCCCTTTGTGAGAATCGCAAGAGCACCCGTTGATGGGGGGGTCAGTAGACCCAGGGAGTGAGAGAGAGAGAGAGAGACGTGCCAAATTGCACGTCCCACCCGGGATACAGAATAAGACGACAGCGACTATTGTCTCATAGAGACCACGTGAAAAGCCCTCAGGCAAGGTGGGCTGGTTGAGAGAGAGTTTGCATCATCCCAACCTGATTGACACCTGCGACCCCGTGAGGAAGTATAAAGGAGAGTCTCAGGGGGACAGCCTCCTCAGACGCACCAAGAAGACACGAGAGAGTGATCCCGCAGCAGTGGGATGCCATTCTGAAGGAAGACACATGCGTTAGATTCAGGGATTGGAATTTGTGGCTGGAATCACAGAAAACCGCTTTTATCTAACATCGGGGAGAGGAAACCAACGCTCCCCCGATTTCACGCAAGATTCATAAAGACTCGGCAAGTTCTTTCTTTTCTCCCCCAATCTCTCTCTCTCGGTCGCCCCATGTGAAACCCAGCGATTTTCAAAGTGCTGAGGCCTGCAGACTTTCTGAGTGACTTTTATATTTCCAACGGACAATCTATTAACCCCTAGACAACAGCAGAGCTCACTTCTTAATGATGATTATTACTATAACCGCGCTTTAGATTGAGTGTTGACGATGTGCACTATCTGAATGTATGTATTAACCCTACTTTTGTGTCCCTTTATCAATAAAAACGTTTGAAAATAGTGACATCAGACTTCAACGGACCTCTCTATCTTTGCTGGTAAGTTCTCCAGTTACGGGATACGTAACAGTTGGGGTTCTCGTCTCGGGATTTGATACCAAATTGGGAGGCCAGTGAATCGGGCTTGTAAATCAAAAACTTGAATCTGGTTACGCGGGTGGCCAGACGGGAAACCAGCAAAGATGGACGTGGGTGAATTTATGGAAAACCCGAGGGTGGGGGCTCTAGAGGCGGCCACAAAATCAGACTTGTTAAATTTAGCGAAGGGGTTGAACCTCACAGAAGTGAGGTTGTCCATGAAAAAGTGGGAGGTACGAAGGGACATAACTCAGTATTACGTTGAGAAGAATGTGTTTGAAGATGAGGTATTGGAAGATATCCCTGACAAAGTACCATCAAGTGGGACGGTTCAGTTAGAGGTGGAGAAATTAAAGTTGGAACGTGAAATTAAGTTAAAAGAGCTGGAAGTGGCTGAGAGAGAGAGAGAGAGAGAGGGAAAGGCAAGAGGGAGAGAGAGGGAAAGGCAAGAGAGAGAGAGGGAAAGGCAAAGACAGCATGAAATTCACCTAAAGAAGCTAGAAGCAGAAGAGAAAGAGAAGGAACGGGCCGAGAAAGAGAAACAGAGGCAACATGACTGGGAAATTGAGAAGATGAAGAACGAGCGAAGAGATCAAGGGTTAGACCAAGCAGAGCGGTTTAATGTTAGTAGGGAGTTGAGATTGGTGCCCCCGTTTGAGGAGACAGATGTCGATAGCTATTTCTTGCTTTTTGAAAAGGTGGCAGTAAATCAGAAGTGGCCAAAAAAGCAGTGGGTGGCGTTGTTACAAAGTGCGTTAAAGGGGAAAGCCCAACGAGCATATGCGGCTTTGTCCCTGGGAGAGGGAGGAGCGGAGAATTATGATGAGGTAAGAAAGGTCATTCTCTGGACTTACGAATTGGTACCTGAGGCCTATAGACAAAAGTTTAGAAATTTAAGGAAAGGGTGGAATCAAACGTATACCAAGCTAACCCATGAGAAGGGGGTGCTCTTGGACCGTTGGTGCACCGCAGAAAGAGTGGGCGAGGATTATGGGCATCTCAGGGAGTTATTTTTGATTGAGGAATTTAAAAGTTGTGTTCCGGAGGAGATCCAGGTGTATTTGAATGAGAAGCCGGATAAGTCCATTTCAGAATTTGCCAGGTTGGCGGACGAATATGCCCTAACCCACAAGAGAAAGACTCCCTTGAATAAAGGTCCTCAGAGAGACCGTGGGAACGATTGAGAAAGTCCGACGAGTGAGGCAGAGGTCCCATCGGGAGCTAGCGGTAAGGTTGAGGGGGAAAGGCAAGACGGCCAGAGGGTTCCGGGTTTGACCTGTTTTAATTGTGGAAAGGAGGGGCACATTGCATCTCGATGGTTTGCTCCGAGGAAGAAGATAGGAAGAGGGAAAACCACAGTCCCTATCGGGTGTGCCGTGGTAATCAGCAAATCGACCAGAGAGCCGAGGGTAGACAGAGTACGAGAGGGCTCTGGGAGTTGTCTGTCACATGGAACCATGTCTGTGACGGAGGGAGACACACCAGTTCCCGTACGAATCTGGAGGGATACGGGCGCTGAACTATCCCTGGTTAGCCGTAAGGTACTAGAATTTGGTTGGGAAATGGGCATGGTAAAGGTGGAAGGAATAAATAAACGGATAGAAATGGTGCCCTTATATAAGGTCATCCTGGATTGTGAGCTGGTGTATGGATCAGTTGAAATAGGGGTGCCCTCAGAATTCCCGAGAGCTGACGTGGACATGCTGCTGGGAAATGACTTAGCGGGGGTAAGGTTTGGTCAGCCATGCTGCTGACCTGGCGACCGGCGAGTATGGTGGCCCCGTCCCTAGCGCCCAAGGACCAATTCGCTGGCGCAGTCACTCACAGCCTGTCGAGAGAGAGAGCTGTGAATGAGAGCAGTTTAAATCTGGCCAGTTTTGATTTGGCCGAGATGTCTTTGCTGACCCTGTGCCATGCGGGTTTAGAGGGTGGTAAGACGAAGGGTAGTAAAGTGAAAGGGCGTAAGGGAAAGGAGATAGATCTGCCTTTAGCGAAGAGAAAGGTCCTAAAGGTAGGAAATAAAGATGAGAAACAGGTAAAGCTGTTAAAAGGTCCAGAGTTGGACATGGATGATCTGTCTGGTTTGGCAGAATTGTTTGAAGAACTTGAGAGTTCTAAAGGTGTTCCCGATAATGAGAGGAGGGCAGTCCTAGATGGAAAGGATACCCTTGCCTCGAAGGAGTCTGCTGAAAAGGCCGAGGAGGTTGTTTCAGCTCGCAGGGTTGCGCCTTCCCCGGGTGGGAGCTGCCCAGAGAGTAACTGGGAGGATCGGGGGAGGTTAGAATTTGAAAAAGGTACGGGTGTTGAAAGCCTGGAAGAGGCCAATGTCCCATTTGAGTGTGTCCGAGATGGGGATGCCCGAGGGGCTGAACCTAGTAACGGAGCTCAGAAGAAGTCTGAGGTATCTGACCCAGTGGAACGGGGCATCCGTCCTTGTGGGTCAGACGGACTTGGTTCAGTAGGAAAGGGGTTAATCTTGGTAACCGGGGGAAGTGTGTGTTCTCCGGCGTCTGTACTCGAAGGAGTGTTCAAAGTTAACGCCGAATTTAAGAATGGGGGGGTGAGGATTGTTAGCGAAGGAAACGAAAAGTCTGTAGTTTCCAAATTGAAGGAAGAAATCTTAAACTTGGCAGATCGCTCACAGAATGAGCCGGGGAATAGCGGGGCCCCACACTCTATTGTTATGCCAGGATGGGGTGTGAAAAGGCCGCCTTCGACATGCTACTTGAGCGAAGAGTTTGAATCAAACACCAATAGCCTGAAGGGGACTGATGAAAGGGCCAGCCACCTGGGCAAAATCAAAGAGTTGGGTGGAGATGGTCTAAGTCTGGGGCATGGTGTTGCTAAAATAACCCCGATGAACGGGGCAGGCGGGAGTTCACCACGCAAAACTACTCAAGTTCCCCATGGGGGGGGGGGGGGCTCGCCGGAAAAGAGGCGACGGTTAATGGGGATGCCATTGTTAGACAGCCAAGCAGGTTGAACGGGTTTGCGCCAAAGCCTGTGAATAATAAAGACAGCCCTTTGGAGACCTGCCGGTTAAGTTAAACGACTGAAACGATTAGTATTCGCGTAAACTTTTGTAAATGCACCTAAGCTAAGGTCACACCTCCTTAGTTTTGTTGCTTAGGAGAAAAAAAATAAATAAGTGGTTATTGAATTGAAGTCTGATGTACGGTTCGCAATGTAAGATATTAAAGAAAGGGACACTGTAATCGTTAACTATTTAGATACTAACTTGAATGTATAACGGTAGTACTCTGTGAAAAGAAAAACTTGTGTATTGTGTTAGATTCAAAACTCCTGTAAGACTGTGTACCACTCCGTTTTAACGGCTGGTAAAAACGTTTTAAGAGGGGAGGTGTTATGATCCCAGCCCCCTCCTTTGTGAGAATTGCAAGAGCACCCGTCGAGGGGGGGGGGGTCAGTAGACCCAGGAAGTGAGGGAGAGAGAGACGTGCCAAATTGCACGTCCCACCCGGGATACAGAATAAGACGACAGTGACTATTGTCTCATGGAGACCACGTGAAAAGCCCTCGGGCAAGGTGGGCTGGTTGAGAGAGAGATTGCATCATCCCAACCTGATTGACACCTGCGACCCCGTGAGGAAGTATAAAGGAGAGTCTCAGGGGGACAGCCCCTCAGACGCACCAAGAAGACACGAGAGAGTTATCCCGCAGCAGCGGGAAGCCATTCTGAAGGAAGCCACATGCGTTAGATTCCGGGATTGGAATTTGTGGCTGGAATCACAGAAAACCGCTTTTAACTAACATCGGGGAGAGGAAACCAACGCTTCCCCCGATTTCACGGAAGATTCATAAAGACTCGGCAAGTTCTTTCTCTTCTCCCCCAATCTCTCTCTCTTGGTCGCCCCATGTGAAACCCAGCGATTTTCAAAGGGCTGAGGCCTGCAGACTTTCTGAGTGACTTATATTTCCAACGGACAACCTATTAACCCCTAGACAACAGCAGAGCTCACTTCTTAATGATGATTATTACTATACCCGTGCTTTAGATTGAGTGTTGACGATGTGCACTATCTGAATGTATGTATTAACCCTACTTTTGTGTCCCTTTATAAATAAAACGTTTGAAAATAGTGACATCAGACTTCAACGGACCTCTCTATCTTTGCTGGTAAGTGACCCAGTTACAGGATTCATAACAGCTGGCATTAGGGAGAGGCCAGAGCAGGTTCACAAGAATAATTTTGGGAATGAAAGGGTAAATGCATGAGGAACACTTGATGGCTTTAGGCCTGTACTTACTGGGGTTTAGAAGAATGAAAGGAGATATCATTGAAACCTTTCCAATATGTGCCTTACTAAGTTCTTGATTAGTCAGGCTATCAAAGGTTACAGTGAGAAAGTGGGAGAATGTGGTTGAGAAAGATAAGTCAGCCACGATGGAATAGTGAGGCAGAGTTGATGGGCCAAGTGGCCTTATTCTGATCCTATGTCTTATGGTCATATTTGGCCTATAACTGCAGAGTTTAATTGTCCCATTTATCTACACAATGGTCTCTGTATTTCAAAGTCTTCAATGGTTGGGGCATTAGGAGCTTTGAAAAATGATGGGAAGTAAACAGTATCTGGAAAATGAAAGCAGGGAAATAACAGATGTGAGATGGAGACTAATGGGGACATAATGAACATACTGTAATCACATCAAGTGCAAAATAGAAGACAATAAGAGTCACTCAAAGACATTAAGCAGTTTCGGCAAAATATATACAGATTGGTAGAAACTTCTTATTTGCAGTATATTAAATGTATAAGAATATTAACAAGATGTTCATAGAATCATAGAAATCTACAGCACATTACAGGCCCTTCAGCCCACAATGTTGTGCCAACCATGTAACCTACTCTAGAAGCTGCCTAGAATTACCCTACTGTGTAGCCCTCTATTTTTCTAAGCTCCATGTACCTATTTAAGAGTCTTTTAAAAGACCCTATTGTACTCGCCTCTACTGCTGTAGCTGGCAGTACATTCCACACACCCATCTCTCCCTGTGTGTGTGTGTGTGTGTGTGTGTGTGTGTGTATATATAAAACAACTTGCCTCTGATATCCCCCTTGTACCGACTTCCAAGAAACTTAAAACTATGCCCCCTCATGTTAACCATTTCAGCCCTGGGAAGAAGCCTCTGGCTATCCACACGATCAATGCCTCTCATCATCTTGTACACTTCTATCAAGTCACCTCTCAA
Source organism: Hypanus sabinus (assembly GCF_030144855.1). NCBI lineage: Eukaryota > Metazoa > Chordata > Chondrichthyes > Myliobatiformes > Dasyatidae > Hypanus > Hypanus sabinus. The sequence goes on along the minus strand of NC_082730.1, from coordinate 39,218,516 downwards.
CCTCCATTGCTCCAGGGAGAAAAGGCCAAATTCACTCGAACTATTCTCATAAGGCATGCTCCCCAATCCAGGCAATATCCTTGTAAACCTCCCCTGCATTCTCTATAGTATTCACTCTTCATGTCCTTTATCTTCTCTAATGCTCCCCCTTGAAATAATGCCCTTAGTTAACCCTGAGACAAATGATAGGGAAGCTGTAAGAATTCTCCAGAAAGTAAGCCATCAGGAGATCCAGGATATCTTGGTTTCAATACACTCACAAAATCTCAACAGCCAAAACAAAGTGTTCACTAGGGTGTTGTGATAGGACTGGAATTGGGTATTTCTAAAATGTCCTTAAACCATAAATGTTTTTAAACAGAAAAGAATTCTCACTTTCTTTCTCTCAACTTTCAAAGTTATATATCAATGTGCACACAAATTAGAAGTGGGTATTTTTAAAAGTAAGATTGTGCTCTACCATTTAATAAGATCATGTCTGCTCGGATTGTAACGTCAACTCTACATTCTACTTGACTCTCAGTGGCCTTTCAACCCTTGCCTGCTTACCAAGCATCTATCTACCCTTCTATTAGAATATTCAGTCTGCTTTCACCATCTTTAGAGGAAGTGTTTCAAAGACTTGTAGTGTTCTGCAAATAAGCATTTTGCTCCATCTGAATTAATTATTAATATTTGTAGATTTTCAACACAAGAGGAAGTGTTCTCTACACACCCACCCTGTCAAGACCTCTTACATTTTAACTAGGTCACCTCTTGTATGAAGTTTCCTTATTAGACAACAAACCTATTCTAGATACTATCTGAGTACATTTTGGAAAATTATACATTCATGCAGCACACCTAATCATGCACTTCAAATGGGCCAAACGATGATCGGCATGATGGAGCTGCTTTTGACTGGCAAATAAAACTAAACCCCCACACAACAGGTTCTGACTGTGGTCGTAGACACTATCTGTCATGCTAAGAGCTGGCCACAGGTGAATTCCTTGAGCTCCTGGAGTCTAGGGTTCTCTGCTGTTCATGCAAGGTGATCTTGTACCTTGGGGTGGTGTTGGTGCTGTTTTCAATCCTTTGGTTGGAGGTTTCGTACTGGGCTTTCATTGGCTGTGGTCCTTTGCTGGCTGCTGAGGGGATTCTTCACTGCTGCCCACCACTCTAGCTTGCTGATAGGGTTAGTTATACCCCTGCTTAGATATTCAAGAAAATTCTCTTGGCTTGACCATTGGACACAAAGGTGGGAATGTCACTGCTAGTCAGTTTAAAGGATATTGTGTTTGGGGAAGACTTTGAATGCAACCTTTCAAGTGATGCAGGAAATCTAGGTTTCTGTCTTTATTTTTCTTTCCTTGGACTGACACTTATGGTAACTGTTTAATCACTAATCGGTGGACTTGCATGTGCTCAGTGGCACCATTTCTTGCTGTAGAAATGCTAATATGAGCTTCAATTGAATGTCTGACCCAAAAAGTCTTGTGGTTTTGAGTTTCCCACCAGACTAAGGTCAGCTTGGGTAAACTGATGCCCAGCAACACATACAAAGTGCTGGAGGAACTCAGCAGGTTAGGCAGCATCTATGTTATTGGATTTTCAGTAGTAAACCTTAATCAAAATGCTTAAAGAAAATATGGTCCTAACTAATATAAAAGAGGTAAAAAAAAACTTTCTGGGGATATACTGAATAATTAAAAGCAACCTTAAACTTGCTGTTTTTGGGACGTATAATAGACGGTATTTTGAGAATGATTGCACAAGACCAAGTCCAAAGAGTTCTTACACTGATCATTCAGCTCTAAACAGCACAATAATAAATAGTCCCTTGTGTTTGGCATTCAAACAACAGACCTCCGTCTATGATCTCACCTCCCTCGCTACGACTGTCATTATTTTCATTCAGGACATAGATTCAGGATAAGGAGTAGGCAATTCAGAGAGGGAACTTTTTTATCCAGAGAGTACCTGAAATATAATGCTGGAAAGGGTGGGAAAAGCAGAGTTGCTGACATCGTTGAAGAAGAGTTTAGATGATTACTTGAATATCCTAGGCCAAGTGCTGGATTAATACAGATGGGTGACCATGGTTGTCGAGGTCAAGGTGGGTTGAGCGGTTTGTTTCCATGTTACTTGACTCTAGGACTCTAAGTAGTATTGTACACATCAAGCATTCTTTCTAATTCTCAGCACTTTCATGGTTTAGTTTGCAAATAGAACAATTTCACTTGAAAAATTATTTTGTTGGTTTATATTCCAGCCAAAGAACCATTGTAGGTAATCTTTGCAGATAAATCAATAACCTTTAATCTGAAATACAATTACCTGGTGGTGGCATGGCAAGTACGTAACTGTCTAATTCTACAGGCTCCCCCATTCCGCCATCATTGACAGCTGTCACACGCAGGAAGTACGACCCCATTGGTTTTAAGTTCTTCACAGTGTATGAATTCAGTGCAATAGGAACGGGATTGCATCTGGTCCAAGCGGCACTTCCAGAAGATTTCATTTCGACAATGTAACCTTTTGCTTCTCCATTGTCCTGGTATGTTGGTGGAGTCCACGCCAGAGATATGGTTGAGTAGGTAGAGTCTATCATTCTGAGGTCTCTCACGGTCCCAGGTGGCCCTGAATGCAAAAGCAAGCATGAAGTGATCCAGGTTTATCTCTACTATAGCTAACTCATACCCATTTAATGTGATGGTTGCTGCATATCTTATTAATCTTATTGAAGTTCAAAACAAAAGTAGTTAATTTCCCTCATTCTAGTTCCATTTTCTCTGTTCTCCCTCATTCTCAGCCTCTCTGTAACCCCCTGAAGTCTCTTTGTATTCTCTTCACAATACCTTCTGCCAAAGTATATTGCACAAAAGTCAAAAACAGCTGTAACTGTTGGAAAACTGAAATTAAAGCAGAAAAAGCTGGAAATAAATCAGACAACATCTGGGGAAAGAGAAGTAAAGTTAGTGTTTTTGGGTGAAGACCCATCATCAGAACTGAGGATGTAAGCAATCAAAGGGGTAGGGAGAAGTGGAAAAGAAAAGGGAATATCCTGGAATATTGAGTTCCTATCTGGTTGCCTCATTATAGGAAGGACGTGGAAGTTTTAGCGAGGGTGCAGAGGAGACTTATCAGGATGCTGCCTGGACTACAGAGCATGTCCTTTGAGGATGGGTTTAAAGAGCTAAGACTTTTCTCGCTGGAGTGAAGGAGGTAAGAGGTGACTTGATAGAGTTGTATAAAAAGATGAGAGGCATAAATCGAATAGATAGCCAGAGACCATTCCCCATGGCAGAAGTGGCTAATACAAGGGAGCATGGTTTAAGGCAATTGTACGAAAGTATAGGGTGATGTCAGAGTTTTACGCAGAGTGGTGAGTGCATGGGATGCATTGCCAGGGGTGGTGGTAGAGGCAGACACATGAGGAGCATTAAAGAAACTGAGACACATTGATGATAGGGAATTGGAGGACTGTTTGTGAGGGGAAGGTTAGATTGATCTTAGAGTTGGCTAAAAGGACGTCACAACATTGTGGGCCTGTACTGTAGAGTTCTACATTCTTTTGTCACTGATGAGATGAGGCTAGGGTTGTTGAGGTGATTCTACTGCTGAGAATGTTTTATAAATGATAGATTATTGAGACAGAGCGAGGGGGAACAAATAAAAGACATGCTAAAACACCGAAATCTGGTCAGAAAATAAAACCTGAAAGAAAGAGGAGAATGTTGGAAACTAGCAGTGGATCAGGTATTTTCTGTTGAGAGAAGAAAGCAGAATTAATATTACAAATGGGTAAGCTGGCCTATTTGCAAATCTGGCCTATTTTGAAATAGAAAGGAGAAAGCAAGGTTAATGGAGTTGTTTTATCCAGTATAAAGTTCTGTAAGATACACCATAATCTGTTAGGACATGAGCTAAGATTACTTTATCTTATCTAAGGCTTGGAGACACAAGACACTGCAGATGCTAGAATCTGTAGCAACAAACAATTTGCCAGAGGAATTCAACAGGTTGAGCAGCATCTCTGGAGGAAAGGAATTGTCAATGTTTTGGGCTAAATGCATGCATTGCAATCCTGATGAAGGATTTTGTCCCAAAATATCAGTGTTTCCTTACCCCACTATCTTCCAGTGCTGCTCAACAAAGTAATGTCCTTATCAGAATACATTTGGTATGTAGGAGAAGACACAGACATTATTTGCTATCCTTAACAAGTTCAGTAGCAGGCTCCTCTGATCCCAATTATTTGCTCTTTACTAATCTCAATTTTGCTACTAAAGGGTCCAATTGAATGAAGACTTAATGTTTCCCAAGAAACATGAGGCGATTCCTTTAATGTGATCCTTATGAGTCAACGTGAGTGGCAGAAGATTGATTCTGGTATTGAGACTTGATTCTTATTCTTGAATGATGAAAGAGAGAGAAAGAAAAGAGAGGAAGTAACTTTATCACAAAGAGATTTGAAGAATTGCACCCTCTGTTTTGTAGATGTTAAAAATGTTCTAATTCCTGTTTTTAAAAAAAAATGGCTTCCAATATACTCCATTGCAATTAAAGTATAAATAATGACAATTAAATAATTATAGATGAGGTAACATCGCCACTGCATCTGACATTCTGTGCATAATTCTGTGCAAAAATTAATCAGACCAGTAGAAGATGCAAAGATTTTTTTAAATGATTTTAATCTTTACAACAGTGACATTTAAACTGGACTTTACTTGTTTGACCACCAACAAGACAATAGTCACACAGTTCTTGTTGCTTGCAGCTGACTTCACTTTCTGTTCTTATATTATTAGTAACCAGAAGGATAGAGAAGTTCACTTGTTCGCAATGTTAGTTCTGTGACCCAAGGAAGATGCCCTCAGCTCCAACGGGGCTTTGAGAAAAACAAATAGAGACTGAAAAAATCCATGTACACAAAACTTCACCAAGAACCTTTGACAGATGTAAAAGTCCTATTCCGAACCTCACATTTCTGGCAAGATTGTGTAAGGCTTTCAATGTTTATTAAAATCTTTTACTTTCAAAAAACCTCTAAAAACTAATAAGAATGAAATGAACAATTGCATATTTCAAGAAGCATATTTAATTAATAAAACTAAAACTAATGAAGCATTCTTAAATAATTTAAAAATATTAAACCAAACATAACTAATTAAATAGTAGAATTTACCTTATGCTTATAATGCTTCCCTGCTTATAAGCTTATATGTTTATGCTTCCCTGCTTATAATCCCCATGCAGATGGACTGGCTCACAGATCCAATGTAAGCTGTTGTACCATCTGACAGAAGCTTCCTTAATATAAGTGCTAAGGAAATTCCAACCCTATTATTGGACTTCATGCAGAGTCCAGAAGTGAAGCAAAACTAGACAATTATTAGATTTATAGCAGAAAGACAAGGAAATCTGCAGATACTGGAAATCCAAACAACGCACACAGAATGCTAGAGGAACTCAGTAGGACAGGCAGCATCTATGGAAAAAAAAGCATCGACATTTTGGACCAGGACACTTCATCAACACTCATGAGATTTACAGAAGAGTTCAGCCATTAAATTCAACAAATACAGGAGAAAAATCTATACCGTGTTTTCTCATTTGACTTTTCTCTCTTTAGGTAAAGTAATGTAGAAGGACTTACTTATGGGTTCCCGAGCAAACACAGCTTCAGTTTCACAGCTGGGTTCTCCCAAACCAGATGAGTTCACTGCAATCACTCGGAATTCATATTTTAGCCCTTCAACAACATCAGTGACGGTCCACTTCTTCTCTGTGTAAAATAGTTTCAAAATGTTTTCAGAATCACAGCAACCTGAACAAACTTCCATGCCCAATGTTTTGCTCAAGTAATAAGCAATGTATCATTAAAATGATTGGTGGTTTTAATGATTAACTTTACAGATTCTAAGCATTCAGATGAATGTCCCTGATCTGTTTATACACCAGGAGCTTCTGTAAAAAGTGCCGTGTGAACATTGTGATTTGGATGTAGTGTACCAATCTTCATTAAGTGGTACCAAAAAGGGATTGTTATGTACAGAAATGACTATACACATGCACACCAAACTGATCCATACTACTGAACGCCTTATTTTTCATTCTGAATATAAGTATCTCTTCGTATGTTGACAGTCAATTTTCTTCTGCTGTCTTAAAACCATGCTAAAGTTGAAAGTCAAGGCACTAAGCAATCTTTTTTCCAAAGTATATTTTGTTCTAGCAAAATTATAAATGTGACTACTTTGCCTCAGCTAACATCCTTTTCAGAGTTAAGGATATTAACTATCATCCACTTATGCTGGTTGTCTGGCAGGTTGGCTAGATTATTTTAGAGCATTAAAATTCACTTCAACATTTAGCAAGATACCTGATTGTAGCTTATGATCATCACTAGTTTTTAAGTAAAATGTTGACCTGTTATGTGAAATGAGTTGAAAATAAAGAAAACTGGTATGTCATGAAAATCTCAAATAAAAACCGAAAATGCTGGGAACACTCAGCTGATCAGGTGGCATACGTGGAAAATGAGGCAAAATGCACATTTCACGTCAGGGACCTTTACCTTTCATTGGGAACAGAAACTCAGTTTCTTCTTCCTCAGTGCCTGACCAGCTGAGTGTTTCCGTAACTTTTTGTTTCTATGTGTGAAATTAATTGTTAAATATTGACATGGATGCACCATGCATTAAATTGTTGTTGATTTTTGAGTAATTCTGCAAATGGTTTAAATCTTACCTGTAATTGGATGGTCAGTGACAACAATCCATGTGTTGCTACCTTCCTTGCGCTTTTCAATGAGATAGCCAATTAATCTGGAACTTCCAATTTTTTTTGGAGGTGTCCATGACAATGTAATGGATTTGCTGTTTGCATTCAGGATTTTTGGTGTTGCAACAGGTCCAGGAACATCTGAAAAATATATTTATCTCCAAATATTAATTTTTGGGGCCATCTTGATGCCTTGTATAATAATTCATTCAACCTTATAAGAACCTACCTCTTCTACCAGCTGTGATTGTATCTGATAACAATGCCTCACTTACACCTTCAGAATTCACTGCCCAAACCTTGAATTTGTAATTCTTTCCAGGTTGCACTTTGGGAACAGAAAATGTTGTTTCTGACACATCCTTTTCACCAACTTTAGTCCACGTATTTCTTCCTACGAGTTGTCTTTCAATTATGTAGTTTGTAATGGGTTTCCCGCCATCATCTTTGGGTGGTTTCCATTTAAAGGAGATACAACTTTCAGAGCTTTCTAGAACCTCTATCGGCCCCTGAGGTGCTTGTGGCTTATCTGAAAAAGATCATCAATAAAACCTTTGACAAATTTCAAATCAAACTGAATATTATTTTTCCTGGCATAAAAGCTGACATGCTAATGGTGAGCAAACACGAGGAAATCTGCAGATGCTGGAAATTCAAGCAACACACACAAAATGCTGGTGGAACACAGCAGGCCAGGCAGCATCTATAGGGAGAAGCACTGTTGACGTTTTGGGCCAAGACATCCTGATGAAGGGTCTTGGCCCGAAACGTCAACAGTGCTTCTCCCTATAGATGCTGCCTAGCCTACTGCGTTCCACCAGCATTTTGTGTGTGATGCTAATGGTGAAGGGCTTTAGGTGATATCAAGGAAAACTTGGCGATTTGTGAATATTTGTAAATTCAATTTTGTAGACTATACATTGTGGCTGCACTTTAATAATATTCTTTTTTGCTCAACAGACAAAAAATTAATACTAAAACACTTACTGAATCCCATGGGCTTTGATCATGGTATTTGTACCCTGTATTATTCAATTTTCAGATGACTCTATCATCCTCAGAACTTTGCTTTTTAATTATGCTTAAGACTCAAATCTAATGTGTATATTGTGCTAAATTTCATTTTCAGATGACTAAGAGATGTAATGAGTAATTCCTGCACTAAATGTGACGCATTAGTGTCTGAAATATACAGAAGTACACTGAAACTCAATAAAAGTGACCTTTAGGCATTCTTACAATTATAATAAAAATAGATATCAAATGGAGGTGCAGTGGAGGTTCACCAGGTTGATTCCAAACATGAGAGGGTTACACTATGAGGAGAGATTGAGTCTCTGGGACTGTACTTGCTGGAATTCAGAAGAATGAGAGGAGATCCATTTAGAAACATTTAAAATTATGAAAGGGATAGCTAAGATAGAGGCAGGAAAGTTGTTTCCAGTGGTAGGTGAGTCTAGAACTAGGGGACAAAGCCTTCAGATTCGGGGGAGTAGATTTAGGATGGAGATGAGGAGAAACTGCTTTTCCCAGAGAGTGGTGAATCTGTGGAATTCTCTGCCTGGTGAAGCAGTGGAGGCTACCGTAGTAAATATGTTTAAGACAAGATTGGATAGATTTTTGCATAGTAGGGGAATTAAGGGTTATGGGGGAAAGGCGGATAGGTGGAGATGAGTCCATGGCCAGATCAGCTGTGATCTTACTGAATGGTGAAGCAGGCTCGATGGGCCAGATGCCCTACACCTGCTCCTATTTCTTATGTTCTTAAAACTTAGTAGGAAAAGCTTGGGATGCTGTTTCAGAAAACCATAGGCTCTCTCAGCATTCTCCACTCAACTATGTGAAATGAAATCTAATTTTTTTTCAGCCATGAGCAAAAGAGCCATTTAGTCTCCACTGCTGTCAGCCAGTTATCAGCCAGGTGGACGACATAAAAATAACCTGGGGCAGCAAGCAAATGTGGAGGAAAATCAGCACACAACCGAAATATGAATTGAGGAACTCTCTAACCAGACAGGTTCTGAACTTAATACATATCTACCAGGTGATTGAAAATGAAGTGAGAAGTATTTCAAAAGGAACAAGAACAAAAGAATACATTACCAATAACACACAGGCTAATGTTGTCTGTACTAGCTGTACCACTTTCATTCTTCAGTTTAGCTGTTAAAATTCCGCTGTCCTTTCTATTGCAGTTGGAGATTGACAATCTTGTAAAGTTTCCAGCATTATCAATTTTTATCCTTTTGTCATTGAACAGTTCATCTCCATCCTTGTACCAAGACACCTTCATTGGTTGTTTTCCTTTGAATTGCACTTTCACTGTTGCAGTGTGACCAGCCTTAACTAGTATAGGTTTCTTTCCCAGTTGGTCAAGCATATCCTGATCAAATTCTGGTGGATCTGATATTAACCAGTAGGACAAATGATCATCAAGGACAAAAACTCACAATAAATCAGTAATTAGATATCAATAAATCAATTTCCTTGAATATTATGCATAGAAACATAGAAAACCTACAGCACAATACAGGCCCTTCGGCCCACAAAGCTATGCCCAACATGTCCTTACCTGAGAAATTACTTAGGGTTTCCCATAGCCCTCTTATTTTCTGAGCTCCATATACCTGTCCAGGAGTCTCTTAAAAGACCCTATTGTATCCGCCTTTTGAATGTACTGCATGATTTTGATGAAATAGTTTTTTTTTGTTATCACTTACTTTGTGCAGATCTATGAATATTACATGGAAATTATGTACAGTATACATAAATGAATGAGTTACAGGATGCTGTACAGATAATCTATGTTTTGTTCTTTCATTAGAACTCCAACATATCAGGGATTTACAGTTTTAAATATTTGATTAAAGTGCAGTTGTAACATACAGAGCAGCTTCAAAAGAAAATCAAGCGGGTGAAATGTGCAAGTATTATGGAATGCAGTGTTGATCTACGAATTATACTACTAAGCAATCTGAATTGTGAGAAGATTCATAAAGCCTTCAGATGCAATATTTTTGGTAGTTCTACAATTGTAGGTAAACTTACAGAGAAATTTTTTTTTAAAGTTGTTGAAAAGATGTCCATTACCAGATCAGAGCACGGTCAGATTTTCCTTACTCCTGCTGTTGATCATCTTTATTGCTTTAAACAGAATTCAGTATCAGAAAAGCTGTGGCAAATTTCATAACTATTTTTAATTACCTTCAACAAATAGTGAAGCTTCTGTTCTTCCTCCATCAGCTTCAAATGTGTATATTCCAGAATCCTCCTCTTGGATATGACCAAACGTCAATTTTTGTACTGCTCCTTCCTTCGTAATAACCTTTCCATTTCCAGAGGTAATCTATGAGCACACAAAATTTACTGCTCATGTAAAATAATAAATTGAGGCAGACAGATAAACAGAGCACTCTTTATTGAAGACAATAACTCTCAGCTGTAACTTGGGACATTATACCACAAGAAACATATCAGGTCACTCAAATAATGATTACTTCAAGATGCAAGAATAAATATCTTGATGCTGCTTCTTTATAAATTGCTGTATTATGATGCACAAAGTTCTCCTGTACTTCCAGTATAATGACTGAAATTGTCTTATGAAGAGAGCTTCATGCATCCACAATATCTTCCTCCTCAATATGACTATGACGTACTTACCAGCAAAAGCATGAAAATGATAAGACAGCTCCAAGTGTTTCAATTCTACCGTTCTTGTGATAGTTGCTAGTCTCATTGCTGGTGGATCAAAGTCTTGGAACTGTCTCCAGAGCAGTATTCTGAGAATTTAAGACAGCGCCATGGTCGTTTTTGACTCATCTGGGGTCAAAACTTGAAAAAAACTTTCAAAGAACTACCTAAACTTATCAGTAGTACCTTTGTCAAAGTTGAAGAACCAGTAAGTAGAATTTGGAGGAATGAAGTCCTGGAATCGGGCTAGAGATTGCAGACTGGTGATATCAGAGATCAGCATCAGTCAGTTCTGTAATGGTTAGTGAAATTTTGGAAGAGATGTTATATGACACTGTCATGTAGACTGTGTCCAATTGGAATCTGCTGGTACGTTTTCAAGAACCACTCTTGCAACATCTAATGAACTGAGATATACACTGAGTGGAACTTTATTAGATGCATTTGTACACCTGCTCATTAATGCAAATATCTAATTAGCCAACCAGCACCTCAATGCATTAAAGCCTGATGACATGGTCAAAGGTTCCGTTGTTGTTCTGATCAAAAATCAGAATGGTTAGGAAATGTAATCTAAGTAATTTTGACCATGGAGTGATGGTTGATACCAAATAGGGTGGTTTGCATATCTCAGAAACGAGTATTTCTTGGGATTTTCACACACAATAGTCTTTACTTATTGTCACCAAACAATTGATACTAGAGCGTACAATCATCACAGCGATATTTGACTCTGTGCTTAGCTCTCCTTGAAGTACAAATCAAAGTAAATATAATAAAAATTTAAATTATAAATCATAATTAGAAAAGGGAAAGTAAGGTAGGGCAAGTCAGGTCCGGATATTTGGAAGCTACGGCCCAGATCTGGGTCAGGATCTGTTCAGCATTCTTATCACAATGGAAAGAAGCTGTTCCCAAATCTGGCCGTACGATTCTTCAAGCTCCTGAACCTTCTCCCGGAGGGAAGAGGGACAAAAAGTGTGTTGGCTGGGTGGGTCATGTCCTTGATTATCCTGGCAGCACTGCTCTGACAGCATGCGGTGTAAAGTGAGTCCAAGGATGGAAGACTGGTTTTTGTGATGTGCTGGGCTGTGTTTACGATCTTCTGCAGGTTCTTCCAGTCTTGGACAGGACAACTTCCATACCAGGTTGTGATGCACCCTAGAAAAATGCTTTCTATGGTGCATCTATAAAAATTAGTGAGGGTTTTAGGGGATAGGCCAAATTTCTTCAGCTTTCTCAGAAAGTAAAGGCACTGGTGGGCCTTCTTGGCAGTGGACTCTGCTTGGTTAGACCAAGTCAGGTCATTTGTGATAGTCACAGCGAGGAACGTAAAGCTTTTGACCTGTTCCACCTGCGTACCGCCGATGTAGATGGGATCGTGTGGTCCACTACTCCTTCTGAAGCCAACAACTAATTCCTTCATTTTGCTGACGTTGAGGGATAGGTTATTGTCTTTGCATCATGCCACCAGGTTCTTAATTTTCTCTCTGTACTCAGACTCATCATTACCCAAGATACAGCCTACAGAGAATACTCTAGAGTTTACAGAGAGTGTGTGAAAAGCAAAACAACATCCAGTGGGTGGCAGCTCTGTATGTGAAAATTCATTGTTGATGAAGAGAGGTCAGGGTGGTTCAAACTGACCGGAAGATGACAATCAGGTGTTACAACAGTGATGTGCAGAAGAGCATTTCTGAATGCATATATTGAATCTTGAATTTGATGGGCTACTTCAGCAGAAGACCACAAACATAAATTCAATGGTCACTTTATTAACTACAGGAGATATCTAATAAAGTGGCCACTGAGTGTAATCGCCACAGCTCCTTCTGCAGATGTAATGGTGAGAAGATGTATGGAGGTCACAAGCATCCTTCATTGTCCTGTACTTTGGATGACAGCCCTAGTTGAATGTTCCAGGCAATGAAAGTGTCAAGGATGACAGAACTGGTATCCTACAAGCTAAGTAATGAAGAAAAACAAAGGCCACGAAATTCACATTTTCCTTACATTAAATCAGCATTGACTATCTCCATAACTTTGATCAAAAAGCTCTCAAAATGAAATATTTTAAGCAAATGATCCAGACCACTTTCATAACTCTACTCTGGTTCAGGAACAGTCAGTATTAGGACTCAAATGTTCCATGTGTTTTCTTCATGACCCTGAGTTCGGGAAGAAACCTTTACTGAACCACACCACAACAGATTTAATGTAATTTTATGTAATGGTGTAATAGGGTGGGGTGATCAGTCCCAAACTATCTGCGTATCCAGGGGATGTGGTAAAAAGTGTATAAGCACAACAAAGTAATTTAAGCCTAATTTATTATCACAAAATAGAAACCACAAGTAAACCACACAAAATACTGTAGCAAATCACGAAGAATTCCACAACAATTTCTGCAAGCTGCAATATTTCAGGGTTCACAATCCTCAGACACCATGTGATTGTTACAATTGTCAGGGGAGCTCTGAATTCTGTTTCACTCTTAAAACCATTCCTGGGTCCCAGGCACCGATCATGTTCCCAGTCTGGGCAAGCTCCAATGAAGTCAGGAGAGGCAGCCCAATACATTCACAAGCTTCACAAGGCAGCGAGATCCAGAAACAGCGTAACTGTCTTTACATTATCTTGACCTGGTTTCTTTCAAACATCCTGTGTCTATTAGCACAGTATTCAGCATCTCCTCGTCAATCAATTAGACATTCTAATAGTCACTCCCCATTATATCATAGAACACAGTATTCCTTGGACTCAGAAAAGGGCGTTAATGTCTACACACTTAAACAATAAGCTTAATTGATACTAAGAACAAATCCCTCAACCTAGTAACCAGCAGGCAACAAACACCCTCATATTAACGGTGCCTGAGATTAAGGTAGAATCCAGCTACTATAAACAACATTCTACAGACATTAACAGAACTACCTTGTATAGACACTAAATATTATCCACTGACAGAGATATAGACGCTCAGAAAGAGTTAAATTGTCATTTTGACTTTCCAGACATCATTTAAAGTTTCACTAAATTTAATGTAGCAAAATTGGGAACTTCCTCCAATAAGTTAGTGCAGGTTATGAGGATAAGAGAGTACAGCAAGCTCTTCCTAAGATGCAGAAGAAATTTCATGGTCTTCTGTAGAACAGAGATCTCTTCTTATTTATAGGTATCTCATGGAAAGAAGTTGTAAGGGTTATGCATGAAAAGATATGAATTCCCTCTATGAATATCCACACATTTGGAAGCTATGTTTGACAGTCAAATGTTCCCTCTGTCATGGTCCGGTCCGTGAAGTCTGCATTCCAGTTCACGGTCTGGTCCATTGTTCCTTATTCCAGGTTTTCTGGTTTTCCCTTCTGTTGGGTGCTCTAATTGAGGCACCTGATTCTCATTTTTGGCTGACTTCATAAATAGCTCCTGGGTTCAGCTTCATTTGCTGGACTGTTCCCTTCCTCTTCCTCCTGAAGCCTTGCCTGCAACCTTGCCTATATCACTGTCAAATTCTACCACTGGAGCAAGACTGGAGCCTTGCTGTGTCGTGATAAGGAACTGCCTATTGTTTGCAACTGTCTCTGTGTATATGCCTTTGCTATGTAGGTCTGGCTGTTTGCCACTACCTTGTGGTGGGAACTGTCTCACTGTGTTCTGTGTACGAGTCCCGGCCCTATGTCCTGCTCCCTATGAGGGGTCCTGACTCTGTGTAGAGCCCCGGCCTCAAGTCTTGTTCCTAAGGAGGGGTCCTGGCTCTGTGTTCCATGACCCTGTGTCCTTGTCTCTCTCAAGGCCAAGGCTCTGTGTTCCTGTCTCTCTCAAGGCCAAGGCTCCATGTTCAAATGTCCTAAGATTGAGTTAAGGCTTTGGGTTCTTGCCCTGTTCATGTGCCTCATCCTGTACAGGAATCCCATGTCTAGTCCTGCAGCTAAGCCTTGTCCAGTCCTGTAGCCACGTCATGTCCTCGCCTAGTTCTGGGGTCTGAGCCCGAGTCAGGACCCAGGTTCTGGGTCTTTGTCTGCTCTCTGGCTCGGAGCCCAAGCCCAGGCTCCTAATTCCCATTTCCTTGTCCTGGTCCCGCTTTCCTAGCCAAAGTCCTTGCTCAAGTCTGTGTCCTGTCCTGTCCTGTCCCTAACTCTAGTCTAGTCCAGTTCCTAGTACTTCAGTGTCTGTGTCTTGCATTTGGGTCTGCTCCCAGCGCCCACCTTATGACACCCTCCAGGTGAAAATGCAGATTCCCCATTTTCTCAGTCAGTGCTTCTTCTTGCTCTACTACAGAACTCCAGAGTTTAATCATTTTTCCCATCAGTTTCCAGTTTTCCTTCACTTTCATGTTGCTCAGGTACTTTGCTTCCAACAGCTTCATGCTATCCATTTCATTATTTCAGGAGATAGTGCACATCATTCCCACAAACTCCCATGTTAACTTGATTTAGAGATACACCCATGATGAACATAAGAATTTAAGGAGTAGAAGTGGCCAATTCCTAATGATCACTCTGCCAGTCTTTAAGAACATGGATAATACTTTACTCCAGCATTACGTCCTCCAGTAACCCAATATTCTATGATGTCTTTAATACCTAAAGATCTATCACTGAACATGTAGGGCAACTGAACCACTATAGCCTTCAGCTATGCCACACTCTGGTTGAAGAAATTTGTTTTCAACTTTGTTCTGAGTGCCCATGACTTACTTTAAGAAACTGACTTCTAACTTAAGACATGACAGCTACTTAAAACATTATCCATCCCATTAATCTTTTTAAAACTATTCTCTGAAAAGAAAAACTCATCATCATGGGAATCAATCTGGCTATTCTTATCTGCACATCTATAATTATTTGATTAAAGGCTTAGTGATCAAAGTGGTGTACAATATTCCAGAAGTTGTCTTTGAAGGGTCATGTTCTGTAATTGTAACAAAGGAATGCCACCCTTTTGCAGCCCTTAGCCTTTCTATTTGCTTCTGAACCTGCATATTCGTTTGCAGTGATTCAGGAATGAGGACACCCAGATCCTCTGAGCAGCAACACTTTTTAATTGATAATGTATAAAAGATAGTTTGTTTTTTTAAACAGGGAAACATCATACATTTCTTCATTACATTCCAGTTACAATGGCCTTGCTCATCAATGTAGTCTGCCCAAAACCCCAAAGCATTTTTGCATCCTCCTCAATGTCTATACTTTCACATAACTTAGTATCATCAGTATCAGCAAATTTAGATCTACTTTACTTGACCCCCTCATGAAAGTATTCCAATGTGCAAATGATGTTGGACTTCCTTACAGACCTCAGATAGTCAAGATGCACAGAAACACCTTCTGCATCATCCTGAACATAGGTGGCCCCAGGGCTATGTGCTGAAGCTCATGTTGTACACTCCGCTCAATCATGACAGTATGGCCAAGCACCCAAGTAATCGCATGGTCAAGTTCGCTGATGAGACAACAGTGATGGGGCTCATTACCTACAATGATGAGATGGTCGACAGCGAGGAGGTGAAACTGCTCAAGGCCTGGTGCCAGGTAAATTTCCTTTCTTCCTCAATGTCAACAAGACAAAGGAGATGGTTATCAACTTCAGGGGAACTCGGATTACTCACACGCCGCTTTATATCAGTGACACAGCAGTGGAAACTGCAAGCAATTTCAGAGCATTGCACACAAAATGCTGGAGGAACTCAGCAGGCCAGGCAGTAAGAGTACTGTCGACGTTTCAGGTGAAAACCCTTCAGCAGGACTGGTGAAAGGTCAGCTGTACTCTTTTCTATAGATGCTGCCTGGCCTGCTGAGTTCCTCCAGCATTTTGTGTGTGTTGCTTGGATTTCCAGCATCTGCAGATTTTCCCTTGTTAGCAATTTCAGAGTTTGAGGAATGCACATCTCACACAGCCGCTTATGGTCCCAGAGAACATCCTTCACCGTTAGGTAAGCTCACCATCTTCTCTCCTTTCTGAGGAGGCTGAAGGGAAATGGACTAGGCACATCCATATCTACAGATCTCACACCTTTCTATAGATAGGCAATAGAGATCCTGACAAACTACATGACAACATGGTAGGAAACTGCACTGCGGCAGACAGGAAGGCTCGACAACAGTTAGTCAAAACTGCTCAATGCATCACCAGCACCAGCTTACCCACCACCCAGGACTCATATACAGAAATATGCCAGAAAAGGGCCAGTAGCATCATAAAGGATCCCACCCACCCTGCTCATGGGCATTCTACCCACTCCCATCAGGGAAGAGGCTTCGTAGTCCAAGACTCAAAAACAGGTACTTTCCCCAAGCAGTTAGGCTGATCAACATTTTCACCCACTCACTTACCCCTCCACACCCCCAACCACTGCTACTTTATCATTTCCTGTCAGAGTCATGTACAGACACTCCTGTGCTTGGTGTCACTTTATGGACTTTCAATCAACCTATCTGCAGTAGATAAGCTATCTTATGTATATATATTTATTTAGGGTTTTTATACTAATATTATTGTGTTCTTTTTTTACTGTGTTTTCTTCTGCTGCATTGAATCCAGAGTAACAATTATTTAATTCTCCTTTACGCTTGTGTACAGGAAGTGACATCAAACAATCTTGAGTCATGAAATTACTGATGCAGAACTGGGCCTCAGCACTGATCCCTGAGACATCCCACTCGTTACAGTTTATTCCTGTTCTCCGTCCCCTTTAAAATACCAATCCACAATCCATTCCAGTGTCTTGCTCACAAACTCGTTGGAATTTCATTTGATGGCCTCATGTGGTGCATTATCAAGTCTGAAAGGACAAAAGCAACACGACACTTGGCCCTCTTTTAGCCATTCTGCTTGCTACAATCTCAAAATGAACAAATGTTGTACTTTTCATAAATCCCAGGGTTTCCGGCCAGTCCTGTTATTCATTATCCACAAGCATTCACTGCGCTGTTTCAACCAGCGTCATCACTTCTGTCACTTAATCCCACTTACTTCCACCCTATCACAAACCTTCCCTTTTGTCCTATCCAGAATTCCACCCTTAGTCAGCAATGTAAGATATGTTTTATTCCTGACATTCCCTATTTCAAATGAAAACTCATCCCCTGTAACATTAACACAAGAGATTCTGCAGATGCTGGAAATCCAGAACAACACACCCAACATGCTGGAGGAACTCACCAGGTCAGGCAGCATCTATGGAAATGAATAAACAATTGATGATTCAGGCCGAGACCCTTCTCGAGGTCTTGACTTTTTTAATGTAGTTATGAGCAGTTAAAGTGTCACATGCGACATACCACAACAAGCATCCTGGGAGCAAAGTCTCTGTGAGTGAAGATTAACTTGATTTTGACTTGGCAGACATTTGCTGAGCTCAGTATCAACAACTTTAGAAAACATACATCCAACCATGTAAATAACATTAAATTTAAGCTGTCAGCTTTATGACTAGTTGGCTCTTCTTTGATTCACACAAATATCAATGAGCATCTAAGCAGAAACCAATTGAACATAATGATGTCACTTAGCAATTTGGATGGCCAATATGCAATACACTGTTTCACAAACTTCTCCGAACAAGCAGTTCATATTTTATTAACTATTTGCAACAACTGAGAAGAATAGATCAATTTGGTAAATATTTCATTTAATTATGTTTTGTTTCTACAGCACTGTTTTAGAGTTGTAAAGGTGAATTGGTTCTTATTTACTGTATACCTAATGGAAACAGGAGCATTTAAAGTTATTTACTCAATTTAGGCATATTCAGTTATTAGTCTCTGAACTACCTTTTTACCATCCTTAAACCAGGAGCCTTGTGCTTCTTCGTTCTTCGTCACACAGCAAAGCTCAGCTGCCTCTCCCTTCTTGGCACTTATGTCTGAAAGTCCACTTTTGAAGTAGTGAGCTGCTTCTGTATCATTGCCGAGAAAATCTAATGTGAGCGAAACGCTTGAAGCAAGTCACAAATTAAAATGATCTGTCAAGCTGAATAAAAAGCATCTTTTTTGAATTGTATGATGTTAATAAATTGATTTGTAGTCAGATATTTTGCTACTTATTTATTGAGATACAGCAAGGTGTAAACTCTTCTGGCCCTTCAGCAATCCCCTGAATTAATCCTAGTCTAATCACGGGACAATTTACAATGACCAATTAACCCATTAGTTAAATATTCATGTCTTTCATATCTGGTTTCCAACATAATTTTTATTGGTGTCAAATCTTTAAAACAACTTGTGATCCAAATTTTTGGAAGTTATTTAAACAGAACATAAAATTATCCATGCATAATTATGGCAGGGGAGGTTATTTCAAATGCCATTTTAAACATTACCAGATACTTTGACTATTCTTTTCAACCTTTGAGCTCAAGCCAATAACATTAAATTAACAGAAGACTCTGTTTCAAATAATGGAAGAGCTTGTTATTTTTAAGGAGGTCTTGACAATGTTGTGGAATTTCCAAAGGATTGCAGAATTTTGTTTGGTAATGTAAATTATTCTTGAAATTACCTTATTCTTTACTCCTGGTTTGGTAAGTTGGCTTAATCATAAGACCATAAGATATAAGAGCAGAAGTAGGCCATTCGGTCCATCGAGTCTGCTCCGCAATTCAATCATGGATTTATCCAATTCTTCCAGTCATCCCCACTCCCATGCCTTCACCCCATACCCTTTGATGTCCTGGCTAATCAAGAACCTATCTGTCTCTGCCTTAAATACACCCAATGTCTTGGCCTCCACAGCTGCTCGTGTCAACAATTTCCACAGATTTACCACCTTTGACTAAAGTAATTTCTCCACATCTCAGTTCTAAATGGACGTCCTTCAATCCTGAGGTCATACCCTCTTGTCATAGACTTCCCTGCCATGGGAAATAATTTTGCCATATCTAATCTGTTCAGGCCCTTTAACATTTGGAATCTTTCTATGAGATTCACCCTCATTCTCCTGAACTCCAGGGAATACAGCCTAAGAGCTGCCAGACGATCCTCATACGGTAACCCTTTCATTCCTGGAATCATTCTTGTGAATCTTCTCTGAACCCTCTTCAAGGTCTGCATGTCCTTTCTAAAATAAAGAGCCCAAAACTGCATGCAATACTCCAAATGTGGTCTCCCGAGTGCCTTATAGAGCCTCAACATCACATCCTGGTTCTTATATTCTATTCCTCTAGAAATGAATGCCAACATTGCATTCACCTTCTTCACAACCGACTCAACCTGGAAGTTAGGGTATCTTGCACAAGGACTCCCAAGTCCATTTGCATCTCTGCACTTTGAATTCTTTCCCCGTCTAAATAATAGTCTGCCCGTTTATTTCTTCCACCAAAATGCATGACCATACACTTCCCAACATTGTATTTCATTTGCCATGTCTTTGACCATTCCCCTAAACTATTCAAGTCTCTCTGCAGGCTCTCTGTTTCCTCAACACTACCCGCTCCTTCACCTATCTTTGTATCATCGGCAATTTAGCCACAGATCCATTAATACAATAGTCCAAATCATTGACGTACATCGGAAAAAGCAGCATTCCCAAAACTGACCCTTGTGGAACTTAAGTGGTAACTGACAGCCAGCTAGAATAGGATCCCTTTTTTCCCACTCTCTGTTTTCTGCCAACCAGCCAATGCTCCATCCATGTCAGTAAACTCCCCTGTAATTCCATGGGCTTTTACCTTGCTAAGCAGCCTCATGTGTGGCACCTTGTCAAAGGCCTTCTGAAAATCCAAGTACATCACGTCTACGGCATCTCCTTTGTCTACCCTGCTTGTAATTTTCTCAAAGAATTGCAGCAGGCTTGTCAGGCAGGATTTTCCTTTCAGGAAACCATGCTGGCTTTGGCTTATCTTGTCATGTGCATCCAGGTACTCCATAATCTCATCCCTAACTATCGATTCCAGCAATTTCCTAAACACTGATGTCAGGCTAACAGGTTTCTAGTTTCCTTTCTGCTGCCTCCTACCCTTCTTAAATAGTGGAATAATATTTGCTATTTTCTAGTCATCCGGAACAATGCCAGAATCTATCGATTCTTGAAAGATAATCGCTAATGCCTCTGCAGTCTCTCCTACTACTTCCTTCAGGCCTGAGGATGCACTCCATCACATCCAGGAGATTTATCCACCTTCAGACCATTAAGCTTCCTGAGCTTCCAATCATAATTTTCAGTGCACAAACTTCACTTCCCTGATATTGTTGAAGGTGTAGACATCTTCCACTGTGAAGACTGATGCAAAATACATATTCAATTCCTCTCCCGTCTCTGCATCTCTCATCTCCAGTGTCATTTTGTATTTGTCCTATATCTAACCTCGACTCTCTTTACCCTTTATATACTTAAAATGCTTTTAGTATCTTCTTTGATATTAGTTGGCATTAGTTGGCCTTTCATAATTCATCTTTTCCTTACTAATAACCTTCTTAGTTTCATTCTGCAAGTTTTTAAAATCTCCTCAATCCTCTTATCTTCCCACTGCCTCTGGCTTCCTTGTATGCCCTCTCTTTTGCTTTTACTTTGGCTCTGACCACTTGTCAGCCATGGCATTGTCTTTCTTCCTTTTGAAAATTTCATCTTATTTGGAATATATCTGTCTTGCACTTCCCTCATTTTTTGCAGTAGCTCCAGCCATTGCTGCTCTGCTGTCCTTCCTGCTAATGTTCCTTTTCGGGCAACTTTGGCCAGTTCCCCTCTAATGTCATTGTAATTTCCTTCATTCCACTGAAATACCAGTACATTGGATTTTATTTTCTCCCTCTCAAATTTCAAAGCGAACTTGATCATATTGTGATCACTGTTCCCTAAGGTTTCCTTAACCTTAAGCTCTCCTATCACCTCTGAATCATTGCACAACACCCAATCCAGCACAGCCGATCCCCTAGTGGGCTCAACAACAAGCTGCTCTAAAAATCCATCCCTTAGACAGTCTACAAATTCTCTCTCTTGAAGTCCAGTACTGACATGGTTTTCCCAATCCACTTTCATGTTAAAGTCCCCAACGATTATCATGACATTGCCCTTCTGACATGCCTTTTCTATCTCCTGCTGTAATTTGTAATCCAGATCCCGGCTGCTGTTCGGAGGCCTGTATACAACTGACATTAGGATCCTTTTACCCTTGCCATTTCTTAATTCCACCCATAGAGACTCTACACCTTCCAGTCTTATGTCATCTCTTTCTAATGATTTAGTATTATTTCTTATACAGAGAGCCACACTAACTGTTCTGACAACTAACCTGTCTTTCTGATACACTGTATATCTTTGGACGTTCAGCTCCCACTAGCATCCATCATTTAGCCAAGTTGCAGAGATGGCCACAAGGTCATATTTGCCAATCAATAGCTGAATTTCAACATCGTCCACTTTATTCCTTGTGCTGTGTGCATTCAAATACACTTTCAGTCCAGTATTTGTTGCTTCTGTTTTAACTGTACCACATCTCTATTGCCCTGTAACTCATCCCACTTGCTGTGTTTAAGCCTCATCTCCTGCCTGTTCTTTCTATAATATCTGTTGCATGCTGTCTTTGATTAATTTCTGTTTTCCCCTTTCTCAACACTATCATTCTGGTTCCTGTCCCCCTCCCAAAGTAGTTTAAATGCTCCCTAACAGCTCCATTAAATGTGCCTGCCAGGATATTGGACCCCTTTGTAACCCGTCCTTTTTGCACAGGTCAATCCTCCCCCAGAAAAGGCCCCAATAGTTCAGGAATCTGAAGCCCTGTCCCCTACACCAGTCTCTCAGCCACACATTAATACACCTTAACCTTAAACTCTCTTATCACCTCCGGATCATTGTACAACACCAAATCTAGCACAGCCGATCCCCTAGTGGGCTCAACAACAAGCTGTTCTAAAAAGCCATCCCTTAGACATTCTTCAAATTTTCTCTCTTGAGGTCCAGTACTGACCTAGTTATCCCAATCCACTTTCATGCTAAAATCTCCAATTGTCATGAAATTGCCTTTCTGACACACCTTTTCTATTTCTTGCTGCAATTTGTAATCCACATCCCAGCTGCTGTTTGGAGGCCTGTGTACAACTGCCTTTTGGGTCCTTTTACCCTTGCCATTTCTTAACTCAACCCATAGAGACTCTACACCTTCCAATCCTATGTCATCTCTTTCTAATGATTTAATATTATTTCTTATACACAGAGCCACATCACCCCCTCTGCCTCTGCCATGTTCGATACACTTTATATCCTTGGACGTTCAGCTCCCAATGGCAGCCATCCTTTCGCCAAGTTTCAGAGATGGCCACAACGGCATATTTGCCAGCCTGTAGCTGAATTTTAAGATCATCAATTTCATTCATTATGCTGCGTGTATTCAAATCTAACACTTTCAATCCAGTATTTGTTGCTTTTTGTTTTAACCGCACCATGCCTCTATTGCCCTATAACTCTTCCACTGGCTGTGATTGAGCCTCACCTCCTGCCTGTTCTTTCTATAATTCCTGTTGCATACTATCTTTGATTTATATCTGTTTACCCCTTCCTCAGTCCTAACACTTCAGTTCCCATTCCCCCTGCCAAATTAGTTTAAACCCTCCCTAACAGCTCTATTAAACGTGCCTGCTAGGATGTTGGACCCCTTTGGGTTCAAGTGTAACCCATCCTTCCGGGTTGTACCTCCCCCGGAAGAGGCCCCATTGATCCAGAAATCTGAAGCCCTGTCCCCTACACCAGTCTCTCAGCCATACGTCAAATCATGCTATTCTTGCATTCGCCATCAGGTAGCAAAGGTAGCAATCCTGAGATAACTACCCTAGAGTTCCTGCTTTTCATCTTCCTACCTAACTCTCTGAATTCTCTCTTCAGGACCTCCTCCCTTTTTCTACCCACGTCATTGGTGGCAAGACTTCTGGCTGTTCACCCTCTCTATTTAGAGTATTCCGCTCCCGATCTGAGACATCCCATACCCTGGCACCTGGGAGGCAACACACCATGCAGATATCTCTATCAGGCTGACAGAACCTCCTGCCTGTTCCCCTCACTATGGAATCCCCTATGAGTACCGCATTCCTCATTTTCCTCTTTCCCTTCTGCACCATGGAACCAGGCTCAGTGCTAGAGATCCAAGCACCGTGGTCGTCCTCTGTTAGGTTGTCACCCTCAATCACATCCAAAACGAGTTAACGATTATTGGGGAGGATGGCCACAGGGGAGTTCTCTACTATCTGAGCTCTTCCCTTTGCTTCCCTGACCGTCACCCACTTGCCTAACTCCTGCAGCCTCAGGGTGACTAACTCCCTGTAGCTCCTCTCTTATTTCCTGAAGGGTCTATTCTGTGCTGTATCTCAATAAATAAACCAGTAGGAAAGAATCAGGGAATTTCAAGAACAATTAATATCCACCATTGTCAAAATTACCATAATAAAAGCAGTTACTTCAGGGTATAGTTTTCAGGTGTAAGATATATTTCATATCCATTATGATAAAAATTCATACTGCAGTAATTATTTACCTTTGCTCTGGAGCTTCTTGTTCCCTGTAAGTTCACTTTCAGAAAGTTTTCTGTGTCTTCTTCTAGCATGGCTCTGGGATAAATCAGAAGCCAACAGGCCTCGTTTACTCTCATCCATGGATTCATCTCGGATTGACATTTGGCCATCTCCCAGCAAACCTCTTTTATTGCCGGCTGATGAGGTGGACCCGTCGTTTACATCTCCAGCACTTCCACTCATACTCGAGAGCTCACCAGCCGTACTCAAAGCATTAATGGCTTCAAAACCACCCCCATCTTTAGCAGCAATTCCAGAAAAGGCAGAGCCACTGTACCCTTCCAAGCCACTTTTGTCTTGATTAGAACCAAATGTGTTCAATCTGCTTTTGCTACTTGAACCTTTCATATCAGTTGGTCCACTGCCATCCAATTGGTCTTTACTAATTCCAACCAAACTATTATTGCCATCCTTTCCAACTCCAAACAATCTGCTCTTTCCATCTTTTCCCATTCCTTCCAATACATGTAGGTCACTTTCTTCCATTTCATTCCATTTGTCCTTTGCATTCTCTCTGCCTTTCATATCTTTCCCCAATCCATCCCAAACATCCTTCCCATTTTTACCTGTTCCTTCCAATCTGCCCTTTCCAGCTGTTCCTCTTCCATCTAATCCAGCCATACCACCTTTTCCCATTCCATCTAAACCTCCCACGCTACCTTTTCCCATTCCATCTAATCCAGCCACACCACCTTTTCCCATTCCATCTAAACCTCCCATGCCCCTTTTTCCCATTCCATCTAATCCAGCCACACCACCTTTTCCCATTCCATCTAAACCTCCCATGCCACCTTTTCCCATTCCATCTAAAGCTCCCATGCCACCTTTT
Organism: Hypanus sabinus; assembly: GCF_030144855.1. Lineage (NCBI taxonomy): Eukaryota > Metazoa > Chordata > Chondrichthyes > Myliobatiformes > Dasyatidae > Hypanus > Hypanus sabinus. The sequence continues at coordinate 39,193,727 of NC_082730.1, read as the reverse complement.
CCCATTCCATCTACTCCAGCCACACCACCTTTTCCCATTCCATCTAAACCTCCCATGCCCCTTTTTCCCATTCCATCTAATCCAGCCACACCACCTTTTCCCATTCCATCTAAACCTCCCATGCCACCTTTTCCCATTCCATCTAAAGCTCCCATGCCACCTTTTCCCATTCCATCTACTCCAGCCACACCACCTTTTCCCATTCCATCTAAACCTCCCATGCCACCTTTTCCCATTCCATCTAAAGCTCCCATGCCACCTTTTCCCATTCCATCTACTCCAGCCACACCACCTTTTCCCATTCCATCTAAAGCTCCCATGCCACCTTTTCCCATTCCATCTACTCCAGCAACACCACCTTTTCCCATTCCATCTAAAGCTCCTATGCCACCTTTTCCCATTCCATCTAAACCTCCCAGGCCACCTTTTCCCATTCCATCAAAACCTCCCATGCCACCTTTTCCCATTCCATCTACTCCAGCCACACCACTTTTTCCCATTCCATCTAAATCTCCCATGCCACCTTTTCCCATTCCATCGACTCCAGCCATGCCACCTTTTCCCATTCCATCTAATCCAGCCACACCACCTTTTGCCATTCCATCTAAACCTCCCATGCCACCTTTTCCCATTCCATCTAATCCAGCCACACCACCTTTTCCCATTCCATCTAATCCAGCCATACCACCTTTTCCCAATCCATCAGGTCTGTCTTTTCCACCAGTTCCCTTTCCTTCTTTTCGCATTCCACCCCAACCACTATTTCCTTCATTTCCCATTCCATACAAACTATCTTGTCCATTTTTACCCACCCCTTCCAAATTGTCTGTGAATTCTAGTCCCATTCCACCCAACTGAACCTTCCCATGTTTTCCTAATCCACCCAAAATTCCACTCGCATCTTTTCCCATTTCACCTAAATTATCTATCCTATCTTTCCCCTCTCCAATCAGTTGACCCTTCCCACTTTTTCCCATTGCATCCCAAATTTCCATGCCATCTGCTCCAATTCCACCCAATCTGTCTCCCCCATATCTTTCTATTCCATCTTGTCTGCCTTTACCACCAATTCCCATTTCTTCTTCATTCATTCCAACCAAACTGCCCTTACCATCTTTTCCCATTCCATCCAGCCGACCCCTGTTATCCTTTCCCTGGCTATGCAATCTGTCCAAGCCATCTTCATCCATTCTCCCTAATCCATCTCTTCCAATTACACTGCTATCTTTTCCCATTCTGTCATATTTCCCAATGTCACTTAGATCATTTCCATACAACCCATCTCCTGTTGAATCCTGCAAACCTCTTCTATCAAATCGAGTTCTGTCAGCTTCTGAAAGATTATTTCTTTCCTTCAGACCATCTTTAGTTATATCTTTATTTTGTGTTAATCTGTCTGTAATGCCTTTAGTGTTATCTTTCTTTAAACCATCCAAATCTTGTTTCAAATTTATATCCGAAGAGTTCTTTTCACTTCTTGAATGACGTGAGGTGGCATCTAGGTTTTCTATAATGAGAGTTAGAATGAATTATTAGTTATTGTAATAATGTACCTGTCAATAAAATGATTAAAAAGAGAAATATTCCAATCAGTAGACATTTGGCTAACTATTTTAAGGAATTCAAAAGAAATGCTAAAATTAAATTTAACAAATTTTAGGCTGTGTTAACAAACCTTTCTCCTTGCCTCACACACTTACTTATGAGTTTTCCTCTGAGTTGCTGATGTTTTCATAATCTCAAAATGGTAAGAATATTTACTGTCTATTCTATAGTTACAACATTTTCATTTCCCCCTGCTTCAACTTTTCCAGATTAGTCTTTTGGCTATTAATATTTTCTGCTAATTATACAATACAACTCTTGCTCTGTTGACAATGTTCTTCCTTTCTCTTAAAATTCTTATATCTGTTTCTTATAGATCCAAAACACCAAAGTTTTGTATCAGAATTTGTTCTGTGTTTCCTTTGTCAGTCTTTTCATCTCCTGATAAGAAAGAGTACTTGAGCAAGCTAAGCATTATCATTTTTACTCACTGTTAATACTGTTCTCCAGTATTTTTCTGTGGGTATGTGCCTCTTTCTGTGGGTAGTAACTTGAAGTATATTTGGAGAGAATGAAATACAGTGGGACTGGTTGGGTGTGGTGTGCACAGGGTGAACAAATCATTGGGACAAGGGAGATCAAAGTTTTCAAAGAATATTCCTTCCTTTGAAAACTCCCTTGCTGATTATTTTGCTCCTAGCACAAGTAGTTTAACAGCAGAGTTACATTGCTACCCAGTCAGCTTAAAAAGACAAATTACATCATTGAAGATTTATAAATACAATTACACTCCTTTAGGTACATATACTTACTATCTGTATTTATAAATCATTACTGAAGTCAGGAAAATAAATGCAGTTTGGCAAAGGTGAACTGGGAGATTAGGTTAAAACATGTAATGATTCATAAGCAATGTCAATCATTAAGACATAAAATTTATAGTTTTTAAAGTGTATACACTCGCAAAATAAAAAAAAAACAATTGAAGAAGTGGTGTAACACTGGCTAACTAGATGAGAACAAGGTTGAATTTAAAAAAAAACACTTGCAATATCACTGGACAACAAAGATTTTGCTTCCTGTATATTTTCGGGTCCTCGCAATAGACTGGCGTCCTAGCCGGGGGAGTCTTGTACTCTCAGTTGCTTCACGCCACGGAAACTGTCATAAGCACTGGCCTGATGAGTCTATAAGGCTCGGGACAGACTTTAACTTTAATACTCTTGAGTGTGTCTTATGGATTTTAGACATGAATATCACAATGGAAGTTCTATATCATGCAATATTTTTTGAAATCCCCAGTATTTGTTATTTCAATTCATACTTCAGCTCGGAATAATTGATGCTAAGATTAAGGAAGGCATTTTAGTTGATGCACAAATCCAGCAGGCCATCACTGACAGGCGACTGGAAGAACTCCTAGTGGGACTGGACAAAATCACACAGAAGGGATTCAAGGATATTGTTGAAATTTTTCCTGGCAACTACGGAACACCAAACTAGACGCAGCTGGTTGACAACATGCTTCAAGCATACAAAACCATGAGTGCAACACGTCACTGAAGATTCATTTTCTACATCTCTATTTAGACTTCTTCCCTGCAAATCTTGATGAGCATTGTGAAAGGTTTCAGCAGGACATCGTGGTCTTGGAAAAGCAGTATCGGGGTAACTGGAGTCGAATCAATTTTGGCTGGTTGTTGTTGGACATTTAGGTGAGAAGCCTCAGACACTGAGTCGAAATTAAAATCATCAACAAAACATTTTAGCTTAGTTGAACTATTGTAAACCATCAGCACCATTATGCAATTAAATGCATTAAATTCAATAAAAGTTAATTTCTGGTTTCTCTAAGTTCCTGAGTGAGGCGAGTAGTCTGAAATTAGATTTGTGTTTAGCTTCAGGTGGTCTATCATAAACAAAAGAAAGAAAATCTCAGGAAGCAACACTTTTGAAAAATATATTGTCCAGCGTATTCTCTAAAAGGTCAAGGAGTCAGAAATCAGCAAAGTGTGATTAAAACACTACAAGAAGAAAAGAGAATTGCCAAAAATTGTTATTTATTTGTTATAATGCACTTATAGCTTATAACAGCAGCAGAGTGTGTTTGATTGCCCTAGTGTTCAAATTGTTGGAGGCTGTAAGGAAATTGACCCATGAACATTTGGGCATTATTCGCCTCAGCACAGCTAATGTTTGCCCACTGTCAATTGTACAACTAATAATTTTATATCTTGGACTACTCACAGTTGTTTTGTTATCGGCAGTAATTGGAGATTTTTGAGGAAGCCATTGACTTTCATTATTACATCACAAAAATCAGGGGGCACATTGAATGAGATGCTGGTTAATAAGTTTGTACTTTCACATTGCTATCCTACATTAAACATTTTGTAACCTTGCTTTTAAATCTGAAAGTGAGCCACTGCAGATACTAAAAATCTAAAATGCAAACTGAAAATGGTAGAAATAATCAGCAGATGAGGCAGCAATTATGTAAAGAAGATTAGAGTCAATATTACCAATCAATGATCCTTTATTGGAAATGAAGAGTGCAATAATCCCTTGTCCCATGCTTTCCCGGTTTGCATAACAGGTCCTTCTTTAAACATGAATTCACATTCTATATCCAAAAGTCCTACTTTTCATGTATTTTTGACCAAGGCTAGAAACTCTTTAAGGGAATGTGAATGGGCATTAGTGTGGTAAACAGCCTGTGCTTACCACATAAAAAGATAGTAATGTTCAATTTTTAGACAGGTAAGAGTAATCTATTAATATATGTAAAGGACAATATTGTAATAATTTATATAAATATATCACATACTGAAGAAAAAGTAATGTGACAAAATGCCTGTAAATCCCTGAACCTATTATGAACCAACATATGATAACCCCTTTTTAATTCTGATTGACTTTTTGAACTGTCATTTGTAAAGTACTGAAAATAATTTGTGTTTAAAAGCAGTGCTCCAGGGATGATAGATGCCAAGGCTTTGATCTTCTAGGATTTACTCGACAGGAATCATCTCCTGTTTTGGAAGGTCAGGACTGCAACACTGCTGTTTAAAAGAAAAAGAAAATAGGTAGTCTAACACAGTTTGGGGGAAATGCTAGAGATCTATTATTAGACAACTATCTATTACAATCACAGGAAACAAGGCACATAGATCATCACAACATAATTGTACAGGATCAAAACCATTTTATATAAGAGATATTCTGATGCATCTTTCAGTTTTTTTTGAAAATATTGCTAGCTATGGAGGTGGGTAAAAGAGATATATGATTTGGATTTTCAGAAAATATTAAGTAAGGTGTAATGCAAGGAACTGTTACACAATATTTAGGTTACTAAGATTAGGGTAGCATGTGTACATGAGCTGGAGATTATTTCAGAGACTGAAGACAGAGGATAGTACTAATTGGGAAATTTTCAATCTGGAATGTGTCAAAGCAACTAGTGGAGTCAGTGGAAGTTGTTAGAACTGATTACAATACAAGTTTTCATCATAGATGAAGAGTCTGATCTTCTCAAGGAAACTGTGATGAGAAGACTGAGGGTGATATGGTGACACAGTGCAAAATACTGACAGTTAACATCTCCAGGGGCTCAGGTTCAACCCTGATTTCAAGTGCTATTTATATGATGTTAGCATGCTGCCTTTATGCCTGGGTTTCCTGTGTATGCTCCATGTTTCTGCTATATATCAAAGCCTTGTTGACAGGTTAACTGGATGCTGTAACTTATCTTTTAGAACAGTTTTATGGCAAAATGAATTAAAGGAGATATTGAGAAATAAGGGGAGGGGGGATGGGATGGATTTGGTGGACCCACTGATCTCTTTCTACAATAGATCCTTCTGTAGGACATAACTGTAGCATATTAGATTTTATGAAGCATTGAATGAATGTCTGTCAAGTCAATGCTGGATTTGAGCTTATTGTTTATATTTGAATGTTCATGTATTTTGTAAGCCCAAGAAATGATATGTGTCCAGATATTGGGAGTTTAGGAAATGCTGAGTGTGAACGAAGTAACAAGAGTTGACCATCAAAATGTCTAATTGATCTATGAGGATGTACTGAATACTATGTTAATGGACACGTAATGTGCATTTGATAGAAACAGGCTGTGTTAATGTAAGATTAAAGGGTTTGTCTGTCTCATGGTTACTCTACGCTTGTGAAGCTTGTGGATATATTGAGCTACTTTTGAATTTTCTTTGGACTTAAACTAGGACTGGGATTGTGATGGGTGCCCGAGGCCCAGGGGTGGTTTCACAAGTCAGAACTTGGAGATCCCCCAAAAGCAACAAACAAGTGGTAAAGGAATAGTGAGCTGTAATCTTTGTGACTTGCTATGTAGTATTTTGTGTGTTTTCCATTTTATGATAATAAATTAGGCTTAAGTTATTTTGTTGTGCTTGTACACTAATTACCACATCTCCTGAATACTCGCATAGTTGCGTCTGATCAACTCAGCCCTTTGCAATAACTGAAGGTTGGATGGGAAAGAGGATGGCAATTGGAATGTACTATGGGGAGGTATGGCCAGAAGAATGAAAAAAATAATACAGTTGAATAAGTGAGAAAATAAATAAGTACTGTATACAAATTCCAAAATAAGTTTACAGATGCAATGAGAAGTTGGGAAAGCAAATGGAATATTCATCTTTGTTGCAAGTGAGCTGTTGTATGAATCTTGTATAATCTGCCTAATTGTATAATCAAAAGGATTTGAAAATATCTATGTAATTTTGATTTCTTTATGTACAGAAAGATAAAATTACTTTAAAAGTTGCAACAAAATAAATCACTAAATTGATTTTTGTGAGATTGGCTGACCTATGCAAGTTTGAACAGGACGGACAGACATACTACATGTATTCTCTGGAATACTGAAGATTAAAATGACGGTCTCATTTAAAATTATAAATTGCCTATAATATTTGTAAGGTCAAAAATGAGGTAAAAAAATTACTTGAATGCAAGTCCAGAAACGGAGTTACAGTTTCAGAATAAATGCCCAACCCTTTAAGCCAGTGATGAGCCGGAAAATGAGCCTGAGGATTCCACTTGTCAGGAATGTAAAATCCTGATTTGACAGAATTCTGTACACCAAGTTCTATGAATGGGAAAGCTAGCCATAGACTATCAATCATGATATTAGTGAATGGTAGTTCATTCTCAAGGAGCCGTACTGTCTACGGCTTTGGATTCTTACTGTCTTGATTACTTAAACACATGGGCATACATCCTCTCGGATGGGTTTTCCACCTGAAACCTCTGGACCCTACCCCCTCCCCGATCTCTATTACTGGGCTTCAGCCCTCTCTTCCCCCACATTCCTGATGAAGGGTCTCGGCCCGAAACGTTGGCTACTCTTTTCTCACGGATGCTGCCTGACCTGCTGAGTTCTTCCAGCGTTGTGTACGTATCTTTTGCCTGCCCACCCTGTAAATCACATCCTTCTCCAGGTTTTCTGACCGACAGGAGAGTTAATATCAACTCAGTATATTTGAAATAAGAATCCTGGTATAGTAAAGAGGTTATCTTACAGATGATCATAAAAGTGTCTAATCTAATTTTGCTGCTTTTTAACTCTTACTTCTAATTCTCACATATGTAATACTTGTCTGTGTTGTTTTTGAAGGAATACTCATGGAAGATATATGTTAGCAAAGATTCAAAGGAAGTCAGGATTTGCATAGGTGTATCTTCTAACAGGTTAGACTTACTTCCCACTGTTAAGTGTGCACTTGAGGATCTAGCTCCTGCTATAATGGTGTACACTCCTCTATCTTCAAGAGTTACATCTTTTACAATCAGACGATGTGTTAAACCATCTGGTGACACAGTAATTTGATACTTATCACTATCTTCCAGAGTCAGATTTTTGTATAACCACTCGACAGGCAGTGGTACTGAAATGGTGGATCCAAAGACAGCATCTTCTGTTTCATTACATCTACATTCTTGCAATGACTGTTTGAAAGCAACTGGAATATCTGCAATTACAAATGAAAAAGAGTGAACACTGCAATTAAAATTATAACGAGGGTAAATTATCAGATTGCGTAGGTATTAATTCCATGATCTGCAGGAACGGTACTTACGATAAATATCAACTTCTGTTGCAAAAACAGATGTATCTTCAACGTTTATCTTGTACATTCCAACATCTTCTGGCTGAAGATCTTTGATACAGAAGTTATACCTTTTGCCAACATGTCTGAGTTGATGCTTTCCATCTTCACTCATTGAAAGTGGAATCATTTCTTCATCCTTTAACAAATCACAAGCAGAGCAGAATCCAAGTGGAATGAAGTTAAGGATATTAAATCTTTTCAATATTCGCACAGTGAGGCTTCTCGCAGGTCAGCAGCATTCACTTAAAAGGAAAGCATCGCAGGCATTTAGTTTCATTCTGGCAGCCAAATCAGCGGTGGGGGCAGCACAGAGTGAGGAGGTTTCTCACAGGTCAGAGGTGCTCATTGAAAAGGAGAGCTTCGTGCAAGTTCATTTTCATTCCGCTGGCTCGATTAGCAGTGGGAACAGCGCAGAGAGGAGCAAATAAGAGTACAGAAGGGACAAATGGATTGGCCATTGTTGGGAGTGGGATTATCAGGCTTTGGGTCAAAGGAGGCTTCGGCTCGAGAGAGGTGTTGCCTCTGGGTAATTTGTCCGGCTAAGTTTCTGTTAAGCTTCACTTTTTTCTTATTGTGTCAGGCATTTAAATAGCCATTGTGTATCCTTCATGCTGGATGTTGGAGTCCTGGGAGACCCAGAATCTTGCAGGGAACTGCATCTTCCTGGTGCATTCGGCTACAGCTCCTTGAAGGACGTGTTAGGGACCTGGAGCAGCAGCTGGATGACCTTCGACTTGTATGGGAGAGTGAGGAGATGATCGATTAGAGTTACAGGGAAATAGTAACCCCTAAATTGCACGAGGCAGGTAGCTAGGAAGGTGAGTAGGCAGTTAGTGCAGACCACCCCTGTGGCCAAACCCCTAAATAATGAGTATACTATTTTGGATACTTTTGTGAGGGACGACTTCTCAGGGGAATGCCATGGAGACCAGGTTACAATGAGCATGAGTCTGTGGAACAGAAGGGAAACAGGGGAGCAGTACTGATAGGAGACTCCACAGTCAGAGGAATAGTCAGGAGACTCTGAAAATGTGAATGGGACATTTGGATAGTATGTTGCCTGCTAGGTGCCAGGGTCAGGGACGTCTCCGATCATGTCCACAATATTTTGGAGAGGGAGGGAGAGCAGCCAGATACCTTGGTACATTTTGGAATTAATGACATAGGAAGGAAAACCAATGAGGTCTTGAAGAGAGTATTTAGAAAGCTAGGCAGAAAGCTGAGAAGCAGGATCTCCAAGGTAGTAACTTCTGGATTGCTAAATGTGCCAAGCACCAGTGAAGATAGAAACAGGATGATTTGGCAGATAAATGCATGGCTCAGAAGCTGGTGCAGGGGACAGGGCTTCAGGATCTTGGACTATTGGGATCTCTTCTGGGGGAGGTAGGACCAGTACAAAAGGGATATGTTGCACCTCAGCCCGAGGGGGGCCAGTATTCTCATGGACAGGTTTGTTAGAGCTGTTGGGAAGGGTTTAAATGAGTTTGGCAGCGGGGTGGGAACTGGAGTGAAGAGACTCAGGATAGGATGGATGGTAAGAAAAAAACAAAGATTGCATGCAGTCATCAAGGGCAGGCAGGTGACAGGACAAAATTGCAGCCAACATGGTATTAGCGCATTAGGGATGCCGAATCTAAAAGGGAGACAAATACAGTACTCAAAATGTTATATCTCAATGCACAGAGTTTAAGAGATAAGGTAGATGAGGTGGACTACAGATTGTCAAGCATGATGTTGTGGCTGAATGATGTTTGTAGTTGGGAGCAGAACGTCTGAGGTTACATGTTACATTGGAGGGATAGAAAAGGCAGAAGGGGTAGTGTGGCTCTACTGGTAAAGAATGGCATCAAATCAGTAGAAAGCTGTGACATAGGATGGGAGCTGAACGTCCAAGGATATATGGTGTATCAGGAAGATAGGTTAGTAGGCATCTAGGGGGTTGTGTGGTTCTGTGTATAAGAGATAATATTAAATAATTGGAAAGAGATGACATTGGATTAGAAGGTGTAGAGTCTCTATGGGTTGAGTTAAGAAATACCAAGGGTAAGAGGATCCTAATGTCAGTTGTATACAAGCCTCCAAACAGCAGCCAGGATGTGGATTACAAATTCCAGCAGGAGATAGAAAAGGCATGTCAGAAAGGCAATGTCATGATAATTGCTGGGGATTTTAACATGATAGTGGATTGGAAAAACCAGGCCAGTACTGGACCTCAAGAAAGAGAAGTTTTAGAATGTCTAAGGGATGGCTTTTTAGAACAGCTTGTTGTTGAGCCGACTAGGGGATCAGCTGTGCTGGATTGAGTGTTGTGCAATGATCAGTAGGTGATAAGGGAGCTTAAGGTTAAGGAACCCTTAGGGAACAGTGATCACAATATGATCAGGTACACTTTGAAATTTGAGAGTGAAAAAATAAAATCCAATGTGTTGGTATTTCAGTGGAATAAAGGAAATTACAATGGCATGAGCGGGGAACTGGCTGAAGTTGACTGGAAAGGGACACTAGCAGGAAGGACAGCAGAGCAGCAATTGCTGGAGTGTCTGCAAAAAATGAGGGAAGTGCAAGACAGATATATTCCAAATAAGAAGAAATTTTCAAAGAGAAGAAGAACACTACCGTGGCTGACAAGTGAAGTCAGAGCCAAAGTAAAAGCAAAAAAGAGGGCATACAAGCAAGCCAGAGGCAGTGGGAAGATAGAGGATTGGGGAGCTTTTAAAAACTTGCAGAAGGAAACTAAGAAGGTCACTCGGAAGCAAAAGATCAATTATGAGAGGAAGCTGGTGACTAATATCAAAGAAGATACTAAAAGCTTTCTGAAGTATATAAAGGATAAAAAACAGCTGAGAGAAGATATAGGACCAATAGAAAATTATGCTGGAGATATTGTAATGAGAAATGCAGAGATGGCAGAGGAATTGAATGTGTATTTTGCATCATTCTTCACAGTGGAAGACGTCTGCAGTATACCGGACATTCAAGAGTGTCAGGGAAGTGAAGTTTGTGCAGTGAAAATTATGACTGAGAAGGTGCTCAGGAAGCTTAATGGTCTGAGGGTGGATAAATCTCTTGGACCTGGCGGAATGCAATCTCGGGTTCTGAAGGAAGTATCTGGAGAGACTGCAGAGGCATGAACAATAATATTCTGGCATTGTACCAGATGACTGGAAAATTGCAAATGTTACTCTGCTATTTAAGAAGGGTGGGAGGCAGCAGAAAGGAAACTATAGACCTGTTAGCCTGATGTCAGCGGTTGTGAAGTTGTTGGAATTGATTTTAGGGATGGGATTACGACATATCTGGAGGCACATGACAAGATAGGCCAAAGCCAGCATGGTTTCCTGAAAAACCTACAAACTGACAAACCTACTGCAATTCTTTGAGGAAATTACAAGCAGTGTAGACAAAGGAGATGCAGTAGACATGGTGTACTTTGATTTTCAGAAGGCCTTTCACAAGGAGTCACCATGGAATTACAGGGAAGTTACTAGCATGGGTGGAGCATTGGCTTGTCAGCAGAAAACAGAGAGTGGGAAAAAAAGCAACACACACAAAATGCTGGTGGAACGCAGCAGGCCAGGCAGCATCTATAGGAAGAAGTTGGGACGAAGGGTTTCAGCCCGGAAAGTTGACTGTACTTCTTCCTATAGATGCTGTCTGGCCTGCTGTGTTCCAACAGCATTTTATGTGTGTTGTTTGAATTTTGCTTGCATGGGAATAACAGGATCCTATACTGGCTGGCTGCTGGTTACCAGTGGAGTTCCTCACAGGTTGGTTTTGGGACCGTTACTTTTTATGCTGTATGCCAATGATGTGGACGATGGTATTAAGGGATTTGTGGCTAAATTTGCCGATGATACAAAGATAGGTGGAAGAGTAAGCAGTGTTGAGGAAGCAGGGAGCCTGCAGAGAGACTTAGATACTTTAGGGGAATGGCAAAGAAGTGGCAAATGAAATACAATGTTGGAAAGTCATGCACTTTGGTGGAAGAAATAAACAGGCAGACTATTATTTAGATGGGGAGAGAATTCAAAATGCAGAGATGCAATAGGACTTGGGAGTCCTTGTGCAAGGTACCCTAAAGGTTAACCTCCAGGTTGAGTCGGTTGTGAAGAAGGTGAATGCAATATTGGCATTCATTTCTAGAGGTATAGAATATAAGAACCAGGATGTGATGTTGAGGCTCTATAAGGCACTTGTGAGACCACACTTGGAGTATTGTGTGCAGTTTTGGGCTCCTTATTTTAGAAAGGACATGCTGACATTGAAGAGGGTTTAGAGAAGATTCATGAGAATGATTCCAGGAATGAGAGGGTTACCATATGAGGAATGTGGCAGCTCTTAGGCTGTGTTCCTTGGAGTTCAGGAGAATGAAGGGGGACCTCATAGAAACATTCCAAATGTTAAAACACCTGAACAGATTAGATATGGTGAAGTTATTTCCCATGATAGGGGATTCTAGGACACGAGGGCACAAATTCAGAATTGAAGGATGTCCTTTTAGAACTGAGATGCGGAGAAATTACTTTAGTCAGAGGGTGGTAAATCTGTGGAATTTGTCGCCATGAGTGGCTGTGGAGGCCAGGTCATTGGGTGTATTTAAGGCAGAGATAGATAGGTTCTTGATTAGCCAGGGCATCAAAAGGTATGGGGTGAAAGCAGGGGAGTGGAGATGACTAGATGAAGTGGATCAGCCCATAATTGAATGATGGGCTGAATGGCTTACTTCTGCTCCTATATCTTATGGTCTCATGGAAGGTGTTGAATCCTTGTGGGTTGAGTTAAGATACTGCAAGGGTAAAAGGACCCTGATGGCAGTTATAAATAGGCGTCCAAACAGTAGCTGGAATGTGGATTACAAATTGCAATGGGAAATAGAAAGATGAAATATGAAAGCAAGCTAGCAAACTATAACAAGGTGGATAGAAAAAACTTTTTCAAGAATATAAAAAAGAAAAAGAGAAAAGTGATTTGAAATAGAACTGCTAGAAAATGAGTCCGGCGGAATAATAACAGGGGACAAGGTGATGGCAGACGAACTAAATCAATATTTTGGATCAGTCTTCACTTTGGAAGACACTCATAGAATGCCAGGTGTTGAAGGGTGTGAGGGAAGAGAAGTGAGTGCAGTTACTATTACAAGGGAGAAGGTGCTTAAAAAACTGAAAGACATGAAGTACTTAAGTCACCTGGATCAGATGAACTGCACCCTGGTGTTCTGAAAGAGTTAGCGGTAGAGATTCTGGAGGCATTAATAATGATCTGTCAAGAATCAATTGACTTGGCTTGGTTCTGGGGGACTGGAAAATTGCATATGTCACTTCACTCTTTAAGAAAAGAGTGAGGCATGACAGAGGAAGTTATAGACCAGTTAACCTGATCTCAGTGGTTGGGAAGATGTTGAGGTCAATTGCTAAGGATGAGGTCATGGAGTACTTAGTGGCACAGGATATGATAGGAAAAAGCCAGCATGGTTTCCTTAAGGAGAAATCTTGTCTGATGAACCGGTTGGAATTCTTTGAGATTACAAGTACGATAGATAAAGGGGATACAGTGGATGTTGTGTTTTTGGACTTTCTGAAGGCTTCTAATAAAGATGCTAGACATGAAGCTGCTTACCAAGCGAAGAGCCCCTGTTATTACAGGAAAGTTACTGGCATAGTTAGAGCATTGACTGATTGGTAGGAGGCAGTGAATGAGAATAAAAGGATCCTTTTCTAGTTGCCTGCCAGTGACTGGTGGTGTTCTGCAGGGGTTGGTGTTGGGACCACTTCTTTTTATCCTGCATATTAATGACTTAGATGATGAATGGCTTTGTTGCCAAGTTTGGAGATGATACGAAGATTGGTGGAGGGGCAGGTAGCATTGAGGAAACCGGAATGGTGCAGAAGGTCTTAGACAGATTAGGAGAATGGGCAAGATAGTGGCAAATGAAATACAATTAGAAGAAATAAATGTGCAGACTATTTTCTAAACAGAGAAAATCCAAAAACTCGAGATGCAAAGGAACGTTGGAGTACTTGTATAGAACACTTTCAAGGTTAACTTGCAGGTTGAAGTGGTTGTGAGGAAGGTAACTGCAATGTTAGCATTTATTTCAAAGGGTCCAGAATACAAGAGCAGGGATGTGATGCTGAGGCTTCATAAGGCCTCAGAGTGAGGCCCTACTTTGAGTTTTGTGAACAGTTTTAGGCTTCTTATCTCAGAAAAGATCTGCTGGCATTGGAGCAGGTTCAGAGGAAGTTCACAGCGATGATTCCGGGAATGAAAGTGTTACCGTATGAGGAATATTTGATGACTCTGGGCTTGAACTTCTGGTATTTACAAGGGTGGTGGGGGGGGGGGGATCTCATTGAATCCTTTTGAATGTTGAAAGACCTAGACAAAGTAGATGTGGAAAGGATGTTTCCCATGGTGGAGGAGTCTCGGACCAGAGTGCACAGCCTCAGAATAGAGGGCTGTCCATTTACAATAGAGATGCGGAGAAATGTCTTTAGCCAGGGGGTGGTGGTTTGTGGAATTAGTTACCACAGGCAGCTGTGGAGGCCAGGTCATTGCTTGTATTTAAGGCGGAGATTGATAGGTTCTTGACTGGCCACTGCATCAAATGTTACAGGGAGAAGGCAGGGAAGTGGGACTGAAGAGGGAAAAGAAAAGGGATCAGCCATGACTGAATGACGGAGCAGACTCGATGGGCCAAATGGCCTAATTCTGCTCTTATATCTTATGGTCTTATAGCCTATAGATATACTTTTAATTTTACAGTGTTCAACCCAAGCAAATTCTTACACATGTTATTCAGAAACATATGATTCAGATGAGCCCCGCCTACTATATTCAGAAATATATGAGAAAGCATATTTTAATCTAATCCTGGTATCTAGAAGATTGAAAGAAAGTTAGATAACTGATCAAAGTTATTGTAGCACTATTATTTCATACATTGCAATACTGTAACTAAATTATTAAAGATAAGGTGTTATGTGGTGGGCTGATATCTGGACAAATAATTTTTAGATGAAAAATAATGATTTTGATGCCTTGGGTAAATTCAGATCAAAAGTTCTTGCCCATATATCATATGCCATATTGGTAACATTTTATTAAAAGAAGACTCATAGTCACCTTATATAGAAAAATACTCAGATTTGGATTCTTCAGTTCCATATCAAATCCGAAGTTAGCTGAGCCATCTGCCTTTGTTTCAATGTGTTTCAAATTGCCAATATATTTCAAATACTAGAATTAAAATATTAGAACAAAGGAATGAAGTTAGACGTTGCACTGATCAGAGTTACATTCAGTGAAGCTGTTAAATACCAACATTTTACAATAACAGAACTTATAATAGAGAGAATATCCAAAAGTCCCTGTTATAGTTAATTGGTTTTGTATTATAGGTGTAATACTACATATCTATTTCAGAGCCAAGTAAAAATTAACTGTAAATACAATGTAGAGAATTCAATGATCACATTGCTATCGTCAGATCCCAGCAGCACTATGTTCGGCCTCTCAGGAGTTATGGTAACTCTTCAACCTCAAGTTTTGCAGACAAGCATCATGAAACTGCCTTATAGAGATAAGCAAAGGAAGAAACTTGGACTTAGAAGGTTTGTAAGTTTTTTTTCTGGGAAGTGAGTGTGCAGTGCATCCTGGTTCCTCGCCAGGTGTGGGGAAGCGTCTAGCATCTCATGGATTGGGAGGGTTATGGTCTTGAGAAATGTTCTTGGGTCCAGCCTATGACATCCTGGACAAGTTTCTCATCCGGGACTTCCAACAGGCACAGGTTTCTGGTGGAGAGGGACCCTGTCACAACCATGGACTGTCCCATGGGATCTGCACACCCTAGCAGGCAGGCTGTTGAACAGGTTTGAGATGGTAAAAGGGCTAGTTCGTTCTGCTGACATTAGATGGTAGGCTATGCTCTTGCACCTGCAGGATGCCGTAATCTAAAAATTATACCCTGCCTACAGATATGCAGAACTGATGGTTGGAAAGTTAGAAATTATTTAATGGTGCACATTGTCCTGGTGGTCTGAACTTTTTCCTTTTAAGGGAAACAGTCGGTCTGTGCCTTGAAAATACCACTGTTGCTAGGCATATGATCATGGGGGTAGCTAAAAAAGCGTTCCCTGTGTACGAGACAAAAAATGATTTAAAAACTCTGTATCTCTGGGCTTTAGTGGGAGACCTCCAGTACGAGCCCCTGTGTGTGCCTTAGGAGAGCTCTCTGTTTAGTAGCAAGCTACTAAATAAAAAGCTGTTGCTTTATTCTGTGTAGTACTGTGCATTCTTGCATCGGGTAATAAGTAATAATTAGCAGGAAGGTTTAAGAGGTTCAGCAACCATGTTCGTGAGTATACACATTCCAGCCAATTAGTGTTGCACTTAACTCTTTTCCTCTCATTTCACTCTTGTCGAGACTTGTCCAGAAGCAGAGCAGCATCTGTGCTCCATGGTTCCAGGGAAGAAAACTACCATTTAGACGCAGGGGTTTACAACCTGGGGTGCCCAGACGTCTTGCTAATGGTATTAGCCCATGTAATGAAAAAGGTTGGGAAATCCTGGCTTAGACTGACACTGTTAAGTAGCGGTGTTTATTTAGTATTAAACTACTATTGCTAAGCCATTGGCAAGAATCAAGCAATGGGAAAGAAAGGCTTATGGGTGCAGCCAGTTATCCACAGAGGAGCACTGGGAGATTACAGCTTTGGTGCTGACATCTGATGCATCCACCTCGACAGTGAAAGGGTCTGAGTGTTACAGCATCAGGGCTGTAGTGAACCAACGCTTTAGTTCCAAGTCTTGACTTGACCGAAGGAATCCTGCTTTACCAAGAAGCCTTCTTGGTGAGTATGATGGAACTAAAGTTTCCAATGAAGCGGCAATAGAAGTTTGCAAACCCCATGAAGTGCCATACGTGTCCTTCATGTTCTCTTTTTTTTAAACCAGAAAGATATCCATGAGGTTCCCTGCTGGCCCAGAATCAATAAATGCTTGAAGCTCATAAGTATGAGACCCGGCTGACAAGGAAACTGAGACCATCACACAATTAAGGGAAGATGTTTGCAGGGTGAATTGACCTGTCAGGACTTCCCTTCTTGCTGACAGATACCCTCCTTTATGGGGTGCTTGGGGCACAAAGCCTGGAAGTGTCCACAATAGAAACCTGTTCTGCAAAGATTTTGTTCCTCCTGCAATGGATGCATGCTCCCCACCTCCGTAGGGTCCTCCATAGACTGTATACTGGGCAATGCTGGAGAGGGTACAGACAAACAGTGATGTAAGGAGTGGGCAGCTCAGGACATTATTTCTCTGTGCCACTCAGTTGCCCAGTTGTCAATCCGAATGGCCAGAGTAATCAGATAATGCAGACTGTTCTGCTTGTCCCACAGTGCGATTTTGTGCCGGACTCCTGCTTTCAATCCCCGGAAGGCAGTGATGAGGGATCTCTCATTCTACCCTGTCTCCACCACAAACGTATTGAGCTATACTGCGTAGTCTCTCACTGTCCCTTTATCCTGAGGCAAATCCAGGAGTTGGTGGGCAGCCTTCTTACCCTGTACTTGAACTTGACAGCAAATGGCCAAAATGACTGGGCAGTGGGGTAGCCTTGTTCCTGTAGACTCTACAGTGTAGAGTGTTGAGCAGTCTGTGTTGGGGGTCCAACTAAGAGATTCACCAAGTAAGCCGGTCTCCGTGCATCATCACCAAACTGACCAGGCTGGGTTTGGAAAGTCTCCTCACACTGAGTAATAAATCCCTACAGCCATCAAGAGCCACTCAAATAGCTGCCTGGTGAAGGAAGATTCAGTTCTGGTCCAGATGTGGTTATGGCAGTCAGGGCATTAGATGAGGCTGCTGAGAAGGAACACCTGGGAGAGTGCTGGGAGTGGGTCTGAGATGGCTAAAGGCTACTGACTTACAGCAGCAAGAATGGTAGTGGTTGTCAGTAGTATGGTGCTGAACCACGGCTGTGAGAGCAGTAATCATTGCTACCTGATTCTGGCTGTCTGTGGTGAGCTACAGAAACATCACTTTGAAGGCTGACGTGTGTTCTTCCAGCTGGGACTGGGCCCGTCACTCTGAAAGTAACTGTCACACTGCATGAGACACATCAGCCAACTCAGCTTCTACTGATTTTATTTTCTCCTACACAAACTTCAGTTTGGATTGAGGTTGCCATTCTGTTGTGGCACTGCTTGAATCAATTTCAACTGACTAGAACGTTTGCCCCTCCATAGATAGGACGAAATGATAGAATCTAACAAGTCAAAAAAAAGCTTTAGAAATAAAAACTGGTAAAGACCGAAATAAGTATAAAAATTTGGGAAGGATATACAATTTAATAACATTAATTCAACCTATCAGAGACATAGATAAGGGTGACCATTGTGTCAAACTCTGTTTTGTAGAATTTAAAAGATTAGCAAAATTTTCTCGAAAAAGATTCTTGAAGTAACCTGTTACTGTAATATCAAGGTAAGTAAATTGATTATTAACTACTTTAAAAGGGAAGTCAGTTTGCAGGTGGTGAGGAAGGCAAATGCAATGCTAGCATTCATTTTGAGAAGACTAGAATATTAAAGCAAGGACATAATGCTGAGGCTTCATAAGAATGTGCTGACATTGGAGAGGGTTCAAAGGGAGTTCAGGAAAATGATTCTGGGGCTGAAAGGCTTATCATTCGAAGAACCTTTGATGGCTCTGTGCCCTTACTCACTGGAGTTCAGAAGATGAGGGAGATGTCATGGAAATGTATTGAATATTGAAAGGCCTTGATAGAGTGGACGTGGCGAGGATGTTTCTTATGGTGGGGAACTCTAAGACAAGAGGACACAGACTCAGAGCCCAGGGACAAACATTTAGAATGGAGATGTGGAGAAAGTTCTTTAGCCAGGGAATGCTGAATATGTGTAATTTATTGACACAGGCGGATGTGGAAAGCAAGACATTGGGCATATTTAAGGCAAGGTTGATAGATTCTTGATTAGTCAGGGGATGAAGGGATATGGGGAGAAGGCAGGTGACTGGGTTTGAGTGTGAAATGGATCAGCAATGATGAAATGGTGAAGCAGTTGGCCTAATTCTGCTTCTATATCATATGGTCTTATGGTCCTTAACAGTGTTGGTCTAAATGGTACTCTTCTTTCCCAGAACCAGGGCAACTGTATGCAGGGAGCATTGCTGTCATTCTGCTTTTGGCCATGTTTCGACAAGACGGAAATGAGAGGAAGAGAGTTCAGTACATCGCAGTGAAGAATTAATTGGCTGGAATGTGCAAATTCAGCAGAAGCTGATTTGCAGCCTGCCCTGCAAGAGCGCACAGACCCCATGGCGGTCTGGCACTAACATTTAGCAATCCGGGGATGACCTGAGAGCAGGATACAAAACCCTGCATTTTGTGAAAAAAAAAGGTTAAATGAAAAGAAATCTGAGGTAGGTACCTTGGTCAACTATTCAAAAGATTAACTTAATGCTTATATTGAATTGCTTCTTCGGCAAAATAATCATCAGTGAAAGCACAAATTCTGACAAAAGGGATTATGATGGCTGAATGATTGATGACAAGCCAGTAATCTTCTCCATCCACAACTCTTCATGACAATGCTGTAATGATATGAGTTTGGCTATTGTCTCTCAATTATCATATGGATTGAAATGGCTTGGCATGCTCCCAATAATTCCTTCCAATAATAATATTTTAGCCCAATAATAATGGTATTTATTGAAATAATTATTTGAAAGATGTTAGAATGAAATAATTTTTGGTTATCATGGTAAAATACTGGTAATTGTGTTTCTATGTGGCAGAAATTTTTGTTTCAATAGCAACTAAAATGTACTTTGTTCACTCTGGAAAAATCTGTGCACATAGAAGTAAACCATTCATCACTAGTTTTAAACTGGACGTGACAGCACATTATATTTCCCTCTCAAACTTTCTCAATGCATTTCTCTGCTGAGCAGGAGTTGTAGGTGTAAAAAATTTTGCATGTAACTCGCAATCTCGGACTTAGTTTCTTTCAATTAATGGAGAACGATGCACTGTGCAAATGCATTATTACTATATATGCACTGGATGACTTAGATTCTATTACAGGACTATGAAAATCAATACTCTACCACTTATAGCTCCAATGGGGCTCAGGCGTGAAATTTGAGCTAATGTTCTCACAGGTTATGTAATGACTTGCACCCAATCCTCTTGTTTGTCAGCATCGGATTCCAGATGCATCACAATGACTACAGGTCAATTGATCCCTTTTGACCAAAAAAGCTGATAAATTTTTTAGGAACTCTAAACTTTAATTCTCACATCAATTTTGAGTAATCATGCACCACAAAATTTATTTTCGTAGTGTGCAATTTTTGACAAGAGGGATAACAAAGTGCTTGCAAGTCTTGCAGCCACATTCCATAGTAAACAGTAATTTTGAGAAGGGTCTTTGAGCAGCCACAGCTACTGCTGGAGATAAGCAAAGAAACCAGGTTATGATTTTTATTCATGTAGTCACAAAGGTTTATGCAGTTGTGTGGCCATTCAGTGACAGGAAGGATCATGGTAAATTATCACTGATTGACAACTAATTCCTACCGGCAGTTGTGATGAATTCTGGTGCTTTTTACAGCTTTATTAAAGTAAAGAAATTGGAAATGTGAGTGGGGATTGTAGGAAGGGGGTGCAGGGATAAAGGAGAGTGAAGATCTCAAGTAAGTGGAAGAATAAAGAGGAGGTGGTTATAGTGCTGATAGAAGTGGCAGAAGTACTATGGCCATGTCCATCTAGAGAGTTCAAAGAACAATTCGACATAAACTTCAGTGATTAAAGGTCTATGAAATGCCTACATCTCAGTAATATGATCCTGATTGGACTTTGCTGTTGCAACTGTAGTCTTAGGACATGGTGAGGACTGTGCTTCTATGGGGCTATCAAGTTCACCTTGGCCGTTAATATTTGTGCACTACACTGCTTCCAGATCATTTGCAACACCCCTCAGATCAGTTTCACCAATTCGGAGAGTCACTTACACCTTATCCCCTCTTGCCAGAGAGCAGCAGAAATGTCGCTCCTCCAAGCACGTGGCTCCTCTAAGTGCCATTGACTGAGCACAAATTCCCTTTTGCAATGTCAGAATCAGAAACAGGTTTTATATCGCTGACATATATCATAAAATACCATTTTGAGGCATCGCCTTTTAGGAATGTGGATCTACGCTGAGAGGTACTGCCAGCAAAAGAGATTATATGCCTTTAACATCAAAGTTGTGTGACCAGATGTCACATTGTGCTGGAATGTTTGGCAGGAGATGTGATGTCTTCATTCTGTGGTTGTCTCCCATGCCATTTGCTTTAGAGCAGCCACAACAAACAAAGGGTACTATGAGTTGACAAATACTTTGTCTTGTTAAGTCCTGACTCCATCCATGAGGCCCTGTGCACATAGTCACTATGCATGTCACACAAACAATGCTGTTTCGCTAAAATGAGCAGGTTTGGCAACAAACTGAACTTCTGTGTGAACAGTTTGTACCCATGTGAAGACAAGCTGAGATAATCGCCACAGAATTTAAATAGTCTGCGGTTTGTTTTGGCACTGCAGCAGGTCCTGGGCTAGACCCAAATATGTGATAATGAATGGAATTTTCTGCATTCAATCCATGCAGAAAAGGAAAGCTTTCAAGCTTCACTTAAAGTCAAGTTCAAAACCAATATTAGAGTACAGAGTTTTATTGAATCCTTCAGACAAAAGCTGTCAATGCACCAAAATATGATGAACAAGTCACCTTTCCCATTCCCATCCTCAGCAGTTTCCATTGGCTACTCATCCTTTCCTCCTTCTGATTTCACTCATTACTGACCATCCATCGAACTATAGAACATTACAGCACAGAAACATGCCTTTTGGCCCCTCTTGGCTGGGCTGAACCATTTTTCTGCCTAGTCCCACTGACCTGCACTTGGCCCATATCCATCCATACACCTCTCATCCATGTACCTGTCCAAGTTTTTTTAAATGTTAAAAGTGAGCCCACACTTAGCAATCTTTCCTCTTTCTTCTCAGTCCTTAGGCAAAGTTTCAACCCGAAACTTGTCTCCTCAGATGCCGTTTAACCCACTAGACTTCTTCCAGCATCCTGTTTTTTGTAGAGGCAGGAATAGTCCATTTGGCCCCTCAAGTCTGTACCATCATTTGGTAAAATCATGGCTGATCTTTCTTTTCATTGCCAATGCCTTAGAATTAGCAATTCACTGATCATTCAAAAAAAACCTTTCTCTTTTTTAAACACCGCCAATGATTTACTTTTCTCAGCCCTCCACGTTGGAGACTTTCAGAGGTTCACCACACTCTGTGGAAGGTCATTATGTAATTATGTTCCCTTGTTTGAGACTATCCTACAAGAAGATGCATCTTAGCATCTGCATTGTTCATGCCCCTCAAAAGAATTTTATGATTTCTGTCAGGTCAGCCTGCTTTCCACTAAACTCCAAAGAATATAGATCCACTTTCTTTAGCTGTTTATATTAAGGCAATACCCCTATTACAAAGGAGTTGTCCAAGGAATTGTCCAAGTAAGCCTCTTCTGGAACATAAACAAGATGCTGGAGGAACTCAATAGGTCAGGCAGCATCCTTGGAAGAAAAGAGACAATTGATGTTTTGGGTCAAGAATCTTCTGGACTACCTCAAATGCTAGTAAATTATTTCTTAAATAAATAGACCAAAACATTGTTCCAGGTGCAACTTCACCAAGAGCCTGAACAATTCTAACAATATTCTTCTATCTCTAAACTTTAATAAATATCTATATTTCCTTTGCCACTCCAACAGCTCAGCACATTTTCATTCTAACTATTTGTGTTTCACTTTCAAGAACATTTATATCACTTTACTCCCGATTTATTTACAATCTCTCTCCACTGAAGTAATAGCCTGCCTCTTGAATGCTTTTTCCAATGTACGTTATCTTATACTAATCCAACTGGCCTACCCATTTATTTGAGACTATAATCTCTAGTTCCAAAATTCTCAGCCCTAGGAAATATCTTCCCCTTTGTACCTTGTCAAGCTCTCTAAATATTTTGTATGCTTCAATGGAATTACTTCTCAGTCTTGTAAAATCCAGAGAATAAAAAACATAGCTTAATTAATTCCTCTTTATGTGACAGATTTGTTTTCTCACGAACCAATATGGGAGCCTTTGCTGGACACCCACTTTAACAAGTAAATTCTTCCTTCTGAAAGGAGTCTGAAACCGCAGATGGTACTCCAGCTGCAGTCTCACCAAAGCATTTTCTAACTGCAAAAGCATATTCTTTCTCTTGTAATCTAATTGTCTTGCAATAAAGACCTATCAGCAGCTTATAAGTCATGAGGGGTTGTGCTTAGTTATTCAGAATATAGATGGATTTCTTCATCTTGAAGATAAAGATTACCTTTATTTGTGCATCAAAGCAAATGGTGAAATATGTCGTTCTGTGTCAAATTAAATCGAGTTTACAAGTGTCACCATGCTTCTGGTGCCAACAGAGCATGCCCACAGCTCACTGACCCTAACAAAACGTCTTTGGAATGTGTGAAGAAACCAGAGCATCTGAACAAAACTCATTTAATCATTGGGGAAAACGTACAGACGGTGGTGGGAGCATAACCTGGTTGGTAATCACTGGTGCTGTAATAACTTTACACTAACTGCTCAGATCAAGCTTTCTGGTGGTGACGAGCAGGGTTTTCTCCATTTAGGTAAGGTCATGTAGCCATTCCTCATCCTTCCAGTTATTTCTGCTGCCTCTGCTTCTACCACCATGAAGCAATATAGTTCTGCGGATTTGACTTCCATGACTGAATATCTATCAATATGTGCAAACTATGAATATGTGATGTCACAGGATTGCAGGGTGAGAAAAAGTGTCAGCTTTGGTCAGTAATGATCTGTACATATGTAACTGGTACATTAGGTAATCAACCATTTCCTAGGTTGTTGGTACACCTGATATAATACGGTATTTACCCAGATGGATTCACTTATCTTGACCATGCATATGATCTTTTTTTTTGCAGCATTGTTCCTAAGTCCTCCATTCTTGAATTCTGGCATTAACTGACAAATCTATCTAATCTCATTGTATTCCGTGAGATTGCCAGAGGGCCTCTTTACTCAGTGCTGACAGATCACATCTTAATTCTTGCAACAAACCCTCTACCTAATTCTTGCATCTAAATGTGTTGCCCCAAGGTCATAATTTTTTAAGCATATCCTGATTGGAATGAATGCCTAGTCATATCTGCTGCAGAGTGCTTCCCTCTAGGCTGATTTAAAGCAGTGCAGGTTAGCTTTCAGCAGAGTCAGCCTCTCATCATCTTGGCCCATTACTCGTAGCTAGAATGGACTGCATATATTAATTGTACGGACTAGCAACCAGCACAAAGTCAGTGTGCCATTTGCAGTAGAAGCAAAGGGCACTGATTAAACTTACAGCATAATCCGTGTACCTATTTTTAAGGAGTATGACATCCATAATCCACCTCAGCTTCATAACCATTTCTCGCATTTTCTGGAACCATAATTTTAGGACATTAACCTATCATTAAGCTTAATCTGTCATGGCACATTTTGCTGAGCTTCAGAACTTTTTCTGATACTATCCCATTTAGAGTTAAACATGATATAGACACAGAAACCAGCCCTTTAGGAGGTACGTTACCGCAGCTTGCTTTTCCTCTCTTTCGATTTTCATCTGCTTCAGCCTTGTCAGCATGCCGCGAAAGTCAGTGATACCATACTGCAGGCAGATCTTTTCATAATCTTTCTTGTCAGCATTCATGAGGATTTCCCAGACCTTTTCATCTGGAACATTATCTTGTCTCTTTACAGGTAGGGCACTGCAAAATGTCAATGGAAGATGAAATTCTTCAATGATTTAATTATGTATATCGTGGTAAAAGGCCATAAAATGTATGCATTTAATTAGCAAAGAAGTTGATAGACTACTGCTAGTTGAGCTCTTTGCCAATGCATTTTCTGTCAGATATCCACAAAAACTGCTTATTTAATAATTCAGCCTAAGTATTCCATTGTACCATTGCAATAAAAAAGCTGCACTGCATATAGTTGAAAATCAGCTGAAGGGGGTATTACCCACTTGCATTGAGTAGGTGCAGAAGTCCAGAAACAGCTAATACATACTTCTCCACAGAAATATTGTCAGGATATTCCAGTCCTTTATATTGACTGGATGGATAAATTGCCATCTCAGAATCTGTGTAGAATATCTATTATATTTTTCAGTGTAGGTTGCAAACTTCTTTCAGTTTTGTTTTCTCTCACTATGCAAACTCGAATTGATCTAACATGATTAACCACATGTTTTAAGATAAAAAGTATGAATTGTACATTCTATAAGTAATTACCGTTTTCTCAGCATCTTCCGAAAAGCCGTTGGATCTGGCAAATTCTCTTTAGGAAATAGAAGAGAAAGATCACAATGCATTAAAACCCTGGACCAAATTATTGATGTTTTTATATTTAAGGCAGAACATTTAATCCTGATTCCAAAATGTTATGGTGAATTTCAGAGTTAGAGTGCTAATGTGGCATGCTTTATGCTACTTCTAGGGGATAACATATGAATCATTACTTTCAAATACAAAGAGTTAATAATTACATACTCCCTCTAAGTTATGATGTTACTATAGTTAAGTTTTCTTTACCTGATAAGAAAGTATAGAGCTCTTCCTGTATTACTCTACATTCACTGACTGATACTTACTGGAATTCAAAAATAGGAGATGATCTTTGGTCATCTGTTCATATAGTTTTATATAAATGCAAGTTTTCTTCTTTGAAATTTATTTTCAGTTCGTCTTACTGCCATTCTAGACAATAATGCTACTTTGTAAGATATAACACACTGCTTCATTTTTTTTTAAAGTATCTTTGAGTCACAGTCATTGAAAAGTACTGCATAGAAACAGGTCCTTTAGCCCGTCTGGACCATGCCGAACCATTTAAACTGCCTACTCACCTTTTGTTGCCTCAGGTTTTTTCATTTTCTTTTTGAAGCCAACTGATTTATATTTATGTGAACAGAAAAGATAAATGCATGTATTAATATACAAAAATGGCATTGGAGGAAAACAAAAATATATGATTTTCGCACAAGAATTTGGTACTGTGGTAAAAGATAAGCCAAGATCCTATTGAATGGTGCAGAAGGCACAAGAGGCTAAATCTTTTCTACTTTCCATGTTTGAAAATACAAATTAATTATATTTTAGCCGTTATCACCTATGTTTCAATTGCAATGTCCAAAGGTGATGAGCTGCCCCAGAATGGACAGGTATCCTTGTATACTTCACATCATTTAAAGAAAAACTCCACAAAGTTAACTGCCATCATTGGATATGGGAGACAAACAATTATCATAACTGCAGGCAACCCTTGATGATTCCAGCAAAAAATGGAATTTTTAAATTTTCGTATAGTTCTGTATTGGATGCAGGCGTGTAAATGATTACCTTCCAGTTTTGCTGTTCAGGAGTAATTGAATTAGTTCTGGAAATGGTGTTATTATCATGCTTCTCTGCTCTGATACATTCCTGTATCCTGATAGTTCTGTTTACATTCACCTTTGAAAATCCATTATTATTTATTGCATATGTATTGTACAATTAGGTCACTCCGGAGGGCAGTTATGCCAGTCTCAAAGGTGAATGCCAGTGCTAGCTAAAAACAACAAGCATCCTTATCTAAAGATCACAGGTAAATGTAAAGGGTTTGTCATTTGGGATATAATTTTAATCATGCAATTGTTTCTTATTCTTCCCCTCCTTTGGTGCTGGAGAAAACTCTGAATAGTAATAACAGTGGGAGTAGTGATCAGAATGATATATTAACGATTGCTTACAAATACTTTAAGTTCTAATTACTTCTAGCCTTAAAGGCATGATAGATTCTCACCTTCTATAATATTCAGATTTGTTACACACCTGGCTTCTCCATATTCATTAGAAAAGATGCACTTATAGGAACCAGCATCATCTGAAGTCAATTGTATTACCTTAAATAACAACACAATAATTACTTTATTTTGGAAATGGTTATATAATTTCATGCATTATAATGAAATAGTTTCCCAGTTACGACAAAAATGGTTAGTAGATCTCTACCCATTAACTATGACCCATCAAGATGAGAGATAATTGCACAGATTGTAGAATCCACTATTGTAACTGGCATATTATTTTCAGTATTGAAAATAAAATGGTAGTTTGTATTGCTAAATAGTAAGGACTCTCTGCTTTTGAATAAGAGAAAGTATTATTTTTAATACTAAATTGTATTAATGGCAAAATAAATATAAAATAGAAAATTCATGAAAATGAATATATCTCTTTAAGTAGACATTTATTAGGTTAAACATCATTTTTTCTGATGAAAGATAAACTTGGAATATTTACTCTTGCTAAATAGATTGCCTGACTTGCTAAGTATTTCCAACATTTCCTGCATATATCATTTGATTTACATTTGGGTAGGAGCAGATTTGATAAAAAAAAAGACTAGTGTATCCTTGTATTTGTTGGTAGGATTGCTTTGCTGTTGCCTATCAAAGACAGATTAAAAGTAAGAAGTGGTAGAATGATGGAAGGCAACCTGAAATTGCTATTTAAATTCTGTTCTGTATATTCTGTCATCACACAGGAAGAGAGGATCAGCTATATTGAAGGGAAAGTAAACACTTTCCTATTATATTGTATGAAAGTTTAGCCAAAGAGCAATTTTTGACAGCTAGGAATTATCTCAGCTGCTGAGTTGCAGTTAATTCACAGATGGGGCAGTAAAACTCTGGCAAAGGAAGCTATTTGACATGGATTGTCCGCTTGCGATGTACAAATAGTTGGGTATTATTTTTACTGAGAGGACATGGAAGAAAACATTACCTGCAGTAAAAATAATGTGGCCACTACATGAACAGAGTTTTAAAAGTAAGTATTGCAAGTGGCTAGCTGTGTAGCACTCTGCCCCAAGAGCAATATAGCTTATTAAAAAAAACAACTGTAATAAAAATCCTCTACAGGATGTCCATCATAAGCAGCAGGTGATATCTGCATTCTAGCCTATCTATGTATTAGAAAACCACTCCATTCATTATGAAAATCAAAGCTGTTAATATATTGTAGTTTTATACATGCCAAAATGAATTACTTAAACACAATGGAATCAGAGAAACATCTATTACATAAGAATAAGTAATATAAGTGGCTAGCTGCCAATGGACTGTGTAGGAGGGAGACTGAAAGAAAAAAGTTGTAGGCAAATTAGCCTGACTTCAGTGGTTGGGAAGATGTTGCTGTCTACTATTAAGGATGAGATTACAGTGTACTTGGAGGCACAAGATAAAATAGGCCAAAGTCAGCATGCTTTCCTGAAGGGGAAATCTTACCTGACAAATCTGTTGGAATTCTTTGAGGAGTTAACAAGCAGGATAGACAAATGAGAGTCAGTGGAGGCTGCTGACTTGGATTTTCAGAAGATCTTTGATAAAGTGTCACATATGAGGCTGCTTAGCAAGATAAGAGCCCTTAATGGAAAGATACTAACATGGATAGAAGACTGGCTGACTGGCAAGAGGCAAAGAGTGTGATAAAGGGGGCCTATTCTGTTTGGCTGCTGGTGACTAATGGTGTTCAGTTGGGACCAGTATTGGGGCTACGTCTTTTTACACTGTATGTCAATAATTTTGATGATGGAATTGATGGCTTTGTGGCCAATTTTGCAGATGATACAAAGATAGGAGGAGGAGCAGGTGGTGTTGAGGAAGCAGGGAGTCTGCAGAGGGACTTAGACAGATTGTGAGAATGGGCAAAGAAGTGGTCTATGGGATATGGTGTAGGGAAGTGTTAGCTTAAGCACTTTGAAGGAATAAAGACATAGACTGTTTTCTAACTGGGGAGAAAACTGGGGAGCAAAGGGATTTGAGAGTTCTTGTGCAGGATTCACTAAAGGTTAACATGCGGGTTGGATCAGTGGTAAGAAAGGCAAATGCAATCTTAGCATTCAGTTTGAGAGGACTGAATACAAGAGCAAAGATGCAGGGCTTTATAAGGCATTAATCAGACTGCACTTAGAGTATTGTGAACAGCTTTGAGCCCCTTATCTCAGAAAAGATGTGCTGACATTGGAGAGGGTCCAGAGGAAGTTCACCAGAATGATCCCAGGAATGAAAGGGTTAATGTATGAGGCGAGTTTGATGGCTCTGGGTCTGTACTTGCTGGAGTTTAGAAGAATAGGAGGGGGGGAGAATCTCCTTGAATATGAAATTGCCAGTAGAGTGAATGTGGAGAGGATGTTTCGTATGGTGGGTGAGTCGAGGACCAGAGGGCAAGGCCTCAGAACTGAGGAATGTCCATTTACAGCAGAGATGAGAAGGAATTTCTTTAGCCAAAGGGTGGTGAATTTGCAGAATTCTTTGCCACAGACAGCTGTGGAGGCCAAGTCAATGAGTATATTTAAAGTACAGGTTGATAGACTCTTGATGAGTCAGGGTGTCAAAGATTCTGGGAAGAAGGCAGGAGTATGTGTTTGAGAGGGATAATAAATCAGCCATGATGGAATTACGAAGAAGACTCGATGGGCCAAATAGCCTAATTTGCTCCTATGTCTTATGGTCTTTTAAAGTACTGTTCATACCTGCAAAATGTGTTCTTTTGTAACCGTGTCTTGGTAGATCTTGTAATGGTTATCATTTGTTAGATGTTTCTCTTTGAAGCTCCAAACCACAGAAGGCTTTGGATTTCCTTGTACAACTGCTTTAAAATTTGCAATTTTGCCTTAAGAAGAAGTATTAACATATGCTAATTAATCTACTTCCAAAAGACAAACAAAAGTCAATGCTTTATTACAGAATGCAAATAATGATCTCATTTTTGGAAACTCCAGTAGTGGTCTGGATTCAATGTCAGATATTCATGTTACAGGGAGTAAGCAGGAGTATTGGTTCACAGTCAACAGTTTTACGTTTCCACTACACAGTCTGCAGAATTGGAAACCAATAAAGTGTTGGAAGTGAGATCACGGTATCTGGTATCCCATTGCTTTGGTACATTTTTCTTTAACTATTGTAGGTACCAATTTTTAATGGGCTCCCTGCTTGGTAGGGGGTGCAATGTCATTAATCGGAATAATAATGACTGATCTCTTGATTACTCCAGCACAGTGTCCAATGTGGACTGCAAAGGATACTGCACGGTAGGAAGCCATTCATCCCACTCAACCTTCCACCCCTGACCTGTCATGCTTTTGCTTTTGAATCCTATGTCAAAATGCACTTTGGAAGTTATGACTAAATCAGGTTGTAGCAACCTTGCAGATATAACAGTTCATCCTAAGCTCAATGTTTTTTTTTAAATAACACTTCATATCACTTCTGTATTTATTTTCAGTTATTTTTAATCTGTATCCTTGGGTATTTCCTGCAGCTGGAAATGGAAAGTCCTCATTTAATCCCAAAACCCTTTTCTGATTTCAATATTATTAAGTTTCCTTGTCTATTGTTCAGGAGAATGCTGTTGGTTGCTTTATTCTCTCATCAATTTACACTTGTCATTGTTTATTCAGCTGCAAAAGCGGGAAGTTCATCTCCACTTCTGGTTGTGGAGTTGTCACCCAAAAGTTCAGGTTCATGGTGTCAATGAAAGTCATCATAATCTCCAAATCATACTGCACCACTGATAAAATGGTACTGCAAATGTTGTTTAAGGTGGGTTGAGATTTAGAACAGAGAATTCTCTCTAAAGCAAAGTTCAGAATTCTCTCAAATTCTTTTTTTCTTCCTTACCCTCCTGCAAGGTCAGTGAAATTGGTCGGCGTAAAATGTCTGGTGCACTATATCCTTCTGGGACATTTTCTTTGTACTCGACCAGTGTGACTCCCGGAACTGTTGACTTCCTTATCTTGACACCTACAGTTTTCAACAAGATAAAAAAAAGGACTTTGTTGTTTTATTTTAATGAGGGATTTTTGTCTTTTTTTAATCACTTGCTCTTATTTTTGTTGGAAAGTCCGCTTTCAAATGATTAGGAAACAGTCAAAGCATTGATACAGTATTGTGCACGTTGTTCTGAATTCTAAGTGGTCTTTAATATAGCTGCAAAGGGAATGATAATAAATGCAGAAATCACTTGGACTGCATATGGGAATTAAAGTACATCAGGAGGGCTAATAGTTCCTCCCGCGTGTTGTGCGTGTTGCTTTGACCCCAGCATCTGCAGTGTATGCTATGTTAGTAGAGCTAATAACATTGTGAATCTCCTGAATCTTATGCTCAGACCTGTTATCATGGGGGAGAGTGGATACGAATCCTCCTAGCCAGAAACTTGAGGCTTGTAACCTTCAAGGGGAGTGATAGAAATGTTACATTATGAAGTTCAGGGAAAAAAATAGAAAGCCAAAAAAAACATTAAACTAAAAAATGAGGATACATCTTCAGATAAGACAAAATAAATGTAGGAATGAAAGCAGATAGCTCTGCATATTGAAAGTGATAAAACATATGGAATAGATCTGTAAGAATCGTGGTGCAATCAACACCCAGGGAATTATTTAAGAAGTAATTAATTGCTATGATGGGACAATGAATTAAAATTGGTCTTCATTTGTATTGATCTTCAAATTAATTGAAATAGAACTTAGCAAATCTAAGATACCTGAAGCACAATATTTTTCCATTTAATCATGAAGGAAAGAAACTTTGATCATATTCCCTCAAGCAGTGAGAGAAATTCAATTTGTGTGAATCAACTGCAAAGTTGGCAGTGACTCAGTAATTAGATCAGCCATTTGATAACTGATAGCCACAATGTGGAAATGGGAGATTCTCTCCAGTATATAGTCATGTGGTTTCGAGTTGACCTTGGTTAAATGTAACCCAAGTCTGCACCAAAATTGCATTTGAAACATATTCAAGAGGGGCATTGTGATTCTTGGAAACTTCTCAAACTTTGGTTTTGCACCAAAAGAATGCATGCTCTCAAAAATTAAAAGGCTGTACCTGATTCAGAGGTTTTAACTCCCTGATTAATAACTTTCTTCTCCATGGTTTGTCTCTTGTTTTCAACGTTCTCAAAAGATTAAAATTCAAAGCTGTAATTGGAAGAAAGTGATATATTCATTATTGGATTTTATGTATTTTTTTCTAATAAAACCTTGAAGAATAATTTTAAATGGGTTGTTGTGATTGCAAACAACTCTTTCTATTCTAATATCTCTATTTTCCTTTTCAGGGTGGCTGAGGTCTTATCGAGATCTTTGATTTATAGTAGCACTCAAAAAGTATGGTTCTGCACAATGTCATGTGCCTGTTCTTGGAGTCTGCTGATTGGCTGTGTTTTGGTATGTCCAGGTTGGTCTTGAAGTCATGCAAATTCAGGGCCTTGGGTGACCTTACTGGTGTCTTGAACTGAAGTGTAGTGGGAGCTGAAACATTGAAGACAGCGAGAATGGCTGTCAGGGGCTCTACACTCAGTAATTGAATGATTGATCTCTCCCTTTCTTGATGTTGAGTGAAAAGTTTGCTGCCAGTTCTTGAGTTGGGGAACTCGAAATAAAAAGCAACATATCAGACTGACTGTAGCATCAAAATAGTGACTGTCGTTGTGGAAGGAGTGTTATCTGTCTCTCCCTTGTTAGTGAGAGAAACGTCCTGTGGGATGTCGAAAATGTTGGAGTGAACAGTTAATTTTTGATACACTTTAGCTCATGCTCTCTCTGGTTGTTTTTTGATTGGCGGGTGATGGGAATGCCGATGCTTTATACTAGAATAAGTGGGGGAGGGTTTGCTGCTGCTCGTGTGTGGGAGGGGGTGGGGGGCTTTGTTGTTCTTATGTTTTTTTTGTCATTCATTCTTTGGGGTTTTTATTCTGTTTCAAGGATGTCTGTGGAGAGTGAGAATTTCGGGTTGTATATTGAATACATACTCTGATATTACATGGAACTATTGGTTGTTTGAAGTACTGCAATGCACTTATAGTACATACTTGAAGAACAGCACCTCTCCAACAGTGCTACACTCTCTCCTCACTGCCCCGAGCATTGGGAAGGGCACAATTCTCTTACCTCTGGAGTGAGATTGAGTCAGGGAGAGCTCGCCACTATCTGAGCAATGGCAGTCTCATTTGCAATCACTGTCAGAGAGGCAAAACCACCAAATCAGCTTAACATCTTCTGAAACTTTCTTGGTTATCTCGGTCCTCTCTACTTCCTATTTATCTTGGGGCAGGATTGAAAACTGAGATTTGTTTCATGGGCCTGTTCCCAAATGAGATTCAGATAACTTCCTTGTTGTTACTGCTGCCATGGAAGTTGTAAAGTTGACAGAAAATATTCTTTGAATTTAGCTACCTCTAAGAGGACTGATGTTTGAACAAAGGGAAATTTTTGTTGTGAATGCACAATTATCAACATATTGACATTTTCAATACAAACATTTTAACATTCTCAGAGATCGACACTTTGGCATTAAATCAGAAATTTTTAATTACAAGGTTACTGACGGTATATAACGCATGTTAGGAACTGTGTGCCTAATGATTGAAGAAAATAATTTGCAAGTGGGTCTCTGTTTTTGTGTTAGGGTCATCTGACACTCAAACCTTTATGCATCCAGGACCATGCTGAAGTAATAGTTAAGAGTCCATCACTGGTGAACTGTTTTCTATTTACATTACAGAAGAATCATAGAACAAATCGTTGAATCAAAAATGGTTGTAACACAGAAGGAGGCATTCAGTCTAGATCAAATCTACCACAGCAGCTCATTGGTTCCATTGGCTGCCGGTCCCCCAATTCCTTCTTCAGGGCCTTACAAATATTTCCTCATTATGTATTTATTAACTCTCTTAAAGTTAAAAGTGATTGTGGAACCTCAGCAGCAAGCAGTGTAATCCAGATTTCAATTAAATGCTGCATAATATAGTTATTGTTTTTACTTGTGCAGATAGTTCTCAATTGCTAGACAAATGGGAGCAACCTTCCACCATCCACTCAGTGCAGCATCTGCATCTACTAAACTCCCCTAAAGAAAGTCTCAGTGTCTCCACTTTATTCTTGTACATGTAATCTCTCAGTTACCAAGATCCATTCTTGGAGATCTCTTCTGGACCCTGTCCAATAATTCCACACACTTCCTTTAATGGGTCAATCAGAACTGAACACAACATTCTGGATGAGTGCACACCAATGTTCTATAAGGAAGCAAAGACCTGTCGGATCATATCAATAAATCTACTATTTCTTCAAGGTTGCTGAAACCCAGCAGTTCATAATGACTGGTGAGCATAATAGCCTGGGGTGCTATGATTTGTTTAGCCACTTTTGTGAATGAAAATGTCTGGTACTGGAACTTGGACATTCTTTTAGCACGGTTTTTATGCAAACTGGAGCCAAGTTGTAAATGGGTTTAGGAGTGAGTTATATAAATGGCTTTCTAAACTATTCTGATGCAATCTACTTTAAGATTTCAAGATGACATAGGTACTTGATCAGCTAATTAAGCTTATTAACTCGTCAGAGACAAAAATAAAGAGACAGCTGGCAGGTAGATATATGGTGGCAGAACAGAGGCCTATTGCATGGCTCTGCTGCTTCTCAGGTCTAGTGGCCCAAGTTCACCCTTGAACTCTGTTGCTGTCTGTGTGCGTCTTACTTGGTCCCTATTATGTCTATGTGGGTTTCCTGTGAGTGCTCTGGTTTTCTATGATGTCCCAAGCACTTGTGGGTTGGGAGATTAATTAGCCTATTTAAAATGATCCTAGTGTACAGGTGAATTGTTGAACCAGGTGAGAATGAAAGAAATGTGGGGAGATTAGGTTACTGGAAGGATTGCGAGAAATGGAATTGCATTGTGAGCTGGGCATAGACTTCATGAGCCATAGAATCTAATATCATAAAATGTTAAAACTGAAGGTAGAATCCCGGTTTACTGCAATTTTATTGCCTGTACAGTATAATAAAAGCCACTAACAATTTGAAGTATTAAAATAGTTAGATACAGCAGAATCTTTGGCACACAGAAGAGGTTCTAGCCATCTGGTTGAGCTGAACAAATGTTCAGAGTCATTTAAGTATTTGGTCCCTCTATGTAAATTGAAACAGCAGATGATTATGTTAATATGAATTTGTAGTTTGTAAGGTTTAAAAATGTACACTTCAAAATCTTTTAATATTTTACTTACAAATAATTAAATTGCTTCTTTTGGTTCATTTACTATAAAAGTCATATTGAACTGTTATATTCAGTGCCATTTAGGATGAAAGTTCTTGTGTTACTCTCCAGTTACTTGTATGTATGTATGTTATCCAAAGTATGTGTGGTTCTCAGATATTGTAAACCATAATGCAGAATAAGCAAATTCTAGAAACAAAGGCCCAAGTATTGTTGGAGTGTTTTTTTTTATGCACACATCACTCATACTTTGATTAAGTCCCCAGCCAGTTCAGATCTGATTGGTGAGGTTGAGAACTACACAGGGTCTTGCACTTGTAAATCGGAAAGGAATATCCCCAGGCTGAGCTGGATGTCAAGCTGTCAAGAAATTGAGTCCTCATAAATGTCTCAGGCAGGTGTATGACTGAGGCAAGT
The DNA here is from genome assembly GCF_030144855.1 of Hypanus sabinus. NCBI lineage: Eukaryota > Metazoa > Chordata > Chondrichthyes > Myliobatiformes > Dasyatidae > Hypanus > Hypanus sabinus. The sequence continues at coordinate 39,158,389 of NC_082730.1, read as the reverse complement.
GTATTCCAAGGGGATGCTGCAGAGGTAGGTGAAGTAACTGAGAGGAAGACATAAAAAGGCTTGAATGCAAATTTTCAAGTCCATAATCTTTGTCAATAATGTTTCGTAGCATAAGTCCACTCTTTCTGTGTTCTAAATTTGTCCCAGTTTTTAAGAAGAAATTAGATAACAAGAGAAATAAATGAGTTTAAACAGACATAATGAGAATGGAAAGAAAAAAAGGGGTATTTGTTTGTAAAATTAAACTTTAGCCCCTTGACCTGTGGTTTTGAGCAGCAGTGGAAAGAGTGAGGAGTTTGAAGTTCCTGGGTGTAAACATTAACCAACACATTGATGCGATTACAGAAAAGGCATGACAGCAGCTATATTTCATGAGGAGATTGTGTATCACCAAAGACTCTAGCAAATATCAACAGATGCACCTTGGAGAGCATAATAACTGGTTGCATTACCATCTGGTATGGAGGGGGCCACGGCACAGGATCAGAAAGTTGTAAACTCAACTGACTCTATTATGGGCATGAGCCTCCGCAACATCCAGGACAGCTTCAGAAAGCAATGCCTCAGAAAGATGGTACCTATCATTAAGGACCCTGATCACCCCAGAACAGTAGCGTAGCAGTTAGTGCAATGCTATAATATCTTGGGGTGTTGGAGTTCGGAGATCAATTCCGATGTTCCTATGTTCACAAGGATGATTTTGGGAATGGAAGGGTTATCATACATTTGATGGTTCTGGGTCTGTACTCACTGGAATTTAGAAGGATGAGGGGGGATCTCATTGAAACCTTTCGAATGTTGAAAAGCTGAGACAGAGTAGATGTGGAAAGGATGTTTTCCACGGTATGGGAGTCTAGGACAAGAGAGTGCAGCCTTAGGATAGAGAGGCATCCATTTAAAACAGATGCAAAGGAATTTCTTTAGCCAGAGGCTGGTGAATTTGTGGAATTTATTACCACAGGCAGATGTGGAGGCCAGGTCGTTGGGTGTACTTAAGGCAGAGCTTGATAGGTTCTTGATTGGACATGGTTCAAAGGTTACAGGGAGAAGGTGAGTGGGACTGAGGAGGGGAGAAAAGGATCAGCCATGTTGGAATAGTGGAGCAAATCCGATGGGCAGAATGCTTAGTTCTGCTCCCATGCTTTATGTTCTTATGGTCATCTGTAAGGAGTCTGTGACTGCCCCGTGATTGCATGGATTTTCTTTGGATGCTCCAGTTTTGTCCTACCGCGAAGCGTGTCATGTTGTAGTAATGTGTAGTACTGTGTACTCAGTTAGTCTCGATAGACCATTATGGAAGACTGGCAGTTGCCCAAGCTGCAAGTCTCCCCTCTCCACGCCAAGGGAAGGGCATTAGGACCCATACAGCTTGGCACCAGTGTCGTAGCAGAGCAATGCTCTGTTAAGTGCCTTGCTCAAGGACACACACGCGGCCTCAGCCAAGGCTCGAACTAGCGACCTTCAGATCAGTAGAAGAACGCCTTAACCACTTGGCCACGCGCCAACACTACAGAGCAAAGACGTGCCAGTTGACAGGTTAACTGGTCATTGTAAATTGCCCTGTGATTAGGGTTGAATCTGGGGTTGCTGGAGCGAAAATAAAAAAAATAAAATCTATCGAAAGAAAAATTGCAGTGGAAAACATTTTTTTTCAAACATGTTGCTTCCTCAGAATGTTTCTGTAGCTTTGAGAGTCTGCTTGAAGCTGAAAACAAATAGAATTTCAGACTACATATTTCAGGTTGGAATTTGGAGAAAAAAGAAATTATCTTATATTGCAAAACAGTGCTGACACTTTGCAATAGTTCAACTAAGCTAAATATGTTTTGTTGATGATTTTCATTTCTACTCAGTGTCTGAGGCTTTGCCTAGTGTCCAACAATAATCAGCCAGCATTGATGGATTGCAGTGCTCTGATACTGTTTCTCCGTGACTGCAATGTCCTGGTGCAACCCTTCATCGTGCTTGTCACTAACAGTGCCAGGATTAGCAGGGAAGAAGACTAAATGGGAATGCAACAAATGTGAGGAGCCCAGACTTTGTCCAGGTTGTCAATTTTACACCCAAAGTAGAGCTCACAGGCTTTCTAAATAAGAGGAGTTATGCTCTGTCTTTGAAACTTAAGTGTACACTTGACACAGATATACCAAAGTATCCCAGCTGCTGCAATATTGGAGAGAGACATTTTGCTATCACAAATGCTCCTGAAAATGCAATTACTTTATTACAATGAGTCCACACAATATGCTATGCGCCTAGAGCATACATATCAACATGATCACAAATGCAATGCATAGACGAACAGGGTGTGTGTGATGCTTTTATATCTTTTCTGCAACCTGTCCTGCCATGCAGCATCGACCCTGCCTAAGCAGGCCCAGGTATGTCTGGACAAAACATTGTGGGCAAAGTTTTAATTAACTTGAATTAAAATAACAAATACAGGAGATCAGAAAAAATGGTACATGATTGGGAAATTTCATGGTGATTTTATGATCAGCAGCCCAAAATCCATAAGGTACACCCAAAAGTATTCAGGAAGCAAAATCTTTGTTTTTCTGTGTTGTTAATATATTTTATTACCCGATACAGGATCTTGTGATGTATTATTGCAGGGAATAAAATGCTAATTGCAATTACTTAAGTTCTGAATTTTCTTTAAAGTCACTGCTCCTGACAACCTATGAACCTAATTTTGTTTTAAACTATCCCTCTCTATTTTAGGATAAGATAAACAAATGTCCTCAAGTGAACCCAGATAAAATATTTACTCATTCAAGTTCAATTCAGTAAGTAATTAGTTCAATCTGTAATGTGCTTAGAATAAGAATGAAACCCACTAGATGGCAGCAACCAAACACAAACACCATTTGGTTCTCACTGCTCTAATCCGCTTCAAAGATTCACTTTCCTACGCAGGTAACTCAAACTGTTTAAAGCTGTGGGACCTATAGTACTACCACATAAACACTGATATTTTGTCAAATTCAAATTTTGTCACAATAAAATTTGTTTACTGAAAAATGAAAAGCATACACGAAACTGGAGCGGGTTGAGGGCTTTCAGCCTCTCTGGTGTCTGGTATTTAATAATATCCGGGCAACGGTTCACTCCTGCACCATTTTCCAATCCTTTGAATTTTTTAATATCCAGAACTTTGTTGATACAAATGACAATTTATTAATTTCCCAGACAGAGTACACATTGCTCATTCATAAAAATGAAGCTGGAGGAAAAGTTTTCAATCTGAAATGTTAATTATTTACATTGATGCAGCCTGATCTGCTTGGTATTTCCAAAAATTTCAGATTGTTTTTTTAATTTGATATTCCCAATAGTTAGCAATTGCTCTATTATGCACATCAAATGTGACTTTTTTACCCGCGATTAATTTATTGGACAAATTACAAATTCTTATCTGTATTTGCCAGATAGTTAATGTGGTAAATCACCCATTAGAAGCAGAACTTTAAACATGTACTGGAGTTTACTCTTAAGATCAGTATTTGCCAGCTGCCATGTACCCTGTAACAACAATTGCTAAAACACAGCTGTAATAGCAAGGCTATCTGAGAGAATGGAGTATTGTTCCCAGAACTATTGGAATCAATATCAAGTTTAATATCACTGGAAAATGTTGTTAATTTGTTGTTTTGTGGCAGCAATACATTGTAAATTCAGGATAATAAAAACAAGTTATAAATTACGGTAAGAAATATATAAAAATAAATTATGTAATGCAAAATGAGAGCAAAGAAATATAGTGAGTTAGTGTACATGAGTTCATTGTCCATTCAGAAATTCGATGGCGAAGGACAGAAAGCTGTTTCTCATACGATGATTGTGTGTCTTCAGGCTTCTAGGTCTCCTCCTTGATGGTAGCTATGAGAAGAGGGCGCACATAGGGTGATGGGAGTCCTTTATGATAGAAGCCACCTTTTTGAGAGATTGTCTTTTGAAGGTGTCCTTGATGTTGGGAAGGCTACAGCCCATGATGGAGTTGGTTGAGTTTAATAACTCCCCGCAATTTTCTTCCAATCTTGTGCAGTGGTCCCACCAAACGAGTTGGTGATACTATCAGTTAGGATGCTCTCCACAGTACATCTGTAGAAAATTGTAGGAGTCTTTAGAGAGATACCGAGTCTCCTGCAGCTCCTAATGAGACATAGCCGCTGTTGAGCCTTCTTTGTAATCGCATCAATATGTTGAGCCCAGGACAAATCTTCAGAGACGTTGGCACCCAGGAACATGAAACTGTTCACCTTTTCCACTGCTGATCCCCTGATGAGGACTGCTCTACTTCGCCTACCTGAAGTCAACGATCAATTCCTTCGTCTCACTAATGTTTTGTGCTAGGTTGTTGCTGCAGCACCACTCAACAAGTTGCTCTATCTCGCTCCTGTACACCTACTTGTCACCATCGGAAATTCTGCCAGCAACAGTTGTGTTGTTGGCAAATTTATAGGGGCCGTTTGAGCGGTGCCTAGCCAGGCAGTTGTAGGTGTAGAGAGCGTAGAGCAGTAGGCTAAGCACACTTCTTTGCAGTACCGCAAAGTTAATTGTCAGCGAGGAGGCGATGTTATTTCTGATCTGCACTGACTGTGGTCATCCAGTGTGGAAATCAAGGATCCAGTTGCAGAGGGGAGGTACAGAGACCCAGGTTTTGGAAATCATATCACAGTTAATCAGATTTGGAAAAAAAAGTATACAGGTTCTCCCCAGATTAATAATGGCAGGTTTATGGCCAATACACGCAAATGAGCGCTCATCAATATAAATAAATTTATTTGACAACCAGTTTTGAAAAAAAAACTGTTTACATACAACCTCTCCTCATTAGTCAAACAAAATTGTTGCTTAATAACAATTATTGGCTTTCCAAATGTGAGAAGCCTCTTAAAGAGAGTTGCTTTGGAAGGTGACAACCAATTGTTTGTGTTATTTTGCAGGATACTCTATTAAGCTATGTAGCACACAAGGGCTTCAAAACAGACATTGAGCGTGGGGCATCCTGATCCTGTACCAGTGTAAGTAGTAGGGGAAGCCATTAAATAAACGTCCATATTAATTGTTCTCATCAACACCACCTATTACAATACTGTGGAGATATTTTTCAACAGCAAGTGATTTTATGTATTTTCTGACTTATGGGCTAAATTGAATTACAGATGCCAATAAAAGCAGAAGCCAGGGATAAAAAATAAGACGGGAGGTGTTTTGACAGAAACTCTCAATGGCTGCATTGAGAAATTACCAGTAGTCTGACACAAATATCCTGTGGCTTTTCAATACATTTTTACAACAAAATAGCCTGTTACCAATATACGTCTTTTATATTTATATTTAACAATATTCATGAATTTATTTGAAATTTCTGCTCAGCAATCTTTGTTAGTGTCATTCACTTAAAACAGGCAATATCATACTAATATTGTGAAACTCAAGAGCAAATTCTTAAATGAGATTCAGAGAATGGGTGGCATGCCATAACGTAAAATTTTTCAAATACATTTTTGAGGTATTTTTCAATTAGTTAATATCAGGTCACTCATAGATAGTGTTCTAGGCTGTTATTAAATTACTTATTTAAAAGAAACTCTATTAATCAAAATCTGCCATTTTTATTTTTAAAATTAAGAGAAATCATTTTTAAAGTAATTTCAGGAAAAAAAAACGGATGCAACACACTGCCCTATCAGAGCCAAATTTGTCTTTGCTAATACACAAATAAATTTGAGCAACTTCTAGAAGAAAAAAAAATAAAATCATTTCTGAAAGGAGAAGATATTTTGGGTGTGATTTGTACCTGGACTGCATTGTGTGCCGTTCACTGAAACTATGCTCCATTATTTTACATCTGTTTCCTATCAGAGTTCCTTATGTTGTATAATTCATGAAAGTAAATAAGTTGGACAATGGCAGCTAAGCTTCTAATTTTGACTGGACATACACACTTCTAAGATTTTGCACAAGGTAAGCATTTTAAATGTAGCTTGCAATAGCTATCCACTTCATGACTGTTCTCACACAAGCTCATGTTCTGCGCTGACTCAGCAAAGCACACTAGACAATATGTATTATACAAATAACATTAATTATCCCACTGTAAAGAAAGGATAATTACTTGTTGTACAGAACAATTACTTGCTAAATGAAACCACTAAGTGAACCTTTCAAGATCTACAATAAAACTGAAAAATAAATGCAATACAACTATCAAAAATTCACAAGCCACCTCTTGAGATAACAACTTTCTGTACTTTGCCAAAGATAATGTTTGAAAGACGCAAGTATATTATACATTAATAGTCACGTACATACTTTTCCATATGAAGTGTGCCGCTCGAACCTTAGTGGATGAATGTGCTATAACCCTGAGAGTTTCAGATATTAGTCTGCAGTAAATAACGGTGACTTGTCTATCTTGCCATCCAATCTGTCAGAGGTATGAAGTAATGGGTCATCAAATTTCTTCCAGCTATTTGTGGATGGAGACCACTTTCTGTCTGTCACTCTCTCAATGCTCTTAGAGTGACATACTCTGCCCCAGAATTTTTTATTGGTTTTGTTAAAAGAGTAAACAATCCAACAAACATTTCATATCTTGTGGTTTTGATGTCAAGCAGTGGAGCCTTTGATTTTCATGGAATGTGAAAGACCAGAGTCGATAGCAAAGAGAGTCACCCACGTGGTCCCAGCCAACATTTATCCTCCTCCCAGCACTGCTGAAAGCAAGGAGTGTAAAGTTGTCCTCAGTTGCACAGGTTGTTGCACCCTGCTTTAAAATTAAGTTTGTGTAAGTGACAATGAAGTCTGGTGTGACATCTGTAGAAAATGATGAGTGTTGGTAGTCGGTAATCTAGGGTGAATTTATACTCGATTACCCGGATATTAAAATTTTTCAGGCTGTGGAAGCTGATCGTACATGAATTTGTTATCAGGTTTCCTAGCTAATACCGAACTCTCAACCTCAAATGTCATTCATTGGCTGTGTGTACTTTGGGACATCCTGAAAGAGATTTGAAAGATGCATAGAAAGGCAAATCTTTCCAACCTGTACGAAATGCACAAGTTATTATACCGAAAGCAATCAGTTGTGATGCAGTTGTATATATCCAAGTACATCAGAAAAGAAGCAATATCACAAATATAACTTCCATGGATATTTTTACAATTAAAGTATCATCAATAGGGTATGATATGTGTTACTATTTCATAATAATATATACTTCTCCATTGTTTATCACCTTCATTAATGTAATTTTTTACTGTACATATGATGCACTTTTCTGTGTCTTTATTTGTAATGATATTGTGCTAATTCTTTTGATTTCATATTTTTTATTGAATTATTTAAATAGATGAGGACATTTAAACATGATTCTATCATACATCTGGGATCAGGTCTATTTAAAGATGATTCTACAATACGTCAAAGATCATGCTCAGTCTCACAAGCATTTTGCTGGCATAAAGGGAAAGAAATCCAGCCATTTTCAGTTAGCTTAGGGCATTTTACTTCAGATTGGTTAGAAATTGGATCTTTGGGAAAAAAAACAGATACATTGGAGCCCAGGTGCTGTAATAAAATTAATCCAATGCTAATTTACTGTAAGAACAACTCTTTGAATGGGATTGGTGGAGTCAGAACAGTTGACAGCTCTAACAGTGATCTGACCACATGTGAAATACACCTGGCTTCTCTCAGCATGTCACCACTCCACTGCTGGGCTCAGTGCGATGTTCTATTGCAATCAATAAAGACAGAGTAAAGTCTGTTGTGAAGGTGTTTAGTGCTAATGACTGCGGACAAATCTCTTGGTGTTCATTTATTATGAGTCACCTGCATTGTTTTTCTTTCCACATGAGCAGGACCCAAGCATTCGTGATCTGCCCACTATGTACATATTTTCAGTTGTCAACAAATTTTCAGTTCTTGGGAGAAAGCATTTGTTGGAAGTTTTCGCCAAGTCCTCAGATTGAGTTCTCAAGAAAAATTGCTGAGCTTGATTATGTGCTCCATTACAACCATTGGTGGTTCATTATGCAGGCTGTTTAGTTCCTGACTTCTACACAAATGTGATGCAACACTGAATTCACGCCTTCTCTCTGCCTTCTATGGACACGCCAGTTCTGAATCCAAACTTGCAATTGACTCTGGATCTTCATCTTCTGAATCAACCTACCAAGAGGTAGCTTATCAAATGTCTTTCTAAATTCCAGGTAGATAACATCTCACATCCACAAGAAATTCAATCAAGTTTGTAAGGCACGACATGCCATGCACAAAGCCCTGCTGACTGTCGTTAATGTGTAGGTGAGTGTTGGAAACTGAGGTGTGGTTGACGGTCAGCATGGACCTAGTGTGCCGATGGGCCTGTTTCTGTTCTGTATGACTATGATTTTAAAAGTCATCAAGGCAATTGCAGCAGACCCTTTGCAACATAGATCAGTACTCTGCACTGAATGACCAGTTTCAAGGGAAGCTCATGGATCTCAGTCTTGGAATTTGAATAGGTCCACAGGGCCTCCAAGTGAACACGTGGCCACTAGACCAGCATGGGCAACGAACGCAGGGAACAGAACACACAAAACACAATTCAGCCAATGCAACAGGAGCAAGAACAATGAATCCTGAGCAAATGTTTGTTATTAATTCGGACTTGAATCAAGTTATGCTTTTTTTCTTTGCGACGTTAACATGAAATGACTGGGTGCGTGAGATTTTTTTGGACGAAAAGTGCATGCAGACTTGCAGATACTGCCTTCAACAAAAAGGACACTTCAATCGTGAGCTTACAGTACAATGTTTACCATGCAAACATTGGACCAAGTCCCACTGGCCTTCCAAGACAAAGGGAGCAGTTGGATTTAGCCATTCAAGCTGAACTAAGTACAGTGCATAATTGGGCATGGTGTGACTCTGGGATTCAGGACAGACTGGTGCCAGACTCTTCATGGTGCCTCTTTGCTGAATTTCACATGGAATCCAAAGGCTAGGTCTGGGTTTCCTGGGATTCCCCAGAATGACTTGGGGATTTACTTCCTCAGTTCTGTGCCAATCAGATCCAGCAGACAATCTGACATTCCACTGAGGAATCTCGACCTACAGGCTCAAAGGGAAAAGTTTTTTTTTAATTTACGGCAAGGTGGAAGAAGGCTATTCAGTACATCATGTCCATGCCAGCTTACATCAGTCTCATTCTCAGCCTTTTTACTCCCTGTAGCCCTCAAATTGTTTTACACTCACACTCCCTTTTGCTTCTCTGTGTTACTTACCTACACTAACAGTAATTCACTTCAGTCAGTTACCCCAGCAATAGGTGTTTGGAATGAGGAAGGAAGCAGGATGCCCAATGGGACCCCAATGGCCAAGGAGAATATGCATATTCCACACAGGTATAGCATTCCAAATTCAAAATCAAAGCTGGTCCTGGGGATGTGTGAAGATGCTGCACCAATATGCCCCTTTACTTTTCATTATTTTGATTTAGTTGTGGTTTTATAATTGTTTCTAAGTTCATTCTGTTTATTTATTTATTTAACCTATTTCCCACAAGTTTAATGAGACATTTCAATAGGTTTTGATAGGTACACTTAATGTCAGAAAAATGTATACAATATACATCCTGAAATTCCTTTTCTCCGCAGACACCCATGAAAACAGGAGTGCTCCAAAAAATGAATGACAGTTAAATGTTAGAACGCCAAAGCCCCCCCCCCCACCTAGCCTCTCCCTGGCATCCACAAGCAGCAGCAGAGCAATGATCTCCCCTCCCCACCAGTAAAAATGCATTGGTTCCCCCCCCCACCCAGCACTCAAGCATGCAGCAAAGCATCAATAAAGATACAGACTTGCAGTAGCCCAAAGACTACTTGTTCACCCAGTAACTTGACATACCACAGGCTCTCTCTTTCCTTAATAAGGGAAAAAGAGGTGTCCAATTTCACAACGAGAGGGGAGACATAGCTAACAACTCACTGATTTATGATGTTAAAAGTCTGTTGCGTCACTTTTTCTGAGCTCTGCGCCCAGGAAGCTCAGGTCGCTGGACACTCGGCCCATAACAGCTAACCTGCTGCTCCCGATATTCCGCGTTCTCCCGCAACACCTCAGTCAGGGGCATCTGCCTTGAAGCAGTCCGTCTACAGAGCTGTGAAAATCCAGCATCCTGAAGACGTGCTAGTCTTCCAGGCCACGTCCTTGGGATATTTATAAGCTGTTGTGATTCAGTCACCGCTCCAGGTGTACCAGGTTTTGTTCAAGGATGACCCTCTGATGAGGGGAGACCTTTCAGAACCTTAAAGGCAATGACTGACACTTAATAAGTAATCAGCCCACACTTCTTTGTTCACCCAACCAGATCCCATCCTTCAGACTACTGCATCCCATTTGTTTTACCCATGGAGTACTCTCTTCATCCTTATATCCTATTTCAGGATACTAAATCAACTAACATTCTTGAGCCAAATGTCTTATTTGGTTGTCTTCAGCTAACTTGTATGGCTTGAACCTCCTTCACCAAATTGATGACACCCTTGCATCGAGACTTCTGCAGACCTTACTTTGACCTTTTTTATAACTGTAGGTTTTGGTACTGACCCCTCGGAGGTACAGAGGGCCAGTGAAATTAGTCCTTCGTATCCACATCCTGATCAGGTAAGGGTACACATGAAAAGAGATGGGTGGCAGGCTGTGTCCTGCAAGATCCAGCATATTAAATCATCCGCCGCAGCTTTTCTCTTGATGGCCAAGTGGTCAGCCTATATTACCAGCTTTTACCTCAGCCACTCACCAATGATGTCAACCAATAGCCATATGCTCCAGTGTCCTAGGTCCACCACTTACCTTTCACCAATGAAAAGCTGTGCTGATGGGCTGAACATATTATTTCAAATACAAGGCATAGGAAGTAAGTCTGGGCTGCCTGTTGTACTTTTCCAATCTCTTCATTGAATGGAATATCAGGTAAAAAATGTTCAGCTTTAAAGTCACAAAATCAATGCAAATTTAAACATTTCTTCTAATTCTGTTGGAAAATTAAATATTGCTAGCCAACTGAGACCAGCAAGGTTAAAATGTTTCACAGTATGGAGTAAGGTTTGGAACTAACTGTTGAGGAATAAGCCTCATTTCCCCTCTCGGCAAATTGCAGCCTACTGGACTCACTATCAGATGCAATTGCTTCAGGTAACACTTTTTTCTGTTTGTTTCTGAACTGAGATGTTCTGTTGTAGTTCTATTGGTACAGTATTACTGGTTCCCTGAGCACTGCCTGACTTGCTTGGCATTATTCAGATCTCTGCAAGTTGGACTTTTGTGTCCTTTGTATTTTCAATCTCCCTATAGTTTGAAATTTCTCCTATAGTTTTTACACTCCTTTGTTTAGGTTCCCTTTTGCAACATTCCTCATTAACCTATTCAAGTTCAAGCTTAATTGTCATTCAACCAGACATGACTACAGCTAAACGAAACAGGATTACTCCAGGGCCAAGTTGCAAAACATTGTACCAACAGTCAAACAACACAAGTAAATAAGACAGTAATAAAGTATAGTCACATACAAAAAATGTCCAAGACCCTAAGTCCTTGAATGTTGCAGCTGTCTGCAGTCGAACACAATAAAGCTTGTCTTCTACCAAGTGAACACTAGAGGACAGCACCGAGTCCAGCATGTTTCCCATGCCACACCATTTCCCGCACTTTGGTAAAGTGCACCAACTCCAACGCCTCTCTCCTGAATGGCTGCAAGCGGGTGACACGACAGCGTGAGGACAAGTCCTTGCTACGACTGAGGTGAAGCAGCTCTTCCACCATCTGTCCCCTCCATTCGCCAATAAACCAGTGAATTGGACTTGCAGCATTCCACATTAACAATGTCCAACAGGATCTTTAGGTTACAAGAAAAGTAACTAAGATGATCACTGGCTGTGAAACTGCACACCTCCTTTGTACATCCCTCCGTACCTCTCTCTGGCATAAGATGCATGATTCATACAAAGTCCAGCTCCTTCAGGTCCTCTGCCTATGTACAGCTCACTGGTGAGGTAGACTCTCAATACTTTAAATTCTAAATGTCCAGCTGGGTCTTGTGATTATTAAAAATACGTCTAAAATGTCAATAACACCTTTGGTTGACCCATTGACTGAATGCTTTCATCTCCAATTTACCTCCAATGCAATCCTACCCTTATCCTATCACAGATAATCCCCTTGTCCTATCCACCCCTCCCTCACCTACTTTACAAGTTAAAACTAACTTGATCTCTTTATTTCCAAATTCTGACATAGGATCTTCAAGCTGGAGCATTAACACTGTTTTTTTTGTTCCACAGATGCCTGATCAGCTGGACAGGTGCTTCCTAGCCGTTTCCAACAATTTTGATATGGTATTTCAAACTTGTGCTTTTCTACTAGGTCACAACTATTTCTGAACTTCTTGGTGATCTTCCATTAGGTAAAAGTAGTGACTCACATAATGCTTCAAAGGCACCAGAATGAAGAATTGAGACACACAAACTTAATATCAACATTAAAATAGCTGTAATTGCAATCTGTTTACTATTTAAGGCAAAGTTACTTTGAGAGAATAATATGTCTGCCGCATGATCTAATGCCAAGACTACACTCAGGATTACTGCCCACGAGGCTTTGAAACATTTGTACATGACCCACGAGGAATTTGCTATCAGCTTTTCAGTAATTGAATTTGTTTTTCAAACACTAAGTCAGCAGTACAAGTGTGACTTTGAATAGTGATGCCAGGACTTACTGCAACACAGAAGTGCTCACTTTGAAAGATGTTTCATTTATTTGCTGATATTTGTGGCAAGTTTTCCTTTTTATCAATGTGGTTGACTGCATTTGGTTTACTTGTATCATCTCAGTCACTGATCTGCCTTTAAAAAAAAGCAGAATAATTTTCTATGCGTGTAGAATATAGTTCCTGACGGTTTGCATGATCAGGTGCGGCACTCGTACACTCGGTAGCCACTTCATTAGGCACACCTGTACACCTGTTCGTTAATGCAAATATCTAACCAGCCAACTATGTGGCCACAACTCAATGTATAAATGTGAGGTCAGCTGAGAAGATCATCGGGGTCTCTCTTCCCGCCATCACGGACATTTACACTACACGCTGCATCCGCAAAGGAAACAGCATTATGAAGGACCCCATGCACCCATCATACAATCTCTTCTCCCTCCTGCCATCTGGGAAAAGGCTCCGAAGCATTCAGGCTCTTACAACCAGACTATATAACAGTTTCTTCCCCCAAGCTATCAGACTCCTCAATATCTGAAGCCTGGACTGACACCTTGCCCTACTGTCCTGTTTATTTATTGTAATGCCGGTACTGTTTTTGTGCACTTTATGCAGTCCAGTGTAGGTCTGTAGTCTAGTATAGCTTTCTCTGTGGTTTTTTTTTATTACATAGTTCAGTTTAGTTTTTGTACTGTGTCATGTAAACCATGGTCCTGAAAAACATTGTTTCATTTTTACTATGCACTGTACCAGCAGTTATGGTCGAAATGACAATAAAATTTGACTTGACTTGAAAAGCATGCAGACATGGTCCAGTGGTTCTGTTGTTAATCAGACCAAACATCAGAATGGGGAAGAAATGTGATCTAAGTGACTATTGTAGCGCACAGTTATTTGGCTTATTGTTGCCTTCCTGTCACCTTGAACCAGTCTGGCTATTCTCCTCTGACCTCTCTCACATTTTTGCCCACAGAACTGCCAATCACTGGATTTGTTATCTGTTTTTTTTTTGTACCAGCCTCTTCAAAGTCTAAAGACTTTTGTGTGTGAGACTCTCATGAAATCGTCAGTTTCTGAGATATTCAAACTACCCTGTCTGGCACTAAAAATTGTTCCAGTTTCAAAGTCACTGAAAATCACATTTTTTTCCAGCAAAGGGCTTAAAAAGCACAGTCTCCATAAAAGAGGGATACTGTCCATTGGAGTAATCATTGTCAAAGTGGTAAGGGTTGGGTTCAACAGGGCTTCGTCGAGAACAGGTCGAGGCAAGGTAAGTAAGTAAATTAATTCCTTATTTCTTATTTCTTCTTTCTTATTTAAGAATAGGGGTATGTTTGCAGAGCAGAGTTCTGTTCTGGGTGTCAGATGTGAGATTTCTGGGAGACTACCAGCCTCCCCAATGGCCAGGTGCATCGAGATGCAGCTCCTTAGAGTCAGTGTTAGGGAACTGGAGCTGCAGCTTGATGATCTTCGACTTGTTAGGGAAAGTGAAGAGGTGACAGGAAGGTAGTCACCCGAAGGGTAGAGGAGACAGATAAATGGATGGCTGTCAGGAGAGGGAAGGGAGAACATCAGATAGTAGAGATCATCCCCCTGGCTATCCCCCTCAACAATTGTGGGGGGGTGGGAGTGGTGGAGGAAGACATTCATGGTGGAAACAACACCATAATGCCTCTGGTACTAAGTCCGGCCCTGTGGCTCAGAGGGTAGGGAACTGAAGAGTGTGGCAGCAGTATTAGGAGATAGTAATTTGCCTCCCAGGTACCAGGGTCAGCAATGTTTCTGAAAGCACCCACAATATCCAGAAAAGGGAAGATGAGCAGCCAGACGTTTTGGTACATTTTAGTGTCAATGACATAGGTAGAAAAAGGGAGGAGGCCCTGAAAACAGAATACAGGGAGTTAGGAAGGATGCTGAGAAGCAGGACCTCAAGGGTAGTAATCTCGGTGTTACTGCCTGTACCACACAACAGTGAGGATAGGATTAGAAT